>NC_067402.1:219027567-219678817 GCF_016432865.1 Antechinus flavipes
TCACGGGGGATGGCCGTCTCCGGCCCGAACTTCGTGGCTGCTCGACGTTCAAAGGCAGCAACGTTCTGTTTCACAACCTCATCAAAGAACATGGTGGCCAGCTGAGAGTGGAGCAGTGATCGAAACTCGAAGGAAATCTAGCATTGAAAGCAAAAAGAAACAGAAGCTTTCGCTTTAACATGGATAATTTCTTTGAATAAATTCAGAGATGCAATTCTTCAGAGCTTTTAACCCCATAGTTCCTATTCAAAAACACTGCAGTAGATTGAGCCAGAAGTGTGACTTCGGATACAGAACAATCTCCTAGGAAGCATATCAGCTTAGTCAGGAATATAATAGCAATTGAGTTAAATGCCTTGCCTAGGGTCACAGTGCTAGTTAAGTATCTGAGGCTGGATCTGATTCCAGTCCAGCATTAGTAGAAACAAAATCCCTGATCAGAGTAAAGAAAACCCAAGTTAATTACTGCATTTTAAAATTTTACCTATTTCCCAATTAGATTTTAATCCAATTCAGCCTATACTAGTGAGTTGATACCTGGCCTCGGTGGTAGCTGGAATTTAGCATAGCACCTGGCACATAATAAGCACTCAGAAAAATGCTTGCTGAATTGACTTACAGCTAAAATGTGACATCTAGCTTCTGTTTCCCAGCCACACCTTAACTCACCGAAAAGTCTACCGTGCAAGTTCGAGAATAGGCAGGAAGACCAGGGCTGAATCTCCATATGGTCTCTAAATGGTTGAAGAGTTTGCCATCAGTGCAGACTGCCTGGTAGGAAGAAGGGTTGTCGATGTATGATTACACTGGGCAAAGCTTAAAATGTGAAATTTCAAAACAAACACATAAGTCAATTTAAGGTTATTAATAATGGAACAGAGAAGTGACTTGTCACCTCACTGCCCCTGCCTTCAAGTTTCACTGGACTGTGTGTCTTACCTTAACCATATGAGGTTTGACCATGGAGACAGCCGAGGTGTAACGTTCCACAACAGGTGGGAAGCCAACCTCCAACTGGGCCTTCAGGTAACCTTTTCGGCTGGACACCACTATGGACTTCTTACACCAAGGCACAAATTCCCTGTACTCCTGGACATTGGACACCACCTCATACATCTCCTGCATTGAGTACCTGGGGGTAATTGGGGTGGGGTGGGGTTCAAAGAGAGGGGCCAAGGGCCTAGGTATTGGGTCCAGTGCCTGCCAACTTACTACTGACTGTATACAGACATGTATACACAGCCCAGCTATCCCAGGAATTTGGAGATCACCTGACCTCCCCAAACTACAGGGACGAATTCCCCTTATTCCAAATCTAAAGAACACATTGAAAATCAGGCCAATGTGGCACTGAAAACTGGAAAAGGGTTGGTTATATGCTCAGGTCACTGGGAAACATGCGAAGGTCTTATGGCAAGCCAGTCCTGTCTTGACCTCTGATAATTTCGTAGAGGAGAGAGGAAATGAGAGTAGGAAAGATGGCATCAGTGCCCTGGAAGTTGAGAACAGAATAATTTATTTCTAGAGGGGTCAGTTATCTAATCGTTTTGTCCGCTTTCTGGCTAGTACTCAAGTGAATCGGTATATAGGTTATGCCAGGTGAGCAGGAGCAAAGGCATTGCCATTATGAGAGACCTCCACGGATCGGGGTGGGGTACCCTTGCTGGCTCAGCTAGCTTGCATACTTTTTTTTTTCCCCAACACCAGGGGTTAGGGGGACCGGCAGGGGAGTCTCACCCCATAATCCTGCGTTCCGAATACGCCTTGCGCTTGTTGGTGAATGGGGAAGCTAAGCCCATAAAAGAACGGCTGTGGGAAAGGCCAGCCTCGGCCCCCAAGGCCTGGACAGCTCTGGGCAGCAAGAGGCTGCAGGAAGGCAAGAGCCTGGGGAGGAGAGGAAGGAGGCAATGTTAGCCTGCCCAGGCGGGCTGGTCGCAAAGCTTGGGGCGCCCCTGTAATGAGGGTCAACTAGAAGCAAGACCGGACGAAGGGGCGTCTTCCCAGGGGAAAGGTCAGCCGAACGAGCTCCCTGCTCCCCGCCCCCAGCACCAGCTGCAACCCGCCGAGCCCCCTTGCCAAGTGGTCACGAGTGCTAAAGGTCTGGGGCGGCTGAGGACAGGACCGGGGGAGGGGCTCGGACGCTGCCTGGAAGGGGGAGCTGAGGCGCGGGGAGCCGAAGCGGAGCCCCGTGAGGACAATCAACACGCGGTCCCGAGTCCCGCGTGTAGCGCTCGGTTCCGTCGGGCCCAGTAGACCAGCTGTACTGCGGGATGGGGCATAGCAGCTGCGCCGGCGCCCCCAGGTTCCCCTAACCCGTTTCGGCTCTGACGGGAGAGCGGTCTCACCTCATTGGCTGCAGCCCTCTGAGAGAGCCTGGGGGCGGGGCGGGTTGCGCGCCCGGCTGGAGACAGCAGCAGCGCCGAGCCGCCGCGCGCGTTCCAGCGGGGATTCGCCGCGCGCCCGCCATCGCCATGCGCGCTGCGCGCCGCGCGCTCCTGCCTTCTTCGCCCTCTCCTCTAGCCGCGGTCTTGCCCTTCCTGCCCCTGCAGGCTGGGAGCAGCTGCCGGGTGAGAAGGACGCCCCGGAGCGAGATCAGGCCTAGAGGGGCAAGGGGGTTGTGCCTCCCAACCACTCCTCCAGGTCAGCCCGCTTGGCTGAGACTGAAGCCGGCGGCCTCTGCAACTCCAATTCGGGTCCCTGGGTCACGTCACGCCGTTGCCATGCTACAGAGGGTGGGTAAAAGGTGGAGGAAAGACGGCGATCGCAGAGGCTTCTGGGGATTGTAGTTTCATATGCTTATCGGTTAAAAGCTAGGGGTTTAAACTAAATGTTTCCACGTGGGACTCGTTGCTCTGTTCTAGTTTGCTGGACCCCCATGACGTCATGTAACAGGATTTGGAATTCTGAGGCGTGGGTTTGCTCTTGTCCGAGGGCTGTGGAGGTGTGGTAATTCAAATGAAAGCTTACACCTTCGGGTCTCCTTGTGGTTCAATTTGATGTCATTGATGGGGTTCTAGTGGCAGTCAGAGAGTTGTGGCAACCTTTGATCAGAGGCACAGGTCCTTCGTGAAAGAATTCACGAACCCGAAGAGTTTTAGGTGGCAAAAATGGAAGTTTATTGTTGGATGAGAAGTCAGCTCTGCTAAGAGACTGACTTCCTAGTGGCAAAGTCTTATTAGGGAAATAGAGGCTGGTACGGAGAAGAGAATGTCTTCACAGCGGGCAGGGTCCTGGCAGCTATGCCACAGAGGCAAAACATGCTAGTTTGGACATTCTGCAAAGAAATAAAACTTATTTTATGAGCAGATCTTGGCGGAGGGGGGGAGGGGGAGGGGGGAGAAGAGGGTCTGGGGCACCTTGAGCTGATCAGACCAGGATCTCCCAATTGAAATTACTTTGAAGGCTTTTTCAGCCTGAATTTAAATGGAGATCCGGCTATCAATAGAGATGATTTGCCTTAGAAATGACCCAGCCTGAGAAGCTCTCTCACAGACTTCCCCAGCCTGGGAGACCAAAGGGGACAGAATATCAGAGTGTTAATTTTACAGATCAAAAGGGAACACAGTTTCACAGCCCACCACCATCACTTCACTGGATTAATTATTCACGTTCACCTGCACCTTCCTGCTCTTTGGCTGGTCTAAAGCCACGGGGAAACTAAGGCTGCATTGCTGGTGCCTGTATGCGGTGGGAAACTAGCCTTCTCCTTTATTGCAAGCCCCAGCGGCTTCAACCTCGGGCTAGCCAAGTGCAGTACCGTGGCAAGGCTAGCCACAGCTTGGTACCTTGGCCATTTCAGCAAGATATATTCAAACAAAAAACATCACCTCCGTCCCACCATCACCTGGGGATTTTTAACTTTCTTTATCAGTCTCTGTCTCCTTGGGTTCTTGTAATATTCTTCTCTAAAATATAATATTCTCTGGGAGCAGGTTTCTTGGGGGGCTTCTGGAGGCAGCCTTCATTTCAATTCAGTAATCACAAGTGCAGCCAAGGATTAAAGTCCAAATTCTTTATTGTCTCCTTCAAAGTCTTGTCTCTTTTCCTGGGGCCTGGTTAGCTTTAATAGAGGCCTATCTCTCTGCTTGGTTCTGAGAGCTCCTGCTGCTAGTCCTTTGCCTCTGCCAGCTTCTGCCTCTTGCTCCCTCTGAATGTCTCCAATCCAAGGGTTTGTACTTCAGCCTCCAACCAGCACAAAGGTGGAAGATGGAATAAATCTGTCTCTGCCTCCGAGAGCTTTCTGGCCTTGACAGCTCCTCCTTTTATGTTCCACACTGAGTATACACCAATCATCATATTACTAGGAAACCATTATTTGTTGTAGGATTAAATCAATGCTAAACTAAATTTAATCATTGTCTCCTCAATTCCACTTACTACCTTGTTTCAAGTTCTGGCTCATAACATCTCCTTGTAAATCAATCGTACTGAACCATGCTAAATTAGATAATTATTGTCTCTATCAGTTCCACTGTCTTGTAAGAATCCTAACAGGTTCAAGGAAAAGGTCCATGGGTACAACTTGAACATATTCATATGTACTCTGAAAATTAAGAATAGTATCATCTCAGTTTCTCTTGTAACCTCTTGTAAGAGAAAAAATAAACATTAAGATCTCTTTTCCCTTTGACCATCTATTTTTGTGGTTATTTTACATAATTGTAAACAGCATAGGCATGAAAACAAAGGAATAAAGATTCTTGAGATTTCTCCTCCATCCCTCCTCAACTCCAAACTTGAATCTGAGAGAAAAACAGGAAATGAACAATGAATTGGTAAATGGTAGTAAATGGTTCCCCATAGCCAGGGGTTAACACCTAGAAGGGGAAGTGTTAGTGTAATAAAACCATAATGACAGAGGAATATTGAGAAACAACCCTCTGCTCTTTCAGCTCCTGCCTCTAATTTGCTTCTCTGGCCATCTTAGATTGTCCACCTTTCGTTGGCAAATAGGCAACGCCATCCCCCCCTTTACCCCATCACCCATATTCTCATCCTGATCTGTGCAGCTCTTCAGATTGATGAGGTAAAGTCTAATTTTGGGGTTTCCCTTTGAGGGAACCAAAAATATGATGAGGTTTAGGTTTGGGGATTCCCTTTTGTAGGGAACCAAATGACGAGGTCTAAATTTAGGGAACCAAAATGAGATTAGGGTTCCTGTTGGTCTGGGAGTTAAATGATAAGGTCTAGTGGCAGGTTTGGGATTCAGGGAACCAAATGGAGAGATTTGGCTCCCCTGTACTCCCTTGGGATTCAGCGCAAGGGTAGGGAGTTTTGGGGAACCCCGTTCTGGCAGCGCAGAGATTCTCTGTAAAGGAATGTACAAACCTGAAAACCTAGATTGATAAAAGAGGTTTATTATAAGGATTGGGAAGTAAGGTTAGAAATCCTGACAAAGAGGCATAAAGTCTCATTAGGGAAATAAGTGAGGGTAAAGAGAGGGTAGCAGTAGAAAAGAATATTATTCCAGTGGGCAGAGGCTGCCTTGGCATAGCATGACATGTTTAGAACCTCTGCAAAGAGGATTTTAGATTGGTTCTTTTATAATAGGAACTTTGGCTACAAGCTGAAGGGGGCTTGTGAGTGGAGTCCCAAGTTGGCTCATCTACTAGCTGGGTTTCAGCTTGAGCTGGAATTTGAATAGAATTGAGTGAGTTTCTTTAATTCAATAGGGTTGGAATTCTTTTGCTCAGATTGAACCAACCCCCTGTAGATGACAGAATGAAGCTGTTTGTCTTGTTTCCCTCCGATGGGGTCTCTCATTGAGGCAGAGTTGAAGGAGATTTTCTCCTTCAAGGAGTTTTAGAGTTTTGAGATCCCCTTTTCAAGATCACTTGATTAGTGGCCTCAGGAAATCATTTTCACTCTCAGTACAAAATGAATGAACCAAAAAGCATCTAAGTGCTGTCCAAAGATGGAGAGAGCGCAAGGGAATTGTGGTGAATGGGAACTGAATCATCAGTTATCCACTGCTAGGAATGTAGAAGAGGAAAATGGTATCTGATGTACAGAAGCTTATGTTCTTTCTTTTTTTAAATAAGATTTTATTGATGTTATTTGGTTTTTTACATCACCATAATTTTTTACAATACCCTTCCTTGTTTGTCTCTCAGAGACACATAATATTTTTAAAGAAAAGGAAAAAATCAAAAAGACTGAAAATGTGTAATTGATGGGGGTGAATTCTGAAACTGTGCCCCCTTTAAAAGAAGGGTGATTGGGGTCTCAGGCTCTTCTTTGGGAAAAGGATATCTTTCCCAGACAACACCCTCTCCAAGTTAAGTGATTTTATTCAGTTGGAGATATCAACCTGATAATCCTATTGAGTGGCTCAAAACTCCAAGATTAGTACTCTCTTTTCAACTGGAAATCTAGACCTAGGGCATTGATTGAAGCCTGAGCTTCAGACTGCTAATAAAAGACAACTCTGAACTCTGAATCTTTGCAGAAGTCTAAAACAAAAATTTGCTTTGCCAAGGAAGCTCTCTTCTTGGCAAGGCTGCCTGCCAGGACTTTTGCCCACTGTGAAGATGTTCTCGTCTCCGTGTTAACCTTTGTTATTTCCTTGATAGGACTTTTTGTCACTAAGAAGTCAGTCTTCCTAACAGACTGACTTCTTAGTGAACAATAAAATTCCCTTTTGCCATATAGACTTTTCGGGTTTGCGCATTCTTTCACATTGGACCTGTGCCGGGGATTCCCCACCCCAATTCTCACATCTCTTCACTATCACTAACTGTTAGAATCCTTACAAGGTATTAAGTCACTAGAATTGATAGAAACAATGCTTATGTTTACAAATTTGAGAGTTCACACATTAGTTCACAGGTTTGGGAGATTTCAGGATTCAGTATGAGATTCACAAGTTTACACCTCCCACAATCCCACTCTCTGAGAGGAGGAGGAGTCAACCTTTGAGTTTACACCTCTAAAAGAGCATAAAAGGAGAGGAGTCAGTGAAGTCAGTGAGTAGAGGAGTCAGTTGATAAAAGTAAAACCAAGATTCAGAGAGAGCTGGAGGTTGAAGCTGGCAGACAAGCTGCAAGAGCTCTTGGAACCAAGGAGGGAGATAGGCCTCTAAGAAAACTAACTGGGCTATTTTGAAGGAGACAATAAAGGATTTAAACTTTTAACACCTGGCTGCATTTGAGGTGATTATTGATTTGAACTGAAACGAAGGCTGCTTCCAGAAGCCCCCCAAGAAACCTGCTCTTGGAGAACCATTATATTTTTGAAAAGAAGAGAACATCACAACTAACCTCATCATTTGCACCTCATCATAATGATATATTGGATTACTTACCATGTAGGAGAAGGGATGGGGAGGGGGGAGGTTTTGCAAGGATTAATATTGAAAAATTATCCATGCATATGTTTTGAAAATAAAAAGCTTTAATAAAATAAAATAAAAACTTAATAGAAAAAAAAGAAAGAAAAATATGTATAATACTTGTGGACTTCCTACCTCTTCAAAGGGCTGGGTGAGGATATATTTTCATATAACTTCTTTTCAGCTATGTTTGTTCTTTATAATTTTGCAACATTCACTTTTGATTTTTGTGTGTGGTTCTTTCCAGTTACATTGTTGTAATCATATACGTTATTTTCTTGGCTCTGCTTATTTCACTCTGCATCATGTAGCTATTTCCACACTTCTCTATATTCAACATTTACAGCACAATAATAGTACATTACATTCATGTACCACAATTTGGTTAGCTATTCTCAGTGTATACACATCTGCTTTACTTCCAATTATTTGTGCTGCTATAAATATTCTAGTGTACTATATAGGGCCTTTTTTCTTTTCAAGGGCCTTTTTAAAGTATAAGCCTACTAGTAGAATCTGGGTCAAAGGATATGGACATTTCAATCTCTTTGGATGAGAAGTCAGCTTTGCTAAGAGACTGACTTCCTAGTGGCAAAGTCTTATTAAGGAAATGGAGGGTGGTACTGAGAAGAGAATGTCCCAAATTGGAGTTCACATTTTAATTGGAAAAGAGAACATGTGCAGGTTTCAGCTGCAAGTCCAATGAAAAGCCCCACTGATCCTTGGGGTATAGTGCCAAGACAGATGGTAATACATTTTTGGTATCATTTCCATTGATAAAAGTATAGATCTATGTCTGTTTTTGATGTATTCCTTGACAATGCTAAAGGACCTTTGTAGTGTGAACTTCCTTTTCTGGGTTTTCACTAGCTACACTGCTAAGAGGCAGGGTCTGTAGCACCTACAAGATCAGATGTGTAGAAGGATTGCTCTCCTGGGTAATGGCTAGAGGAAAGGAAAGTTGGTTGTTGGAGTGAAAGCAGGACTGATGACCTGGATGCCACCATTCTACACAATGATCTTGTACTTACCTGTCAATTAACAATTGATTTTGTGTTGGTGGCAAGGATGATGGACTCCTTCTCCCACCTAAACGGTTTATTTCCCTTGATGATGGTTGCAAGGGCCAGACTAGAAACGGTGCTGGTGGTATGAAAGAGCACTGATATTCCTTCTTGGTCTAGATCCTACAAGCCAGAGAACATGGAGGAAATCTGGATAATGTCTGCCTATCCATAGGAGGATGTTTCTGGTTCATCAAGTCTCCATAATAATATCTAATGAGAAGCAGGAATTTATGCAGACAAGATTAGAAAGGAAGCAAAAACTGGGAAAACTGTTTCTACATTAAAAGGTTCTGATAATGCCCTCATTTCCAAAATATATAGGGAATTAACTCAAATTTATAAAAATTCAAGCCATTCTCCAATAGATAAGTGGTCAAAAGATATGAACAGACAATTTTCAGATGAAGAAATGGAAACTATTTCTAGTCATATGAAAAGGTGCTCCAAATCACTATTGATCAGAAAAATGCATAGTAAGACAATTCTGAGATACCAACTCACACTTGTCTGATTGGCTAAAATGACAGGAAAAGATAATGATGAACGTTGGAGGAGATGTGGGAAATCTGGGGCACTGATACAATGTTGGTGGAATTGTGCACAGATACAACCATTCTGGAGAGCAATTTGGAACTATGCTCAAAAAGTTATCAAACTGTTATATGCTCAAAAAGTTATCATACCCTTTGGTCCAGAAGTGTTACTACTGGGCTTATATCCCAAAGAGATATTAAAGAAGGGAAAGAGACCCACCTGTGCAAAAATATTTGTGGCAGCCCTTTTTGTAATGGCAAAAAACTGGAAATTGAGTGTATGCTCATCAATCGGAGAATGGCTGAATAAGTTATAATATATGAATATTATGGAATATTATTGTTCTATAAGAAGTGACCAACAGGATGATTTCAGAGAGCCCTGAAGAGACCTACATGAACTGATGTTAAGTGAAATGAGCAGAACCAGATCATTATACACAGCAACAACAAGACTATATGGCAATCAATTCTGACAGATATGGCTCTCTTCAACAATGAGATGATTCAAGCCAGTTCCAATTATTCAGTGATGAAGAGAGCCATCTACACCCAGAGAGAGGCCTGTGGGGACTGAGTATGCACCCCAACATAGCACTTTCACTCTTTCTGTTGATGTTTGCTTGCATTTTGTTTCCTTTCTGGTTTTTTTTTTTCATTTTTGATTTGATTTTTTTTGTGCAACAAGATAACTATATAAATATGCATACATATATTGGATTTAACATATATTTTTTTTAACATATTTAACATGGACTACCTGCCATGTAGGAGAGGGGATGGGAAGAAGGGAAAAATTTGGAACAGAAAGTTTTGAAAGGGTCAGTATTGAAAAATTACCCATACATATGTTTTGTAAATAAAAACCTTTAATAAAAAAAAATACATTTGAGGTTTAAAATCTCTCCCTCTCTCTTCTCTCCACCTCTCCCACTGACTAAGCAAGCAATTTGACCTAGTCACACAAAATTCATTTCTGTGTAAGTCATTCTGTGAGATAAAACATAAACAACCCACCCTCCAAGAAAAATAAAGTAAAAAAAAAAGTGTATTTGATCTACATTTTGACTATACCATTTTGGAACCTTTAGCACCTTTCATCATTAGTCCTACAGAATTGTATTGGATCAATCGACTGCTAAGAATAGTCAAGTTATTTATAGTAGAAAATCATAAAATATTTCTCTTACTGTGTACAACGTTCTTCTGGTTTTGTTTTTCTGAAAACATATTGTTCATAATTTCTTAAGGCACAATGCTATTCCGTTACAATCATGTATTACAACTTATTCAAACATTCCCCTCAATTTCCAATTCTTTGCCACTAGTAAAAGTAGTGCTATAAATATTGTTGTATATACAGGTCTTTTTCCTTTTGCTTTTTATCTTGTTGGGATACAGACCTCATAGTAATATTGCTTGGTTAAAAGAATGCATGGTTTTTCAAATTACTCTCCAGAATTGTTGAATTAATATACAACTTCACCAATAGTATATTAATATTTTAATTTTCCTACATCCTCTTCAACATTTGTCATTTTCCTTTTCTGTCATATTAGCCATTCTGACAAATGTGAGGTAGTAACTCAGAGATGTTTTAATTTGCATTTCTCTCATAAATAGTGATTTAGAGAATTTTTTCATCACTATAGATAACTTTGGTTATTCTATCTGAAAACCTGCCTATTCGTATGTCTGTTTATATCTTTTAAACATTTATCAGTTAAGGAATGACTCATTTCTATAAATTTGACTCAGTTTTCTATAGGTTTGAGAAATGAAGTCTTATCAGAGAAACTCATTGTAAACTTTTTTTTTTTACCATAGTAATAATCAGCTATATTTCCCTACATCCTATTTTCCCCATTTACCCTATTCTCTCTCTCTGTCTGTTCTCAAAAGTGTTTTGTTTTGTTTTGTATGATAAGCTAGATTTCTACACCGAATTGTGTGTATATTCCCTCTTTGAGCCAATTCTCATGAGAGTAATGTTCATATGCTCTCTTCCCCATTGTTCCCATTTCCACTCCTCTGTAAAATCTCTTTCAGGCCTCTTTCATGTCAGATAATTTATCCCATTATACCTCTCCCTCTTTCTTTCTCTCAGTGCATTCTTCTTTCTAATCTCTTAATTTCATTTATTATTATTTTTTTTTGATAATCACTCCATCACATTCAACTCATACCTTTGCTTTCTGTCTATGTATATTCTTTATACTTGTATTATACTTGTAGTACACTATGTATATCGTGAGAAAGTTTTTGTGCATTATAAATATCATTTTCCCTTGTAGGGATATAAATAGTTTAACCTGATTGAATCACTTATGATTTCTCTTTCTTGTTTACCCTTTTATAGTTTTTGTATCTTGGCTTGAAAATCAGATACTCTATTTCACTGAATATTCATTTTTTCCCTTGAAGGATTATACTCAGTTTTTTCTGGGTAGTTGATTCTTGTGTTGTCATATTATAAGGGAGAAGCTGCTAAATTTTTTGCTATAATGACTATGGTTCCACAATGTTTTAATTGTTTCTTTTTGGATGCTTGCAGAATTTTCTTCTTGATCTGGAAGATATGGAATTTGGGTGTGATATTCCTGGAGTTTTCATTTTTGGATCTCTTTCAGAAAATGATTGGTAAATTCTTTCAATTTCTCTTTTATCCTCTGCTTCTAGATTATCATGGCAGTTTTCCTTGATAATTTTTTGAAAGATGATGTCTAGGCTCTTTTTTAGATTATGGTTTTCAGGTGGTCCAATAATTCTTAAATTATCTCTCCTGAATCTATTTTCTTGGTCACTTGTTTTTCCAATGAGATATTTCACATTTTCCTCTATTTTTTCATTCTTTTGATTTTGATTGTTTCTTAATGTGTCAAAAAGTCATTAGCTTCCATTTTCCCAATTCTAATTTTTAATTTGTTTTTTAAATTTTATTTACTTAAAACTTAAATACAAAATAGAAAAAGAAAGACAGAAAAAGGAAAAAACCCACAACATTGCCATATGCACAGTAGAGTATCAGAGGGAATTCAAAATATATAACAATAAATTTCCATTTCAAAAAAGCATATATAATAATAGAAGACATTTGATTTATGACTATCCATCTTTTCTTTGCTTCTTTATAGGTTTTCTTTTGTTCTAAGTTATGCACTTTTTACTTCCTTCTTTTGTTCCGTTTCATCTCCCAATCTCTCCCAAGCAGGCTGCAGTTAAGCACAGATTTTTTTTTTTTTTTGATTAAAGCTTTTTATTTTTCAAAACATATTCTTGGACAATTCTTCAACATTAGCCCTTGCAAAATCTTGTGTTCCAATTTTCCCTCCCTTTCCCCACACTCTCCCCTAAATGGCAAATAGTCCAATATATATTAAATATGGTAGAAATATATGTTAAATCTAATGTATGCATATATATTTATATTATTATTGTGCTGTACAAGAAAAATCAAATCAAACCAGGAAAAAAAATGCAAAATAAAATGCAAGTTAGCAACAAGAAGAGTGAAAATGCTGAGTGGTGAATCACACTCAATTCCCACAGTCCTCTTTCTGGATGTAGATGCCTCTCTTCATCACTGCACAAGTGAAACTGGTTTGAATCATCTCATTGTTGAAGGGAGCTACTTCCATTAGAATATTGCCGTATAGTCTTGTTGTTGCCATGTATAATGATCTCCTGGTTCTGCTCATTTCACTTAGCATCAGTGTAAGTCTCTCCAGGCCTTTCTGAAATCATTCTGCTGGTCGTTTCTTACACAGAACAATAATATTCCATAACATTCATATACCACAATTTACCCAACCATTCTCCAATTGATGGGCATCCATTCATTTTCCAGTTTCTAGCCACTACAAACAGGGCTGCAACAAACATTTTGGCACATGCCTTTCCCTTCTTTAGTATCTCTTTGGGATATAAGCCCAGTAGTAGCACTGCTGAATCAAAAGGTAAGCACAGTTTGATAACTTTTTGGGCATAATTCCAGATTGCTCTTCAGAATGGTTGGATTCTTTCACAACTCCGCCAACAATGCATCAGTGTCCCAGTTTTCCTGCATCCCCTCCAACATTCATCGATATTTTTTCCTGCATTTGACCAATTTTTAAAGACGTTCTCCTCAGTGAATTTTTGTGTACCTTTTACCATTTGGCCTATTCAGTTTTTTTAAAGAGGTTATTTTCTTTAGTATTTTTTAATATGTGCCTCCTTTACCAAGCTGTTGACTTTTTTCATGATTTTCTTGTATCTCTCATTTCTCTTCCCATTTTTTCCTCTACCTCTCTTACTTGACTTTTAAAATCCCTTTTGAACTTTTCCATGGCCTGAGGGCAATTCATATTTTTCTTTGAGATTTTGGATGCAGGAATTTTGACTTTGCTGTCTTTTTCTGAGTATGCATTTTGATCTTCCTCATCACCATAATAATACCTGCTTTAATTAATTTAATTAATTCTGCTTTAGTTCTACTCCTTAATCTGTCTTGCTATTAGTTTGTCTCCTCCACACCTTAACTTTTAAGGAATTATTTTTTTCAGTGATCTTTTACACCTCCTTTTCCATTTGACCAATTTTTTTTTTTTTATCTTTGAAATGACTATGGTCAGAATTTTTTTTTCTTCTGTTATTTGCTCATTTCCCAATCTAGTTTTTTTTTTTTTTTTACTTCTAACCCTATGATAAAGAAGGTTCTGCTTCCCAAGTGGAAGGATCACTGAACCAAACTTAAGGTTTTTTTTTTTTGTTTGTTTTGTTTTTAGTTTTTTTTTTTTAATGCAGCTGTTTTTAGAGATCATTCTGGGGACCTGTAAGTTTTTGACTTTTCCAAGGTGGTATGATGTAGGGAAAGGTATATTTACTCCTTTCCTGTACTGTATATTGGTTTGTGAATAACCATAAGCATTCTTTTTAACCATGGAACTGTGACCAAGGTCCCTGCTTCCCTGAGGCCACAAGAATTGCTGTGCTAATGCTCTTTCGCTGGGACTAGACCCAGGACTGCAACCTAGATCCAAGTATAGATAATGCAACAGAATCCTTTCTCTGGTACCAGCAAAGGGATCCCTGTAAATCTCCTTGAGAGCCATTGTCTGATCCCTTTACTGTCTATAGGCTAAGAGATCTGGAAATCACAGCTGCCACTACTGGTGCCTGGTCTGCACTGGAAAGGCCTGCATTGGACTGTACTCCTCGCTCATCTTTCCTGCTAACCTTCTATGCTATCTTTCTTGGGGCTAAAAAATTGTTTCATTTCGTATTTTTGTGCATTCTGCTGCCCTAGAATTGGTTTAGAGTCATTACTTAGAGGTATTTGGAGGGGTTTAGAAGAGAGCTCAGGTGAGTTCCTGTTTTTATTCTACTATCTTGCCTAATAGAGTTTTGTTAAGCTAATTCATTAGTCATAGCAAATACTCTTTCTCAAAAACCCAAAAGATGGACTTTACACAGTTGTTAGTTACTAGATGGATTATATAATTTGCAGGCAAAAATTGAAAAGCTCTATACAGTTGAAACAAGATCTGGATCTGATTGTGGTTTAAATCATGAGCTTCTTATTGCAAAATTTAGACAAATTGAAGAAAGCAGGGGAAAAAATTTATAAAAATATAAATAACATCCCTTATGAACATAATGTGGATATTAGGAACAGATTTAAGGGATTAGATCTGGTAAATAGAGTGCCTGGAATACTATGGACAGACATTCACAATATTGTATAGAAGACAGCAACAAATAACATTTCAAAGAAAAAAAGAGCAAGAAAGCAAAACAGCTGTTTGAAAAGTTAGCATTTGTCAAATGAAAGTTTCAGATATGATTCCTCTAGTTATCAACACTTTCCTCAGTCTCTTGCAATGTCTTTCCAAAGAGAGTGAGTTGGTAAGTATACCAACCTTTCCACATAATTCATATCTCTAATCAATTTCTTCATCAGCCATTGGAAAATGGCAGATACTCCAGTAATATATTGGTAAATGCATAACAATTGTGTCTGGGGAAGTGTATTTAGGGCACATTTTAAAGTTATATGCATTATTAACATTTTCTCTATTACTTTATTGTTTAGACAATAAAACAATATATCAGGTCCTCATTGGTAGCCTTTGATAATTTCCAAGGTATAAATGCTTAAGCTGAAAATTTAATTTTAATTCCTGAGAGCCAGTTCAAGCTGGCATGGCCTTATGTGCCCCTAAGTTGAATTGAAACCTACATTTGAGGTGGAAAAATCTATCTATCTATTTATCTCTCTCTCTCTCTCTATATATATATATATAAATGAATATGGTTTTCTTTTTGTTTTCTTTCATAATAATTTTATAATACCCAATCCAACAATGAGTACCATTGGGTGACTGATGATAGTAAGGGTACCTTGATTCTTGGCAAGATGTACTGGCCCACTTCGGTTCTCATATTTTGTATCTCAAAATTCAATAGTCCACACATTTTCCTAGCTTTACATCCTCTATGCATGTCAACATCATGGATGATGCACAAGGATAGCTGGACTCTGTGATGATGTTTCTGAACTCTTCAATCGCAAATAATTTTTTTTTCTTTTTTCCTTTTTGAGGAGTGGTTGGTGAGGTGGATGCTGTATATTGTTCCTTAGGCATACCCTATATCCCAATCATAAAATGAGAATAACTCATCTTTCTTCTGAGCTTTAGCCTTAACTTATCGTTCATCCTTCTAGTTATTGGGGAGTTACCAAAATTAAACTTTCCCTTTTGAATTTGAGAATCTTGACAAGAAAAGATAATGATGAATGTTAGAGGGGATGTGGGGAAACTGGAACATTGATACATTGTTTGTGCAATTGTGAATGGATCCAGTCATTCTGGAGAGCAAACTGGAAGGATGTTCAAAAAATTATCAAACTGTGGTCCAGCAGTGTTACTACTGGGCTTATATCCCAAAGAAATCTTAAAGGAGGGAAAGAGACCCACATGTGCAAAAATGTTTATGGCAGTCCTTTTTGTAGTGACAAGAAACTGGAAACTGTTTGGATGCCCATCAGCTGGAAAATGGCTGAGTAAATTATGGTATGTGAATATTAAGAGATATTATTGTTGTATAAGAAACGACCAACAGGATAATTTCAGAGAAGCCTGGAGAGACTTATATGAACTGATGCTGCATGAAATGAGCAGAATCAGGAGATCATTGTACGTGGCAACAAGAAGATTATAGGATGATCAATTCTGATGGACGTGATTCTTTCCAACAATGAGATGAATGATGCCAGTTCCAATGATTTTGCGATAAGAGAGCCATCTACACTCAGAGAGAGGATTGTGGGAACTGAGTGTGGATCACAATATGGCATTCTCACTCTTTTTGTTGTTGTTTGCTTACATTTTGTTTTCTTATTCATTTTGTTTCCTTTTTGATCTAATTTTTCTTGTGCAGCAAGAGAATTGTATAAACATGTTTATACATATTGGATTTAACATATATTTTAACCTATATAACATAAAAAAATAATTTGAGGATCTGCAATGTTCACTAACAAATACATCCCTTTATCCTCCTGCAGATTTCTTCACATGCTGTTTGAGGGGTCAGTGTGCCAGCATTTGCAAGAACTAGGCTAGATTTATTTCAGTCAGTGAAAGCACTCTAATAATAGTTGGTGAATCTCAACTACTAGAACCATGGTATCCACTTTCCTGTGAAACTAACAATTTCTTTAGGGAACTTTAAGCTTATCCCTTTAATTTATTCCAATTTAGATAGTCTGTGTCACTCAATCTACCAAGTCCTAGCCCTTTCATAAACTGTAAAGAAAATTTATTTAAATGTTTCTCATAGATTGATTAAAATGTAGCAGTCTATTAAGAAGCCACTTTTCTAACCTTGATACTTGCTAATATGTTATAACATGAGTGAGCCAAACTTCTCAGGCTATTCCCCAAGGACATGTAGCTTCTTGACTGAGATGATTTCATACTTAGGATTAAGGAGAATCTTCTCTACAGGAGATCTAGGCTCAGTCTTATCTACAGGCAAATGAGGCTTTTTCTCATTTAAGTTTGTTTTTATTTGTTCTGCTAATAAAATGTCTCTACATATTAAGGTTTCTACTTTTAAAAATAATACTTTATCTTTCCCCAAGTGTATGTAAAAACAATTTTTAGCATTTTCTTTTTAAAATTTTGAGTTCAATATTCTCTCCCTTGCTACCTTTTTCCCTCCTTGAGATTATAAAGAATTATATATAGGTTACACATGTGTTATACAAAACATTTCCATTTTAGTCATGTTATGAAAGAAAACACAGACCTCTCTCCCATCAAAAAACAAACAAAAAAATTAAAGAAAGTGAAAAATAATATGCTTCATTCTGCATTCAGATCTTTCAGTTCTTTCTCTTAAACTGGATAGAATTTTTCATCATAAGTCCTTTGGAATTCTCTTAGATCTTTGCATTTCGAAGAATAGCTAAGTTATTCACAGCTGACCATCCTACAATATTGCTTTTGCTGTATACAATATTTTCCTGGTTCTGTTCTTCTAATTTCACTTTACATCAGTTCATATAAGTCTTTCCACTCCAAAAATTGGAAATTGAGTGGATGCCCATCAATTGGAGAATGGCTGAATAAATTGTGTATATGAAAATTATGGAACATTATTGTTCGGTAAGAAATGACCAACTGGATGATTTCAGAAAGGCCTGGAGAGACTTACATGAACTGATGCTGAGTGAAATGAGCAGGACCAGGAGATCATTATATATTTCAACACCAATACTATATGATGATCAATTCTGATGGACTTGGCCATCTTCAACAATGAGATGAACCAAATAAATTCCAATGGAGCAGTAATGAATTGAACCAGCTACACCCAGTGAAAGAACTCTGGGAGATGACTAAGAACCATTACATAGAATTCCCAATCCCTATATTTTTGTCTGCCTGCATTTTTTATTTCCTTCATAGGCTAATTGTACACTATTTCAGAGTCCGATTCTTTTTGTACAGTAAAATAACTTTTTGGACATGTATACTTATTTTATATTTAATTTATACTTTAACATATTTAACATGTATTGGTCAACCTGCCATCTGGGGGAGGAGGTGGGGGGAAGAAAGGGAAAAATTGGCACAAAAGGTTTGGCATTTGTCAGTGCTGTAAAATTACCCATGCATATAACTTGTAAATAAAAAGCTATTTTTAAAAAAATTAAGTCTTTCCACTTTTTAAAGCCAGTCTTCCTCAGAGAGTTCTAAGGTTAGTTTCTGATCAGTGTGTCAGGAATTTTTGAAAAGCTATCTTTTCAATAATTTCATAGCCAACATATGAGTTATTTTTAAAATTATCAGGCTAGATTGGTACAGTCTCTTTCTTTTTACCTCTCCTTAGGCATTCAGAAAGATTGAAGATCCATGGCATGGACACATGATCACACATAGTGTTGAAGTCCTGTTCCAGTAGTGATAAAAGGTGTGTAAATCTTCCAATTTATTGGTCAGAGACACAAATATATATATATATATATATAATATATATATATACATATATATTATAGAGAGAGTCTTATAGAATCAATATATAGTGCATCTTTGAATATCTTTGATATTCCTATATCCTTTCTAATAAACCAAATCTACTAAAATGCAAATGGTTAGGCCCAGATTTTGGCCATTTCAATACAAATGTAAATAGTTGTGATATACATCAGAGCAAAATTATCATACCAATGTCTTTGAGTACATTTCTCCCAAATGCCTTTGGTCTCCATTGTGGACTGCTTTTCCTGTTCTAAGTTCAAAGTTGTGTCTTTCATACTTACAATTTCATGTCACTTTTTTTTTTTCAATCTCTCTTGCTACTCTTTTTCTGAGAATACGTTGCCTGTCTATAGTTATGGTAGCCAAACTATTGTTTATATTCAGAAATGTCACTGCAACAAATATTTGCTGAACACAGACTTCAATTCTGTTTTTCAGATATGTGTCAATTGTTTCTAACTTAAAATTCATCCAAAGAATTTAGCTCCATCTTTCAGTTCAAAATTTAACCTTTACTAAATAGATTTGATGTACACTGAGATCTTTTGGGGGAAAATGATGTAACCTTTGGGGGGGCTGGATGTAAACTGTGTCGCCTTTGGGGAGACTCCCAAATCCTGGGAAAAGCATACCTTCCCAGACAAGCCCTTCCCAAGTTAAGTGGTCTCATTCAGTCAGAGATCTTGGTCAACTCACCCTCCATTGCAAATAAGATCTTTTTAGGGTGTCCTGGATCCCCTTCAGGGAGTTCCCAGACTCTGGGAAAAGCCTTCAAACTTCTAGTTAAGTGATTTTATTCAATTGGAAATCTCTGCCTGATGGTCCTCTATTGATTAGCCCAGACAGCTCCCAGCCACAAGCTTCAGACTACTAATAAAAGACAACTCTGAACCCTAAATCTTTGCAGAAGTCTGAAACAGGATTATACTTGCTAAAAGCTCTCTTCTTGACAAAGCTACCTTCCAGGACTTTTGCTCACTGTGAAGATGTTCTTTTCTCCTTATTAACCTTTGGTATTTCTCTGTGACAGGACCTTTTGCCATTAAGAATTCTGTCTTCCTAGCAAAGCTGACTTCTCGTTGCCAAACTCTTAATGAGGTCTTTTGCCTGCTAAGAGAGCTTCTTCTTAGTGAACAATAAAATTCCCTTTTCTGCCACTCAAATTTTCGGGTATGCAAATTCTTTTGCATTTGATCTGCCCTGACCAAAGGAGATTCTCCACTCCAGTTCTCGAACCTCTTTACTACCACTAGTCTCCTCATTTGCATGTCATCAGATTCATATTTATGTGTGTATAGTATATACTTACAGATATTTATATATTCATATACATACATATTTATTTTACATATATTTAGATCTATACATCCTTTTACACATTTTTGTATTAATGTGTTGTATGTGTCAACATTACAATATAGTTTTTTTCTTATTTCTTTGAGTCTGAAAAGAGATTTTAATAAGATAAATTATAATTTACCTTTTTAATTCTCTTACCTTATCCCCTCTTTAGTATGAAACATAAATAGTTCTATACATAATAAAATAAGTTAAAATGAAAAAAATCAAAGATGTGTCTTTGATCTATTATATTGCTGAGTCTGCATTTTGCTTTAGTTAACAGGATCTTTATCAATGTATTAACAGGTCTCTCTCTGCTATTGTTTATTGGAAGGGAAATTGGTGAGCCAAGTTACAGTAAGTTTCAAAACCTAAAATGGACTCTTACCTCCTGGCTCTCTACAACATAGTACAGTCATCAGGAATTGAGCTTGTAAAAGAAGGCCTCCCCCTCCCCTTATTTTTAGGTGCAGTGGCCTAAAGAATTAGGTTTGAAGTTCTGTTCTGTTTCATTTTCCTCTTCAATTCCAAGTGCAGGAAGTAGAATCCTCCCAGTAGACCCAAATTTGAGCCATAGTAACCCTTGGAGTTAGAATTCCAGGCAGGATGTTGCTGCCAAGCTGTCAAAGAAACCCTGAGAAGCCAGGATACCTGGGACTCAAACCCAAGGTGACCTTGTTACTTGAAATGATATTAAATGGTAATGAGCTATACTTTGGACCTAATCTTCTTTAGAGCATTAGAAAAAGGAAACATCCCCCCAGAGACCAGGGGAATATTTTATGTTTTCCCTTGCTACATATATCTTTGAAGCAAATATTTCTTTGTAAAAGCTAATGCAAACATTAAGTGGTTAAAAAAAAAGAAACTGGGGTACCTGGCACATTTAAAACTAAAAACAAAATTAGTAAGGGTCTAGAGTCAATGGCAGAAAGACTGGTCAGCCCCAAACCCTCTTAAGGGTACCAGAGAAACATGGGGGAGGGGGAAGAAGGGACCAGCATAATTAATGTTACATAAACATCTGAAAAATAGAAAAGACAAAAAGAAAAAAGAAAGCTAAACTAAGATTCAGTTCAAACTTTGAAGCATCAACAAAAAAGAATGAGTGTTCCCATTGTCCATACTGCAAACCCACTTAAAAGGCAATTCAAATAATAAAAGAGCAGCATTAAAAAAAAGATAACATTCAAAAAATTGAAGAAAAAAATCCAAAAATCCAACACAAATCTCCACAAATAATAGCTCCCCATGATACAGTATATATTGACTGAATACAGTGAGTGAAAAACTAGGTTCCCATGGTAGATAAGTGTGTACCAGGTGACTTTGATAACAAGTTGGGTTAGGAGCTACAGCAAGCTTCAGCCCTTTCAAAGTCTAGCAAAGCTGACAATAGCAATAAGCCTTACCTGCTTCAGTGCCAATGTTCCCTGAAAGACAAGATCAAACCTGCCAACCTACAGGGCTTTGGCCTTCCTCATCAGTCCCTCTATATGATCAGAACATAAATTTCATTAAAAATAACAAATATTCTATCACTGACTCTACTTCTACCTAGCCTATGCTAGGAAAAAATAAAAATCCCCTTTCCTTTTAGAGTTAATCTCCCTTTCAATATCACTCTATACATTCTGGATATGCTAACACCTCTGCTATGAGGGCTTACTGAGCCCTTTTTAGGACTATTCATCTGCCTTTGGTGTCTATCCAACTCATCCAACTTTCCCCTGTGGTTCCTAAGAAGCTGTATGGCATGTGCAAAGTCCAAACCCCATAAAACCCATCTTGTCAGATGAGCTAAACTATGTTGAGGGTAACTGATAAGTCTCAAACCTGTGGTGGAGTTAGGAGAATATCTACCTCAAACAAATGAAGACTTTCCCTGGTGGAATAGGCAGAGGAGACCAATTTGTTCTAAGCACTGTGAAATACTTAGCACTTAGGTATCAAAGATACCAAGGTCATACATTGCATCCCCAGCCGTCATCAGTCATCTTGACTTTTGTTCTGACACTAGACTTTGATGACTCAGGAAGAGAGAGTGAAGCTGAGGACTTTATGCAACTCTACCTCACTTGAATTTAATTCATGTTTAAATCAACACATCACTCTATGATATCATTGGTTCTTTGTGAAAAAAAGACAAACAACAACACTGCTCCAAAAGAATTCATAGTAGAATTCAAAAGAGGCTTTAAAATCTAAGAGAGATTGAAGGAAAAATTTTAAAAAATCAGAACCAAGAAAAACAAAAAGATTATGAAAAGAAAGTCAATCAACTAGAAAAGGAGATCAGTCTTAATGAAGCAAATTGCTTCTTGAAATCTAAAATTGGGCAAAGAGAAGCCAGCAAAGTAATGAGAACAAGAAATAATAAAACAAAATATAAAGTATGTAAACTTCAGAATGTGAGACATCTCATGAGAAAAACAACAGATCTGGAGAATAGAACAAGAAGGGAAAACATAAGAATAATTGGATTACCTGAAAGTTATGATTTAAAAAAAAAGACTTGATTAAATAGAACAAGAAATAATTAAGGAAAATTGTTCTGAAGTGTTGAAAAGAGAAAATAGAAATAGAAAAAGAAAATCTATTGATCACCACCTGAAAAAAGATCCTACAAGAAAAGCTTATGGGGACATCATAATCAAATTCTGAACTCCCAGATCAAGAAGAAAATTTTACAAACAACAAAGAAAAAAGAAAAATTAAAATACCGTGGAGCCACAAGTAGAATCACATAAGACCTAGTGATGGCTATATTAAAAGAATGTGCATCTTGCAATACTATGTATCAAAGAGCAAAAGAATAGTCATAAGCAAAAATATCATATCCAGAAAAGTTAAGTATAATCCTGAACAGAAAAAAAAAAAGGATATTCAATGAACTGCCAGTCTTTCAGGCTTTTGTTTAAAAAACAAAAACAAAAATAAAAAACAACCCTAAACTTAGTAGAAAATTTGATGTATAAGATCAAAGTAAAATATAAAATAAACAGTAAAGACTAATTTCAAAGGTCTCAATAAGGACAAACTGTCTTTTATGTATGGAGATGTAAACTATATGTCTATGATTGTTATTAGTAATTGGTAATTTGATATATTGGGGTAGAGCTGAATATGATGTGATTCTAAAAAGCAAAACCATGTAGGAAAAGTTGAAAGAATAATTATATATGAATATGGTGCAAGAGGAAACATTAACATAGTAATTAGATGGAGGAGAAGGGCTGGTAGTTCTGGAATCCTACTCATATCAGGAATGGATTAAAAAGGAAAAAAATACATATATATTTAGAAGGATATAAACATCTTCCAAATTTATAAAGAAAAGGGACAGAAAATAGCTTAAGAGGGGTATAAGAGAGTGTGAAAATTAAAAGCAATGGAGTAAAAAGGAAGGGAAGGGGTAGAGAGGATAGGGGAGAAATCCTTCTGAGAAGGGAATGTTAAGTAATATCAAGGCAAAGTGACAGAATGAAGCAATGCAGAGGAGTCAGTAGGGATAGAAAATAAGAGATACACATAAACATAATTATTAGGAATAGAACTCATTAGAAATAAAGCATATCTCAAAGTTAAATCTAAAATAAATTTAAACAAAAAAGAAAAATAGGGAAAAAAAAAACAAATCTTGATACAATAGCACAAGAAATAATTAAGAAAAATTGTCCTGCACTGATGCATTGTTGGTGGAGTTGTGAACAAATCCGACCATTCTGGAGAGCAATCTGGAATTATGCCCAAAAAGTTATCAAAATGTGCATACCCTTTGATCCATCAGTGTTACTTCTGGGCTTATATCCCCAAGAGATACTAAAGAAGGGAAAGGGACCTGTATGTGCCAAAATGTTTGTGGCAGCCCTGTTTGTAGTGGCTAGAAACTGGAAATTGAATGGATGCCCATCATTTGGAGAATGGCTGGGTAAATTGTGGTATATGAATGTTATGGAATATTATTGTTCTGTAAGAAATGACCAGCAGGATGAATACAGAGAGGCTTGGAGAGACTTACATCAACTGATGCTAAGTGAAATGAACAGAACCAGGAGATCATTATACACTTCAACAATGATACTGTATGAGGATGTATCCTGATGGAAGTGGATTTCTTTGACAAAGAGACCTAACTGAGTTTCAATGGATAAATGATGGACAGAAGCAGCTACACCCAAAGAAAGAACACTGGGAAATGAATGTAAACTATTTGCATTTTTGTTTTTCTTCCCGGGTTATTTATACCTTCTGAATCCAATTTTCCCTGTGCAACAAGAGAACTGTTCAGTTGTGCACACATATATTGTATCTAAGATATACTGCAACATATTTAACATATATAGGACTGTTTGCCATCTTTTGCAGGGGGTGGAGGGAAAGAGGGGAAAAATCGGAACAGAAGCAAGTGCAAGGGATAATGTTGTAAAAAAAAAAAGTACCCTGGCATGGGTTCTGTCAATAAAAAGTTATTATTTAAAAAAATAATAAAAAAAATCTCAAAAAAAAAAAGAAAAAAAGAAAAATTGTCCTTAAGTGTTAAAACAAAAGGGGAAAGTAGACATAGAAAAAGAAAATCCATTGATTACCACCTGAAAAAGATCCAACAAGAAAAGGACATCATAACCAAATTCTAAAACTCCCAGATCAAGAAGAACATTTTACAAACAAGGAAAAACCAATTAAAATAGTGGACAGGTAAAATCAAGTCCTTCTGGGATGGAGGGGCTAGTAAAAGGACTGTAAATGGGAGCTAGATTATCTTGCTGACTTCTTTGGTCAATGATTCTCAACTTCTTACCACTCTGATCACCTCCAGTATCCTGTAACAGTAACCATCTGATGAAAAATGGACACAAGCTCCAAACAAGACAGTCCAGAATGAAGTTCATAAAGGCTTTTTATCGGCAGTCCTTTAACTGCTAGAGATTGTGCTTGGGAGGATAGTGAAATTTTGATAAATATAGGGAAGGATAGTAGAGGGGAGTGTTTGGAGTGAAATATAATGAATTCAGTTTTGTATATTCTGAGTTAGGATATCTACAGGACATCCAAAAGACAACTGGAAATGTCAGATTGGAAGTCAGAAGTTAGGATTGGATAAGTAGATCTGAGAGTAATCTGCAGAGAGTTGATCAATAAATGGAAACTGATGAGATCAGTTGAAATAGTAAAGAGGGGGAAGAGGAGAAAAAACAGGACTGAGTAATGGTTAATAGGTATGACTTCGATATAGATTGAGGAGGCAGAGAAGGAATGGTCAAAAGGTATAAGGAAAAGTAGGAGAGCACAGCTGTGAAAATTTAGAGAAAAGAGTACAAGAAGAGAGTATTTGACAGTATGAGAGGTCAAGAAGGATAAAGATTGAAAGGACATTAGATATCACAATTAAGAGCTCATCAATAACTTTAGAGAAACCTGTTTTCATTGAATGATGAGGTCAGAAGCCAGACTGTAAAGAATTAAGAGAGGAAAGGAAGTGAGATAGAAATGAAGAAGGAGATAGTGACAGAAAGCATCTGGAGATGTGAAATATGAATGGGGGTGGGGAAGAGAAGAAGTTCTTAATGAATGGTCATTTCTTACAGAACAATAGTATTCCATGGCATTCATATACCACAATTTATTCAGCCATTCTCCAACTGATGGGCATCCACTTAGTCTCTAGTTTCTAGCCACTACAAAAAGGGCTGCCACAAACATTTTTGCACATGTGGGTCCCTTTCCCTCCTTTAATATCTCTTTGGGATATAAGCCCAATAGAAACACTGCTGGATCAAAAGGTATGCACAGTTTGATAACTTTTTGAACATAGTTCCAAACTGTTCTCCAAAATTCATTAATTTGCTTGTTTTTTAATATATTTTTATGATGTTCTTTTTTTCTGGTTATACATGCACATTAATTTTTTTTAAAGCTTTTTATTTTCAAAACATATGCATGAATTTTTCACCATTGACCCTTGCATAGCCTTGTGTTTCAGATTTTCCCCTCCTACCCTCCCCCGATGGCAAGCAATCCAATATATGTTATAGATGTTAAAATATATGTTAAATCCAATATATGTAAACATATTGATACATTCTCTTGGTGCACCAGAAAATCAGATCAAAAAGGAAAGGAAATGAGTAAGAAAACAAATTGCAAGCAAACAACACCAAAAAGAGTGAAAATGTTATGTTTTGATCCACATTCAGTTCCCACAATCCTCCCTCTGGGTATAGATGGCTCTCTTTATCACAAGATCATTGGAACTGGCATCAATCAACTCATTGGTAGAAAGAGTCAAGTTCATCAGAATTGATCGTCCTATAATATTGATGTTGCTGTGTACAATGAACTTTTGGTTCTGCTCACTTCACTCAGCATCAGTTCATGTAAATCTCTCCAGGTCTCTCTGAAATCATCCTGCTGGTCATTTCTTACAGAACAATAATATTCCATGGCATTCATATACCACAATTTATTCAGCCATTCTCCAACTGATGGGCATCCACTCAGTCTCTAGTTTCTAGCCACTACAAAAAGGGCTGCCACAAACATTTTTGCACATGTGAGTCCCTTTCCCTCCTTTAATATCTCTTTGGAGTATAAGCCCAGTAGAAACACTGCTGGATCAAAAGGTATATACAGTTTGATAAATTTTTGAGCATAGTTCCAAATTGTTCTCCAAAATGGCTGGATCCGTTCACAATTCCATCAACAATGTAGCAGTGTCCCAGTTTTCCCATATCTCCTCCAACATTTGTCATTATCTTTTCCTATCATCTTAGCCAATCTGAGAGATATAAATACACATTTCTTTATGAATCCTATTGAGAGAGAAAAATCAAAACAAAAGGAAAAAACCACAAGAGAAAAATAAAAACAGAATTAAAAGGAAAAGAATGTGAACATAGCATGTGTTGATTTACATTCATTCTCCACAGTTCTTTCTCTGGATGCAAATGATATTTTCTATCCAAAGGTTTATTGGGATTGCTTTGGATTACTAAACTGCTAAGAAGAACCAAGTCTTTCCTAATTGATCACTGTTCTTGATGTTATTGTGTACAATGTATTCCTGGTTTTGCTTGTTTCGCTCAGCATCAGTTCACGTAAATTTTTCTAGGCCTTTCTAAAATCAGCTTGTTCATGATTTTTTTATATAACAATAATATTCTATTACTTTCACATACCATAACTTATTCAGCCATTGATGGGTATCTACTCCTTTTCCAGTTCTTTGCCACTACAAAAAGAACTGCTACAACATTTTTGCACATGTGAATCTTTTTCCCTTTTTAATGATTTCCTTGGGATATAGACCCAATAATGGTATTGTTGGATCAAAGGGTATGCACAGTTGATGACCTTTGGTCATAATTCCAAATTGCTCTCCAGAATGACTGGATCATTTCACAATTCCACCAACAATGATTAGTGTCCCATTTTCCCACATCTCCAATATTTATCATCTTTTCCTGTTATCTTAGTCAATCCGATTCTATTTTACTGATTCACTATTCTACTTCTTATATAGTACCAAATGGTTTTGATGACTGTTGCTTTATAATATAATTTTAGTTATGGTACTGCTAGGCCACCATCCTTTGTATTTTTCCCCCATTAATTCTCTTGATATTCTTGACCTTTTGTTTTTCCAAATGAATTTTGTTACTATTTTGTCTAGCTCTATAAAATGATTTTTTGGCTGTTTGATTAGTATGGCACTAAAAAGGTAAACCAATTTAGGTAGAATTGTCATTTTTATTAATTAGCTTGGCCTACTCATGACCAATTGCTATTTTTCCAGTTGTTTAGATCAGACTTTATTTCTGTGAGACAATGTAATTGTGTTCAATATGGTTTCTGAGTTTGTCTTGGCAGATAGGCAACCCAGTTTTTTATATCTCTTTCTGCTGGGCTTTTATCAATAATATATAGAAATTCTGATTATTTGTGCGGGGTTATTTTATATCTTGCAACTTTTCTAAAGCTGTTAATTGTTTCAAGTAGGTTTTGGAATGATTTTCTAGGATTCTCTAAGTATATCATCATATCATCTGCAAAGAGTAATAGTTTTGTCTTCTTATTGCCTAGTCTAATTTAATTTCTTTTTCTTTTATTACTACTAAAACCAACATTTCTAGTACAATATTGAATAACAGTGGTGATAATGGGCATTCTTGTTTCATTCTTGATCCTACTGGGAATGTGTCCAGCTTCTTTCCATTACAAATAATACTTGCTGATAGTTTTAAATAGATGCTACCTTCCATTTTAAGGAAAACTCCCTTTATTCTTTTGTTCTCTTGTGTTTTTAATGTGAATGAGTGCTGTATTTTGTCAAAAGCTTTTTCTGTATCAATTGAGATGATCATATTTTTTATTTCTGTTTGGTTTTGTTATTGATATTGTCTATTATGGTAATAGTTTTCCTGATATTGAACCAGCCCTGCATTCTGGTATAAATCCCACTTGGTCATAGTGTATTTTCCTGCTGATAAGTTGTTGTAATCTTTTTGATAATATTTTATTTAAAATGTTTGCATCAATATTCATTAGGGAGATTGGTCTAAACATTTTCTTTCTCTGTTTTGGCTCTTCCTGGTTTAGGTATCTGTACCATATTTATGTCATAGAAGGATAGTTTAGATAGTATTGGAATTATTTTTTAAATGTTTGGTAGAATTTACTTGTAAATCCATCTGGTCCTGGAGATTTTTTATGAGGGAATTCATTGATGGCTCGTTCAACTTCTTTTTCTAAAATGGCACTATTTAAGTAATTTGTTTCCTCTTCTGTTAATCTAGGCAATTTGTATTTTTGTAAATATTTATCCATTTTTGCTGGCATGTAGTTGGGCAAAACAGCTCTTAATTATTGCCTTAAATTTTTTTTCCCATTAGTGGTAAGTTTACCTTTTTCATTTTTGATGCTGATGTTTTTCTTTCCTTTTTCTAATCAAATTGTCTAATTTATTATTGTCTAATCTATCCTAATCAAATAGGATATTTGATTATTAATTAGTCCAATAATTTTCTTAGTTTCAATTTTATTAATCTTTTGAGTTTTAGAATTTCTAATTTGGTATTTAATTAAGGGTTTTTAATTTGTTCTTTTTCTAGCTTTTTTAGCTGCATAGCTAATTTATTAACCTCCTCTTTCTGTATTTTATTCATATAATTAGAGATATAAAATTTCCCCTAAAAACTGTTTTGGCAGCATCCCATAGGTTTTAGTATGTTGTCTCATTGTTGTCATTCTCTTGGATGAAATTATTGTTTCCATGATTTTTTGTTTGACCCATATGTACTTTAGAATTAGGTTTAATTTCCAATTGATTTTTAATCTATCTATTTTCTATTAATCTAATCTATCTATCTAGGATTCTATTAACCTCCCTAGTTTCTTTCTTGTTTATTTTGTGGTTAGATTTATCTAATTCTGAGAGGGAAAGGTTGAGGCCTTCCACTAATATAGATTTGCTGGGCATTTCTCCCTGTAACTGGCTTAACTTCTTCTCTAAGAATTTTTTGTTTGTTTGTTTGTTTTGAAAATATAAGGAAAGGTTTTCAGCTAAGAAGATGGAAAGGAGGACCTATGGAAAGTTCAAGGAGGGATGAAAAGGTTTGGAAAAATTGCTGTGATTTGTGAGATATTGAATCAATTGTGGATTTGCAAAAGAATTCCCTTCTGCATTGCGGGCCCACAGCTTATGTTTTATTGTCTAAGTACCTCTGCCCATTGTGAATTTCCAGTTGTAGAGCCAGGGAACAAAATTAACTGGGATACAGACCATCTCTATTCAGATTATTCTCAGAACCTATGCCCTCATTTTGCATCATACTCTGATTTAACTGTCACAGATTTCCTTAGATCCCATCCCCCATTATCCTGCCAACTTAAATTTAACAATCTTTCCCAAAAAATATGTCTGCTAATTAGTGCCTTTTGTACTTTTACTCCTAAACTTCCTGACCCTTCTTTGCCAATTCTGTTAATGCGTCATGTCCTGATTCAATATTCATCTTCTCCAAGAAACCTTCCCTAACTTTACTCTAATTTGATTATCTCAATCTTACTCATATCCTCTCTCAATATTATCCTTTATGACTTGTTATTTTAACTAGCATTTTATATTTTATTTTATAAGCCTTTTCTAATTGCTTCTTATGTATTTATCTCGGTAAGACTAAAAACTACAGAGCTAATTTATCTTTTTTTGCACATTCTCCCAGTAACAAATTGCAGTGCTCCGCATACAGTAGTTTCTCAAAAAATATTTATTGAATCCAAAAATGAATAACTAAATGAAAACTGAAACACAAAAAAGGCAAAACACTCACCTATTTCACTAACTCTGAAATTGAACCCAATCTCTAGGAACAAGTGTTCATAGATACTTTGAACTTGAAGTTTCAAACTTGAGTGTCCTTATATTCAAGGACACTTGAGTTTACACACCCCCATTCCCACCCCAGTTTTTTTCACTGGGCTCAGGAAAAATCAGTGTTTATTATTCTGTGTTCCTTTCTCCCCCCCCCCCCCCCCACTGGTGAATCTTCTTTCTGGATGTTTGATGATAAAAATAACTCTTCCTCTTCTTCCAACTGCCCATGGAACCCAGTAAGTGCCTTCTACTCACCTTCACCCCATCCCAGACCCAGACATGTGACCCATGTTCATCCTCTAACAAGAGTTCCTCATATTTCCAGGGGCTATTTTGGGCCACATCTTTGGGCCAATCCTGTAGTGATACAGCTAGTTTACTGGTCTCTCCTCTGGAAGATGTCCTTTCTCCCCTACTTCATCCACTCCTCTTTTTGTCTTAAACTCTTCATTATTTATCAATATACAAATTATTAGGAGCTGAAAAGGAACTTAGAGATTATACAGGCAAAATTCCTCATGTTGCAGATGAAACATCTGAGTTTAATACCACATGCTCAAGAACCTTGGATGTCAAACTGAGAAGACTCCCATTCATACGATTATAGCCTAATCAAGGGGTTAGAATAGACACACATGAAAATGATACACAAATGAATGCAATATAAAGGTCCTGTAGTATATACAGATCTTATATTCCTTGGGAGAAGGGTATTGGTCCAACTCTCACTTACACTAAGGTTTTAATCCCCCAAATATTGGCTGTGTATATTTTCCCTTCAGAGTTCTAAAGGTACTCCTGAGGAGGAAATGGATATCTTCCTAATAATATTAGGAGCTTGAGCCCACATTTCAATATATCATTAGTAGTACTGATTAGTACCTCAATATCATTTAACTAATTAACAACAATTAACTTTTACAAAGGAATACTTACTAAAACATAGGAAGAACAGAAATACAAAACATTTTCCCCAATAGCTAGGGACTTAGTCCAGTAGTATATTGTTTTCTTATGACGTCACTAACTTCTATGTTTTTCATTCTAAATTTCAAAGACTTTATTCCTCAGATAAATTCTGTATCTTTTGTGCTAAGTTTTTAGTTGTTGTAAGACTTTCTTCCATAGCTCTCATTTCTTTTCCAATTATTTCCTTTAACACTCTCATTTGTAAAAAATAGTTTTGTGACCCTTAAAAAACAAACAAACAAGAAAAAACCCCATCTCGCCTCATTTATTCTAGGAATTTTAGTTGAACACGTGCCCAAGTTATGTTTAACCTTGAGCTATGCATGTAGATATTTTGGAACCATTCTTTTTTTTAGTTTGTGTCTTAAGTGTCTCTGTCACCAGAAAATCTCTTTGTGGTAAGACTCTATTTTTCTTTCTTTTTAAAATAATAGCTTTTATTTTTCAAAATACATGCAAAAATAGTTTTCAACATTTACTTATAAAACCTTGTGTTCCATATTTTTTTCCCTTCCTCCTCTCTTCCCTCCTCTCCTAGATAGTAAGTAATCTAATTTAGGTTAAACATGTACAATTCTTCTAAACATATTTCCATGCTATCATGCTGTACAAGAAAAATCAGATCAAAGAAAAAAACGAGAGAAAAAAAACCAAGCAAACAACAACAAAAGGTGAAAAATACTATGTTGTGATCCACATTCAGTCCCCACAGTCCTCGCTCTGGGTGCAAATGGCTCTTTTCATCACAAGACCATTGGAACTGGCCTGAATCACCTCACTGTTGAAAAGAGTTGATCATCACACAATCTTGTTGATGTTATGTACAACGTTCTTGGTCCTACTCCCTTCACTCAGCATCAGTTCATATAAGTCTCTCCAGGCCTTTTTGAAATCATCCTGTTAATTGTTTCTTATAAAACAATAATATTCTATTACACTCATATACCATAATTTATTTATCCATTCCCCAACTGATGGGCGTATGATTCTATTTTTCTTTGCTCATTCTAACTGAAATCTAGATTTAACTTCTGGATTTCAGATTTTGTGTTAGAGCCTTGGTATAGGGCAAAATCTTATTGTTTCCTTTGTGATCTGAGTTGTGCAACCTTCTAATCTGGGTTTGGGTCTGAGTAACACAATTGTGGTCTTGTCCTTTGTCAGAAATCCTAGTAGAAAGCTGCAGGATTCAGCTACTGTCCGCAATCCAAAAAAACAACTGCAGATTCAGTGTGATAGAATTGCAAGCTTTCATTGGTCTTCAGACTGATTTGGAGGTAGGATCTGAGATCCTGTTGTACTCCCAAGGTCAGAGACACACAGCTGCTATTTGCTTCTGTTCATGTTCCTTTTCTACTACAGAACCACAGCCTGCAACTTCTCCTTGTTCTGGATCCTAGGCCCAGGTTGTCCTTTCAGTCTGCACTGGATCTATGATCCATCTCTGGAGTATGAGGGACAGATTTTCCAGTTAATCTATACTTGTTCTTTAGACAATATCAGGCTTCTATGGAGCCAGCTCTTCCTGCCCTAGTGTATAGGGCCCTCATTCAGTCCCTGCACTAGAAGGCTCTGCACTATGCCCCACTAGTTAGGCTCCATCCCCAATATCTGAAGACATTTCTGTTTTCCTGTTCTAACTGAGGATGGAAAACTCAGTGATTTTTTTCCCTTTGGATTTGCCTGTCAGGATTCATTTTGGCACATTTTCTTGATTTTTGTGGAATAATTGTTAAGGAGAAGATGGGTTAGATTGCTTTCTCTTACTTTATCATCTTGTCTGGCTCCTGAAAATTTACTTTGCTTAATTCCTGCAAGCAAAATAATGTCAAGGACTATTGGCTATATATGGTTCATAAGTACACTGAGTAGGGTGAAAGCTTTGCACTGGCCCTACAGATCCTAGGCAACATAGAGGAAAATGTGTCCCCCAATTGTTGGAGGAAAATGTTTTCTATTTCCTTGAAGTCTGTGCATCTTAACTCTCTGACTAAGCTATAATCTTGTAAGAAGGGGTCTTCCTGGCTTTCTTCCTAGGAGGACATAAGTTTGGTGGAAAGAGCAGCTAGATGGGGCAGTGGATAGAACACCCCCCATGAAGTCAGGAGGATCTGAGTTCAAATCCGGCCTCAGACATTTGTCTAACACCCTCCTAGCTCTGTGACTCTGGGTAAGTCACTTAACTCCAACTGTCTCAAAAAAAACAAACTGATGGGGTTCTAGTGGCAGCCCGAGAGTTGTGGGAATCCCCTTTTGATGGGAGGCACAGGTCCTTTGTGAAAGCATTCGCGAACCAGAAATATTAAGTGGCAAAAATGGAAGTTTGCTGTTGGATGAGAAGTCACCTTTGCTAGGAGACTGACTTCCTTAGTGGCAGAGAAATAACAAAAGGTTTTTCGTGGAGAAGAGAATGTCTTCACAGCAGGCCGAAGTCCTGACAGGCAGCTACGTCACGGGAAGGAGCATAGTCCTGCTTTGGACATTCTGCAAAGAAATGAGTGAACAGAAACCCGCTTTATGAGCACATCTTGGCGGGGAGGTGGGGGTGGAGGTGGAGGCAGATTGAGCTGATTATCAGACCAAGATCTTTTTCGAGAATCTGGAATTTCCTGAAGAAGCGGCACCCCCAAAAGATCAATGGGGGGCTTCTGACCAAGATTTCCAAGTGAATAAGGATGTTTAACTTGTCCGGGGAAACTCTATGGAGTCTGGGAGGCCAGGAATCAAAGGGGACAGAATTTAAAGAGTTAATTTTATAGATTAAAAGTGAACACAGTTTCACACTCCCATCAAAACCATTCCCACCCCAGAAAAAACTTGGAATCTGAAGACTTGAGTTGGAACCCCAACTTTGTTCCTAGTTGTGTAATCTTGGGCAAGATATTTCACCCACGTGCCTCAGTCTTCCCTTCTGTGAAATGGATTGGATGTTTGCAAGTGAGCACCTACCTTCAAATCCCAGGGCGGACTATCTGGGAGACTTTAGACCAGCCCTTTGCCCACTCACGTTCCTCATCCTTAAGATGAAGAGATTGGACTAGAAGGCCTCTGGGTTCCCTATCATATGACTGCGAAGTCTGTTCTAGTTTTAAATCCTAGAAGGCTAGCTTTCCAAAGCTCCTCCACTACTTCCTGGTCCTCTTTTTGATCCTGGGCCTTTTGTGGGGGTGTCTGACCCGCAAGCAAGGCTGTTTGGCCACTAGGGGCGCTGCTGTCTGGGATTGGCCACCAGAGGGAGCTGTGCGCTTGGTTTGACCGCCAGGAGCACTGCGGTGCTAGATCCTGCCACTAGGGGGAGCCTCAGAGTCGGTTGCAAGACGCTGTGGAGCCAGAATTGGCCGCCAGGGGGCGGAGCGCAGCCAGGTCTGTTCGCCACCGGTGCTACGGGACGACGGTGGGGCCGGCAGGCCCTGTCGGGAGGTCCGGGGGGCCGGAGCTGCGGGGCCCGGTGTGGCCGCCAGGGGGTGCTGCCGGCTCCCGCTCGCCCGCCTCCCGGTAGGCGGGGCCCCGCTCTCCCAGCAGCCGCTACCGTCGCTGCCGCCGCCGCCGCCGCTGCCCCGTGTCCCCGGTGGAGCCGCCGCCGCTGCCGCCGGGAGCTCGATGCGGACGGAGCCTGGGCCGGGCCATGGGGATCCTGAGCATCACGGACCAGGTGAGTCACCGTGCTGGCCGCCGCCCGCCGGGCTCTACCGCCACGCGAGCTCGGGGATGTGCGGCCTAGGCCTAGTCCGCGCCCCGGCCTCCCGCGGCCCCGGCCCCCCGCTCCCCGGCCCCCCGGGCCGGGTCGAGCCGGCCTCCCCGCGGCCCGCCCCGCCCCGCGCCGCCCCGCATCGCGCACACCCAGCCCGCCCGCAGGGCCGGCCGGCCCCGCCTCCGCGGCCCGCTGCCCTTGCGGCGGTGACAGGGCGCCAGCCGGGCCCCTCGAGGCGCCCTCCCGGCCAGCTCCTTGACCCACCCGCTCGCTGCTCTCTCTCCGCAGCCGCCCCTGGTCCAAGCCATCTTTAGCCGGGATGTGGAGGAAGTGCGCTCCCTCCTCTCGCAGAAGGAGAACATCAACGTGCTGGTGAGCTGGGGGCAGCCGGCCCCCACCCCCGCCCCCGCCCCGGGGGGAGGTGCCCAGAAGTGGGGGGCGGGGGGCCCGGCCCCGCCCCGCCCGGGGCCCCGCCCGGCCTGGGAGACCCCGGGTGATGGCCGGATGCCCCTACTGGCGTGGTCCCCCCTTCTGGCGGGGTGAGACAGCATTCCCTTTCCTCCCTAAGCACTCCTTGGAACAGAGGCCCCAACATGTAGGAAGGTGCAGGGCAAAGGCAGGTGATGGAGGGCCCGGCCAGATCGGAGGCGGGTGGTCAGGTCTGACCCAGCTATGGCCCTTTCCGTTTCTAGGACCAAGAGAGAAGAACCCCTCTGCATGCTGCTGCATATGTAGGAGATGTCCCCATCCTCCAGTTGCTACTGCTGTCAGGTAAGCAGAGCAGTGGAGCCTGTGGGCTTCTCCCAGTGTTAGGTGCTGGACCACCAGTGCTGTTCCAACTATGGGGTTTCAGGCCTCCTCCCCTTCCCACCCCAGTCCCACCCCAGCCCACCCGACGGGCATTTTTGACTTCTCCCCAGGTGCTAATGTCAATGCTAAGGACACTCTGTGGCTGACTCCCCTACATCGTGCTGCTGCCTCTAGGAATGAGGTAGGGTCAGCTGGCTGCTTGTTCCTTGCACTCTTCTTCCCAGAAGAAATAGCTAATGAGGTGGATGGTGGAGGCTCATTCCTGTCATCCTCCTTCTCTAGTCTCATCTCCTGTGCCATCTGGGGAGGAAAGTCAGATCTTGGCTCCTCCCTCCTGACCTCTGGGCAAGACTGTTTATGGGGGGGGCTGAGCTCTGCCAGCTGATTTGACGTCAGGGGCAGCTCAGCACTCTCCTGGCAGGCTGCAGGGGGCTCCAATGCCAGGCCTAAATGACTCATCCCTCCCTGAGGGGCCACCCGAGAGCTTGGTCCCCTTTTGGGTCCCTTCCAGGGCTACCCTGGCACTCCCCCGGCTTGAGCCATCATCCAGAGGTCAGGGCACTGTGCTCAGGATAGTTGCTGAGGCTGATGTGTTGAGTGGTAGGGACCTGGCTCCATTTTCACTGAGGAATGGAAGTGGAGGTCGTCTGTTTTCTTAGGTTGATATTGGTGTTAATTTTAGTGCTTGTGGAAGGGTTGAAGGTGGGTGTGTACATGAAAGTGGGAGGCTTTATTTCTCCTGGAATTCCCATGGGGGTTGGGAGGATCTAGGAGTCTTTAGGATGGCTAAATTTGCTGGGGGAAGGGATGTGAGGGGTACAAAGACTACCATGTTCGGAAGAGTGAGTTAGTTGTGCTTCAAGAAGGGGCTGGGGGATTTAGGATCTGGAAAGATGAGGAAGGAGGTTCCACTGAGATGGCTGTCAATATGAAGATGGTTTTCTTGGGGGAATTGGGGGTAAGAGTGTGTGGATGAAGGGGTTCTGTGTTTACTGGATAGATGTAATTGTTTTCATTTCTGGAGTTAAGGTGCCTAATTTTCCCCCTCCCCTCCTATTCTTTGTTCTTTCTGTCTGGACAAATTCCACCAACAGAAAGTACTGGGGCTGCTCCTAGCACATTCCGCAGATGTGAATGCTCGGGACAAGCTATGGCAGACACCATTGCATGTAGCTGCTGCCAACCGGGCCACCAAATGTGCTGAAGCCTTGGCCCCGCTGCTGAGCAGCCTCAATGTGGCCGATCGAAGCGGGCGCAGTGCCTTGCACCATGCCGTGCACAGTGGGCACCTGGAGGTATGGATTCCACCCACTCACTGCCTGATTATAATATGCTTGGGTTGTTCAGACACCATGGTTGTGGGGCATGGTTTTCCATGCCCATCCCTTGGTCCTTTCTCTTTTCTAGTCTCTGCTTTCCCCTTTAGTCCCTGTCCATGGTCCTTTCAGCTGTATCATCAGTCCTCTCTTCAGTTTGCTGAGAAAGTAGAAAACCTTTAGTATAAAATTGCTGGGGACAGTGAAGGCTGGAAAGGGACTTATGCCAAGCTCTGAACGAAAATGTTCCCTGTTCTCAAACAGATGGTGAACCTGCTTCTGAACAAGGGGGCCAGTCTGAATGTCTGTGACAAAAAGGAGCGGCAGCCACTACATTGGGCAGCCTTTTTAGGTGAGGAAGATTCTAGATGGAAAGAAGGTGTTTGGCCTACATAGGCATAATTTAGAGGTTGAGAGTTCTGGAGAAGTGGACCTGGAACAGAGTTTATTCTCTATTCCCCTTTGCCCCACAACGTCTCTAATTTTCTCCTTGTTTCCCTCCCCTCTTAGGGCATTTGGAGGTTCTGAAGCTGTTGGTGGCTCGGGGTGCAGATCCTAGTTGCAAGGACCGGAAGGGCTATGGGCTGCTCCACACAGCTGCTGCCAATGGCCAGATTGATGTGGTCAAGCACCTGCTGCGGCTAGGGGCTGAGGTCAGGGGGCTTGGGGTACTAAGGTCAGGGACTTAAGAACTGGAGAAGAGGTTGTATGGAGAAATAAAGTCAGCATAAGGAAGCTTGGGTTTGGTGAATCTATGAGCAGCAGGGATTTTGGGGAGGGCAGTATTGACAGCCATACATGGGAGTTGGGGTACCTAAGCAGGCAGAAACTGGAGCACTGGGATTCTGGGTTTTCTTGGCCAGGTATACCATCCTCCCTATTTTGGCATTCCCCACTATTCCAGATTGATGAACCCAATGCCTATGGGAACACAGCTTTGCACATCGCTTGCTACCTGGGCCAAGATGCTGTGGCCAATGAGCTGGTGAACGCAGGCGCTAACGTCAACCAGCCCAATGACAAGGGATTTACTCCATTACATGTGGCTGCAGTCTCCACTAATGGTGCACTCTGCTTGGAACTATTGGTCAATAATGGGGCAGATGTCAATTTCCAGGTGACTGGGAAGGAGGAGGCACCAGAGGGAAGGGAACTGAATTATGGGACGGATTCGGTTTTGCAGAGACAAAGTTGGAAGATCTTGATCAGACAAACCTGGAAAATTCCCTGGAAAATTATTAAAATCCTGGGAAGAATTTCTAGAGTTTAAAGCCATAGTTACTCTCTGTCCTCCAGAAGTTTGTGCAATACTCTGCTGGTCTCCAGAGAAATGTCTACTTATTCTTTATAGTGATCTCACTAAGCCAGGAGCTCAGGGCATAAATGTCTGCAAATTTATTTGACTTTTATGAACCCAAAGATTGATCCTCTGTAGGGAAATCTGTGTTAATTCTTCTCTGCTTTATACTAAGGGATCTTGTTTTCTACAGAGTAAGGAGGGAAAGAGTCCCCTGCATATGGCTGCCATCCATGGGCGTTTCACTCGATCTCAGATCCTCATTCAGAATGGTAAGGACCCCAGAGATTATGAGCTGTTCTCCTTATAGGAATGCTAATTTTTATCCTCTGTGGGCTTTCCAAAGATTCTGTTATGTTAGTCACTCTTGCCTGTCTTCTTTCTTTAAAATGAATTTTATTGACAACTTTTGTTTTTACACTGCTTAAATTTTCTTCTGTATCTTTCTCCTTCCTCTTCCTAGAGAATCATCCCAGATAATAAAGAATATTGCCTATCTTTTTTGCTAATTTTATCTTTTATTTTATGATCAGGCCCTTTCTGTTACCTGATTTTTTATAGGTTTGCTCTCCATAGCTTGTTATTAATCTTAGTTCTAACATCTGTTCTGTGTCTGAGTTAGTATGTATGTAACTTTCTTAGGTAGTGAGATTGACTGTGCTGACAAATATGGGAATACGCCGTTGCACGTGGCTGCCCGCTATGGACATGAGCTGCTCATCAGCACCCTTATGACCAATGGTGCTGATACTGCCCGGTGAGCTTCCTCCCTCACCCCCAGATCTCAGAGGCTAACTCTGCCATCTTCTCAGCTCTTTGCCAGGTGTATGGTGCTGAGACAAATGAGTCTTCTTCCTAACCCACAGACTAACTGATATCTTCTCCTTTTTCTAGGCGAGGTATCCATGACATGTTCCCCCTGCACTTAGCTGTTCTCTTTGGATTCTCAGACTGTTGCCGTAAGCTTCTCTCCTCAGGTACATCTTATTTGGATTTTTAGCTAGGAATTGATGGCCAATAGTATCATCCTTTCTCTGATTATGCCCAGATGCCTGAACTATATATTCTTCCCCTTCCAGGTCAGCTGTACAGCATTGTGTCTTCTCTCAGCAATGAACATGTTCTCTCTGCTGGTTTTGATATCAACACACCTGATAACCTTGGCCGAACCTGTCTCCATGCTGCTGCTTCTGGAGGGTGAGTTCCTTTTTCCTTGTACTCCATGGAAGAGACTTGGACTGGGTCCTAGAAGTTGTTATTTTCTCTTGCCCAATCCTATTTATTTGCTTCCAGTGATGGAATCTGCAGGGAGGAAGTGCTTGCTGTTTTTTCCCCATTCTTGGTCCTTCCTTGGGTGCCTGCTTTTTCTAGAGAGTTCCCAGTTTGAGTACCTTAACCCTTACTTATCCCTCCCCCTCTTCACAGGAATGTTGAATGTCTTAATTTGCTGTTGAGCAGTGGAGCTGACTTGAGAAGGAGAGACAAGTTTGGAAGGTGTGTGGGAAGGGCTAGGCGGGCTCTAGGGAGTGTGGGCCGCAGAACGTGAGGACGGCTTCTGACTCGACTCTTAGCAGAGTTGAGGTCTTTGTTAGACTTTTGCCTCCCCCTCATCATCTTGCCATGCTCCACCAGGACCCCATTGCACTATGCAGCCGCCAATGGCAGCTACCAGTGTGCTGTGACGCTGGTGACTGCTGGAGCGGGCATCAATGAGGCTGACTGTAAAGGCTGCTCCCCTCTGCACTATGCTGCCGCTTCCGACACCTACCGGAGGTGAGTCTCCCTGTCTTATCTTCCTCTGTACCCTGAGTCCCAGCTCCTGCGCCCCACCCTCTCTCCAGACCTCACCTGAATCTGCCCTTATGCCTAGAGCGGAACCACATGCGGCCGCCAGCCACGACCCTGAAGAGGACGAGCCACTGAAGGCATCCCGGAGGAAGGAGGCCTTCTTGTGAGTAGCTCCAAGAACCCTCAAGTCCCCGCCTCACCTCTGTCCCTTGCGTGCTGTCTTCTCCTGGACTTTCCCTAGTCTCTTTCTCTACCAATACTCCATATACATTGAGCAGGGCTCCAGGATCCTCAAAGAGGGTGAGGCAAGGGGCTCATGTTCTAATGAAGATTGAGGAAGTGTGAGGGGTCTACTACACTTGTGAAATATTCCACAGCCTAGAGGCACTTTTAAACAGTTGTTTTTTTGGTTTTTTTTTTTGACCTTTTGAGGCATATGAAGGAGTATGGTCATTGTCTCCATTTTACAGATGAGCAAACTTGAGGCTCAGAGATGTGAAGTGATGGGCCCAGCTTTATATGGTCCGACTCTAGTTGGAACTCTAGCTGTGGGACACATGAGATTAAGGAAGGAGACCAGGGAAGGCTGGTTTTATGGACAAGCTGGCATTTAAGCTGGCTTTGAGATAGGGGGAGGCATTCCAAGTGTGGGGAGCTACCTGAGGGAAAGGAGGGAGGATGGCAGTGAGCATAGCAGGTGAGAACCTGCTCCTGTGTCCTGGGGATAATAGAAAATATTTGCTGGCATTCTACCCATCAGCCCTTATCTCTAGCTTGTGCTCTAGGTTCTCCTGGAATCCTCTCATATGCTCTCTTCCCCTCAGCTGTCTGGAGTTTTTACTGGATAACGGTGCAGACCCCTCCCTGCGGGACAGGCAGGGTTACACAGCCGTGCACTATGCAGCCGCTTATGGCAACAGACAGAACCTTGAGCTGGTAGGTGGGGGGCAGTACTGGAAAAAGTCAAGGAACTAAGGGGATCTGACATGGTCCAGGGAGCTTAAATTAAGAAAAGGTGGGGTTCAGGGTGAGGTGGAAGACCCTGGGGGCATCCCTCATGCAGCTCCCCATCCTCACAGTCACTGCATCCTTTTCAGCTCCTAGAAATGTCTTTTAACTGCCTGGAAGATGTGGAGAACACCATTCCAGTCAGCCCTTTGCACTTAGCTGTGAGTCCTTTCTATGCTCTCCTTCTCTTCTTCCCTACCCAAGAGTGTACTCATAGGAGCCTAACCTTGGGTGCCAGCACAGATTGGGAGCTGGCACCTCTGAGCTCTCTTCCTAGCTTAGATTCCTTTTTTTTTTTTTGCTTTGGGGGAGTGGCCTTGAGGGTGGCAGTTTGGGTAGGCACAAATGTGGGAAAGAAAAGTAACCAAAAATGTTAAGCCTGTGGTATCTAGTGATTTGGGAGAAATTTTATCAGGGCTTCTCGTTAGGGATAAGTGATTGGTCACATACATTACTGAGAAGCTCCGTTTTGGTTCCCATGCTCTCCCAGGCCTATAATGGTCACTGTGAAGCACTGAAGACACTGGCAGAGACGCTGGTGAACCTGGACGTGAGGGACCACAAAGGCCGGACTGCACTGTTCCTGGCCACAGAACGGGGCTCCACTGAGTGTGTGGAGGTGCTCACGGCCCACGGAGCCTCTGCCCTGGTCAAGGAGCGAAAGCGGAAGTGGACACCCCTCCATGCTGCCGGTAAGGATCTCTCAGAAATTCACTCAGCCATTCTGTACAAAAGAGGAGTCAGATAGGTCAGGTCAAATGAAAATAGAATTGGAAAATGTTGAACAAAATAACAAAACTACAATAGAACATTGGTAATATCAATATGTGGTTTTCTAAGTCACCTTGCAGCCTACAGGCATCCTTCTAATATAGTTTAATGGACCTCTTTTCTGTTTGACAGCACCGCTGGATTCACTGGCCTTAGACTCAAATAGAAGCCTGCTGCTACGATTTAGAAAAATCACAAATTAGCATTATCTAATTGAATGTATTTTTATTTCTTTTTGTTAAACAATGCCCAGTTACATTTTAATCTGGTTCTAGCAAATGGAGAGTTTTTCAGGTTAGCGTTTAAATGATTCTGTTACACTTTAGCAAGTACCTTTTTATGCAGGTCCAGAATGGGTAGGGGCAATCTGGAGAATACTCAAAACAATCTTTGTCAAATTCTGTGTCCATTTTCTTTGGTGTTATTCTGAGTCCTGTTTTAAAAGGATGTTAAGTTCCAGTGCTGGATCATCATTCTACATCTTCCCCAGAAGAACCCCTAAAGAGAACCCATGTACCTTAACACTACCCCTCTTATGACCTGATTCTGCCTTACTCTGATACTTCTCTCCCATCATCTCTTTTTCTGGTTTCTTTTTCTCCCTTGGTCTGGTCTCCATTCCTCATTTTTTGTCACCACTTACCTCTGACATGCCTCCTTTCCCTCCAGCTGCTTCTGGTCACACAGACTCCTTGCATCTGCTGATTGACAGTGGAGAGCGAGCTGATATCACTGATGTCATGGATGCCCATGGACAGTGAGTATAGGAGCTGAGGGTCCAGATGTTTGTGGCAGACTTTTTCTCCTCTTAACCTGACACTTTTCCCCATTTACTCCCCTGCCTTCAGGACCCCACTAATGTTAGCCATCATGAATGGCCATGTAGATTGTGTGCATCTCCTTCTGGAAAAAGGATCAACAGCTGATGCAGCTGATCGCCGGGGTCGAACTGCCTTGCACCGTGGGGTGAGTGATAGATCTTCCTAGGCAGCGCCACTTTAACAGGTAGAAGATTTAATTGCATGAGGCTGAACAGTGTTGTAAGTCAATCCAGCAAGTCCCTGAATGACATGTCCCATGAATGGCATGGACAGTGAGCCCTCTCATCTTATAGGTAGTTTATTAAAACCTCCATTCTGTTTTCCTGAAAATCTGCTGGGAGGCCATATAGTGTAAGAGAAGAAACATTGATCTTAGAATCAGGAGATTTGGGATTCAAATCCAGTCTCCAACACTTTGTCATCATGGGCAAGTCATTTAATTTCACTGAGTTTTCTCTCTCAAATGGATTTATTAACTTTGGCAGAATTTATCTCACAGGGCTATTTAGAATTTATCTTAAACCTTGACAGTATATACGTGTGTGTGTGTGTGTGTGTGTGTGTGTGTGTGTGTGTGTGTATACGTATATATACACACATACACATATGATCTATATGTTCATGGACATAGCTCACATACATCCATACATCCTCATCACCCACTTTTCCTACAAATACTTTTGATCTGGCCTATAGATCAGCCCACTCATGGACTTTAAAGGCTTCGTTCCCTATATTTTCTGCCTCCTTAGCTGCTTCTTCTTGGAGCCTTTCTTCTTCTTGTGTTATATTTTACAACTCCCATGTCAGAGCCTTGGGATAAATCCTTTTTGTGCTGTTTGATTTACATTGATAGAGTGATGGGTGATGAAGAAAAGGAGTATTTTATTCCAGTGTTCAATGGTCAGGGTCAGGCTCTTAAGTCTTTGGGGTGAGAAATAGGTTAACTCCCCATGTTGCTGGCTTATAGGCGGTGACTGGCTGTGAAGACTGCTTGGCTGCCCTTCTGGACCATGACGCCTTTGTACTATGCCGAGATTTTAAGGGCAGGACACCTATCCATCTGGCCTCAGCCTGTGGCCACACAGCTGTCTTGAGGACCTTGTTGCAGGCTGCCCTTTCCACAGATCCCTTGGATGCAGTAGTGGACTACAGTGGCTACTCTCCCATGCACTGGGCCTCCTACACTGGTCAGGGGCCTAGGGATGGGTGGGCACTGGGGATTAGGGGATGGGACTAAGGCTGAATATGCTTCATGCTTTGAGAGAGCTAAACTGGGACCTGGGAGTCTGATGGGACTGATTCGGGAGATTGCTGGATTACAGACTGAATGGAGGGAGCTTTGTTCTTACTTTTTCTCTCTCTTTCTTTTCTCTTCCCCATCATTCAGGACATGAAGATTGTCTGGAGTTGTTACTTGAACACAGCCCGTTCTCATACTTGGAAGGAAACCCTTTCACTCCTTTGCACTGTGCAGTGTGAGTGACCTCCCTCCTATCCCTTCCCCAGAGGGCAATGACTCAGCTCCCAGAGTCAGATGGCCAATTTCTCTTTCTCCTCAGTAAGACTCCTTTTTCTCTTTCCTCAGAATTAACAACCAGGACAGCACCACAGAGATGCTCCTGGGAGCACTAGGTGCCAAGATTGTGAATAGCCGAGATGCCAAAGGACGGTGAGTGATCAAATTCTGGGGAGTGAGAGTGTAGGCCCCTCTATTAACTCTGCCCCGTCTCCACTAGCCTGTCTCCCCTAGGCTGAGTAGCCTCCCCTGCTTTTTCTACTCCCTCCCCCACCTGCAGGACCCCCCTTCATGCTGCTGCCTTCGCAGACAATGTCTCTGGGCTCCAGATGCTGCTGAGGCACCAAGCTGAGGTGGACGCCACTGACCAGGCTGGCAGAACGGCTCTCATGACAGCAGCTGAGAATGGGCAAACCGCTGCTGTCGGTGCGTGTGGCCTAGGGGGTGGTGGGTGGGCGGGAGAAGCCCAGCTGACATTTTTAGCTGGGCTGGGCTAGCCTCCAGCTGAGAGCAAGAGTTGGGAGGGTCAAGGACAGCAAACTGTGGTCACAATTAAGAGTATCTCAATACAAATGGCAGACAGGTGGGTTTGGTGGGAAGGCCGATGCCTATTAAGTTTGGAAGCGTAGGGTTGCCTCTGTGGCCTTCAGTTGTATGGTTTGTAATGATGTCTCTCTTTCTCCTGGCAGAGTTTCTGTTATATCAAGCAAAAGCAGACCTTACTGTGCTGGATGGGAATAAGAACACTGCCCTGCACTTGGCATGCAGCAAGGTAGGGGGCAGCATCCCTGGTAGGAGTTGCAGTGCCTGTGGGGACAGCAGCAGGTTGTCAGCACAAGGAGAGCGCTGGGAAAGGCTGTTGGGTAGCTAGGACAAGGAAACTGGAAACAACTTCAGGGTGTGTTTTGAGGGGTATGGAGAGGCCCTCTGGAACTAGTCAGACTCAGGAATACCTGTGGTTTCCCCATGCCCCCAGCTTGTTCTCCCTTTAGAAGCCATCCTTTTATGCCCTCCTTCCCCCCCCCCCCTTTTTCTCAGGGCCACGAGAAATGTGCCCTGTTAATCCTGGCGGAAACTCAAGACCTTGGCCTTATCAACGCCACCAACAGTGCACTGCAGATGTGAGTGTTCCCACCAGAGGGGTTGATGTGGGGTGGCAGATGGGAAAAATGGGGTGCTTCCAGGGTCCGTGTTATTACTGCAAATGCCTTGCCAGGACAACTACGTGTCCCACTAACTCATTCTTCTTCTTTTTCCCCCTCCAAGGCCACTCCACATCGCTGCCCGAAATGGCCTGGCTTCTGTGGTGCAGGCGCTGCTCAGTCGTGGGGCCACAGTGCTGGCTGTAGATGAAGAAGGTGGGGTGGGGCCCAGAGCCCCGCCTGGGTTGGGGTTAGGGACATTGTATAGTAAACAACTTCCTGACCTGGGGTGTGGAAGCTTCTCCTAGGGGAGCTGTTCAGGGTAGGGGGCCTGGGCTCCCCCATCACTCATGTTCTGGGGTTCCTGAAATGGGGCCATGTGACAGGGGTTTCCTTTTGGGATGAAACAAAGAAGAGCCATCAGAATCCCCAGGAAGGCGCACTTTCTGCTCCCTTCTTTCTTTGCTCTCTTATCTCCAGACACACAAACGTATACACTTTGTTGAATAAGGATGTATCTACTTGCACACTTAACCTTCTAGGTTGACTGCCCAGGCTCCCTTCCACAGACTTGTGGGGAGCCCGGCTAATGGGGGAGGAGATTTAAGGACCTGTACCTCAGTTTCCCCTGATCTGCCCTGCAGGTCACACTCCAGCCCTGGCCTGTGCGCCCAACAAAGATGTGGCGGACTGTCTGGCCTTGATCCTCTCCACCATGAAGCCTTTCCCACCCAAGGACGCCGTCAGCCCCTTCAGCTTCAGCCTGCTCAAGAACTGTGGCATCGCTGCTGCCAAGACAGTGGGTGGCTGTGGTGCCCTACCCCATGGGGCCTCCTGCCCCTACAGCCAGGAACGGCATGGCGCCATCGGGTTAGACGGCTGCTACTCAGAGTAGATCCTCCGCTGGTCTCCCCACACCGGTGACCTGATATCTTATTCTATTTATTTAGAAAATGTCTATAAATATAGGGCACTTTAAAGGAGAACACGACTTGGGTGATGGGGGGGCTGGGAGTGGGGAAAAGTTAAGGGAGAAGGAGGGAAAGAGTTGGAGATAAACTGCTCACCCCTCTGCCACCCAAACTGAGCAGGGTATTAGTGGGCTACCAGGGAGTTTCCGGATGCTCTTGGTGCCCCCAGGGCAGGCCCTTCTGCCACGTAATCTGAAAAAATTTACTAAATGCCTGGCTCCTTTATCTCTGCCCACCCTTACCCCTTTTCTTACCCCCTTCCATCTCCCCCATCCTGCTTTCAGCTCCACCTCTCTCTTCCTCCCTCCCACGCCCTCCTTTATTGTCCTCTCTCCAGTTTTCCTGCCTCAGGAGCCAGGCAGTTACCTGTTCCCCATCCTGATCACTGCCCTTCCTGCTCGGCTAGCCTCTCTACCCCCGAAGCAGTGAGAAGCCTTAATTTCTGGTACTGTGTGAGCACTCTGGAGGTGTCCCCCTACTCCCTATTGGGGCAGCTGGGTGGTGGAGGGAAGACTTTTAGCACTGAGGCCTGGAGCTTCTTCCTCTCCCCTCCAATCTACCCTGTCACCCCCACCCCCTCCAATTCAAATGCAAAACACTTGAAGCAACAACTACTGTACCTGGGACTCTAAAACCTGCTCCCTTCTTTCCCCACTTCCTCATATGCAAATCAAGGGCTGGCTCTGCCCCTTCTCCCCCAGCTTGGCCCTTCTTGGTCCCCCCTCCCCCCCACCATGCACTTTAACCTTGCTTCTTCATTTTAACTCCTTTTGAGGGAGAGCAGTGTCTAAGGCTCCTTCCTCTTCTTCAGCTCTTCACTTTTAAGCTTGTCATGAATTTTTAAGTAAGCATTTACCCTTTAGTGGAAGAAACAAATGAATTTCCTATCCATTTCAAAGTCACAGCCCTCTTGTATTCTCTGTGTATGTTTCAAGCATGCGCTTGTATGTGTGTGTGGAAGGAGGGCCATCCCTATCCATAGTTTCTCTGGGCCTCCCTCTTTGCCTCAACCATCCCCTTCTGTCCAAGAACACCCCCATCCCCAATCACTGCTGATCTGAAGCCAAAGATGGTGGGAGGGGCAGGGATAAATTAGAGACCATCTACACCTGAGACTCAGAGCCCTCCTCCAGAGCTGGGGCTCTGGGTTTAGGAGTGGGAGGGTAGACCCTGCCTCCCAGTGACAGGGGTGTGGGAGAGGGCCAGGGCCCCACCCTAAGCACCAAACTAGGGAAGGTGAGGGGGGCACATTTTATCTAAATGTAGCATTGAATTTGGCCCTGGTCCCCTTAAATGCCCTAACCATCCATCTCCCAGCTAAGCCTCCCAGAATATTTCCCTGACCCGCTCCATCCAGCGTTCCCTTCCTCACATGCAATACCTCAGCCAGGAGCCAAGACACATAACTTGAACAGAGGCCATACCCTGTCCCTTCCCTCAGTATCCCGAAGTCGCCATCAGTATTGTTTCCTAAAAACTGGACTGGCCTCGTTTACATAGTGCTTTTGTCCCCTCCCCCACAGAGAAACACAAGGGCCCACCCCACTCCCCAACTTTGCTTGCATTCTTCACAATTTTACTTCCTTTTCTGTATTGGACTTAGCTTCTGCCATCTCTGCCTAGAATGATGTTGGGGCATTAGGGGACATCCCAGGGCCCCCTTCCTCTCCAACACCCCCAGCTTTTCATTTATTCAATCTCTGTAGCTTGTCTGAGACTTCATCTCTGCCATTCCTCTCTTTTTGTTACCCATTATCTCTATGTTCCCCCGACTTTTTTCACCCATCCTTCCCCTTCCCCCAATCACTGTTCTAAAACCATTTCAAAGCTTCTAAATGACCATTATTGGTGAGAAGGATTGTGCAGCTTTTAGTTTTCGATCCTGTTAAAGCCAAAGGGCCTTGTGCTGCCCCTTTCCCCCATTTCCTTCCCACACTCCCTCCTTCCCTAAATGACAATCAATGTGACCTCTCTCTAAGGGCTGCAGCCCCTCCCCTCCAAAAAAAATCCCTGCTGGCTTTTTAAAGTGCACTCACCCCTCTGATGATTTTCTTCTCAGCCTTCTCACTCTCCCTTCCCATTCTCATTCTGATGCAGGGAGTTAGGTAGAGGGGACAACACAGGTTCTCCAGAGGAGCCCATCTGTGTGCAGTCGTGTTCTCCTTTATTGATGCTCAACAACATCAGTAAGAATCTGAGTGTTTGCAAAGCGCCCCATTATTTTGCTAAAAGAGATTTCTGGTGGCTGCCCAGCCTTTGCCCCTTCTGCACAGTGTCAGCATTGCTGGGGAAATAGGGGGAAACCCTTTGCCCCTCCTCATGTCATTGGTGAGGGGGCCTGGAGGATGAGCAGTCTCCTCTCCTTATGCCAAAGGAAATTCCCTGCCCCACCCTGGGCTCCCAAGCCCCTGTTGTTTTTGAAGCATCTTGTCCCATACTCATGGCCACTGCATATTTATTTTAATTTTCAGGGTTTTTTTAAAGCCTTTTTTGACTTAAACGGGTGTGGAGAAATTAAACAAAAGCAGAATGGCCCCCAGTCCTTCTCCAGGAAGGGGAGGGAGTAGACCTCTCTTTCTCCTTCCTTCCCTAGGCTCTCCTCTCTCCCTTCCCTTTTCTCCCCCCCCCCCAAAAAAAAAAAAAGCTCTAAAGCACTTGCTTCAAGTAATAAGCACTTTTGTGGAAAAGGCCTCTCTAAAGAGGTCCTGGAGAGCAGCCCCATGGTCCCAGCAAAGAGCGTTATGGAGGAGACAGACAAATGAAATTGATAGGAGAATGGAAAGACAGCTAATGAGAGCCAGTTTTTAGTTTCTTATTTTGGGGGCTTTTCTGATTTGAGGGACATTGGGCAGTTGGAGGGAGATGGTCCCTCTCCCCCCAAAAAGAAAGGCACAAATCGTGGGTCCTGGTATAACAGATAGACCAGGGTCACTGCCACTTGTCCAGCTGAGACTGATGGGGCTACCTCCCCCACCCTACAACCCCCGAGCCATAGGACTGCTGAAAACCACTGAATGTACAGCCCAGGTTGGGGTGGGGAGCAGCCCACAGGGGAGGGGCTTCTATTCTTCTTGTTTGGTGCTGTGGGGGGTGGGGGAGATAACATTGAGGGACCCCCACCCCCAATAAGACTTGTGTTTCTTGGGGTGGAAGAATGGAGGAGGGCCTACCTTCCTTCATCTCACCCCAAGACCCTTTCCCTCTCTTCACCCCCTCCGTTTAGACTGTAAGTCCAGCTCACCTTTGCCTTCAATATGTAACCAAAGGAAAACTCAATACTGTTTCCACCAATGTCCACCAATGTTGCCCCACTGGACCACCCATATGTTCCCTTGGCCTTGAAGGGGAAATGAGGATATGAGGGCCATGGGAAATGCTCTGCAGAGCTCCCAGCATCTCGTCTAGAGTCCTTAACGTGATCCTGAGAGCTGGGCTCCAGAGCAGGGAGGGTGGTCAGTTGGAGGGGGGAGAGTGTATCCCTGAATATTATGCACACAAGTGTTTCTTTGGTAACAACAGCTCCAGCAGACCTCATGTTCCAGTAAGGAAGTCCTTCCCTCCTTTCCCCTCCTTGGCCATCCCCAACCCCAATCCCCATTGTGTGTTAATCCTCTCTCCCCTTCCCTGATTCCAGCAAAGGAAAATAGCCTTACAGACAATAGCCCAGAAGCTCCCCCTTTGGGGGAAACTATAATTTGGGGATCTCCCCACTCCTATATTTTCAGAATGTGGGGGATGGGGAGAAGAACAAAGCAGCCCCTTCCTCTGCCTGGTAAAAGTGGTTCCAGCCCTCTCCGTCCAAGGGTTCCTTAGCATGGTCAGGTTGGCACTCCACTGGTGAGTAAGGGTAAAGGCAACAAATACTTGAGGTCTAAGCCCAAAGGTTTGAGAGGAGGGTCTGGCTTGTCTCCCCCAAACCCTTTCCCAGAGAAGTGACCAAATGCCAGGTTTGGAGAGGGCAGGGGCTGGGAGGGGTGGTAGTGGGGGTGCTGCTTTTTTAACTACTTGAAGGTACTAACTCCAAGGCTGCTGTTGCCCATTTGTGTGAAGTGATAGAAACTGTAACTAGCACTTGGGAGGGCATGTAAGAGTGAGGGTGGATTCTTCCCAGTCCCATTCTCCCCACCCCACCCCCCACCCCTCACTCCCCCTGGGCCTGAGCACTGGACTGCCCATTCTGAGCCTCCCTTCCCTCAGGAACCAAGAAGCTTGTCTTGACTCCTGGGGAACCGGCTCTCCCCTCATTCTGGGCACCATCTCCAATTGCACTAAAGTAGCTTTTGTGCCAGTCTTGCCCCCACTCCAGGGTGGGGTCTCTGCTTCCAAACCCTGCTCCTCATCCTTAATCTCCTTATTCCCTTGTCACACCTGGATATCTCAGCATTGTGTATGTGTCCAGGGCAAAGGGAGGGGGGAATCTGGCAGGAGAGGGGTCAGTTAATGAAGATAGGAAAAGAATGGAGAACAAAATCCTCCCTTAAGCCATGGGAGCCCAGGAGTGAGGGTCTTTCCCCTCAATGCTATGTGTCTTGCAGATGTGCCAAATTGGGGTGGGGGTGGGGATGAAGTGGGGCTGCTCTGCTAGTAGCCCCTTCCCCCAAGGTGGCTCTCTCAAAGCAATACAGTTCCCCCTTCCTGGGAGCCAAGCAAGACAGGGGAGAGGGAAGAGTGGGGGCCTAAGGATTCCTCATGTACAATTGCGTATATGGGGGCACGTGAGAGTGTTCTTTGTATGGTGCCCATTGTGGGTGTCTTGTGTGTCTGCTCCTCTCCCCTCATGACCTGCATGACCTGTGATGCTGCAAACACCACCATCCTGTGTGCAGGTGTGTTGGGGGCGGAGGGGATGTACCATGTCCCTAACTCCCCCCATCCCCACCCCGTGACCCATGTACTCGGTTGTAGGAAGTAAAGAGAACTGAGCACAATTCACTGGATTCATTGAATCTTTCTCTAAGCAATTGTCACACCTGCCTCTCCTCCCTGCCCCAAACCCACCCCGTGGTGCTAGTGTTGGAATCGGGGAGGGGTCTGAGGGAGAGGGTGTAGAATTACTGGGCAACAGTTAACAGGTATGGGATCTGCCTGGGATGCGTGCACCCAGTGTGGAGGGCAGCATGGGGAGAGAGGGAGCTGGGAGGGTGTCACACGCAGCTCCCCTAGCCCTGGGGTAAAGCACAATGATGCCCTGAAATGGATGTACCCATGCCCCCATCAAACCTGGGCTGGGGCTGAAGGGACGGGTAGAAGAAGAACCCCTCCTTTCCCTCCCCAGGGCCTGCTCAGAGATGCAGGCCAGACCTTGGTTTTCTACCCTCTTGGTGTGAGAACAGCTGTTAAGTCATCATGGCTTTGGGATGGGTTCTGTTTATTAAAGTCCTATTGCTCCTATTGGCCCTGTGTCCGGCCTCTGTTCCTGGGATGGAGGGGGGGGTGGGGAAGGGAGAGAAACCATGACCCCTGCTTTCTGTGGTTCCACTTTAGCCATCTAAAGGCAGGGGGAGCAGCTGCTCCTCAAACAGGGCAATAGTCAGCATCAGACACCCCCCCAGCAGCAGTCCTAGCCCTTGCAGCAGGATGTGAGATGTAGGCAGAGGGTCTGCAGGGTGAAGCAAGGTGGGCAGCTGAAGGAAAAAAATGGCAGTGAGATTTGTGGCTTTAGGCATCAGAAAAGGGCTAGAGGTGATGGTGACCCAGTAGAGCTTTTCACTTTGTTCATCTATCTACCCAAGGGGGAGAGAGTGGGAGTGGAGAATCAGGACCACCCAATCACCCACCATCAATTTATACCACCCCCTTTTTAATCTGTGCCAATCCTGTTCCCTCCCCCTTACCATATCCACAAGTGACACATAAAGGAAGACCCCAGCAGTGATCCCGAAAACCCAGGGAGTAAATGGAGCAGGGCCCTGGCTGAGACCCACTCCCAGGGCTGCACCAGCCAGCCCCAGGGCCCCTGATACCAGGCTCAAGAGCAAAAGCCTTTTGTAGGGTAGCCCAGCCTGGAGCAGCATAGCAAAATCACCTGTTGGCAAGAGGGAGGTCGAGTTCAGCCCCAAGCTCAACTCAATATCTCCCTACCACTACCACCCAAGACAGGCCTTTTATCTTATCCATCAATACCCTCCAACCCCCAATCCACAACTGGTGTGGGTGTTCTTGGAGGAGTCTCCATTATTGCCTTGTTTCTGTTATTTCCCTACCCAATTCATGGGGAAGTTCATGGCACAAGACAGCCAAGGTAGTGCTGATACCACTAGAAAAACCATCAGAGAAAGCAACTCCTGAAAGGAAGACAAAATGGGATGGTGAATCAGTTATTAACACCCAAGAGGCTCTGCCTTGTCAAGGTTGCAACTCTGTACTACTCTACCCAAAAGTTCACCCAGCCTCACGAGTTGTATTATTTCCTCCCGGTACTCCTGTTCCCCTATTCCCTCACCAGTGCCCAGGGCATCCAGTCCCAGCCCTCAAGTCACCCCACCCCCTTTCCAGTGGCCCCCTCTTTCACCAATGGCAAGCCCATCTGTGAAGTTGTGGAGTCCATCTCCCAGCAGGACCATCCATGTGATTTGAGTATTCCCACTGCTTGGGTGTCCATGGCTATGTCCGTGGCGCTCTTGTATCAGAGAGAGTGGGGCTGTGGAAAGTTGGCCACTCGGCTCCTGTGGCCCTTCAGTCACTGTATCTATAGAGACAAAAGCAAAGGGTTTGGATGCTACTCCTGAATTTGGGGAAACTCGACGGCTGTTTGTTCTTTTCCCCTAAAATCTTGGTCCGACTTGGACTTACCTGGACCTTCCCTCAAGGGCTGAAGAGTTGTTCCTCTACCATTTTCTAGGTCCTGACTTCCAGGACCTCTTCTTGTTTGCTTACAGCATCTCTAAAACAAGTGAGCCCAAGACTTAAGAGGGTAGAGCCAGAGGACTAAGGGGCAAAATCTGGTTCCATTATTGACATGGGCCATCCTCTTTTGGTTTCTGGTCTCCCTCAGAAAGGAAAAAGAGGATGGATGTCTGGACATTGACAGGAGGTGAAGTGAAAGGAACTGGCACCTAAGTCTCTCACAAAGTGACAGATTTTATTGAATAATGGCAACTTGTAATGGGAGGAAGATATTACCCTTTATTTCTCCCCACCCATCATCTCTGCCTATTTTGTGAACAGTTGAATGAGTTCTGAGCAGAAGGGAAGTTACTCACCAATCGTAGCCCACCATGCCGAAAAATCCCAAGTAAATTCTCCAAGACAAAGAGGAGGAAGAGACCTCCTAGCACAGCCAGCCCGGGGCCTAGGTCCCCACCGTGACGCCCTCCCTGAGCCTGAGACACCAAAGTTGAAAGATGAATCGGAGGCCCAAAGAAGAGAAAGAAAGCCTCGTCCAACCCCTCAGAGAAAGGTTCTTCCCCAACCCATGTTTCTCTCTAAAAATACCCCTGGATGTAAATGGGGCATGGAGAAAAGGGGGTACACCAAGGGAACAAGGAAGGGAGATGCTCAAAAGCAGTTGGAATAAAACCAGAGAAACCCAGGGGACAGAGGTGGGGCTTTATGTCACGTACGTGTGGCAGCAGGTGCAGCAGAGCATCTCCACATAGTGTGCCCACAGCCAGTGCCCCCAAGAAGCCCAACAGAGGATGCAGCAGCCAGGACCCCAGGAATCGTAACAGTAGTATGGAAAAGGGAGCCAGCGCGCTGAGCACCAGGACAGCCAGAGCACTATGAGCTAGGGCTGGGATGTGGGATGACAGTCAAAGGTCAGGGTGGGGCCAAGAAAGTCTCAAAGTAGAGACAATTGGGAATAAAAAGGGGGGAGGAGTAAGGGATTTCAGTTTGATCTCTGCTCAAGCACAGCACCCAACTCTCCACGGAGAATGAGATATCCAAGTTTAATGGGGACATAACCACACCACACCCCCAGTGAAATGTCTATCCATCCAGGTTGCTGACCTGACAGTAAGTCCCCTTGAGGTGCAGGAGCTGGGCTCTGGATACAAACTCTGCTGTCAATCTGGTAGAGCAGGGCTGGACACAGCAGGGCAAACTGGCGGGGGGTCAGGGGAGCAGCTGGGCTTAAACCAAAGTTGACAAGAAGCTGGGAGCCATTTAGACACTGGGGAATTTGGAGGTCAGAGGTCAGGGGATCCTTGGGGTTGGCAGTGACCGAGGATCTTAAAGCTCTGCCTCTAAGAGCACCCCCCTCACGGTTTCAACTCTTGGATCAAGGGGCTCTTGAAGCCCCTAAGTAGTATATGCCATGTCTGTTCCTCTTTCAGTGGAGGACCAACACAAATGGACATGTTGGGAATTGGGAGGAAAAGGAAGATTAGATGCATTTGGAGGTGAGGGAATACTGGCTAAAGTTTGGTCTATATATGCTAACAATGGAAATTTTATACAAATAATCCCCATTTCTGTCAGTGCAGATACTTTCTGTGAGTAGATGATTCTATTATCTCACCCATTCTGAAATTTGAGAGTACTCAAGTGACAAGGGTCCTTAAAGTCCATTTAGACTATAGTAATCTCTAGTGGCAGGAAACACTCTCTGTCAATTCAGCCCAATAATTGGAAAAATCATTTTTATAATTTTTTTTACTGTCTCCCTATATTTACTGTCCATTTGTCTTATTCTGCTCTCTGAACAATTTACCATGAGACATCCCTTTGGATACGTGGTGACAGCTGATTATGCCTTCCTCCCAATCTGCAGCCTAAAAACCATCTTCATATTGGGCACCTCACCCTTGCCTGAACATTCTCTACTTTGTTATCTCCTTCAAGTGCAGTGACTAAACTTAGACATAAATTCTCCAAGACTGTTGTTAACCAAAAGGTCATAATCCTAATGAGCATCCTATTATTGCAGATAACATAATATTTCTATGTTCTGGACATCATCCTTCTGTTAATGCAGAGCAAGATGACTTTATTAGCCATCTTACAATTGTACAATTGGTTCATATTAAACCTGTGGTTAATGAAAGCCCCCTAATTTTTCCCTCCTCAGGGTTCCTCTACTCACATCCTCATTAAGATGGTCAGACAGTGAATGGTCCACTAGCAGTAGCCTGTGAAAGAGGCCAAGGCCAGGGGCTGGTGGCCCCTGGGGCAAGTGGGAGGCCCCTGGCTTCTCTGGATCCCTCCATTCTGAAGGTTCCAGGGGCAGTCCTGTCCAGACATCCACACTTATCCCAGGGTCCAGTGGTCTGAAAAATATGGCAATGAGGAAAGGATCAGCTGTGGGCTCAGAAAACCTTCCAGAAATTGTAGAAAATCACTTCTTAACAGGAAGTCAAGAGAGCATGAGATTAGAGTGGGGAATGTAGGGGTGGGATCGGGGCTATAGCTGCTAGTCTAGATATTAAAGACTATAGCAGTGGGGAAGATCTGGGAATTCACAAATAGAAAACAAGGTGAGATTGGATGGGGAGAGAGTGGGTACTTAGTATCAGTGCAGGGGGAATTAAGGAACCGCTCAAAATGGAAAGCTAGGAGAATGGTCAGAAGGACTGAAATGGGGACTGGAAATTATTTGGGGACTGAGAACTGGGGAGAACAGTACTGAGAGAAGAGAGACTTGAAGACCAGAGGGCCTCAGCACACATCAGAAGCTAGGTGATTTGGTGCTCTGGGGACTTAGTACCTGTGTGTGAAATTGTCCCCAGGGGAGGGCCCAGCCCTACCCCCTGTGGGGCCCGAGTGTCCCAGTCGAAGTCCCTGAACCCGACCCAGGCCTAGGCTATGAAGGAGCCTGGCAAGGCCACTGACACTCAGAGTTCCATTCTCTCCATATAAGCCAAACAGTTGTGCCAGGTAATGTCCCTGCTCCTGCTCAGCAGGACCCAGGGGAGCTGGAGGACCTGTAGAAGGGTCCAAAGCCCCCACCCACCCCAGAGCCACCCAAGCACACAGTCCAGCCAACAGGAGCCCCATGGTAGAGCAGGATGTTGGAAAGGTAGCCCCACAGCCGAGGTTTCAGGTGTTGGACTTCTATTCCCCCTGGGGCATCCTGGGGCCTAGCCACACCTGAGAGAACAAGGTAGAGGGGAGTTGAGAGAAAACTTCCCCCCCACATCCAAAGCTATTTAGAAGGGCTCTGCCCCTCTTGCAACACTCTCATTTGTTCTTTATTTTACTCGTGGCCCCCACAACCGAATTTTCCATTCTAGCCTACCTTTAGTCCAGCCTACCCCCCTTTCCCTCTTTTCCAGGATCTCTTTATAGTACAGCACCCCCACCCCCCACCTGTCCAGGATGTCTGGACCTCTCCTTTCCAGACCCTTATTTGCCCAGCTATCCTCTTCAGAGGGGATCCTACCTCCCATTCTCCATCCCTTTTGCCCTTTGCCCTGCTCAGGCCTCCCTAACCCCACCTTCCCGGAGCCTCACCCACATTGGCAGTGTAAGAACCTTCCACGCAGGTCTGTCTGGTTCTCTTGGGGAGCTCTGCGTTTGGGACTCCTGCGAGGGGAAGCCTAGCCTCAGCCTCCCGTCTCCAGAGTGGAGTGTGAGACACGTAGAACTGACACCCTAACACACCTGTCTGGGGGCGGAGTGAGGGTAGGAGGGCTCATATCTGGAGTTAATGGTTCACTTGACTCTGTGCTAGGGTCGAAGGGCACTGGACAGGGAAGGGTTACCCTCTGCCCCTTTTGGGGAGCCATATGGCTAAGGCAGGTCAGTTTAGGGAGTGCAGGTCTCAGATTTTGAATCTACTGCCCCACCTCTAATCCCTGCTTTGCCACCTCTCATACTCACCCACTGCTCCCCACTTTGCAGTTTTTGCTCCAAACATACAGTAGCCACTCCACCCAAACACCCCACTCCCAAGGTGGAGAGAATATTAACTCATTCATCTCTGTCACCCTGCTTCCAGGAATTAGTTTGGACCAGGACCCAAATATCTTAGGCCAAGGGTAATCAGGCTTAATAACCCCAGAAATCCCAACCTGCCAAGAAGACCACAGTTCTTTATTATTCTCCACCCAGAAACATCTAGAGATACGGGGAAGCCCTGATGCAGAGAGGAGGCTGGGTTCCCTTCAGCATTCCTCACTTCTGGCCTAGAGCCCGATGGGCAGAGGCTGGCATTACCTGACCACAGCAGAGATATGAGGAGCCCTAAAAGCAAGAGGACTTCTTATTTTCAGCAAAAAGGGTGGGGGGTGTCAAGGGTCAGCAGCTGAAAGCTTAGGGCAGGGACACTACCTTAAAGGGGCAGGCCTGCCTTGCCCAAGGTGCTTTTCCTCTCCTTTCTCTCCTCAGACTTCTCCCATCCCAAGAATACCCCAATCCTTTCCAAGTCAAGAGGCAGTAACTCTCTGTCCTCCCTTATACATCGAAGCCACAGAAAGGACAAAAACCAAGCAGACTGGGTGTAAGTATTTATTAGGGAAGTCTCCCATATCACACACATTTAACATACTCACCCCAAGTTTGGCTTCTAAAAATGGCGAAGTTTGGAGTGCCCAGAATGAAGGGGCAGGAGACAGAGTACTCTCACTTGAGCAGGGGAGGCTGGCTTAAGAAATGAGATGACTACCCCCCTCTACATCATCTCAGAGAGTTTGAGGCTAAAATACACCCCCCCATTCCATACACACAGAGCTAGCTCCCAATGGGCAGTCTTTGTTCCTAGTGGGGAGACACAGAAGAGAGTTGTCTTTGTGAGGGAGAAGGGTGTGCTGCTATCTCTTGCTGCTCCTCCGGGTCTCTTTGCCGTTGCTGACGGGGTTGGAGGAGGGGCCCGGAGGCCCCGAAGATGCGTGGCTAGGCTGGCTTCGAGTAATTCGGGTGCTGATAGGATGAGGAGGTGCGTGGGGTGCGTGGGAGCCACTGCCTGGCCCAGAGGGGGTGGTTAGACCGTTCCCATTCTGATTCTCTGAGGCTGGTTTTAGGAAAGAGAGAAAACCAGGAAGGAATTAAAACAAAGGACTCTGTTTCGCCCCAGCACTGCCTTCAAAAGAAGCAGACACAGGTATAGATGAACCCATGGCCACAACCCCTCTGGGAGTGATATAAACTGACCTAAGGCATCCATCCAGCCACAGAAGGGAAGATGGCCTAGTGGCTCTAAAACATAAGGTAAAGAAAGGAGGACTTGGGAACTGCACATCCAGCAGGGCAAAGTGCCTTGTCTCCTCTCACCTCTGTGGCACTCAAGTTCCCCTGTGACTGTTTAATTCTGGGTTCAAGAGTATGGCAACATGCTCCCTCCATTTCTAGAGTCGGGGCAGGCAGACAGTGAAATCTTAAATGTTTAATCGAAGTTAGGTGGGCACTGCCTTGAATGTGATAGGCATCATGGATTCTTGAATCGAGGGATCTGCATCCTGGTACAATGGTGGTGTGGGGAGGTGAGAAACTCCAGAGCCAGAGAATTCTTGAAGGGAGGGATTGGCAAAAGAGAAATAAAAGGCAAATCAGATAAAGAGTACAGCCCAAGAAGAGAGAAAATATAATAGTCAAGATGAGCTTGTGGAGACTAAGAGCTAGGGATGCAGTTGGAGGGGATGGGAAAAATGAGGAGATGGCATTCTGAGGGACACCACAGTAGTTTGCAATGAAAGACTACAGAGCCAGTTGTGACCAAAGGAAAAGGAAAACTCACTCTTCTGAATAACCAAAGAGACGCTAAAGAGAGTGAAGGAATTTCCTTCTTTTCTTTGCTGACTATGGGTGTGGATAATTGTATATACTGTCAAGACTTGCTTGATGTTTTGTTTTGGTTTCTTCTCTGCCCCCCCCCTCCCCCTTATTCTTTGTTATAGGGAATGCCCTGGAGTTTTCTTGTTATTCAGTTGTAGCCAACTCTTTGTTGTTGTTCCCCATTAGGAATCTCTTGGCAAAGAGACTGCAATGGTTTGCCATTTCCTTCTCCAGCTCATTTTACAGATGAGGAAACCGAGACACACAGGGATAAGTGATTTGCCCATAGTCACACAGGTAGTGTCAGGATGGCTTTGACCTTAAGCCTAGAGCTCCATTCACTTTGCCACCTCACTGCCCTGGTTTCCAGGATGGAGTTAGATATATTTGGAAAAGGAGGTGGTCTAAAAATAAAAGACATCGATACAAAAAAGAGAGAGACTAGGCCACGCCCAAGATCAAAAGATTAAAAGTATAACCTGAAGGCCAAACCCTAAAAGGGCTCAAACATCAGACAGTGTTAGGTAGAGTGGTGGAGAGTGCTGGACTTTGAGTCAAGACTCCAGTTTGAATCCTGTCTAAGACAAGATACTAGCTATGTGACTCTGGAGGAGTCATTTAAACTTATCCTCATTTGCTTCATCAGTAGAATGGATAAAATAACAGCAGTTGTTTCAGGGTTTTTGTGAGGATCAAATAAGGCATTTGTAAAAAGCTCCAACAGATGATGGTCTTCACTGGCCAAAGAGAAGACTAAGGAATGCAGGAGAATTTGAGGGGTAAACAATATATAGCTGACATAAAAGAGCAAAATTTAGCTTTAAACTACAAAGGACTGCCATGAACAGTGTAGGGTGGAACTGACTGCCAGAAAAAAGATTCTGTGGAAGAAACTGGTAATTAGGGGTTTTTCTTTAATAGCAAAACTTCCAAGTTTTTTTTCCTTAGGTAGCAACAGCAGCAGGATGCCCTAACACCTACCAATGGACCAAAGAAGGTACCAAACCTTGTTTCATCCTAGGAGTCTAGTGGAAGTAAGCAGAAGTAGAAAGGAAAGAGAAGAGTTCTGGGAGGGTGAGCCCAGAATTCTGAAAGATTCCAAAAGGGGTTGAGAGGAAATAAACCATCATTCCTCCAGAAGGAGGATGAAGCAGCAAAAGATTCAGACCTTCCAGGGCATTTCCCCAGGTTCCTCGAAAAACGGAAGAAACCAAAAAAGGGTATGGATGTCACCGTCACCAAAAACAAAGTGAGAACTCACATTTTCTATGGGCTAAGACCAAGGGATAAGCTACAAGGGATGACCTCTAGAGGGCCCCTTCTCTCCATTCATTGGGATGGAAGGTCACAGAGAATTTTACCTGGAGGCCCAGCAGGAGGGCCAGCTGGAGACTGGGCAGTGGCAGAGCTGCTGTCATTCTGTACCTGAGGAAACCAAAACCACTTTTATACTCCGTTCCCTGCTTCTTTATTTGAACTGTGAATCTGGATGTGAGAAAGCACCCTGGGCCAGCTACCATGGTCTTTACAAACCTTGCTTGGAACTTTCCCTGCCTTCTTTTGAGTCCCACTGAAATCCCATCTTTTACAGGAAGCTTTCCCAAACTGTCCTAATCCTAGTGTCTTCCACATGTTAATCATTTCTTATTTATTCTGTGTATAGTTTGTTTGTATATATTTATTTGTATGTGGTTTCCCCTATTAGACTGCAAGCTTTTTGAAGACAGGGACTTTTAAAATCTCTTTATATCCTAGCACTTAGCACAATACCTGGCACATAGTAAGCGTTTAACAAATGGTTACAAAGTGATCGAAACCCAAAGCAGCCCAAGATGTCCCAGATGACTGTATCAAACTCAAATAGATTCTTGTGGCTACTTAATGACTTAGAAAATCAAGTTAACATTGTATTGTATTGTATTTTTATTTATTTTTGTTAAACATTTCCCAATTACATTTTCATTTGGTCTGCTGTTCTTAGAAGCTTTGCTGGGCAACTAGCAGCCAGCAAACCTGATACCTCTCCATCAGACCACCTGTCCCTTTGTCATGGATACCCCTCCCCGCCCCAAATCTTCAGCCTCCTCTTATAGTTTATCTTCTACTAGAATACAAGCTCCTTAAAGACAAGGGCTGCTTTTCTTTTTGCTTTATCTACTTACTGATCTCTTTGTTAAAGCAACAATATCCTTCTTTTTCCTATTCTTTACTAGGATCTCAGGGACTCACCGTTTTGCTGGGTTGTTGCTGGGCACTGTACTCAGGGTTTGGTTCACTGAAGTTGGGGACCTCAGAATAAACCATACAGAATCTACCAAGAAAGGAAACAATCAAAACATGGGTCAAATCCTTGTGGGCCAGTCTCAGAGGTATGGGGAAAAAAAACCCAATAACACAGAATAAGATCATACTTTCAGAGCTAGAAGGAACCATAAATCTTCATTTTACAAATAAGGACACTAAGACCTAGAAAGATGGTTTGCCTAAGTTTATATAGGCAGTTAAGTGGCACAGCCAGAATTACAAGAGAGATATGAGGACTCCCAAGCCATTATTTCACGATATCTTAATGTTTCCTCTAACTTAGGGTATAAATACTCCTTCTTCACTATCACCTTCCTTAACACCACTGCATTCTCCCCTTCCTTAGGAAAGAAATGCTCCTTCAACCCAATCCCATCACTCCAATCTAGGCCTTACTCTCCAATCTTTTGCAGATCACCCCCACGGCCAGTGTAGAGCGTCAGACAGCCTTTAAATACTGAAGCGTACCTGCGAGGGGAAGACAGCACATACAGAAAGAGGAGAAGACACATCAAACTTCTGTTCCTCTGCCTTTACCGTGACTCCCACATCTAGATCAAGGAGTGTTTCACTGGCCTTACCCCTTGGTGAGTCGAATAATGTCTCCAGGCTGGATCAGGTTGCCAACATCATCCCAAACAGATATATTGATGCTACCTGTTTTGTCTGCAACTTTGCAGGTCCTCACCTCATGTCCATCTTTTGTCTTGGTAACTCGGCCTGGAAAAGGTGGGGAGTTGAGGAAATCAGAGATAGATGAACAATCTCATTGACAGGATAGCTTTCAGCTCCTTTACAACACGGAAGTTTTACCCCAACTCCACTGAAAGGGTTTCATGAAGACCAGTGGTACCTTGAATATATTTGATGCTGGATTCTAGGGACAAGGGATGGATGCCACCTTCACCTTCCCTTCTTGGCTCCCTCTCCACCCCCCCAACGCCCTGACCTTTGCTCTGTAGGAGCAGAGAGGTGGGTATGTAGTCACTCTGGATTGTTTTGGGCCAAATGATTTTCATCACCAGACCCCAATGTACAGCCAGATCACAAGTGGTTATACTTCCCAGGCCCTGAGACACCCCTCACCCACCTGTCTCTAGCACAATGAAGATGAGATTCAGATTCTTAAGTCCTGGCTTGATATCTTTCACAAAAGTCTCCGTCGTCATGCTGTCCAGGCCTCCACTCCCTGCTAATGGAAAGAAAGGGTGAGGATGGGGGAATGCAGCAGTCTACTGTCCAGCTCTTCCACAACATTCACCAGTCTCCCCTCATTGTTAATAAACTGCTCTTTATTTTGACAATATCTCCCAGATCAGGAGTGGGGATCCCGGAGTGGGTTGCCCCAAAGCTTAGAGGCGGGGCGCCTAAGTAACCTGGGCCCGGGCCGGGGTGAAGGGAGTAAAGTGGGGGAGACCCGAGGGCCTTCCCATTCTTAGGAAGCGAAGGAGTAGGGGGAAGGAGAACGGGACCCCTCCCTTACTCAATGGCCCGGACCTACTTCCCCCCACTCCCCAAACTACCACCCACCCAGCGGGGAGGATGGTGCACGCCGCTTAGCCACCCCCAGGGGGAGCCAGGGTCCTGGCCTCGGCCGGATGCAGCCCAATGGAACGTAGAGTCTTGGACATTCCAGGAAGTATCCCGGGTCCGGCGGGTGAGGGCCAATCAACGTGCTCGAGACGCCGTTCCGATGCGCGCGACCCCTCCTCTCCCCGCGTTTTCCCTCCCTCCGCAGGCCGCCCCTAGGCCCCGGCCAATCCAGGATTCGCGGAGTCCCGGGTCGGGAAGGGGCGGGACCTTAGCGTTAAAGGGACCTCGGAAAGTTAAAGCTCCAGCCGATGGAAAGCCAACCTATCTTTCCTGAGCATCGCTCCCCAATCCATCGGTCCTTCTCTCCCGTCGCGGGCCCTTTAATTTCCCGGGTCCACAGTAAAAGGGACAGGCCTGCTGGGCCGGAGCGCCTGCCTACCCGGGGAAGAAGGGAGACTGCTCTCTGGCCCTGCCTGTTTGGTCCTCCAAAGGACCTCTTTTCTGTTCCGCGCTCCGGACAGTTGCCCCTCAGATCCCGGCAGTGTCACCCACTCGCCCCCCAGGCCGGGAACTCTCCCTTCTTATCTTCACCTCCTGGCCACCTTAATTATTCCTAGTGTCCTCCATTGATGGCTCCATTGATTACCCCCAATTTATCCTGTATATCGCTTATTTGTACATAGTTGTTTACATATAGTCGCCCTCATTAGGCTCCTTAGGTACAAGTACTGCCTTAATTTTTCTTTGTATCACCAATGCCAACACATAGTAGGCACTTAATGTTTACTGACTTCAATGCCGAGACAGTCATTTACGATTTGTGACATAGCTGACTTCCTGGAGGATGAGCCCCTCCTTCCAAAGGGTCCAGTCTCTCCTCCTCTGGGCAGAGGGGGGAGCTCTAAGACTCTTCTTCGGGCGTACTAAACTACCCAGGGCTTCAGTGCATTAACATCTCAAGTTTCTCCAAATTTTGATCTCTTCTGCTGGGAGAGGAAAAGGGGGACTGAATTCCTTCGCTTTTGGAACGGGATACTAAGATCTCCCTTACCCTATAACAATCATTGACAGTGCAAGAACGCTATCCATCTGGGAGCAAAAATGTTTATATGCATAGCAAATGTCCAAAATTATAATTTATCTTAAAAACAATCACAATACCACCATGGGTTTACAGGACACCTACCTTCTCCAGTAGAATTTAAGTTCCTGATTCAATTTTTGGTATTCCAGAACTTTGTACACAGTAGGTGCTTACTGTGATTGCTGAACTAAATTCTCAGAAGTCACGGTGTTTTACACTGGTTACCTCCAGAGCCCGATGATCAAATAAGATTTATTGTAAAGCATTTAGCAAAGTACTGGGGCACACAGTAGGCCATTATCTCCATTCTATTCCCACAAGTACAGGGAGGGGAGGAGTCGACCTCAGTCCCTCATTTTCTCTACATCTGTGTCCCTGAGTCCTCTCCGAGCATCGGAGGGAATATCAACAAGCGTCCACAGGCAGGAGGTAGCTTTGAGGATCATAATAAGGAAGACTATAAGTATGACCTCCGAAAACGGCCGGGGACATCTCTAGAACTCTTCACCAAACTTATCCTGGTCTCCTTGGGAGACAGACAGGCCTTATTCTCAAAACCAGGGGGATTCGACCACCGGCTGCAGAGATGGGAAGACTGGAGGAGGAAGCATGGGAAGACCAGAGACCAGCGAAATATTGGATGGCAGAGAAGGCCTGGAGCCCAAAGGGGAGAGCCTAGAGGAGAGGAAGTCACAGGACAAACGTGGCGCTTTTCACATCTTCCCTCCACACCTCCAGCCAAACAAGCCAGCGAGGCGAAACACGTGCAAACGAACTGCTCCAAAAAGAAGTCCCGCCCCCTAACGACACCCTCCGAAGCATTTCTAGTAACAAATCATCCTTCTCAGTGTGGAGGGCGGGGAGGGGGGGGGGAGAGGACGATTTAAGAGTCCTTTCCCCTCCCAGTCAGCTACGTAGTCCTCTTTCGGAATCATAAAAACTTCCGGTTGGGGGAGGCGGGTCTAGCTAGAGCTTTCACCTTTCTCATTGGCCAGGAAAGATCTTTCCCCCCCCTTTTCCGGCCAGAGAGCCATTAGGAGGCGGGCCGTGGCGTGGCGACGTGTTTCCGTTGGGATGCGTAGCAGTGGTAGGCGGAGCGAAGAGTCTAGCTTGGACGGATCCAGACTGGGTACAGAGTCTTTCCTTCCCATTCTCCTTTCTCCGTGGAGCTACGGGAAAGAGGCCTTTAGAGCCCAGTCTGCGGCCGCAGTCGCTTCTCCAGCAGGACCCCGGAGCGCGAGGAGGCCAGGCCGAGCCCGGGGAGCGACGGGTCCAGACCGCTCCCAGGGCGGTGCGTACTGCGCCTGCGCGCGCAGGGTGTCTGGGAGGTGGGATTGGAAGAGTCGGGCTTTGGAGGGGTGGGTGGTCAGGTGGGGAAGATCAAAATTGAGGAGGGGCGTTGGCTGGGTGAAAGGTGGCAGGGGCTGGGGGAGGAGTCAGAATCAGCCTGGAGAGATAAACTGGAGGAGAGTGGGCAGAAGAGGCCGGAGAACCGAGTGATGTTAAGTGGGCAGCGGTTCGAGACGCTAGGGAGATGAGGCAAGTCTTGAGTCTAAACTCATCTTCTCACTTGAGACCTCCATGATTTTACTTCATCCACGTTCCACCAGTGGGTGGTTGCGGCTCTTTTCCCTACTTCTTGCTTTGCTCCCTCTCTCCTTTCTATTCCAGGGAGGAATCCCACATTTCTTCCATCCCTACTATTGGTCTTTTGCCTAACCTTTAAATATGAATGCAAGGAAATCTTAACAAACCGGAGGCTAAGCAGAAACTAGTGGGGGTCGGGGGAGGAAAGGAAGGATTTTCTCAGAGAAATTGGCTAACTCCCAGAAACATGCAGTTTATTTTGCCCAACAGTACTCAAGTAACCCCAAAAGAAGTTGTTTAATTACGCCAGCGAAGTGAAAAAACAAAAATAGAAGGATTTTTCCTAGATATTAATTGATTCAGTTGTTATTTTCTTTGAGTATGCAGCCAAAATTACCTTTCAGTTAAAAAAAATAAGCAACTTTAAGTTTCTCTGGTCCCTCTCAACTATTTTCCCCTTTGATCCCCCAGCACTTGTAGGGTAGATTACTAGGATTAAATAGGTGATAGTATGATGAAGTTTACAGAGAATCAATCACCTTAACACACAGAAGCACTCCTAGCATTTACAGTTGACCATAAATAGAATGGGCTGCCTTAAAGTTGATGAGTTCTCCACTAAAATTCATGCTTTGGTTGGAGATTGAACTAAATGCCTTTTGCAGGCAAGCTACCCTTCCAACTTGTCAACTCAAATTTCTTTTGCATTGTGTTGATAAAATAGGAATACCATCTCACCTGGCTATATTATGTAGTCCTGTGCATTCTTCTATTTCATTGAATTTTACAACAACCCATATAATGGGAAATATAAAATGAATAGAAATATGAAGATATTAATTGATCTAATTGAGGTTAGACCACCAGTGGCAAAATCAGTACAACAACTCTGACCTCCTGCCTTCCAATTTTAGGCTTTTTTGGAAAATATTAGGATATGTGGTACCTAGGGAAATATTGAGTGGGGGGGGAAGGGAGGGGCAGAATGAGGCTGGTTTAGTGACATACTCACTAGAAACACTGTAAGCATGATGAGTGCTTGCTGAATCACCAATTTTAGGTTTCTAATTAGGCTTGGGCCATGAACTGAACAGATAATCTCTGGAACTGATGGGGTGTTGTGAAATAAAATGAAATTTCTGAATGAAAAGTATCACATCTGATTTCCTTTGGTACTGGAGAGGAGAAAAGATCCTGTTTTATCATTTTGTGGAGTTTTCTGAACCAAAGAACCTGCGTCACTGCTCTCACATTTTTATCAAAGTCAGTTTATAATTTAAATAGTGCTACTACTCTTATGTCACTACTGCAGACCAGTGTTGAGCTAATTGACATTTACTCTAGGCTCAGAAGATGAAACATACCCTTTATTATATATAATAGTAATAATTACTCTGCCATTTCCCTTTAAGATTATTTAACAGGAGAAGCATGTGTTTGGCATAGAGATAAATGTACTTAGAATACAAAAAGTATGATTGGGCTTTATCCCTCTTGTTTGTGTATCTCTTGTATATGCAGCTGTCTCTTTAACAAATTAACTTCTTCACTTGAATTATTCTTCTCTAGTATTTTGGGACTAACCCCTCTGTTACCTCAGCTTTTCTTATTCTAAAGCCTGTCCATCACTTTCTAAGTTAACTGGGAAAATGGAAATTTCTATCTGAACCAAGCATTCTTCAACTATTGTCTCATTAGAATATTCCCTCTCCTTAACTTTGACTCCTGGCTTCTTCAGGAAAGAACTCATCCCACTTTTATTCCTTCCTCCATTCCCTTTCCTTCCTTTAAGGTTATCTTCTGTTTGCCTTGCATTTATATTATATGTGTGGTTACATGGATTTTGACTGCCCTATTAGAACGTGAGTTCTTTGGGGGCAGAAAGGTTTTTGTCTGTATTCCTTGTACCTTTACTTAGCACAGTGTTTTGATGCATAGGAAGCACATAATAAATGCTTGTTGATTGACATTTGAGCAAGTTCAAAGTTCATAGCCTGTGAGAAAAGTATCTTTTGTTTGGAGGAAGGATAAGGGCTCTCTACACAAAAGAATACATACTGATACATTTGGTAAACCAAAGAATGATAGAACTCTGAGGTAGTATAAAATTTGGGTAATGTCTAGGGGAAGGCTCGTGGCCTTTGGCAAAAGTTATAGTTTTTCATAGAGAAGAGTTTCATCTTAAAACACAAATGGTTATCTATTTCAGATAATGTCTCTTCTCTCCCTTTTTCCCTCTTTTAATTTGTTCCTCCTTCCTATCCTTTTACTGAAATCTGTGTTTAAGTCTTCCTCAATAGGGATTGTGATTACATATTCAAACCTCTTTTCCTGATAGTGGGAAGGCCTCTCACTGGAATCTCTCATCCTTGACATAGCTGCATCATCCTTCCTATTTGGTTACCAGTTCTAAGTCTGTTTACTTATCCCACCTCACCTTTTCCTATCCTCCACTCCCATTGAGTATAGTCGAGTTTTCCCTGACTCTTCTTTCTTTTCCTTGTTCCTATTAATAGAGCAATCCTGATTATGACATCATGACCATCCCCTTGGTGATGGAGCTCATCATTAGGATGGAAGAATGAGTCTGAGCATAACATACAAGATGGGTTACTGGGAGCATGTCATGAGAGGCACTGAGTGGAGCCGTGAAGGGGCTGGAGCCTTGTGAACAGGGACCCTGCCCCACACCACCTGCCAGGTAAAGACAGATCTTGGTTCAAGACCATGCTGTAAGTTTCAGCTTTCTTCTAACAAGCCGTGTCCTTTCCATTCCTCAGAATTCAGTCTTTCCAGTCAAAAACCCTAATTCCTGCTTCACTCCACAGAATTTTGCTTGTTTCTTTATTCTTCATTCTCAACATTTTACACTCTGGCACCTATATTCATTTTCACTTGTTTTTATTTGCCTAGGAAATCTTAATGATTTTCATACGTATCTGTCTTGTCTGCCAACAGGCCTTAGATGATAAATCCTTTGGAAAAAGGAATTAACTTAGATTCCTTTTATCATGCTCTTCTACCCTCCCACTTTCTCAAATACATTGCTGGAAGAGTAGGAGAATTCCTATTCCAATTTGGTTCAGAATATTATTTAAGAGATAAATAGCTGGCCTTTTGATGTAGTTGTAACTTGTTTTATGTGTTATATTTTTCCTAGAAAATTGTGTACAGATTGAACTTATTTATAAATGAGATTACATTTTACTCTATTAAGGGAGCTTAGTCTCTATAGAGTCCTATTCTCATGGAAGCGATCTTGGGACCTTTTAGATTAGTAGTGCTAGCAGAGCATAAATTTGAGTCAGTATACTGTGATGGCAAGATTTTATATATGATAGGCTGACCACTAGAAGAGGAATTATTTGACTGTGGCATCTTATGAAACAAAATTATAAAATGTCCTTCAATCCTGTTTGGCCATCTTGCTTTCTCTAGTAATAGTGGCAGAAAAAGAAGCAAGGCACTGTTAAAACTTTGCCATGGCTGTTGGTACTCTAAATGAAAAATCTTAGTCCTGTGATCATTACTCATTCACTAAAAGAGACAGACTACTTTGATCTTGTCATTGTCCTTAAAACTGAAACAACAACAACAAAAAAGTTGCTCTAAGCTAGAGGGATACCTTACAAGTTTTTTTTAAGACAGTCATAGTCAAGGACAGTAATACCATTTCATAGGACCTCCAAAATTTGCTCCCAAATCACTATAAAAATGGTTGCAACTATGCACCAACAGTAGTTTCAGGAGAAATTAGACACATTTCTTAGAAAAACTTAATGTTCTTATATTGAAATCAACATCTTTTGATACATAGTGATTTCATTGTAGAAATTGGAATAGGTGATGTTGGTAAGAAATATATGGGTTAGGAATAAAGGGATGAGAGAGAACTGTGAAGCTTCTGTGTAATCTTATTTCATTGATAACTTATTTTAGAAAAGAATCTAGATATGATGAACACCAAATAATATCACTAAATATTAAATCGATTATAATTCAGCAGCCCACCAAAGAAGAAGTACTATTGTAAAGCACTTAGCATAGTGCCTGACCTATATAGTAGATGCTTAATAAATGAAACCTTCCTCATTTCTGGTTAGAATGTCTCTGTACACTCAGACTGTTGAGTTTTCAGAGCAAAGGTCAAACTTAGTTTAAAGCTACAAGAAAAATGATAAAGATGAAAGACATGGAACATAGTCTTGACTTAATTGAGCAAGTTATTGATAATGAAAAATGGTAAGGTACAAGGAAAAAGAACAATGGACATTGATTATAATTTCCTACAAAAGTTTTTAACTAATGTAAATCAGTCACCACAGTGAGAATACCAAATCAACTAAAAAATATGCCCTAATGAGCAAACTTGTAACTTGGGGAGAGTAATGATGTCTGAAGCAATGCCATGTTATTAGCATACAGGTGCGTGCGCACACACACACAATGTATACATATGAAAAAAGATAGTGGAAGATTATGAGAGGTGTTGCTTCACAGTAAAGAAGGGTAAGATCTGTTTTAAGAAAGTATAGCAAGGGACCTAATTAACCAAAGTCGTCCTGAAGTTATTTAAGGGGAACAACAAATAAGGGGGAAAAAATAGATCTGTAAATATTTTATGAAATATTTAACTTATATCAGATTGCTTGCTGTCTTGGGAAGGGGGGTGGGGGGAGCTCCATAAAGCAGGGAAGGAAAGAATTTGTAACAGTCTTACAGAGATGAATGTTGAAAACTGTCTTTTTTGTACTTGGAAAAATAAAGTACTATTGGGAGGGGGGAAGGTTTTATGAAAAGCTTTTCACTAACAGGGCCAGTAGAGCCAAGACACGTGGACATCATCATCATAGACCTGGATGTACTTCTAAAGGAGGTAGAAACAATCCTCAAATGAGCAAAGAGTGGATTAGATTCAATTCAGTTCAATAAATTTATTAAGCATCTACTATATGCTAAGTGTTGAGGATACAAAAAGAGGCAATAGAGATTCTTTGCCCTCAAGGAACTTGCAGTCTAATGAATTCTAATGGATTGTTATACATGGAATAGCTGTATTTTAGAAAAAGACACTGAGAGATCATTTACAAAGTGTCTGAAAAATAAGAAACCAAAGTTGTGGAAAAAATTTCAAACATTTATTAATCCTGGAAAAGAGACTAGCTACACTATATATCTACTTTTCTGTATGTTCAAAATTTCTCTCTATACACTGTATAAAGACAACAGATAAGCTTTTCAAATGATATTCCACAGTAGGCTTTAATTTTACCATCACCCAATATACTGAAGGCTGTTGAGAATACAAGTTCCCACTATGCTTATCATTTAGTTAACAAAATAGTATTTAATTTGTTCCGGCAAAAACCATTTTAAAGATTCATAACATCTGAATCATTTAAGATTTCTTAATAGATTTAACAATAGAACTTTGTTCAACCTGCTGCTGAGAAAAGCACTAGGAGAGGAATATAACAGGATGATGTATACTTGCCAGCAGTATTTAATACTTCTCATGGAGAAGATCCATCACAAAAACGAATGTGATTTGGATAATGAGATGTTCTGTTTCTATTTGCTGATAAATGATGCTAGTGTATCAAGCTTCAAAACATTTCTAATCTTCATAGGAAAGATACAAAACCACTTGGAATGATTAGGCTTGATTATAGTATCAGGTAGGTAACAAATGTTTGTTGCCCAGATCAACTTGAAGTTGGATGGACTTTTCTATCTTTATGTATATCTGAGGGGGAAAGAACAGTACAAATAGAAGCAAATTGAATTGGATTCAGAATTAAATGAGAAGAGTGGCTGGATTGACTTCAGGAAATTACAGAGTTCTTTTAATTATCCCAAACTTCTACAAGAAATAAAAACCCTTCTTTTTTAATACCAGTTTTTACTCATGTTATATACCTGTAAAATGTGGAATATGTCTCTAAAGAATTAAAAATGAGTATTACTGGCTGTATCAGAGAAGAAATAAATAACTTGGAAGAACAGGAGTGAAAGCTGTCTGGAGATTATAAGATCCAAAGAGATAGTGGAAGGAAATTAAGGTAGATGGCAACAGGGAATTTGTGAAAAAACATGAATTAGTTCAATTGATCTATAACTTTAGAGTCAGATCATAGATCTTTTTGAGTTAAGGAAATTTTTAAGTTTTTAAAAACTTGTGGTACATCCTTTTGTAAAGTAAAATTTTAGAATTCAAAGGCACCTGACTTCAGATGACTTGTTTTTTTCCTTTGAGACCCAGAAAGATTTTAACTATAGAAGTTCTTAGCTGTTGGGTCAGAGCTTTTGTAATTGGGGAAGGGAGGGGAGAAGCGGGGGAGAGAGCAATGGAAGTGGGAGGGTGGTAGTGTCTGTGTATACATGTATATTTGGGAGGGTACATATCTCTACTTAGTCTTTGGTTTTCTTGTGTAGTTTTTCTTCATCCTAATTAAGGGTGGAAAAATACCATTACATACTTTGAAAATATCTATGATTTCCTTAAACAGCAACCGTTTGTATTGAAATACCGGTTTCTTCCTTGGCTAGAGCAAGATGTCTGATGCTAGTATACAGAAACTTTTTTTTTTCTGAGGCCTAAGATTGGTAGAAGGTGAGGGGAAACCCAAAATATGGTTCTCCAAAGAGAGCACTCTGACAAACTGAAGAATACAGAAACCTGTGTGGTAGCCTGAGCCTGTATGATTGGGTTCAGGGTGTGTTATTCTCTTCTATGGTAATACTGGAATGGATCCCAAGAGATTTTCTAAACCTTGGAGAATGGCACCCTTCTGCAAGCCCTAGGACCTCTCTGGAGGAGAGAAACAGATTAGCTGAGATGCTGCTTGTTCTTTTATCACTTATTGAACAGCACAACCAGTCTTAGGATTCCTGCCTCTTTAGGAACAGGGTTGCTTCCTTGAAGGATTAAAATGTAAATATGGAGCTTCTCTTTCCTGGATTTTCTGATGGCAGACTAGACTCATTAGGAAATAAGTTACTTTTTTTTTTATTAAATCTTGCCCAGCTTTGCATTTTGATGATTAACATGTGTGTGTCATATCTCCCATTAGAATGTAAGTTTCTTTTTTTTTCCTTTCTTTTTTTATTATAGCTTTTTATTTAGAAGTTATATGCATGGGTAATGGGTAATTTTATAGCATTGACAATTGCCAAACCTTTTGTTCCAATTTCTCCCCTCCTCCCCCAGATGGCGGGTTGACCAATACATGTTAAATATGTTAAAGTATAATTTAAATACAAGATAAGTATACATGTCAAAACAGTTATTTTGCTGTACAAAAAGAATCAGACTCTGAAATAGTATACAATTAGCCTGTGAAGGAAATCAAAAATGCAGGCGGACAAAAATAGAGGGATTGGGAATTCTATGTAATGGTTCTTAGTCATCTCCCAGAGTTCTTTCGCTGGGTGTAGCTGGTTCAATAGAATGTAAGTTTCTTGATGATAAGGATTGTTTTTTTTTCTTTGTGTTACCTGAATTTAGTATAATGTCTAGAATGTAGTGCTTAATAAATGCTTGTTGATTTTTTAAAAGATGTCATTAAAAGAAAGGTTATAGGGAACAATTTAATAATTTGTCTTTTGTCTTTTTTTCTAGTAAAAATATTTATTTTTAATACACATTATTTTATGAATCATGTTCTTATTTTGAGAAAAGGCAGCGCAAAAGGGGAAAACCATGGGAGAGATTAAAAAAAAACAAATAGAAAAACAAAGTGAACATAGCATGTGTTGATTTATATTCAATCTTCTTAGTTCTTTTTCTGGATGCACATGGCATTTTCTCTCCAGAGTCTGTTGGAATTACTTTGGATCACTGAACCACTGAGAAGAATCTAGTCTTTCATAGTTGATCATCACATATTCTTGCTGTTATTGTGTATAATGTATTACTAGTTCTGCTTGTTTTGCTCAGCATCAGTTCATATAGCTCTTTCCAGGACTTTCTAAAGTCAGCATATTCATCATTTTGTTATAGAACATTCCATTATCTTCATATACCCACAACTTGTTTAGCCATTCCCCAATTGATGAGCATTTACTTACTCCTTTTCCAATTCTTTGCCACCAGAAGAAGAGCTGTTACAAACATTTTTGCACATGTGGGTCCTTTTCCCTCCTTTAAGATTTCTTGGAACAGCTAGGTGGTGCAGTGGTTACAGTACCAACCCTGAAGTCAGAAGGAACTGGGTTCAAATTTGGTTTCAGACATTTAACACTTCCTAGCTGTCTGATCCTGGGCAAGTCACTTAACCCCAATTGCCTCAGCAAAAAAAAAAAAAAAAAATTCCCCTTGGGGTACAGACCTAGTAATGATACTGCTGGGTCAAAAGGTATGCACAGTTTTGTAACCCTTGGGGCATAATTCCAAATTTGGGCTTTTGTCTTTAACTATATCCTCACCAAATGGTTGAGGGATTGTGTCAAAACTCTTGGTTTATTTTCCACTATTTCTGCCAAAGTGAGTGTGAGAGAGAGAGTGAGTGTGTGTGTGTGTGTGTGTGTGTGTGTGTGTGTGTGTGTGTGTGTTTGTTTATACACTTGAAGGAGAAGAAGTGACTAAAGATGAAATTTTCCAGGTACTCTTATCCTGTTGCTCCAGAAGCAGACTAGAAAAGACAGGTTTAATCAAGGATTATGAGGCTATTGGAGCTTCATCTGTGCCAGCAGCCCAAGAAGAATCTCTGACTTCTCTGATGAGGTTAGAAGTGTCACCAGATTCCAGTGTTCACCTGGTTATGCCCTGAACCTTAAGAATGGGGAGTAGGGCTAATCTACAGTCTCCCACCTATTTGTAAGAACTCATGGGCCCCATTCTGGAATGATGCTCAATAGCGATATTGCTTGGGGCCTTAAGTACTTTTGCCTCAGGTCAAAACTGTCTCTTTTCCTGCCTGCCTTTTGATTTCTATTTAAAACAAAGCAAAATAAACGCCAGTGTTGGTTAGGCTTATTAAAGCCTGAGAGTGGTATTTGCATATTTCATAGATCCAGAACTTTTGTCTTTGATTTGTTTTTTGTTTGTTTGTTTGTTTTTGCCCAAAATGCTTCCCCTGACTTTGAGGGCCATGTATCTACTCTTCTTTCCTTTAACTTTTTGTAACTCTAGTAGTTAATTCTGGAGGATAGAGGAAAATATTAAAAGGATATTGAATCTCCCAAAGTTTGGTGTGTTCCTCTTTCCCTTTCAGGCATTCAACTTTTTAGAATAAGCTTTGTGGGGGAGATAGTTGACATTTGTAAGTGAAAGCAACCTTAGACCCTTTGTACTTTTCATCTTCCTGTCAGCTTTTTCCAACTTTAAATAGTCTGAGTTAGCTAGTTAAGATTCCCTGAGATCTCTCCAGACCTGATACTGACCTTGTAGGAGACCAAGTATCTTATCTGCCACTAGGGAAGATGTGTATCTCAGGAATCATATTAACTGTAGAAAAGCTGCATAGGCAGGGTTTTACCCAAACCACTGAAATTACAGATTCCCAGGAGATTCTCAGATTGAAGGGGGGAAGGAATGTGTCAGGGAAAAGAATTAACTACATGTCAAGCCCTATTAGGTTTTGCCTAAATTGGGGAAGTAAATTGCCTTTTAAAGTTGAGATATGTGGAGTTCTTTTTACTCCCTAATTTAGGCAGACTTTGTGATATACATTGTTTTTTGTCCAGAGCAGGTCAGTCTGAAACCTTAGATGAAGGCACATTGCATTTAAGATGCAAAGTTGGGTTAGGTAATATCTAGATTTATTTCTAGCTTTAGATTTTTCAGCATTAGTCCAGAAGATTCTTTATAATCACTTTTTTTTTCTGTAAAAGCCAACTCTTTTAATACTCTTAATGAAATTTTTACTTTTTTATTTAATATTTTTATTCTCAGTGAAATTAAAAAATTTTTTTACATTTGTTTCTAAAACTTTTGAGTTCTAGATTCTCTCCCTTATCCCCACCCCCAACTTCCATTAAGAAAGCATATGTGAAGCTATGCAAAATATTTCCATAAAAGTCATTTGTGAAAGAAAACATAGAACTCTCCCCCTCCATTCCCACCCCCACCCCCCAAAAAAGGCTCCAGAAAAATAAAGTTTAAAAAAAAAAAAAAAAAAAGCATGCTTCGGTCTGTATTCAGACACAATTCTTTCTCTGGGATTTTTCATCATAAGCCTTTTGGAGTAATCGTAGATCATTTTATTGACGAGAATAGCGAAGTCATTTTTAGAATATTATTGATTAGAATATTGCTTTTAGTTTGAATACAGTATATTTCACTTTGCGTTCATGGAGGACTTTCCAGGTTTTTCCTCAGAGCATCCTGCTTATCATTTTCCATAGGACAATAATAATTCCATTGTAATCATATACCATAATTTATTCAGCTATTCCCCAATTAATGGGCATCCCCTAAGTTCAATTTTTTGCCTTTGAGAGCTGCTATAAGTATCTTTGTACATATAGGTCCTTCCCATCCTCCCCCTTTTTAAATCTCTTTTGGGATTCATGCGTAGTAGTGATAATGATAGTTCAAAGATTAGTTTTTATATTTTTAAAATTATGCACCAGCAATTTATTTTGATGCTTAGCTAGATTTTTGTAGTTACACTAGGAAAAAATTAGAATTTGGTTAACTGTGCTGGTTAGACCATGCTTAATATTCTCTTTTGGACACTGAATTTTATGATGAAGAGAGCAATCCCTCTCTGGTGAAGTATATGGAACTCCGGCTTTATAACTCACATTTGGATGGTGCTTTATAAATGATTGAACTAACTGGATATATTTATCTTGAAGATGGTAACTAAAGGTAAATAATAAAATGTCTTCATATTCTTGAAGGGTTGTTATGTGGGAAGAGATTGTATTTCTCTAGAGAACCAGAACATGTCTGGGGGAAATGTGCTCAGTCTTTTGGGGCTTCATATGCAAAAGATGGAGCAATTGGACTGAATGTTGCCTCAAAGATTTCTTCCAATTTTAGGTGAATGATCTTATGGTCTTAATAATTAGATAATAAGACTCATACAGAGCCAGAATGAGATGCTCTAGAGATTTATCCAGGGTCAAACATTAAGTTGCAGATCCTGAATTTGAAGCTTTTTTTCTTCTACTACTAGGGACAGTGCCACAGATGGACTCAATAGAGGGGGTGGGGAGGGGAAACCCTTTATGTCCTGTCTAGTAATAACCTCCGCCAAGAAATTATAGTATGGACTTTTTCTTTAGGTGGAAAGCTAAATGAAGTGACTTCTAAGAACCAATATTGAGTCTCAAGTTCTTAGGAGTTTTATTTAAATGATGCAGACAGCTTGTGTGTCTTGGCTATTTCTTTTTTTTCAAAAAAAAGAAAATGTTTATAAATTTTAAAACTATACATGTGAAATATTTTTCATTTTTTGTGTAAAGATTAACTCTTAAATTCAATAATCAGTTATTGGGATGTTTTTGTTCTTTGGAAAAAGCTGTCAGTAAAAACAAGTTGTTGATGCAGTCTTAGTGTGTATTTTTACTAACTTAAATAGTTATTCCCATGAAGATTAGATGCTGTATCTGTAAAGATTATTTAAACAATGAAGGTTTCACTGTACTATGAGGAGTCTGTGAGGAGACTGAGTTTGTCTTTCCTCAATGATCATTAACTATGATTGCTAAAGATGAGAGGCTGAGGGAAAATGACTAAAAGGGAATATATAGTCAGATCATTAAGAGGAAAACTTGGGTGTGGAACTAATTTAGTTTTCCTCCTTCCTTCCTTTGTTTCTTATTTAAACTCTGGGAGAAATGTTTCCATTAAAATTTTTTTTTTAATTTAAGAATTATTTGAATGTGGAAATATATTTAGAAGAATTACACATGTTTAACCTATATTAGATTACTTCCTATCTAGAGGTGGAATATCTTTGGGTTTTTTTTTTTTTTTAATAACTTTTTATTGACAGAACCCATGCCAGGGTAATTTTTTACAACATTATCCCTTGCACTCACTTCTGTTCCGATTTTTCCCCTCCCTCCCTCCACCCCATCCCTGAGATGGCAAGCAGTCCTTTACATGTTAAATAGGTTACAGTATATCCTAGACACAATATATGTGTGCAGAACTGAACAGTTTTCTTGTTGCACAGAGAGAATTGGATTCAGAAGGTATAAATAACCTGGGAAGAAAAACAAAAATGCAAGCAATTTATATTCATTTCCCAGTGTTCTTTCTTTGGGTGTAGCTGCTTCTGTCCATCCTAAATCAATTGAAACTGAATTAGCTCTCTTTATCAAAGAGATCCACTTCCATCAGAATACATCCTCAAACAGTATCGTTGTTGAGGTATATAATTATCTCCTGGTTCTGCTCATTTCACTTAGCATCAGTACATATAAGTCATGGAATTTCTTTGTATGTATTTTGAAAAATAACAGATTATTATAGAATAAAAAAACTAATTGAAGACCAATACCTAACACTTTATACCGTGATAAGGTCAAAATGGCTTCATAATTTAGACAAAAAGGGTGATACTTTAAGCAAATTAAGAGGACAAGGGATAGTCTACCTCTCAGATCTGTGAAAAAAGAAGGAATTTATGGCCAAAGAAGAATTAGAGAATATTATGAAATACAAAATGGATAATTTTGATTATATTAAATAAAAGGTTTTTTACAACAATACCAATGCAGCCAAGATTAGAAAGAAAGCAGAAAGCTGGGAGAAAATTTTTATATCCAGTTTTTTTGATAAAGACTTCATTTCTAAAATATATAGAGAATTGACTCAAATTTATAAGAATACAAGCTATTCTCTAGTTGATTGACGGTCAAAGGATATGAACAATTTTCAGAGGAAGAAATTGAAGTCATTTCTAGTCATATGAAAACTGCTCTAAATCACTACTGATTAAAGAAATTCAAATTAAGATAACTGAGGGATCACTTCACACTTCTCAGACTGGCTAAGATGACAGAAAAAGATAATCATTATCTTATTCATTTATTCATTAAGTGTTGGAGAGGGTGTAGGAAAATTAAGACACATACATTATTGGTAGAGTTGTGAAATGATCCAACCATTCTGGAGAGCAATTTGAAACTATGCTCAAAGGACTTTCAAACTGTGTATAAACTTTGATCCAGCAGTATCTCTACTGGGTCTATATCCCAAAAAGATTATAAAAAAGGGAAAAGGATACAGAAATACAAAAATGTTTGTAGCAACTTTTTGTAGTAGCAAGGAACTGGAAATTGAGTGAATATCTATCAGTTGGGAAATGGCTGAATAAATTATGGCATATGAAGGTAATGGAATATTAATGTTCTATAAGAAATGAGCAGGCTAATTTCAGAAAAGCCTGGAAAAACTTCCACAACCTGATGTTAAGCGAAGGAAGTAGAACCAAGAGAACATTATATTCAGCAACAAGAAAATTATGTGATGATCAACTCTGATGGATGTGGCTCTTTTCAACAATGAGGTGATTCAAGGCAATTCCAATAGACTTATGATGGAAAAGGCCATCCACATCCAGAAAGAGAACTGTGGGGACTGACTGTGGATCAAAATATAGTAATTGTTTTTTATTATAGCTTTTTATTTACAAAACATAAGCATGGTTAATTTTTCAACACTGACCCTTACAAAACTTTCTGTTCCAAATTTTCCCCTCCTTTCCCCCGCCCCCTCCCTTAGATGGCAGGTATTCCAATACATGTTAAAATATATGTTAAATCCAATATATGTATACATATCCATAGTTATCTTGCTGCACAAGAAAAATCAGATCTAGAAAGGAAGAAAAAAAAAACCTGAGAAAGAAAACAAAAATGCAAGCAAACAACAACAGAAAGAATGAAAATGCTGTGTTGTAGGCCACATTCAGTTCCCACAGTCATCTCCCTGGGTACAGATGGCTCTCTTCATTGCTGAACAATTGGAACTGGTCTGAATCCTTCATTTTTTTTTAAATAACTTTTTATTGATAGAACACATGCCAGGGTAATTTTTTACAGCATTATCCCTTGCATTCACTTCTGTTCCGATTTTTCCCCTCCCTCCCTCCACCCCCTCCCCCAGATGGCAAGCAGTCCTTTACATGTTGAATAGATTATAGTATATCCTAGATACAATATATGTGTGCAGAACCGAACAGTTTTCTTGTTGCACAGGGAGAATTGAATTCAGAAGGTAGAAATAACCCGGGAAGAAAAACAAAAATACAAGCAGTTTACATTCATTTCCAGTGTTCTTTCTTTGGGTATAGCTGCTTCTGTCCATCTTTGATCAATTAAAGCTCTCTTTATCGAAGAGATCCACTTCCATCAGAATACATCCTCAAACAGTATCGTTGTTGAGGTATATAATGATCTCCTGGTTCTGCTCATTTCACTTAGCATCAGTTCATGTAAGTCTCGCCAGTCTTCTCTATATTCATCCTGCTGGTCATTCCTTACAGAACAATAATATTCCATAACATTCATATACCACAATTTACTCAACTATTCTCCAATTGATGGGCATCCTTTCATTTTCCAGCTTCTAGCCACTACAAACAGGGCTGCCACAAACATTTTGGCACATACAGGTCCCTTTCCTTTCTTTAGTATCTCTTTGGGGTATAAGCCCAGTAGAAACACTGCTGGATCAAAGGGTATGCACAGTTTGATAACTTTTTGAGCATAGTTCCAAATTGCTCTCCAGAATGGCTGGATGTGTTCACAATTCCACCAACAATGTATCAGTGTCCCTGTTTTCCCACATCCCCTCCAACATTCCCCATTATCTTTCCCTGTCATTCTAGCCAATCTGACAGGTGTGTAGTGGTATCTCAGAGTTGTCTTAATTTGCATTTCTCTGATTAATAATGTTAATCCTTCATTGTTGAAGAGAGCCACGTCCATCAAAATTGATTGTCGTATAGTCTTCTTGTTGCCATGTATAATCTCCTGGTTCTGCTCATTCACTTAGCATACATTCATGTATGTCTCTTCAGGCCTCTCTGAAATCATCCTGCTGGTCATTTCTTACAGAACAATAATATTCCATAACATGCATATACCATAATTTATTCAGCTATTCTCCAATTGATGGGCATCTATTCAGTTTCCAGTTTCTTGTCACTACAAATAGGGCTGCCACAAACATTTTTGTACATACAGGTCTCTTTCCCTCCTTTAAGATCTTTTTGGGATATTAGCCCAGTAGTAACACTGCTGGATCAAAGGGTATGCAGAGTTATCTTAATTTGTATTTTTCTGATTAATAGTGATTTGGACTATGACTAGAAATAGTTTCAATTTCTTGGTCTGAAAATTGTCTGTTCATATCCTTTGACCATTTATCAATCAAAGCATAGTATTTTCACTTTTTTTTCTTGTTTGTTTGCTTGGTTTTTTTTTCCCCCTTTGTCATGTTTTTTCTTTTTTCCCTTTTGAGCTGATTTTTCTTGCACAACATGATGAATATAGAAATATGTTTAGAAGGATTGCAGATATTTTATTGGATTGCTTGTTGTCTGGAGGCAGGGGGAAGAAGGAGAAAAAAGGTTTTGTAACAAAAGGGTTTGTAAGGGTGAATATTGGAAATTATCTTTGCAAGCATTTAAAAAATATTTTTTTAATTTAAAAAGAGAAAAATTTAAGCATTCAAAAATTTTAAAAGCATATTTCCAATTAATAAATTGGAATGGCATGATTTTTTTTGTTTTTTGTTTTTAATATTTTCATTTTCACCAGTTAGATGTAAAAACAATTTTTTTAAGGTTGTACATGTACATTCTTTTTTTACATATTTCCATATGAATCTTGAGAGAGAACTCAAGACAAAGGTGGGGGAAACTACAAACAAAAAAATCAGAAGAAGAAAAAAAAAGATGAAAATGTGTTGATCTACATTAGTCTCCATAGTTCTCTCTCTGTATATGTGGTGTTTTCCATTCAAAGTTGATTGAGATTGCCATGGATTACTGAACCACTTGAGAATGATCAAGTCTATCATAGTTGCACAATCTTGCTGTTGTGTACAATGTTCTCCTGTTTCTGCTTGTTTCACTCAACATCATTCATGTAAATCTTTCCAGGCCTTTCTAAAATCAGCCTGTTTTATCATTCTTTATAAAACAATAATATTCCATTCCCTATCCAATTGATGGGCATTTATTTACTCATTTTACAATTCTTTGCCACCACAAAAAGAATTGCCTACAAAAATTTTTGCACATGGTTCCTTTTTTATTCTTTTATGATTTCTTTGGGATACAGAACTAGTAGTGGCAGTGTTGGATCAAAGATTTATTTGTGTTTAAAGTAATGACTTTTACTCCACTTTGACTCCATGGGAGGAACTTCAGTCCTGACTTTTTGCTCTTGTTTGGTACAAACAGGATGTGAGTTACTCCTCACTAATACTATGCCTTCTTCTCAACAAATCAGGGACACAAAATCTTTTAGAAGAGGTTCTAGGTTGGAGTTTTATTTTGTGTTCTCTTAAGATCACCTCTTAAATATCAACAATCATTATTTGTAGATTGAAGGATTAATATTTTTGGTGTCCAGCCTGCTTCATTCTCTGTTAGAAAACTCTTATCTAGAAAGTGAGATAATAGCTTTCTGGATCTGAAAGAAATAAAGGGTAATGTCAAGTCACTTCGCATCATACACTGCAAGAATCTGGTGGCAGTTGCTACTTTGGCCCAAGACTCCTTCTTCTTTCTGATTTATTCCTAAGTTTGATTAGAAAAGAAGTCAATAAGCATTCTTCTCTTTGACAGGAACCCTACTAATTTCTTTGTATTCCTGAGGCTACAAAGAAAAGCAATAACAAGCAATCTATTCTTAGCTCCCTTTTAGAAGGGGAAACAACATGTAAATACCTGTAATCTAAGTAGCCATTGACCAAATACACCGGAAAGTGTCTGTGGGAGAAGGAACTAGCATGGGAGAAGCTTTTTACAGAAGTAGCTAAGAACTGAAGGGGAAGCAGAGATGAGGGAGCAGAGAATTCCAGGCAGGAGAAACAGCCCTTGAAAATGTCTGTAAATGCTATGTTTTTAATAAGGAATTGCAGGGAGGCCAGCATAAGTGATTTGTAGCATACAGGGAAGAAGAGAGTAAGTTGTAAGAAGACTAGAAAGGTAGGAGATGATAATAATATAAAGAGGTTTAGAAGCCAAGGATCCTGAAAGTGATTGAATGAGAGAAGCCCTAGAGAAGTCAGTTTGGCAGCTGAGTAGAGTCAGGACTGGGGTCTGCACAGTTGAACTTTAGGTTTTAATCACAGTTTTCAGGGGCTCACTTAGATTTTTCCTCCCATTCCCAACTTGAACCTAGAAGAAATTCCTGGTCAGATTCACCATGTATCGCAAATTTAAATTGGTGTCCCCAACCTCTGGTTGACAGAAACCTTTTGTTTCCAATCACTCCTGATGGATCTAACCTCTTTTGTTTTCCTGTGTTAGGCCATGTGCTTGCTTCATATCTGAAAATCCATTTCCAGGTATCTGTACTGGAAAGTACCACCACCATCCCACCCCCATCTTATTTACTAGTTGCCAGCCAAAGATTATTGGGATGATACAAGCGGCTATTTGAATGGTAGTTTCTAAACCAAATGTTTAGGTGATGACTTCTAACATATCTTTCTCATGCTCCTTCTTCCTAAGACTAAAATGGTCAGATTTGAATTTATAAAGCTGAGTAGTTTTTTCACTTGCTTACACATACTTACATAATTTGTCTTTCATTGTTGGATAAGGCAAAGTATTCAGAAACCAATAAGTATATACTTAGATTGGTAGACCATTCTTCAGGACTCAAGAAAATCCTTGGCCTAAAATTTTGTTTTGTTTTTTTGTTTTTTCTCTCAAATAGTATTTTATCTTTTAAAAATGTATTTATTTTTAAAATGTAAAATAATGTAAAATGTAAAGTTTTCAGTACTCATTTTTGCAAGGTTATATGTTCCAAATTTTTCTCCCTGCCTCCTTTTCATGCCCCTCTTCAAGAGAGCAAGCAATCGTTTTAAATATATTCATATTTGTCATGTTTTGCAAGAAAAATAAGACCAATTATGCCCCAAAATATATCAGACTGTGCTTACCCTTTGATCCAGCAGTGTTACTACTGGGCTTATATCCCAAAGAGATACTAAAGAAGGGAAAGGGACCTGCATGTACCAAAATGTTTGTGGCAGCCCTGTTTGTAGTGGCTAGAAACTGGAAACTGAATGGATGCCCATCAATTGGAGAATGGTTGGGTAAATTGTGGTATATGAATGTTATGTAATATTATTGTTCTGTAAGAAATGACCAGCACGATGAATATAGAGAGGCTTGGAAAGACTTACATGAAATGATGCTGAATGAAATGAACAGAACCAGGAGATCATTATATATATTTCAATAGCCATACTGTATGAGGATGTATTCTGATGGAAGTGGATATCTTGAACAAAGAGAAGATCTAATTCACTTCCAATTGATCAATGATGGACTGAATCAGCTATACCCAGAGAAGGAACACTGGGAAATGAGTGTAAACTGTTTGCATTTTTGTTTTTCTTCCCAGATTATTTTTACCTTCTGAATCCAATTCTTCCTGTGCAACAAGAGAACTGTTCAGTTCTGCACCCATATATTGTATCTAGGATATACTATAACATATTTAACATGTATAAGACTGCTTGCCATCTAGGGAGGGGGTGAGGGGAGGGAAGGGAAAAATCTGAACAGAAGTGAGTGCAAGGGATAATGTTGTAAAAAATTACCCATGCATATGTACTGTCAATAAAAAATTATAATATTAAAAAAAAGAAAAAGAAAAATTAAGACCAAAAAGGAAAAATCAGGAGAAAGAAAAAACAAAAACAGTTGAAAATACTATATGCTTCGTCCACATTCAGTCTTCATAGTTCTCTCTCTGGATGTGGATGGTATTTTCCTCCCAAGTCTATTGGAATAGTCTTGAATTAACACATTGTTGAAAAGAGCTAAGTCTCTTATAGTTGATTATCACATAATCTTAATGTTACTTTGTACAATGTTCTCCTGGTTCTGCTTACTTTACTCAGCATCTATTCATATGAGTCTTTCTAGGCTAAGCCTAAATTCTTTGCCTTGCCCTTATTAGAATCCCTCTTCAAACATTTCTGACAAACTGTTCGGTTTGGTTTGTTCAGTTTTGTACATGTGTACTAGATTTTCTTTCCAGCTTTAAATTAAAATTCCATTCGAGATGAACCCTATTTTTTTTTCTTTTATATCCTTGATCATCACATAGGTCAGCTTTGTGTCAGTGATGCTAATTGACCCTTTTTGTAGGTACCAATCCTGAGGGAAGATGATGAAACCTTAAGGTGGAGTGATTCTCCCCACATCTCCTAGCTCTTTATGTTCTTTAATTTTGAGTGTTTTTCTGTCCCTCTACAAATTCCCAGAAGTTGTACCTCAGCACTTCTTTAGAAAATGAGGGTACTAAGAAGTACCTCCCTCCATTCTTTCTTCTCAGCATATGTGGAGAAATTAAACATGTAGTAGGCAAAGCAGTCATTGCCAGGAAACAGGAGCGACACTGTGTAGGAGAGAGAAGGCAGGAGCTGAGCTAAACTAATTGATCTGTCGGTACAAAAGGGGTTGAGGAATAATCTCCCTTCCCTCCTTAAGTCAGTCAGTCAGTCAGTCAGTCGTATCTAGCATTGGTGAGAAGCTAAATTGCCAACCAACTCCAGCTCCAGACTGCTTCCGTGTTGGAATACATGGGAGCCATCTGACAGTGGCTGTGGAGATCCAGCAGCTCTTGTGTATTCCAACATATGGTGCCTGAAGGTGGGGCAAGAATTACAAGAAGAACCAGAGCTGTTCGTGAGAAGGATTCTTCCAGAGTTAAGGAAGAGCCCCAGTAAGACTTTTTTTAGTCGGGGTAATTAAACAATACATCAAAGGGCCGAGCCAGGAGACTGATGAGAGACTATTCTGACTACAGCCCTCTTCTCTTTTTGAAAGTTTGCTTCCATGATATTTCATAAGATCAACACCTGTTACAACCATCCAGAAGTGATAGTGCTGCTTGCATTCCTCTGTTTGTGGACCATATTGTGGGGAATAACAGCAAAAAACAGGGAATTGTTAAGGGACAGGATAATTCTTTTGAGAGTCTCCACAGCTGTGGGTCATAACATCTGAAGAAGTTGCAGGGCAGCCTTTGCTGACACAGGTGTTACTGAGTAGGAATGAGATAAATTTGAGACAGAAGGAAGAGGAGAGAGGTCAGACAAGGCAAGAGCCTCTCAGAAAAGAGCAATTGCTTCTCAGTCTCCTTGTATCATCTTCTCCCAAGAGGGGATCCATTCTGAGTTGGATCTCTAGCAGCCACTGTCAGGTGGCTCTCATATATTCCAACAGCTCTCCTGGGTATTCCAACACTTATGAAGGCCAGCCTAGCTTGGAGAGATGTGGCCTGGCTATTTGTAGACGAACCTTAATTCTGCTTTGCTTCTCTTCCCTGCAGGGCCTGGTCTCGGTGATGAGACATGGGGTATGATGTAGCCCGCTTCCAGGGGGATGTTGATGAAGATCTTATCTGTCCTATCTGCAGTGGAGTTCTGGAGGAGCCAGTGCAGGTGAATTGGCAGAGTGGAAGAATAATGGGTGTGGTGTTTGTATCACTCACAGGTGCTTGTTAAATTGGGATAATGAGAGGTAGTTTCTGTTTTTCCAGGCTTTGGTTCATCCTGAACCAATTTTTATTGAGAAACCGTAATAGTGTTCATGGAATGCTGAGACCCAGAGAATGGAACCCCCATGAGTATCAAGAAAGTCAACATTGAACCACAAGCGTTCTAATTTATGGTCTCATTCCCCCAATATAGATTGGATACCAGAGAAGCAGGGAGAGCCCTGTTATGGGCAGCTTAAATAGATGGAATGCCTCAGGATGGGAATGGGGTCTCTTGATTTGTTTTTTAAATTGGGAAAAACTCTTGAAATTCTGTTTCCCTCTCTCAACTACTTTTTGAGTATTAATTGAGAAAGGAAAAAGATCCACGTACATTGGATAGAAATCCAGCTTTGGGAGCCAGGAAAACCTTGGTTCAAATCTCATTTCTGAGATACTAGTTGTGTGACCCTGTGCAGATCACCTAACCTTTCAGTGTTCTATTTAACTGTCTCAGAGAAGTTGTAAATGGAATTTCCTCTTTTGGGGGTTCTCTCTATCAATTTATGTCCCTATTCCTATCAGATTTTTCTGGAATCATATTTCAAAAATTGACAGATAAATGAAAGAAACAAAATGATATATGTCATATATGCTGGCAGAGAAGCTCTAATTAAACATTAAAGTTGTGGTTAAAATAACCAAAAAATCCCTATGGGTGGAATCAAGTAGATATGCAACCATCAAGTAATATAGCTGCCAAATTGAAGAGATGACTGGGATGAAGAGTTTGTTTCCCTACAAGAAGTTATAAGTGAATTGCCAGTTATGACGCTATTCTTAGATTCCCTGACAGGTTCCCCTTAAATATGCTGTCTGTTAGTATGGCCAGGATCTTCCATGTAGACTTTCACTTCCTATCCATAGCTTCATCTCTGGTCCCTGTAAGAAGCAACTCTGATTTTATAGATTTTGACAGGTGAGAATCTTTTTGGTGCTCTGCCCTATGCCCTCCTGACTCCTGGCTATCTCTAATGATTATTTATCTCTTGTCTTCAGCATGTGTGATGGGAAATGGGGTATTGGGGAGAGTTAACAGGATTCATGTAACCTCTTAATTGGTCATCATCATCCGAGGTCTAGAAATCATATTGCCTATGTTCCTTCCCCTGATCTATCCTATATGTAGTTTGTCAGGATTAGTGGAAACAGAGAAAGAATCTACTCCCGGCCACTAGATCAATCGTTTTTATACGGATTAGTCACTTGTGTCTGACAGATATAACATATTAACGTACTATCCAGAAAGCCTGAGTGAGATGAATTCCTAATGATCTTAACCAATAAGCTCCCCTGTTGGTGTTCTTGCTTAAATACCAATTGAAGGTATGCTCTTGTACCATGTGGACTTAAGGCTAGGATATACCCATTTTTGAAAATAGTAGCTCCCAGAGCCACAGAATCTCAAGTTGGAAGACCACTTTAGAGAGATCTGCAGCTCCCGTAATTTTACCCCAAAGGATCCTCTGGTTCTCCTATCCCTGTGGCTTGAACTATTAGATTATCTCTTCTCTGTGTCCCTTCAGCCACCCAGAGAGAAGGGCAGTTTCTGAACAAATTCAATTGCAGCCTAATTGAAATAAGCCCTGTCTTTGCAGACTTTGCAGTTTCATACCAAAAGTAGTAGTGTTAAAGTGGGAGAAGGTTCTGAGACTGTCAGGAGGTCCGTGGGTCTTTGTAAGTTTATCTCTTCTACCAGGGTGAGCTGTTTGTTTTCAGCTACTATAATTTAATATGAATCAGGTGGATATGAAAGAAATGTCTAGTAGTTCTCCATGCTTAGAATACTCTCTCATTTCCATTGTGACCTCCCTAGTTTCCTTAAGTCCTAGTTATAAAATCCCTTATTTGGGAAAAGAACCCTTCTTGAACCTCTCACTTCTAGTGTCTTCCCAATGTTATTTCTTGTTTATTTTGTATATAGCTAGCTTACTATATATTTGTTTACATTTATCTTCCCTATTAGATTGTAAGCTCTTTGAGGGCAAAGAATGGGTTTTTGTTGTTTGTTTTGTCTTTTTTTGTGTCCTGTGGGATTTAGCACTGTGCCTAGTACTTAATAGGTACTTAATGTTTTTGATTGCTTGATTGGTTAAAATAATAGTTGAGTGACTGCCTCTCTTACCCAGAGAAGACTTTGATTTGAAGAACAAACTGAGCAAATATTCCCTCTTTCTAGGAGAATCAGTGAGGTCTCCTATGTATGAGACTCTCCCAACTCTATCAGTAGTATAGAGCATGGCTGTCCTCAGCCTTCTTGTAACTTAGGGACCCCTTGCTACTCAGCAGAGTCTGGTTGTTAAGTGATGACTTCATAAAGGCCCATGGGTTTGTCCCACTTCAAAATTACTGGCCCCTAAGGACTTTGAAAGCTGTCTGGACAGCAGGGGCAGCAAGAAGGGAGAGGGCAAGAATCAAGAGGAACCTTTCTGTGTCTTTTCTGGAGTGGAAAATATAAAGCCAAGGAAGAGTCTGGTCTCAAAGCCCCCCTCCTCCCCCACTATCCTCTTTGTTGGGGCTGACGTGTTGGATATCAGCAGAGGAGTCTCAGGTGAAAGGTAGCAAAGTGACCTGCACAGTGGGGATGGGGGAACGCCAAGCCAGGGATTGTGTTTCAGGTAATACCTAGGAGTTGTTGGCTCTCCTCAGAAAAAAAAAGCCTTGTCTGCTTCAAAGGAGACAAGCCTACCCTCAGCAAGGGCAATCCATTCTTTATTACACCTTGTTTTTGCCTCCTTCTTCTATCTAAATCCTGTCCCTTCCAGAAATTTCCACTCACAAAATTACCTCTGCATAACTTCTTATATCGTTTTCTTTTTATAATTTATTTGTTAATCATGTAATACTTTGACATCTTTTCCCTTGTGTTGATTACTTAAATCTTTGTTGTTTAACTTTTGTTTATATTTCATCTCCCTAGATTATAAACTTCTTGAGAGAATAGAATGCAGTTCTTTGTTATGTCCAGAGTGTAAAGCATGTTGTAGATGCCCAATAAATATTTGTTGATTTGACCTGATTCCAGAAAGCACTCGGTCTTGGTTGGCAAGGTCAAAAATCCATACAGTGGGGGGAGGTGAAGAGAGTCCTTGTAATTCCTGGGGCCTATTGAATAGCATTACCTAAGAGAGTTCTAACCAGCTTAGTTTATGGAGATGGTGCCAGCCGTGCTCTCTGGCCCTGCTGACTGCAGCGGTAACTCTCTCTCTGCCAGGCCCCTCACTGTGAGCACGCCTTCTGCAATGCCTGCATCACCCAGTGGTTCTCTCAGCAGCAGACGTGCCCCGTAGACCGAAGTGTAGTGACAGTTGCCCACCTGCGCCCTGTCCCCCGGATCATGCGGAACATGCTGTCAAAGCTACAGATTGCCTGTGACAACGCTGTGTTTGGCTGCAGTGCCGTTGTGCGGCTGGATAACCTCATGTCTCATCTCAGTGACTGCGAGCACAACCCCAAGCGTCCTGTCACCTGCGAGCAGGGCTGTGGGTGAGGATTTCCACCTGACTCCTGCCTCCAGTCCACAGTTAGAGGTTCTTCCATCTCCCCATTACTAAGCCCTTCATCCAGATAAATGAAGGTTGGCCTATTTGTACCCCTGCCTCTGTGCCCAGTGAATGCCAAGATATGGTTGTCTTTTGGGGCTAAAAGATCTTTAGGCAAAGTGGTGCTTTGTCTTTCTTGGCTCCCCTCTGCCCTCCCATGCTTCTTGATTGGGATGCCCTTTCAGAAGTTAAACTTCCTTATGGAATTTTTGATCCTTTCTCTCTTGCTCTTCCCTTAATTTATATAATGAAAGGCTAATTCTCAAACTCTGCAGAATAATCTTGTAGAGCCACCAAAATTGATCATATATCTCTCTATTCTCCCTCCCCACCAGTCAAGGGATCTCCTTATCTAGTTTTAAGTTCTCATTCTCATCCTCTTGATTCTCTGCTCTTCCCAGCTCACAAGGGCAGGTGTGGTTTGGGAATGTGGAAATGCAGAGTGAAATGAAAGCTTTTGACTAGGAGATGGCTGTAGTCTACATAGCATCTTTCTGTGTGAAATGGGACTATTTGCTCACAGTCTACTTGTTGGGCTGACCATTGGAAGCCCAATCTCAGCCACTGAACTCCCTGTCATACTCTCTTCCTGCTCTGGGATTGCAGCCTGGAGATGCCCAAAGATGAGCTGCCCAACCACAACTGCATTAAGCATCTACGCTCAGTGGTACAGCAGCAGCAGACGAGAATTGCAGAGCTAGAGAAGACATCCGCTGAGCATAAGCACCAGCTGGCAGAGCAGGTATGTCTAAGGGGTTTGGAGAGAGGGCTACTTAAAATAACAGTCGTCACTGAATATGGTGAATATGTGTGACATCATGTGATGGAATGTGCAAGGATGAGAGTCCTTGCTGTTTCTTTCCCTTGTTATTGACAAGAGTCATCACCTTAAACAGTAAGTACCACCAACTTTATGGTTTATCTCTGTATAAATCCCCTTAAGCTGAACTGCTCTTTAGCTTTTTGCTTGCTGTTTGCTATGACTTGTCCTGGCTCTTTTTTCTTCCAACAGAAGCGGGACATTCAGCTCCTGAAGGCGTACATGCGTGCTATCCGCAGTGTTAATCCCAACCTGCAGAACCTGGAGGAGACCATTGAATACAATGAGATCCTTGAGTAAGTGGAATCCCAGACTTGAGGGATATCTTTAGATAGATAAATAAACCCTGTCAGCCATCATTAGCTTCTCACACCTGGGGAGGGAAAAAAGGGCAGCTTGGTTGGGATGATATGTGAGGCAAAGATAGAAAAGAGGGAGGGATCTTTAGTTTCACCCAGAATTCCTCTGATTTAGTTTTGGGTTGGGTTGTCCCATTAATAGGTGGTAGCTTTACTCACATTGACCATGAAGAATTGTTTTGGGTTCTAGCCACAGTAGAAACTGCTGCTTTTGCCCCACTGAAGCTTATAGTCTAAAGGAAGACAGTAAATATATATACAATCAGCGTCTTCATTTTTGAAATGTACTTTAAGCACAAATAAGAGTAAACATTTTGGTTAAGATTCTCTTCTAAATCTGAAAGTTTAATATGTGGGGGGGAAAGTGTTAAAAGAGGCAGGTAATCAGGTGGGACAAAGTAAGGAAAAACTCCTGGGCCAGGTTTGGAAAAAAGGGATAAACACACATGGGATAAGACTTGTGTGTTATGTAATAGTAGTTCACATTTATGTGGCCGTTTTTTAAAGTTTCAAAAATGCGTTTCACACATCTCATTTGTTTCTCACAATCCCACTGATGTGGGTGCTATAGATGAGAAAATTTAGGCTCAGAGAAGTTACAAGATATGCCCATAGTTTATAAAACAGCATTGACTGCAGGGCAGTCTGGGTGATAGGAGAGGGCTTAGAGTGACTTCCTCAATCACCCTCCACACAGGTGGGTCAACTCCCTGCAGCCAGCCCGGGTGACCCGCTGGGGCGGCATGATCTCCACACCGGACGCTGTGCTGCAAGCGGTCATCAAGCGCTCTCTGGTGGAAAGTGGCTGCCCAGCCTCCATAGTCAATGAGCTAATTGAAAACGCCCATGAGCGAAGCTGGCCCCAAGGCCTAGCCACACTAGAGACACGTCAGATGAATCGGCGCTACTACGAGAACTACGTAGCCAAACGTATTCCTGGCAAGCAGGCAGTGGTGGTGATGGCCTGTGAGAACCAGCACATGGGCGATGACATGGTGCAGGAACCAGGGCTTGTCATGATATTTGCGCACGGCGTGGAGGAAATCTAGGAAACCACAGCAAGACTATAAAGCGAGAAGGAAACCTGAAAACCCCATCACTCCACTGGGCATGTCCCTCTCACCCCCAGTTGCCTATATTCAAGCCCCAGTTTCCTAGTCTCCTGGCACTAAAGTGCCCCAGGGCATTAGTTTCTTCCTCCCTCATACCTCTAGCCCCCTGTGCCCAAGAGGGAGATCCAGATATGGATGCTGTTACTCTTACTTCCTTTCCCCCCAGATTTCTGTACATTTTCAGCCTGATTGGAAGGGCCCCCAACCTCCCTGGGGTCCAGATGTTTGCAGAAGGCACACAAACGTCCATTGCTCCTAGAGGAGAGGGATGATGTGTGACCCCATCTCAGACCAAGGGTTTGGAGCCGGTAGGCAATTTTGGTCCTCAGCAGGAAGGATGGGGACATCTGAAGGGGAGGGGCAAAGTCAGCAGAAAAGATCTAGGAGTGGTGAGTGACACCAAATAGAAACTGATCAGCACTGGTGGCTGTGGGGGGTGGGGACATGAGCTCTGTGCCAAGCAGGAACCTTTCTCCACCCTTGGGGGAAGGGAGGGGGGGGGGCAGCTTTTAGCTGAATGGGTGGGGGAGTGGGTACTGACATGTCTCAACTGAACCTCTCTTCATCCTTCCCTTTTCATAAATAGAATGATGGGTTCTGGAAGTTGGGGAGTGGGGTGGGTTGGTGCAAGCCAGGAAAGAGCCCTTCCCTACCTGGTCTTTGCCAAAGTGGGGTGGGCTGATATCCTTTATGGATAGGGCAATGGTAGTTCCTAGATTCCCCCTTTTCCTCCCTTTGTGATTGTGGTTCAGTATTTTTTGTAATAATTTGTTTTTAGGTTTCATTTTGTATTTTTCCCCATTTGGTGAGTTTTGTGTTTGAAAAGAGTGAGCACCTCTGGCCTCTCCCATTCTCCACTCAGACAAGTGTTGGGCATTTAATTTATTTACATTATTTTTTTCTTTCCTTTTTAAAAGTTATTTACATTAATTTTTTCTTTCCTTTTTTCTGCTCTTCCCCCCCCCAAAAAAAAAAAACCAAAAAAGCTACCCTTCTCTTCTTCACCCAAACTCTTCCCTCCCAAACCCACAAGAATTAAAAGCATTATTCCTTTGCTGTTCCTTTTGTGGGGAATCATCCTGGGTGTGAGGGTTGGAAATGGGTCTGTTTTTCCCCTTATTACCTCTAATCTTTTACTTGAGCATAAGTGAATGCAGTGGTCCTTGGTTGATAAGAGAACTATGTGTCTTAATTCCACAATATTAATTTCCCAGATTAGTCTCTATGGTCCCCATCAAAATCCATTGAAAGACCAACATAACTGCCATTTGGAAAGCTGGAGCCTCTGGTCCCTGACAGTCCTTGAAATTTGTAGCATTAATTTTTATAGACAAGCTTCTCTTCTCCCTTGAGCTGGGGCTGAGTTGGAGCTACTTTAGCCATTATGTCATTGGTTAGGTTTAAATTGGTCACATGGGTAGTTCTCACAATTCTGAATTTGGCTACTAGTTGCTTGGAAGCTGGTGGGTGAAGAGTTGATTTGCTTCTCAAAGCACAGTTTCAGGTTGGTCCTTTCATATCCATTTGTTTTTTGTTCTCTTGAAACTTGTTTTTTAGACCTTGCAATTGGTGAGTACTCCCCCTCCTCCCATTGGGGTGACTCTAGATCTCAATAGGGACAGACATGTATTCCAACTCCTATCAGGAGCTCAGAAATTAAAAAAAGCTTCACCAAGCATAATTATTGCACTTAATAAGTTTCTATCTGACTCCCAAGACTAAACCCTTTTGTTTTTCTCCTGAAACTCAAAAAAAGAACCAGAAGAGGGATTCGGGCAGTCTCTACTCTTCACTGTGGTGTCTACAGGTTCTGGCTGTGTTTGTGTGTCATGGTATTGACTGCATAATAAACCTTTTATTCTATTCACCAAATTCTTAATTCAGCCTTTCTACCAGGATTTCTCCTTTGTGCCCTCTATTTCTGGACCCTTTTTAATACTCTTTTCTATTTTTGCTTTGTAACCTTTTTTGGAGAGAAGTAAGTAATATGTTTATGGCATTTTGGGGTGTTTTTCTTAAATCCTTTTCTTTTTTGCCAAGCTAATACCTATTTTTACCTCCAATCAATCCCCTTGTTTTCAGCTGTGAATTGTTTGTCCAGGGCCTTGAATCCTACCTTGAACCCTTTCCATGTCTAATTGATACCTACAGTGGGAACTTTAACCCCCTTTCTGTCACCTTTGCTTTGGGAACTTAATTTTTGTACTTTAAAGGGAACTCTGGGACCTCCTTTCCCTTGATCATTATGGGACAACCTGAAGATACAATAAAATATAGGAGCTGTTCCCTAGAGAAATGTGATGTACTCAGTAGAGCTGGCTTCACAGCCACACAACCTGCCCTGAGATTCAGTGCTGGTTGTGTGACCTGGGCTAGTCATCTTGAGTCTCAGTGTAGATTTGTACAGTGTAGTCTCACGTGTTGAGTTGCCATGAAGGTCCTAACCAGTATGAATAGTAAGTTTCCTTATCCAGGGATGAAATCCTAAAATCTGTCTCAAGAAAGTTACACTCTCTGGTGCTACAATGCAGAAATGAGATGACTAGTATGTAGTTTACTGAACCGTTTCCTTAAAATGTGGTGATGGGGCAGTGATGTGGACCAACCAACCCTGTTTTGAGTGAGGGTGCTGCTGCTCAAAACAATTTCAGAATTCAAATGACATTCAATATACCTTCATTTATAAAGAGTATATTTCTCTCTCCCTCTCAAACCCTGCCCCCCTCCCCCAAAAATGGAAGCTAAAACTGGTAAATGAGGGGTTAATTTGCCCTTTTTTGGAAGAAGACTTGGAATTTGTTGGCCAAGGACCAATGTAAGCTCAGTTTGGAGAGACATCAAAAGTTGGCTACTAGGTGACAACACAACAGCAATTAGAGAATTGGCAGCGATTATACAAATGTGATGGTAAGATATTGCTTTGATAAGTGTGAAAAGACTTGTGGGCACAGCATTGAAGTCCAGTGGCTGGGGTCTAGTACTGGCTATAGCTGAGTGATCCCTTGGGAAAATTATTTTAACCCTCTGGGCTTCACTTTCCTAATCTGCAAATCAGAAATGATACTTGCACTGCCTACCTCACAGGGTTGTTGTGAGGAACAAGCTTTGTAAGCCTGAAAGAAAATGTTTTATGGTTTACAATATAAGTTATTAATAAATGTGAGTTAATTCTAAGGAAAATAGATGGCATTTCAGAAGCCTTTTAGAGGCTCATAAGACCTCATCCTTTGGTATTTGAAGGATGTATATATAGAAGAAGGGGGAAGAATTTATCAGGGACTACGGACTACAAGCAAAGGATGCCAATTGTTTGGGGAAGCAGTGAAATTTTTAAGTTGATTTTAGAACTTGAATGCTGAACTCGTTTGGAATTTAATAGGACATTTATCATGAAAGTATTTCACAATCTGGCAGAAGCAAATCTAGAAATGAAGAAACTGGAGACGCAGGAATCAAGTTAGAATATAAGATAGGATGCTCTAGGATAAAGTCTAAAATGTGTTAGTGTCGTGGTATTCCCCTCCCCGCACACTTGGAGGATAATGGAGTAAACTCTCTACAGGGGAAATATTGGAAAGGATAAATATAATGGTCTCTTAGAAGGTAGAGGCTAACTTTAGAGGACTGTGGTCTTCTAGCAAAAACTACATACAGTGTGAAAGGTTCTAAGCAAGCTTCCCTGAGAGACCTCAAGAACGATGTTTTAGATGAGACAGATTCCAAAAACCAGAAACAGAAGTGAATACATTTATTAGGAAATTGCCTGAACCTACAAATATCTTAGCGGAGAGCCTGAAGTCAAAAACACATTTCATCCAGTAAGGGGCAATGTGGTGGAAGCTAATGGAGCCCAGTAGGCAGGAGAAATGGGAACCAACTGGAGGTAGCAGCAGGAACAGTAATTTCAGTACAATAGTGTCCCATTCTGGGATAGCACCTGGAAAAACAAGACCTGAGTCTAGCTACCCTCCAAGGTAGGGTGAAGGGGCAGAGCATAGCCATGGCACAAAATTCTAGTCCAGAAACAGGCTGAAAAATAGGGGGGAAAAAATGGCTTGAGAGTCTCAAACAGGAAATCTCAGGAAAAAAACTAGAATTGCTAAAGAGCAAATCTAAGAGTGAGCTGAGAAGTATTGATGAAACTCTTAGAGGATATGGGGCTGAAAAACGATAAACATTGCCCAAGTTGCGAACTCAGAAAAATAGCATGGAACAAACCAAGGTAAAACAAGGTCAAAAGGTTGACAAATTAGTTGAGGTAAAGTTTTTTTTAATGACCTGGAAAACGGGAGAGAATGGAAAAATCTGAAACTTGCAGACTAGGATCCAGAGGAGCCCAGATATTTTGCAAAACACCCAATAAACTAAAATGCACTCAACTGAGAAAATAAGGAAAATCAGATTCTCCCGCCCAGCTTGGGCTGGACTCCTGCTCTAGTTCTGAAATAGCAAGTCAGTGTATGCTGGTATTTCTGCAAAAAGCTGCCCCGAACTTTCCATCTGGAAATAAAGGCCTCAGGCAAAGACTAGCCCGGGTAACCCTGAAACTGGGTGAAGAAAGTATTAATGTGGGAAAAACTGGTCAGAGCTAATGCAAATGTCTTTTCTAGAACCCTAAGGTCAGGAGGCCTAGGCTGAGTTAAAGGTCAAAAGGAGTCCCAGATTGCTTTGAAGGAAGAACCTAAAATTGGACTTCACAATGCCATTCAGAAGTTAAGGAAAAGCATCTGGCACAAGATGATCTTATGCCTCAAGGCCCCGCCCCCAAAAAGACCAAATAAGATACAACTACTTTGGACTGAGAAATACCTATAAGATTCCTGAGAAAGACCCTAAAAGTCCAATGAAAATCTCAGAAAAAAACTGACTTATAAAGATTATTTAAAAATTGAGAAAAAAATATAAAATGGATGTGCTAGAGAGGAAAGGAATGGCAAGGAAATCCTAAAACAAACTAAATGCCCAGAAAATTAGAATGGGCCAAATAAAATTACTCAATGAGATATGAAATGTGTGTGTATTTGAAGCTAATCTTCAAAATAGGTTGAGAAAGTTGAATTATCCACTCTTGATTTTTCTTGTGCAGCATGATATTTGTGGAAATATGTATAGAAGAATTGCACATATTTAACATATATTGAATCATTGGCTGACTGGGGGAGGAGGGGAAAGGAGGGAAAAAAGTAGAACACAGGGTTTTGTAGGAGTTAATGTCAAAAATTATACATGTATATGTTTTGAAAATAAATTACAATTAAAAATGAAAAAAATTTTTAAAAATTTATCCACCATCTGAAAATTGTGATCCCTAATGAGGTACATATCTTTCCAATACCTCTCCCCAAAATGCCTAGACGCCACATTTCAAGAAATTATAAATAAAAACTGCCCAGGATGTTTTGAACTGGAGAACAAAGTGAAAATGGAGGAAATAATTGAATATTCAAAAGAATGCAATACTCAGATTAACAAAAACTAGTCATAACCAAACTGCAAAAGAAAAAACCTCTAAAACTAGATGGTTTTACAAGTGAACTTTATCAAACATTCAAGGAATAATTACACTTACAAGAATTATTGGCAGTAATAAAAAGACTGTTTCAGTCTCTATTATACAAATATTGTCTTGATACTTAAATTAGGAAAAAAATGGAAAGAATTACAGACCAATATCCATGAAAAATGTTAAATTTTAAATAAGATATTAATAGGCTACAACAATAGATTAGGAATTCCTAATTCATTCATTAGGAATGAAGGGCTGGATTTCAGAAAGAAGACTGAAAAGACTATTCAGGAGTTCAAAATGTCTTAGTGCTAATTAAGGCTTAAAACTACACTGAATTTCTAACACTGAATCATTTTTAATACAAATGAAATCATGATTGCATCACTAGATGCTGAAAAGACTTTGGTCAAATCCAAAATATATTTTTGCTGAAGACTCGGAAGCATAGTAATGAATGAACTTAGGCAAGTCACTTAACTTTGATGAGGATCTAGTGGTAGTGGAGAGGTGTGAATTGAGATGGGGAATCCCCTCTGCTCTGAGCATAGGTCAAACGTGAAAGAATTGGCAACCCGAAAAGTCTGAATGGTAGAAAAGCAAAGTTTATTGATCACTAAGAAGGAGCTCTCTTAGCAGGCAAATTCCTAATGAAGAATTTTGCCAAGGTGTGTTTGACAGACCTCTGTTTTATGAGATAAATCCTGGCCTGGGGCTGGGAGCTGTCTGGACTAATCAATAAAGGACCATAATTGAATCAAATAATTTTGAAGGCTTTTTCCCAAAGTCTGGGGAATTTCCTGAAGGGGATCTGGGCCACCCCCCAAAAATCAATGGAGGGTGATTTGACCAAGATTTCCAACTGAATGAGACCACTTAACTTGGAAAGGTATGCTTTTTCTCACAGGAGAGTCTGAGACCCCAATTTAGTTTCAGAGTTCATCCCCATCAACTTCTGTTTGTCTTAATCCACTGCAGAAAGGAACAGTAAACCACTCCAGTATCTTTGTCAAGGGAATCCCATTGGTATGCAATGTTCCACGAGGTCATGAAGACTTAGATGTGACAAAAACTGCCCAAGTTAAGAGAACAGGGGTTTAAAAAAAAAGTCAAGCAAAGATAAAGTTTAACACCAACTTCACGTTACTCTAGAAATACCATATTAATAAAAAATCAAGAGGAAACAATCTGTCACTTAAAGATGATAGTTTGCTAGGAAAACATTCAGCAAAGTTGCTGGACATGAAATAAATCCATATAAACCATAAGAAATCCTATATGCTACCCAGCAGAAAAATTAGAAATATTTCAAAATAAAAACAAGCAGAATTAAGATGGCAAAAAGAAGGCATTTAAAATCTCTGTATTTTTCTCTTTCCCCTCCTCTCACCACCAACACACACTTTCACAAAGATCTAGAGAATCCAGTAGACTGAATTCTGATCAGGAAAGCCAAAAAGAAGTCACAATGAGTCATTTTTCCAATCAGAATGGCTTAAGGAAACCAAAAAGTTTGGAGATGGGGAGTGGTTCTGGCCAAGAGTGCTTGAGGCATGGAAGAAAAAGAGGTCTGAGTTTATACCATAATTCTTAAATACTTAGGAAATACTTAAAGGAAAAAGCAAAATGAGTTACAAGAAAAAAATAGCACAAATGATGAGGTTTGTATCCCCTCGATTCCAGGTGATGATGAGGTTAGTGGCAATAAGAGAGTTGTTAAAATCCATCCTCTGGTTGGCCCACAGGTTCACAGTGACACAGTTCACTTATCCTGAATTATTAATGGCAAAATGAAAGTTTATTGTTGGATAGAAACCTAAGAGACTGACTTCTGTAATGGCAAAGTCCTATTGGGGAAATGGAGTCTGGCACTGAGAAGAGAATGCCTTCTTCTAGCAAACTGCTTGGGCCTCTGCAAGGAGTGAGTTTAAGGAAACCTGTCATATTGGTATCTTGGGAAGGGGGTAGGGCGGGGGGAAGAGGGCTTGCAGCCTGATCTGATCAGACCATGATTTTTTAATTGAATGAGAATTTAAAATTTCAAAAAGATCAATGGGAGTTGATTTGCCCTTGAAAAGTGTTGCTTTTCTCAGCCTGGGAGGATGGGCCCTCTCTCTAGGCTCCTTGGAGCCTGGAAGATCCTGATCTCTCAGATCAAAAAGGGGACACAATTTTAATTTTAAAGGGAACAGTTTCAGTAAAGGAACACAGTTTCAGAGTGATAATCTTAAAGGGAACCCAGCTTCAAGAAAGAGAACAATTTCCCTCCCACTTCACAAGGACAGCTATAATAGTGGGGAACCTCATAGGTAAGATCTAACCAAAATAAGAAAGAAATTTAAAAAGTGAATAAGATATTCAAAAAGATAATAGATTTCTGGAAAATATTGAATGAGGAATAAAGAGAAATATACCTATTCTCAGGTATGTATGCCCTTTCACAATAATTGAGGATGTATTAGGGCATAAAAACTCCAGGAATATGAAAAAGCTGACATATGAAATTTCATCTTTTTTTCTGACCATTATATAATAAAAATTACATTCAATAAAGGACCTTTGAAGCAGAAATTAAAAATTAATTGGAAACTAATTCTAAAGAACAAATTCTAAAAACATTAAGGATAATGATTGCAAAATTGTGGCATATCAAAATCTGTGGGATGTAACTAAAGCAGTATTCAGGAGAAATTTTAGAAAAATAAATAAATAAATAGGGCATGTAACTAAAACAATAATAACTAGAAAACAACAAATTAACACTCTTCCCTTTTAAGTATAAAAATAGAAAATTTGAAAATCAAAGGAAATATTAAAACAAAGTAAAATTTAAACATCCTTGAAGTAATAAAAATAGAAGCTGTTGTTTTGTTTTGTTCTTTTTAAAGAAAAAACAGTAGGGGCAGCTAGGTGGCGCAATGGAGCAGCAGCTCCAAAGTCAGGAAGACCTGAGTTCAAAAGTGATCTCAGAAACTTAACACTTCCTAGCTGTGTAATCCTGGGCAAGTCACTTAACCCCAATTGCCTCAGTAAGGAAAAAGAAAAAAAAAAGAAAAGAAAAAGAAAGATCAGTAAAATAAACTATTGGCTAATTTTATTTTGAAAAAGTAAAAGAGAGGTGGAGCCAAGATGATAGAGTAAAGGCAGGAAATCGCTGGACCTCTCCCCAAATCTCTCCCAGATTCCTTTAACTAATGACTAAACAAATTTTAGATTATCAGAAATAGAAAGATAGAGTAGACCATTTTCCAGCTGAAGACAACTTAGAAGGTCAGAAAACGTCTGTGACACTGGGATAGGAATTCAGTTTGCAGTCTCGGGGGCAGGCTGTTCCAGTGCAGCTCTGGCCCTGTGCCAATAAAGCAGGAACAGGTCTAGGGACTTCTGAAACAGTGGTTGCAGTGGTGGCTTGTAGACCTCTGAGCCCAGAGATACCAAAAATGATGTTAGCACAAAAGGTTTGTCAGAATGAGAGGGTCTTGGGAAACCAGCAAACCAAGAATGGGTGTGGGCAAGTGATAGCCATGGCAGCTTCCCAAGGCCTCAGCCCACAAGAGCTTTTTTTATGAGCAATGAAGAAGGTGTCTGTTGCTTTAGCACACTAGATCTCACAGCTATAGTGGGGCAGGGACACTTCTCATGTTGAGGTTGGGAAAGTGGCCCCAAAAATTTGGGGTTGCAGACTGGTGTCTCATAAGAATTTACAGACTTAAATCCATTTCCTAGTCAAGGGGCAAAGTTTATTGTAATTATTAAGGCTATTACAAGCGGGCTAAGTTTCAAAAGAAATTAGCAAAATCCTAAGAGGAGACCCCTTTATCCATCTTTCTAATCAGTAACATACTAATTCTCTGGCCCAGAGGAGTGGTCTCTGGAATTTGGTTATCACTGACCCACAGATTATCTATCTGACAGTCAGTAATGAACTGAGGAATTCAGAATCAGAAAGATTGGGCATGAGAGTTTCTTGAGGCAGAGTCCAAAACCATTAGATTTAGGATTTACTGACTTTTTGTTAGAACAGAAGATTCTGTTCCCCCAAATCAGGAGACCTCAAATGCTATGTTACATCACTAACAATTCCAGGGCAGAAAAGAGTGCTAGTGGTCATGTTCCTAGAAGTGATGGTGTTCTAATGGCAGTGCAGAGAATTGTGGGAATCCCCTTTAGAGTCAGAGGCACGGGTCCTACATGAAAGAATTCACGAATCTGAAATATTAGTAACAAAAAAAGGAAGTTTTATTGGCACTGAGAAGTCAGTTTTGCTAGGAAGACTGATTCCTGAGTGGCAAAGTCCTGTTAGGGAAATGGAGGCTCTAGCAAAGAAATCCTGGCAGAGAAATAGAGGTTAGCACTGAGAAAAGAAGATCTCTTCACACTGGACAGGAGTCCTGGTAGGCAGCTATGCCAAGAGGCAAAGCATACTACTTGGGACTGCTGCAAAAATATGGAGTTCAGAATGTTCTTTATAGAAGTCTGAGGCTAAAACTCCCAGATGAAAATTGAGCCAATGACCCGGGTCTAGATGCTTATCAATATCAGGTCCAGATCACCAATTAAATGAAAATCAGTTTGAAGGCTTCCTGGATTAGGATCCTGCTACCAATAGGGATGTTAGGGTGATTTGTCTTAGAAAAGCCCAGTTGAATGGCCACTTACCTTGTCTGGGGAAATATGTTCTCCCTTCTTTACAGATCAAAGGGGACACAGTTTCCAGAATGATTATTTTACAGATTAAAGGGGACATTTTTTTAAATTATAGTTTTTTATTTACAAAACATATACATGGGTAGTTTTTTGACATTGATCCTTGTAAAATCTTCTGTTCCAAATTTTCCCCTACTTGCCCCCACCCCTTCCCCTAGATGAAAGGTAGTCCAATACCTGTGTTAGAAGTTAAATATGTTAAAGTATATGTTAAATGCAATATATGTTTACATATTTATATAGTTATCTTGCTATTCAAGAAAGATCGGATCTAGAAAGGTTAAAAAAAAACCTGAGAAGGAAAACAAAAATGCAAGCAAACAATAACAGAAAGAGTGGAAATGCTATGTTGTGGTAAACACTTATTTCCCAGTGTTCTCTCTCTGAGTGTAGCTGATTCTCTTCATTATTGAACAATTGGAACTGGTTTGGATCATCTCATTATTGAAGAGAGCCATGTGATTCACAGTTTTCAGAGTTCATCCCCATCAGAAGGATTTTTGAAAACAGCTGCACAAAATCCACAAAGTTTGGGATAATGCACCCTCCACCCTGGAAACAGAGCAGCCCTACTTTATCAAAGAGTTTAAAAGCTGAGTAATGGGCTAGGAAAATGAGCAGACAACAGAAAAAGTTTCTGACCACAAAAAGTTTCTGTTGTGACACAGAAGATCAAACCATACTTTAGAAGAAAATGACAAAGTCAAAAGCTCTCCCAACCAAAGCTTCCAACAGAAATAAGAAGTGGTCTCAATGGAAAAAATTTCATCTTTTTTTCTGACCATTCCTTCTGTTCACTGATTTTTTTAATAATAGCTCTTTATTTTCAAAATATACGGAAAGATAGCTTCCAACAAAACTTTTGTGTTCCAAATTTTTCTCCTTCCCTCCCCCTCACTCTCTATATAGCAAACAATCCAATACATGTTAAACATATGTGAAATGTGAAACATAGGTGAAAATACTATATTATAAAACACAGTCTCAATAGTCCTCTTTATTTATTTTTTATTATAGCTTTTTTATACACAAAACACATGCATGGGTAATTTTTCAACAATGATCCTTGCAAAAACTTCTGTTTCAACTTTTCCCCTCCTTCCCTCCACCTCCTCCCCTAGATGGCAGGTAGTCCCATACTTGTTAAATATCAACAATCCTCTTTATGTATGTAGATGGCTCTCTCCACAAGTCTAATTGGTATTGGCCAGAGTCACCTTATTGCAAAAGTGATCAATTCTGATGGATGTGTCTCTTTTCAACAATGAGGTGATCCAGACCAGTTCCAATGCGAACAATGTTCTTGTGATGAAGAGAGCCATCTATACCCAGAGAGAGGACTGTGGAAACTGAATGTGGATCACAACATAGCATTTTTGTTCTTTTTATTGTTGTTTGTTTGCATTTTGTTTCTTTTTCCCATTTTTTTCCTTTTTGATCTGATTTTTCTTGTGCAGCATGATAACTGTGGAAATGTGTATAGAAGAATTGCACATTTTTAATGTATATTGGATTGTGTGTTGTCTAGGGGAGGGAGGGGGGAGAAGGGAGGGATGGATATTTGGAATGCAGGTTTTACGAGGGTGAATGTTGGGAATTGTCTATACATATTTTTTGAAAATAAAAAGTTTTAATAATAATAAGTAAATAAGAGCCATACAGCAATTGATAAATGATCAAAAAATATAAACTATGCCCAAAAGGCTATAAAATTATGCATCTGATCTAATAATACCACTACTGGCCATGAATTCCCAAAGGGATTTTTTTTTTTTAAACAGGAAAAGAATCAATAAAGGCCTCATTTCTAAAATATATAGAATTAACTCAAATTTATAATAATTCAAGTCATTCTCCAATTGATAAATGGTCAAAAGATATGAACAGACACTTTTCAAATGAAGAAATTGAAAATATTTTTAGTTATATGAAAAGGTGCTCCAAATCATTATTGATCAGAGAAATGCAAATTAAGACAACTCTGAGATACCACTGCACACTTCTCAGATTGGCTAAGATAAGGAAAAGATAATGACAAATGTTGGAGGGGATGTGACTGAGATTTTGACTAGCAGTGCGAGGCTAATTCCTGCCTCACAAGCTGAAAAGACTACATTGTTGGTGGAACTGTGAATGGATCCAGACATTCTGGAGAGTAATTTGGAACTATGCTCAAAAAGTTATCAAACTGTGCTTACCCTTTGATCCAGCAGTGTTACTACTGGGCTTATACCCCAAAGAGATACTAAAGAAGGGAAAGAGACCTGCATGTGCCAAAATGTTTGTGGCAGCCTTCTTTGTAGTGGCCAGAAACTGGAAACTGAGTGGATGCCCATCAATTGGAGAATGGTTGAGTAAATTGTGGCATATGAATATTATAGAATATTATTGTTCTGTAAGAAATGACCAACAGGATGATTTCAGAAAGGCTTGGAGAGACTTACATGAACTGATGCTGACTGAAATGAGCAGGATCAGGAGATCATTATATACTTCAACAACAATACTATATGAGGATCAATTCTGATGGACGTGGCTCTTTCAACAATGAGATGAACCAAATCAGCTCCAATAGAGCAGAAATGAACTGAGCCAGCCACACCCAGCGAAAGAACTCTGGGAGATGACTATGAACCACTACATAGAATTCCCAATCCCTCTATTTTTGTCCACCTGCATTTTTGATTTCCTTCACAGGCTAATTGTACACTATTTCAAAGTCCGATTCTTGTGCAGCAAAATAACTATATAAGCATGTATACATATATTGTATTAACATATACTTTAACATATTTAACATGTATTGGTCAACCTGCCATCTGGGGGAAGGAGTGGGGATAAGGAAGGGAAAAATTGGAATAAAAGGTTTTGCAATTGTCAATGCTGAAAAATTACCCATGCATATATCTTGTAAATAAAAAGTTATAATTAAAGAAAAAAAAAAAAAACCAGCAGGATGATTTCAGAGCGCCCTGGAGAGGCCTACATGAACTGATGCTGAGTAAAGTGAGGAGAACCAGGAGATCATTATACACCGCAACAAGAAGACTATACAATGATCATCAATTCTGATAGACATGGCTCTCTTCAATGATGAGATGATTCAAACTACTTCCATTTGTTCAGGGAAGAAGAAACATCTACACCCAGAGAGAGGCCTGTGGGAACTGAGTGTGGAATTTTCACTCTTTCTGATGTTTGCTTGCATTTTGTTTTCTTTATCGGGTCTTTTTTCCTTCTTGATCTGATTTTTCTTGTGCAGCAAGATAACTAGAAATATGTATACATATATTGGATTTAACATATATTTTAACATATTTAACATGCATTGGACTACCTGCCATCTAGGGGAGGGGGAAGAGGAAGGAGGGAAAAGTTTGGAACAGAAAGTTTTGTAAGGGTCAATGTTGAAAAATTACCCATGCATACATTTTGCAAATAAAAAGCTTTAATAACATTTTTTTTAAATAAAGGAAAAGACTTATATGCATAAAAATATGTGCAGCAACTCTCTTCTCAGAGTAAAAAAAATGGAAATTGAGGGGATGCTCATCAATTGGATTGGTTGAATAAATTGTGGTATGTGATTATGATGAAATATTATTTTTTTATGGGAAATGATGAGGAGGATGCTCTCAGAAAAACCTGGAAAGTCCTCAGTGAACTCAAGCAAAATGAAATGTACTATGTAAAAAGTAATAGCAATGTTCTGAGATGATCATCTGTAAATGACTTTGCTATTCTCAGCAATACAATGATCCATAACAAATTATGATGAAAAATCCTATTCGTATGCAGAGAAGGAATTGGTTGTGTCTGAATACAGATTGAAACATTTTCTCTCTCCCTCCTTCCTTCCCTCTCTCCCTCCCTCCATTTCTTCCTCTCTTCTTTTCTCGTTCTTTCTCTACCTCCTTATCTTTGTTGCTGTCTCTCTATCTTGTTCCTCCCACTCCTTTAGTTTTCTTGAGGGTTTTTTCCCAGAGTGGGAAATCTGTTTTCTGTTACAACATGACTTTTATAGAAATATAGAAATAACTTCACATGTGCTTTCCTCATGGGGATAAGAGAGAGCATTTGGAACTCAAAAGTTTTTTTTTAATTATTATTATAGCCTTTAATTTAGAAGTTATATGTATGGGTAATATTATAGCATTGACCTTTGTCAAACCTTTTGTTCTAATGTTTCCCCTCCTTCCCTCCTCCCCCTCCCCCAGATGGCAGGTTGACCAACACATGTTAAATATGTTAAAGTATAAATAAAATACAAAATAAGTATACATGTCCAAACAGTTATTTTGCTGTACAAAAAGAATCGGACTCTGAAATAGTGTACAATTAGCCTGTGAAGGAAATAAAAAATGCAGGTGGACAAAAAATAGAGGGATTGGGAATTCTATGGAACTCAAAAGTTTCAAAAACATGTAAAAATGCTTTAAATGTAACTGGGGGAAAATATTAAATAAATAGAAAATTAAAAAAAATATTTGGATGCTATATGTTTAATCTATTTTTTGCTGTCTTGGGGGAGGTAAGAGAGGAAAGGAAAAAATTTGGAACACAAAGTCTTACAAAAATGAATGTTGAAAATTACCTCTACATGTATTTGAAAAAATAAAACTATTGTGAAAAAAAATAAAAAAATTAATGATGAAAAATAAAATTACCAGTATCAAAATGAAAAAAGTGAATTGACCACCAATGAATAAAAGCAATTATTAGTAGCTTTTTCACCAAAAAATATGCCAATAAAACTGATAACCTAAAGCAAATCTCAAAATATATAATATATAACTATGATTATCAAAACAATTTAATATTTGTTAAGAAATAAATTAATCAGTGGAACTGATTAGGCATATAATATACAGAAGCAAATGAGCACAGTTAATAGTGTTTGATAGACGTAAGACTCTCAACAATTAAAGCAAGAACTCTCTTTTCAACAGGAAAATTGGAAAGAAGTCTGGCAGAAACTAGATGTAGACCAACACCTTATACAATATACTAAGATAATCTCAAAACAGGAATATGATTTAGACATTAAAAAGCAACATCATAATTAAATTAGTGGAGTATAGAAGAAATTACCTGTTTGGTCTCTGGATCACAGAAAAATTTATGACCAAACAAGATATTAAGAGGTTCACAATAAGTGAAAAAGAACTTTTTAATTACATAAAATTAAAGTTTTTGCACAAACAAAATCAATGTAGCTGAAATTAGAAGAAAAGTAAGAAGGGGGCATCTTTTTCTGATAAAGGTTTCATTTCTATGATATCTAGGGCACTCAACCACATTCATAAGAACAAGAACCATTCCCCTCTTTCTAAAGAGTCAAAGGCTATGAATAGTCAATTTTTAGAGGAAGAAATTCAAATTATCAATAGCCATGTTAAAAAATGTTCTAAATCACTAATGATAAGAGAAATACAAATTAAAACAACTTTGAGCTATGATCTCACACTCAGCAAATTGAATGACAAATGCTGGAGGAGCTGAGGAAAAACTATTAACAGAGCTGTGAACTATTCTTATCATCCTGAAAACAATTTGGAATTATTCCCCTAAAACTATTAAACTGTATATTCATTTTGATCCAGCAATATTGCTTCTAGATGTTTATTTTACCAAAATCAAAGAAAGAGGAAAAGAACCCATTTATACAAAAACATCTATAGCAGCTCTTTTTGTAGAGGCAAAGAATTGGAAACTGGAGGGATGTCCGTCAATGGACAATGGCTGAATAAGTTATGACATATAAATGTGATGGATTATAAGAAATGATAAAAGGGATACTTTAAGAAAAACTTGGGAAGACTTGTATGAACTGATACAAAGTGAAGTAAACAGAACCAAAAGAAGAGTTTATGCAATAACAATAGTACAGTAAAGATAATCAACTTTGAACACAACATAATGACTAACCTCAATTTCACAGGACTCATTATGAAAATACCATATATTTCCACATTGAGAAATGATATTCTTTCTTGCTTCCTCCCCTTCCTTCTTCCCTTTCTCTTTCCCTTTCTTCCTTTATATAGCTAATGTGAGATTTGTTTTATAAGAATAGACTGATAGATATAGATGTGTGTGTGTGCATTTATAATAGTTTTATTTTTCTTGCCTTCTCAGTGAAAGAGGGGAGATGTGTCCTGCTTTCTAGAGCCCCCAAGTTGGGGTGACAAAACATACATATCATGCTACCTAGACCCTCCCCCCCCATTGGGGTGATTAAGATATACCTTCCTAGTGGAGAAGTGATGAGGTGGGACTCCCAAGGATGGTAGAAAAATGTTTTTTCCAAGGGCTTTCCCTTTTTTTAATAATGTAACAAAAACAACACTGAACATGTAGAACCACATAAACTACTTGCTATTGTACATAGTTTGCCACCTGGTATCACTGCTTCACTTTTAACACAGGTTGTCACCATTCCCTGACTTCTCAGGAAGGCCGAGAGTTCTTAGAGGAAATGGGGAGCAGAACCAGACATTGTGATCAGGTTCCCTCTGGGCTGAAGGGTCTTATACCTCACCCAGAGTTTCCCCACTGACTGTGACCCTCTACAAAGATGAAAAGGGAAAAATTCAGAATCAAAAATTATATCAACTGATTTTTTAAAAAAAGTAATGACAGAAGGTATAAAATATTTGGGAGTATATTTACCAAGCTACACTCCAGAATTATATGAATCCAACTATAAAACACTTTGAAGTATTTTATAAATGCACATACCTAAATAATTGGAGAATGCAATTGCTTAAGTGTAGGTAAAAACAATATAATAAAAATATTTTACTTATTTGATAAATTAACTTAGCTTTTGAGTACCAATCAGCCTACCAAGAATTATTTTATGGAGCTAAAAAAAATTTATATGGAAGAACAAAGAAACTTAAGGTAATATCGAAAAAAGTGGAAAGGAAGGACATCAATTAGTACTAGATTTGTACTATAAAGCAGTGATCATTAAACAATTTTATTCTGGTTAAAAAATAGCTTGATCTGAAGAAAAAGGAAAAAATTCTATATATTCTAAAATATTTATAGCAGTTCTTTTTGTGATGGGAAGGAATTGGAAATTGAAAGGATGCCCATCAATATGAACAAGTTATGCTTGTATATAGAATACTGTATGATTGTGTATGGTTGTGTGATTGTGATGGAATACTACTGTGTTGTAAGAAATGATGAGCAAATTGATTTTAGGAAATAATGGAAAGATGTATGAACTAATCAAGAGTGAAATGAGCAAAATCAAAAAAATGTTGTGTACACTAACAGCAATATTGTTTGAAGAGTTGATGTGAATGATTAAGCTATTCTGAATTATATGCATATATAAAGAATCTATGAAGGAAGATATTATCTACTTCCAGAGTTTCTGGGTCAAATGCTGACCTTTTCTAGTGTGGGTTAGGAGGAAAGGAAGAGAAATAACTTAAAACTAAAATAGACCCCCCCCAAAAAAAAAAGGTTGATCAATGGAAGAAGATATATACACAATATGCAGAAGCAAATAAACACTTGAATAAATTATTTGATAAATTCAAAGATCTTTGATATTGGGGTAAGGACCATTTGACAACGATGTTGAAAAACCTGAAAAGTTAAGCTAAAATTAGAAATAAGCCAATATATTATTATGTATACTAAATGAAACTGTCAAATGGATATGAGACTTGATAATCCAAATGAATCAGAAAAGCCAAGGAAGAAATTTTCTTTCATATCTTTGAAAAGCAGGAAAATTTAGTTCATGATTAAATAAATGATAGGATCACAGAAGATAAAATAGACATTTTTTATTATGTGAAATTTAAGTTTTTGCACCAACAAAACTAATCTTGTTAAAATTAGGAGAAACCAGCCAAGATGGTGTAGGAGGAAGCAATAAAGTCCTGCCTTCTCCCACAAGTTCCTCCATACAAATGTAGAAAACATACCAGATGGAGTTCTAATTGTGAAATCAGAGGGGAAGAAAGTAACAGTCATTTTTTTCCAGCCTAGGTGAGCATAGGGAGACAGAGAGGTCTGTGGACACTGGGGTTGAGATCTAACTTATAATTAGATTTTATGGTGCTTCCTAGAGCAGGATCTGAATGAACCAGGCCCAACATCTGGCATAGAGGAGCTTAACCTTGTGCAAGGAACAGAAGGTCCAACAGTTGATCACAATCCAGAGCAGACTAAGAAAAGACTTGTGCCTAGAGCGGAGGACCTAAGAAAAAAGCCTAATTCCTTTCCTCTCCCCAAAGACTGGGGTGTAATTTTTTCCTCTATCTCTCTTATTTGATTTTCAAAATCCCTTTTGAGTTCTTCGATGGCTTGATCCTAATTCTTATTTTTCTTAGAGGCTTTGGATGTAGGAGCTTTGATTTTGTTGTCATTTTCTGAGTGTGTGTTTTCATCTTCCTTGTCACCATAATAAGTTTTAATGGTCAAAAACTTTTTTTTGATGTCTCATTTTCCTAGCCTACTACTAGGCCTTTAATGTTAAAGTAGGGCTCTGTTTCCAGGGAGGAGAGTGCACCTTCCCAAGCTTCGTGGATTTTGTGCAGCTGTTTTCAGAGGTCCTTCTAAGACCTAACTACAAGCTCTCTTTTCTGCCCTGGAACTGCCCCATAGTGGCTGAAAGATCTAATGTGCTAAAACAGATCTTCCTTCTTCACTGGTAATAAAGATCTGGTGTGCTAAATCAACAGAGTTCTGCTTTGCTGATGCTTGGGCCCTGGGATTGGGACCCAGGCTGTGCTGGACATCTGCACTGAGAGTTCGCTCTAGGCTCCCACTCTGGCTCCCCAGACCTTTTCTGCTGATCTTCCAGCATCGCATTGGTGTCTCTGAGCTGAGAAGTCTAGAACTCACCAGTACTGCCATTGATTCAGAGGTGGAAGGGGTCTGGGGCAGGAACTGGGGCTTGGTCCAGGGCTGCACTAACCTCCCCTGCTACTGTCACAGAGCTCTTCTGATGACTTTCTAAGTTGCTTTCAGGGGGAAAATGTTCTACTCCATATTCTGGGGTGTTCTGGTGCTCTAAAATTTGTTTAGAATCATTATTAAAAGGAATTTGGAGCAGTTTAGGGGAGAGGTTGGTAGAGTTCCTGCCTTTACTCAACCATCTTGGCTCTGTACAAAGGCTTATGTTTATTAGATCTATTTTTAGTGAAAATAGTAAGAAAAATCCATCAATCACCTCCTAAAACAAAACTTAAAAGTAAAAGTTCAAGGAATATCATAGCCCAAATACAGAGCTTTCACATCAAAGAAAAAGTCCTATAAATAAATATACAGAAAGGAGTTCAAATATCAAGGAAACACAATCAGGATCATACAAGACCGGCAGCCTTCTACCATTTAAAAAAAAAGAAAGAAAGAAAGAAAGAAAGGCAAAAGGAAAGGCAGAAGGTATGTTTTTGTAACCAAGAAAGCTTACCTTGCAAAGTTGTGTGTAGTATTTCAAGAGGAAAACAGCCCTTCAAATGAAATAGAGGATTTTTAAGCATTACATATGAGAAGGCCTCTTTTCTAAGTGGGGAAAAAAGAAATAAACACAAAAATCAAGAGAAACTTAGAAAGATAAATTTATGTGAGCAGCTGGAAAGGGCTGTATGACGATACAGTACTAAAAGTCTATAAAAAGAAGAGAAAAAGAAAGTGTTCCTTCAGAACCTTAATGTCTTTGAAAGGTATGAAGTGATTTAAGAAAAACAGAGATAATAGAATAGATTAGGGTTTTGTGGCAAGTGGACTCCGAAATGACTAAGAAAACAAGGATTTGAGCTTAATGAATTGGGACCTGGCTTCTTCAGCTTTGGCACTGGACCCTGAATACAAGGAGAGACAGATTTTTATTCATTAAAAACAATCAAATAAGACTAATTAATTAAAAGAAAACAATAGATAATCTGCTTTTTAATTGGGGTAAAGATTAAGGATTTTTCAATTTGAGAAGGGAAAAACAAGTAAGTATAATTCCATAAAGTCAGAAAAATGGGTCCCACTACCCCCAAATATCTGTATTCAATCAAGGGAACATGGAAACAATAACTAATTTACTAGTATAGGACCAATTTTCTTTTTTTTTTTCTTTTTTTTCTTTTTAGGACCAATTTTCAAATAAGACATATGGGCGGCTTTAGATGTATAATTGTGAGAAATCTCCTCGAATCAATCTTTGTATCTGATTGGGTTTCTGGTAGCATAATCTAGGTCTTTGTTAAATGTCTCTAAGTAACAGGTAGAGGTGATCCAGATCCCAGTCACAGGACTAAGTTCAAACAATGCAATAAAGCTCTCTAACAAAATAGAAATTGGACTAGACGCATAACTGAATAGAAAGGAAACTGAGATAGATTTATAATTGAGTCACAATGTGGTTCATTCAATTCCTACAATTCCTTCAGTTTTAAGAATAGAAAGGAAAGGGATATATACTTTATACACTGGTATAAAAACAAGCAAAAATTAGTGGAACTTGCTATTTCTCATAAAAGGACGGGCATAAGAAGATGAGTATACAAACATGAAAAAAATAAAGAGTTTGCATAAGATAAACCTTATTTCTTTGAAATAGGCAAAATATTTATGGAGTTTATTATAGAAATATATCCAACCCAATAAGGAAATTTACTGATTTTAATAGGGGGATTAAAAGTAGGGGGAAAAATAAAGAAAAATTCCTGGAAACTCATCAATTGGCTTTTGATTGAACAAATTGTATTGTATGATTATGATGGAGAATTATTATACCATAAGAAATGATAAGAGACTGTTTAAGAGAATCCTGAGAAGTATGAATTTATGCAGAATAAAATGAGCAGAACTATGACAATGTATATAATAGTAATATAAAGAGCAAATTTACAGACTTAGATCTTTTTTTTTAATAATAGCTTTTTAATCTTCCAAATACATGCAAAGCTAGTTTTCAACATTCACCTTGGCAAAACTTTGTGTCTGAAATTGTTCTCCTTTCCTCTCTTTCTCCTCCCTCCCCAGACTTCAAGCAATCTGCTATAGGATTTTTGCAATTTTTCTAAACATTTTTATACACATTACACTGCTCAAGAAAAATCAGATAAAATATCAGATCAGATCAGAAAAAAAAAAAAACTGTAGCAAACAAACAACAAAAAGGTGAAAAAACTAGCTTTGATTCAGCTGTTGTCTGTCTGGATGTAGATGGCTCTTTCCATCACAGAACTTAAGATCTTTAACAAAAAGCAATGATCAACCTAGAGCTCATATTGCCCACTAACTCCTTGTGCAATTCTCTTTTTGTGTTCTTATGTGTGTATATATAAATGCTCAATTTTGTGAATGTTCAAAATAATTTTTCATTTTTTTATTAAAGCTTTTTATTTTCAAAACATATGCATGGATAATTTTTCAACACTTATCCCTGCATAACCTTGTGTTTCAGATTTTTCTCTCTTTTCCCCCCACCCCCTTCCCTAGATAGTAAGCAATTCAATATATGTTATACATGTTAAAATATGTTAAGTCCAATATGTGTAAACATATTTATACAATTCTCTTGTTGCACAAGAACAATTAGATGAAAAAGAAAAGAAAATGAGTTAAGAAAACAAAATGCAAGCGAACAACATCAAAAAAGTAAGACTGTTATGTTGTGATCCACATTCAGTTCCCAAAGTCTAAACAAAAATTTTTAATGAACATATTAGGGACACTGAAGACAAAAGTCCAATGGGATCAACTTGTAGCTTTCCTATGCTAATCAATGGCTTTACACTCTACAAGCTCATGTTTGGTCCTGAAAGACAACTACTCACTGATTATAGGCTCAGAGCATAGAAAGAAAGCAAATACAATTAGTACATCTCTTTGCTTTAAGAAGAATTAGAGAAAGCTTAGCACCTTAGTTATAATTTTGACCCAAAAGAACACCGAAATGAATGACAGCATGATGAGTAATTGTTGTTTGTCCTTTGTTCTCCAAGAGGACCATGCCATCAGGGATGTGATGCCATGACATACAAGGGAATTGGATTTAAGTGAGAGAGGGCTGTGAAACGTCACCAGACTCATTTTCTCCTCCAGAGCTCTTGGGATCCAGAAGCAAGATAGAGACTGATTCCTGGTTGCTTCTGCTATGAAGAGTCCTCAGCTGGCTTTTTTATTGACTTTTTAGTCAATACTATCATCTTGTTTATTATTGAATCATTTCAGTCGTGAAATCCATGTTGGAGTTTTCTTGGCAAAGATATTGGAGTGGTTTGTCATTTTCTTCTCCAGCTCATTTTATAGATGAAGAAATTGAGACAAAGTTAAATGACTTGCTCAGGATCATACAGCCAGTAAGTGTCTGAGGCTGTATCTGATTAACTGATTTTTGAGTAAATTATAAAAGATCTTCAATTAGAAGATAATATTCTGCTGAGTTGTGATATTTGTGAGATACAAGTTAGCAATTTGATTGAAAACTACTCCATACTTAGGAATGGAGAAATTGGTCAAATTGCTTTGTGAACAAAATGGTCCCAGAAATTAGCAGTGACTCTACAAAAGCAATCCATTGTAACCACTTGCAGTATATGAGATATTTGAATTTTCTGAAAGGTTGAAAAAAAGTGATGGACTCTCATTTCAGTGGATGCCATGTGGAAGAGATGACCTTCTAGTCATGAAGATCTGGTTCAGTGTTTCAGAAAGACATTTCAAGTGAAGAATATTCTCTGAACCATACCCCTAACAGCCAATTCAAATGATAGAAAAATTTTAATTGAGAGGTATAATTTTCCTCCCTAGCTCTCTAGCACTCTAGCTATGGAGAATGCTCAAGTTTCTACATGCCTTCACAGAATGTAGTAAACCACACAGCAGGCCTAGACTCTCTACAAGTTCAGGTTTAGGAAAGCAGGACTATAGTCATGATGAAGCCTTAGAACTCAACCACACAACCAATATAGCTCAAGAATAGAGGCAGGTGTTGTTCATTTTTATTTTAAAGAGGACCGGTGGCATTGTAGATGATGTTTCCACTTGGATGTGAATTGAAATAGAATTATACAAAGTTGTCAGCCTTTCTTTTCCAGACTCACTGAAGTTCAGTGGCAGGGTGGAAGGGTAGAAGTCAAGATGACTGGCAGTGGTCTGAGATGTAATGGATGGCACTCTATAGCACCTGCTTCAGCTGTTTGCATATTTGCTTGTGTTCTATGGATACTGATGATTTGCTGTGACACTGCATGTACTAATGTCGTACCTGTAACTTAAACCTGTAATCAGTGAAGCAGCTTAAGTGATATTTTGCATTGCCCTATATCTGTTGTATGTATAATTGATGTGTATTTGTTGTGAATAACAAACTGAAGTGATTATCTAGCATGCTGGTTTAACCCATACAATGCTGCTATTTTATTTGATGCTCCACTATATATTTCCAGGGGCCATCTATGTCGGCTTTTTTTTGAAAGGTACTGCAAAATCTCAACTCCTGAGAAGAATGCCACCATTTAGTCAGACTTCCAGGTAAAAAGTCTGAAATCAAACTGGAATTCAAGAAAATGAAAGAGAACATCTTCAGTTCTGAGTTGATAGATTTTACTGTAGCAATGTTGGCTTTTCCCTCAGGGAGCCTGGATGGAGAAATCAAGCAATCTCACATAAATCGGAAGGATTCTTTCAATAATTATTTCCCCCTCTAGTTCTAGTATAACAGGGCAGTTTTCGTTGAAGATTTCTTGAAGAATGCTATCTAGGCTCTTTTTGGTTATGGCCTTCAGGCCTTCAGGTGTAGGTCTATACCTATTATTTTTAAATTGTCTCTTCTGGATATATTTTCCAGGTTGGCTGTTTTTCCAATGAGGTATTTTACATTTTCTTCCATTTTTTCATTCATTCATTCATTAGTTGTTTGGATGATTTTTGTTGTATCATAGAGTCATTAGCTTCTATTGGCTGTTCTGGTTTTTAACGTGTAGTTTTCTTCAGTTAGCTTTTTGTATCTCCATTTCCATTTGATTAATTCTACTTCTCAAGGTACTGTTTTCTGCAGTACCAATCCCACATAAGTCAAAGCACGTTTGCATTCCCCGGAGCTTCAAGCCTTGTGTCCCTCTCTTCTCCACCCAGGGAATCCTCTGCCCTGGACTCTACATGCAGTTGAACCAAATACCGCGAGAGCACAGATCCTGCCTGTAATAAGAAAACTCCCTTTTTTCATCTCCCAAATCTTCAATTCACTAAAACCCCATCCTGGAACCCTAGAGACCAATTATTAAAACTAAGGCTAATATCCAGGGGTTCACAAAAAAGGGAAAAGGTAATAAGGATATTCAACATGTAACATGAATTAGGTGTGGAACAAACAAGTAATTTATTATTATGCACACAACAGTCTGAAGAACAGATCAGAATTCAATTAAAAACTCAAGCACTATGAAATGTGGGGAAAGCTCCTTCCATTCTCCCTAATTCCTGCTCAAATAACAAAGAATAGAGGGGAAGAAATTTTCGAGGAGCACGCAGGAGAATAAACTTCACCTTATTGATTCTTAAATTTCCACAAACAAGACTCGAACTCAGAACCTTCGCGTTCCAAGACAGCGTTTTTCTTTTAGTACCACATAAACTAGCTCTCGCTCTTACACTTCAACCTCGCATGAGGACCATAGAAATATATACATTTGCTTTTCAGCTATGCTTTCCCCCCATGTTTGAGTATCACTAAAACCTCCATTAGAGAAATGCCGGGAAATCAGCTGCTGGCGCGTTCTTACTGCGAATCACCTTATCTACACTCTTTGCTCTCCTCTTTTTCTCATTATACCCCCCAGAAGGAGATGCCCTAGCTGGATCTCATCCTATCTACTCTAAGAGTCTTTCCTAAAAATATCTCGGCCTTACATCCAATGTAAACTCAAACTAATCACACCCTATATCCCCTTACAAAAAATTAATAAAAATTAGCAAGATCGAGCAGACCTAGAAAGGAAGGGATTAGCAAAATGTCGTCTGTGCCAGCTATCAAAGGGGTTATGCAAAACACGCCCCTCCTGTCGATACCCCGAAAATCCAGGTGCTAAACCTTTTTTTTTTAATCCAACCGAAACCGACTCAACTTGAATTAGGTTGGAACTTCCTTTTTCTTCAGTGGGGAGTGAAAAGAAAAGCGGCCGTCACGAACAGGATTCGAACCTGTGCGGGGAAACCCCATTGGATTTCGAGTCCAACGCCTTAACCACTCGGCCACCGTGACTCCCAGGCTCGGCTTTTGCCGCGCGCTTATAGGAAGGGTCGCCAACAGCGCGGAAAGGGTTGCAAACCTTAAGAGAAAATGTCTTTTTCTAATTCTCGGGCCGATACCCCCTCACCCAGCAATCTCCGAGGTTCCTCACCAAAGTTTAAGAGAAAGGAGGGCTCGGAACCCACTCAGGAAAGGGCGGGGCCCCGGATCGGAGTGGGGCGCTGTCGGAGGGAGAGGGTCCGAGGAGGCGCCCCCGGAGGCGGGTAGAGGAGTTGTTGAAGTGTGGGGGTTCCTGAGGAAAGGACGCCACTGAGAAGGGAAGGACAGTGGTTTGGAGGGGCTAGAACGACTGAGCGGGGCTTCCGGGAGAAGGGAGAACCCCTTCGATCCCTCCCACCCTTCAGTGACCTTCGATGCTCTCCCTCTGCCCCTCCGTGACCTCCCTCAATCACTCCCCCACCCCTTATTTTCCTGTCATTCCCTCCCTTAGTGTTCCTGATATTCTTCCCACTCTGTCCCTCAGTGACCCCACTCATCACCCCCGCTGCTCTCTTCCCCCACCATTTATTGACCCCTCCCTTATCATTCTCCCCACTCTTTACTGACCCCCTCCGTCGCTCTTTCGGTTCTTCGCCAATTCCACCCCCCCCCAGCCACTGATTTCCTCCATTATTTCTCCCCAGCCCACCACTGCCCCCCCTCCTCGTCACTCTCCCTGTCATTTCCCCCCTCCAATCCCCTCTGTTATTCCACCCGCTCTCCACTGCATCCCCTTACTTCCTCCCTTTAACCCCCCCCTCCGTCACTCCCCCCTCCTCACTGACCACCTCCAGTCACTCTCCCTTAGGCCTCACTGACCGCTCCCCCCCCCCCCGCCCCGCTATTCTCCCCTCCGCATTGACCTCCCGTTACTCCCCCCTCCTCAATGACTCCCCTCGTCGTCACTCTTCACTAAATCCCCCAGTTACTCTTCCCCCTCCTCAGTGACCTCCCATCATTCCCCCCCTCCTCACTGACCTTCCCTCCCCGTCACTCCCCTCTCCTTTCACTAACCCCCCCCTCCCCCGTCACCCTCCAGCTTTCCCTCCCGCGGGCCCGCACCACTGCGGCCGGGCCCGGCAGGGGGCGCTGCGCTGGGCCCAGGCGGCTGCGGGCGGCTGGCGGAGGAGGAGGCGAGGCGAGGGAACGGGGCGGGCGGTGGCGGCGACGGTGGCGGCGGCGGCGGCAGCTGGGGGGGGGAGCCAGGAGAAGATGGCGGTGCGGAAGAAGGATGGCGGCCCCAACGTGAAGTACTACGAGGCCGCAGACACCGTGACCCAGTTTGATAACGTGCGGCTGTGGCTTGGCAAGAACTACAAGAAGGTACGGGCCTGAGCACAACGCGCCGGGCCAGGCCGAACCAGGCCGGGGCCCCGGGCGCGACAAAGGGCGACGCTCGGACCCCCCCCCCCTGCCGCCGCCCCTCTCCGTGGGGGTCCCCGCTACCCCCACATGCTGCGGGCCAATCTCGAGCTGTCGGGCCGGGCCCTCTCAGCCTCTGCCTACTGTCCCCCTCCCCCGCTGTCTCCCTTCTTCACTGACCCCTTCCCTACTATCCCCTCTCTAGATACCCCCCTCTTCAGTGCTCCACCGACCCCTGCCCTGCCCCATCGCCTTTCACTGCCCCTCCCCCCATGACCTTTCCCCCTCCTTCCAAACCTCATGTTCTCCCCCCCCATGTTTTCTTCTATTTGTTTGATTCCCTCCCCTTCCCCACCCCCCTATCCGATATTCCTAGTTCCTTTAGTTCCCCCCCATCCACTGAGATCACACATGTAAAGCGCTTTGCAACCATAGAGCGCTATGAAAATATTATTATTATCCTTTTCATTTTTGTAGTTCATTTTAAAATTCTCAAGAAAGACAGGAGCTAGCTCGGGAGAGGGAGGAGAAAGAAGCTCAGGGGATAATTCTCTTGCCAGCCTTGGTGCCCAGGAGCCTGGGGGGGAGAGGCCTCCCCGAGGCTTTGTGTGTGTAGTATTGGGAGGAGGGAATGATGCAAAGCCCGGGAGCAGACACCCTCGGGGAAGGCCTCGCTCTTGCCCATTGGCCTGGGGAAAAGATCTCCGTGATGTTACCTGTCTTTCTTGCCTCCATATAAGGGGATATCTTTGCCAGTGCATAGGAGAGTGTAGTTTCTTAAAACAGTTTTTTGGCATTTGCAATGAAATCTCCACCCTTAGCCCCATCTTGACTTGAAGTCCCAGTGCTACCAGTCTCAATCTTTTACCCAAGACTGGAGGTAGTAAAAGGAGTGAACAAAAGGTCCATGGAATGTTATCTCCCCTTTCCACCAGCCCTTTCCTGCTTATGTCCTTTGTCTGGAAGGCTGATAAAAGGACATCATCCACCTATATTGTGTTCTTTACCTATAATCAGATTCTCAGGAAAGAATCTGCGCTTTGCTCTTCTCTCTGCCCCATTCTTTCTTCTAAGGAGGAAGGCTAAGTTTTTTTTTTTTTTTTTAACTTTTTCCATCTTGATTTTCTGGCTTTCAAATTCTCCTTATCCATTCTAGTATTCCTGTTGGAGGTTCTAAGTGGTGGTACTGTTGAGAAAATTCTGGTCTGTGAAACCTTTCTTCAGGTTTCTGGATACATTTGGATACAAGCTAACCTTGTTCTCTGGGGTCTCTCCAGGTGTCAGAATCCTGACAGTCAGCTGTTCTGACTGTTGCTTCTCTGTACCCAGCATGGGGCTCTGATTTCCAGGCAGTTACCACCTTTGACCTTTGGGAGGAAGAATAAGCTGGGGGCTTAAGTCAGTGGATTCTGGGAGAAATTGACTGCCTATGATCTGGTGTGGCTTTTATATTCTTGGGCTTTTTGTCCTTTCCCTTTCCCTCCTGTAACCTCTCTTTCCCCTGGAGCTATTTTCCCTGCCTCCCACTGAGGAGGATGCAGTCCATATTGTGTTTGGGATAGAAGACACTGAGGTCAAAAGGTAAAAAGAATTCCTAGAGAATCGGTTTGACATGAGTTTAAAGGCTAGAATTCTTGGAGAGAAGTACTTTATGGGGATGTTTGAAAAAGTCCAGGATTGTTTAGAAGGGCCTATAGATATTAGGGCACCTACCTTCTTACTAGATCTTGTATCTAAGCTAGTTTATTCAAAGATAATAGCCGGTTTTGCCTGCCAGTTTCTCTATTAAGTGGGATATAAGTAAGGTCTTGAGAATTAATCCAAAAAGTCCCCTTCAGAAATAACTTGGGACAGTTCTATTTGACCTGCCTTATATTAGTAAGCAATTTTGCTTAAGATTTTCGGCTTTCCCTCTCCTCCAAAAGTTCCAAAAAGTTAGTGGATAGTCTTATCCTGTCCAGTGAGTCCTGAAAAGCTCTCCTTAGCTCTCCTTTTCTCTCCCCGCTCCCCTCCCTATGGGCTGGATTCCATAAAGCCCAAGGCTGTTATGGCCCAGAGTACTGTTGTAGCACCAAGATAAGAGGGTCCTGGTAGGTGTCCTTACAGGGTGAAGCTGGAGAAAGAGAAGGGAATTTTTCTCCCTTGGACACTAAGCACTAAACAATACCAGTTATTTGCTGGCAGCAGAACTTTTACCTCCCTGAGCTCTTTCAGGTGCTCTTAGAACTAAGTTAAGGTAGATGTCTACTTTCTATCTTTTCTTCTCACATACTATCTACTATCCACTATTATCTGAGTAGAAAGGCTTCTAAAATGTCTCCATTTGAGACATTTTATCACCTCTTTAGGGACTTCTTTCTCAAACTTAGGGATTGTGGGAGATATAATGGGAGCCCTTGGTATTCTGTTTTTTGCCTCTCTCCCTAGTACATCCAAGCTGAACCACCCACCAACAAGTCCTTGTCTAGCCTAGTGGTACAATTGCTACAATTCCAGGAGGAGGTATTTGGCAAACATGTGAGCAACGCGCCACTTACCAAGCTTCCGGTGAGTCTACAGGGCCAAGGCAGGTGGGTATCCCAACAGCCTGGGGAGGGACTTTACATATGTATCTTTCCTTCCCGAGCCAACCTTAGAATGGTCCAGTCAGCCCCATTTGGGCATTATCTATCTCAATGAGATTTTGATTTATCTCTAGGCTACTCCATCTAGGAATTTGTCTAAAGGATAAAATAATGGAAGAAAAAACCCTCAGCTTAGGGGCAGATATTATTGCTGTACTTTGCTTTCTCAAGTGAAATGATAAGAGAGGAGGGAGGAGGTGGCTTTTACCACTCCCTCTTCAGCTGTTCCTTCCACATGCTACTTCTGGTTTTGCAGATCAAATGTTTCCTAGATTTCAAAGCAGGAGGTTCCCTATGTCATATTCTTGCAGCTGCTTACAAGTTCAAGAGCGACCAGGGATGGTGAGAGACCTTCAGACTTTTTTTAGATTCAGTTTGGTGGGAATGGGTCCCCCTCCTGATCACCCTTTTAAAAGGGCATGGCTAGGAATGGAAATGGCCATTTCATTGTGGCATTGTGAGTAGGTTTGGCTTACTGGGAGAGCAGGGATTATTTTGAGCTCTCATTTTCTTTCTTTTGTAGAATAAATATATATTTTTACTTTGTGTTCTAAGAGGGATCCATATCCAGGTTGGGAGTAGGGAGAAGGGCTAAGGTTTTTCCTAAACAGCAAGGTGAGACAACAAAATGGGTGGGCTAGCCAGTAGACTTAGTGAGAGGGTAGGGTTCAGTGGAAATCTCCATAGGTGAGAGCCTGAGCCTTTTAGATCAGTTAGCTTTGGGAGAAGCAATAGGGGCCTGCCAACTGGAGGCTCTTTTTGTGCCTTGTTTTAATTCCCCAAGTTATGAAGTTGTATGTCCACCCCCCCATCCCAGGCCTGAGCCATGGCACTCACTGGGCTCTTGCCTTCCCACAAGGCGGCGTTACGATTTCCAGAATCCATCCCGCATGGACCGCAATGTGGAAATGTTCATGACTATTGAGAAGTCCCTTGTGCAGGTAACATCTAAGAGTATCTCATTTGGCTCCTTCTTTACTCTGCAGTGAGAATTCAGAATACTCTAACTACTTAACTGCCTTCTTGTCCTTCCTACAGAATAACTGTTTGGCTCGACCCAATATTTTCCTACACCCAGAGATTGACCTTAAGCTGCTAGGGAAATTGAAGGACATTATCAAAAGGCATCAGGTAAATAGATGCACCTGAGAGACTGCTGTGAAATTCCATTACTCTTTCTCAGTTTGAATGGTTCACATTTTCTGCTCTAAGCTTAGTCTTTAATGCCCTTCTCACTATTCAAAGAAATAGAAAGAAGAGAAAACTCACGATATTGAGCCTCTTCCAAACTCTGTCCTGCCCAACCCCAAGAAATAATTGGGGTCTATGTCACCAGTTTAGGGGTTAATTTTGTACCTTTATTATGTGAAGATTGTACATTAAATAACTAGCTGACATAGAACGTTGAAGAAATATTTGCAATTAAGTAAATCAATTTTGAATTTTTTTATTTATAGCTTGTCTTCTTGATAAGTCAGAAATCTTTAAATCCTGTATAGATTTTTTTCCTCACTACCTAATAAATAGCTGTGAAAACGGAACTGTCACTGAACTTATGTATTGCTAGGGAGTTTAGACTAATTATAATATCATCCAAAGAAAATTTCCTGTAGAAAGGCAAATTCATTGTTAAAGTTTCCACTCAGAGTTGAAACTGGGACTCTCATTTATTTTGGACACAGCCTTATTTCCGTCTATTAGCAGAGATCATTGAGAGTATACCATATTTACTTTTTCCTGTCTGATGTATTGATTTATTCTGATCTAAGGGAACAGTCACTGAAGATAAGAATAATGCCTCCCATATAGTATGCCCTGTTCCTGGGAACCTGGAGGAAGGTAAGCTTCAACTTGATCTATAATCAGGGTCTTCTTGCTGATTGTAGACTGAGGAAGAGAGCCTCATCAACCAAACCACTCTGTTCCTCTCCATCACTCAGGGAAAATTCTGACAGAGGGGAAAGAACTGGAAGGGACTTTTTAATCACTGAGTCCCCTCTTGCCCATTCTACTGTTATCAGGAGTAGGTTCAACTTCATCTCTGGGTCCCTTTTCTCTTACTTATCACCCATATTACCAGCTCACACTCCTTTCTTCTCTTTCTTGCTCTCTCCCCTCAGAGGAATGGGTACGGCCAGTCATGAAGAGAGACAAACAAGTTCTATTGCACTGGGGCTACTATCCTGACAGGTGAAAATCTGATCCTGGCTCCTATGGGATTTTAGGAACATCAGTCAGACTCACAAGCCCCAAAATGTTGAACAGAGTATCTGCAAGTAGCTGTCCTTGGTGGGACTGGTAGTTGGATGGTATTAAAACATTCAGAATCAGGGATTCTGGTTGGAGGGATTTTCAAATACCCAAAGAACTCTTTGTCTTGGGTTAGTTATTTGGAGCTTAAAAGATAAACAGAAAAGTGTCTGTACATGATTTCTTCTCTTGTTTTGCAATGTCATGCTTGGTTTTCCCATGACAGTTATGACACTTGGATTCCAGCAAGTGAAATTGAAGCTTCTGTGGAAGATGCACCCACACCTGAGAAACCAAGAAAGGTAACTAGTGCAACAGGTTTTAATACATGTTTATTAAGCACTTACTGTGTTTGGTACATTAGGGATAAAAAGAAGGGATAAAAACTATCCCTCTCATTTACTTTATAATCCAATTAGGTATCTTGTGGCCTAGACACAAAGAACTATGACAGGGCAAAGGAGAGGTCCAGTTAGAGGATCCTATAAACTTTGAGGCATAGGGAGTGATACCTTTCAGCTGGGAGGACATCTGTATTGGACCTTGCAGGAAGAGAAGGATTTCAACAATTGAAAATGGGGAAAGAATTCATTCTAGGTATAAAGGAAGACATTCCTCCTCTTTGCCCTGTTTGAGAGATCCAGACTTACTCTTTGAGAGTTCTCATGGCCTTCCCAGATTTTGAGCATGGTCTCTGCTTCTCAGGTTCATGCAAAATGGATTCTGGACACGGATACTTTCAATGAATGGATGAATGAAGAAGATTATGAAGTGAATGATGACAAAAACCCTGTGTCTCGCCGTAAAAAGATCTCAGCTAAGACACTGACAGATGAAGTGAGATGCCTTGCTTCTTTGTCCTCTTGAGTGTACCCAAGTGGGTGTGCATTCCTGTGATGCTATCTTCTAACATGGGTCTCATTTTTTCATATCCAGGTGAATAGCCCAGATTCAGACAGACGGGACAAGAAGGGCAGTAACTACAAGAAAAGAAAACGCTCTCCATCCCCTTCTCCAACCCCTGAAGCAAAAAAGAAAAATGCAAAGAAGGGGTATGTGACTGACTTCACTTCTGTTATTGGTCCAAAGTAAAAGTTGATCAAACTTGGCTCTCCAAATGAGAAACTTGTACTGTTGTTCATCATCTTACACTGTGGGGAGTTTTCCTTGTACTTAACAATTATCTTGAAGATTCCTTCCTACTTTTCTTCCCCATGAATCCTTTTAGGGATTTTTACCAGAATTTCCTTCTTTCTATCATATGTAGCCCTTCAACACCTTATACTAAGTCAAAGCGTGGGCATCGAGAAGAAGAACAAGAGGATTTGACCAAGGATATGGATGAGCCCTCACCTGTCCCCAATGTGGAAGAAGTAACACTGCCCAAGACAGGTAGATACTCACTTGTATTCCTAGCTTCCATTTTCTTTCCCTAGCTTGTCACCTTACCTAGCCCCTTTGCCTGAATGTTCCTTAGATATAGCTGATGGCTAGATCTGATGTCCCATTGGAAATCCCTCCATTTAGCACTTCTTTGTATGGAATGCTGTTTTCTGTAGAGTAATCAGACTCAGTCCTTGCCACTTAAGGATTTGTAGTCCTTAGGACAAACAAATGGACTGAGAAGAATATTACAGAGAAGAGAATAAAGTTGTTGAAGCAAGTGCACTCTAGATCAAATTAAAATGGAAGAAGTTATGTTTATCTAATTAAATAAGATATGAAGGGATTTGAGGAGTTATTGATGAAAGGGAAGGGTAGCTAGAGTGGATGAAGTGTTAGGCCTGAAATCAGAAAGATATGAGTTTATATGGGATCTCAGACACTTAACTAGCTGTTAACCCTGGGCAAATCACTTAAGCTGTTTGTGTCATTTTTCTCCTCTGTAAAATGAGGTTAATAGCAGCACCTTCTTTTCAAAGTTATTATGAGGATCAAATGAGATAATATTTGTAAAATGCTTGGCATAGAACTTGGCACAAAGTAGGCATTGTATACGTATTAGTGATGTTGATGATGATGATGATGGTGGTGATGAAAAGGAAGAAAGGGAGAGGGCTTGTTGGAAGCTGGAGCTAAATAGTAAATTATAGTTCTATCTCAATATAGTCAATACCAAGAAGGACTCTGAATCGGCACCAGTGAAAGGAGGCACCATGACTGATCTTGGTAAGGAGGGAGATGCTCAACATAGTAGGAAGCATCTGAGGTGGGCAAGAGGGGTGGCTTCCTTTGCCAGAGTGAAAAAGAAGAGCTTTTGATGGGCCTGGCTAACCACTCTGCTCCAGGTGAGTTTGTTTAGTGAGAGGATCCCTCTTACTTTGAGATTCATCTTCACTCCATGCTCAACTCTTTTTATTCCAGATGAACAGGAAGATGAGAGCATGGAGACCACAGGCAAGGTGGGAATAATAATAATAATAATAACAATAACAAATATTACTCTGGGATTACAAAGATTCTTACTGCCCAGAATTGTCCAGGCTTTCCCATCTAGGGCCCATTGTAGCTATTTTTAAGTCCTCTGATTCTTTTAGGATCTGTAGCCCTCAGCCACCTCTCCTCATTCTCTGTCCCAAATGTTCACCTCTTAAGAGTGTGGGAGAAATGGGAATTAGTAAAAGGAAGAAAGGGAATGCTACATAGTCTGCAGTCTCCATGTTTGTAGGATGAGGATGAGAGCAGCACTGGCAACAAGGGTGAACAGGCAAAGAATCCTGATCTTCATGAAGACAATGTGACTGAACAGACTCACCACATCATCATCCCTAGCTATGCGGCCTGGTTTGACTATAATAGGTACTGTTATCTCAACTTGGAGTCTGCTAATATCTTTTAGAGCTCTGCTCTGAGCCAGTTAGACAAGAACATTCCCCTTTTCTGAAAGATTACCCAGCCTCCTCTGGAGCCTTTTGGCGAACAAGTTTTCCATAAAACTCAGCCTCCATCTTTCCTACTTCAAATTCTGACTGTTTTTTCTTCTGCCCAATGTATCAAAAAGAGCCTTGAATTTGGAGTCAGAGGATCTGGTGTTTTCTTCATGGTCTGACTGCCTGTGTGACCTTGGGCAAGTCACTTAATGTATTTAGAGCTCCAGTTCCTTGTTTTCAGAATAGGAGATGAACTTGATGATTAGTGAATACCCCTCTAGCTCTAAATCCCATGTCTGATCCAAAGTTTTGCTCTCAACAGTTCCTTTTTTTCATCAGTTCCTGAAGCCACCTTGCTTTCTTTTACAGCGTGCATGCTATTGAGAGGAGGGCTCTGCCAGAATTCTTCAATGGAAAGAATAAATCCAAGACTCCAGAGATGTAAGGAAACTGCAGCCTCTGTTCTTCCCCTACCTTCTGTATCAGTGCTTCCAGGGCCAGGGGAGGGGGGGGTGGGGGAGGCAGCGAAGGGAAGTTGTTAGTGTTTTTATCCCAAGAGTGTTGTTTAGGATTGGTCTGGGAAATTTGAGTGATTCATTATTGGCCTATCTCACAGGCTTTCCCAGCACTTGTAAGTCTTGAGATTCCTTTAACATTGGACAAATCTCTTCAGGCTGTAACTAACAAGAAGAACACAAAGACCTCCAAGAGAGAAAATGACATGAATTTGATTCTAGGGAGTAAATATCTGATAGCTAAGCCTTCTCCCAAGTCTTTCCTTTCCTATCAAAGAAACTTTTCTTTTAATGTTTTCCTGCATCTCTTCTTTTCTTTGATGACCTTCTCTCTTGTATCATTCTTATTCATGTACATGACTCCTCTTCTCCTACACCAATTCTTCAAATCATTAAATTCCTTAAGAAAGACAGTGTTGCTTTTCATCTTTTTATCCCTGGCACCTAAAACAGTGTGTAAGTTTGTAACAACTCCTTAACATATCTTAGTTGAATTGAATTTTCTCAGAGTAAGTTTTGATAAAGAAAATAGAGACCAAGAGGATACTGGGTCCTTGAGGAAGGAAGTGAAGGAATGGTTATCAAGGGTGACAAGGGGAATGTACAAAAGAAAAGACTCCCATTGGCTGAGACTTGGTGTACTTGAGATGTGCTCAAAAAAATTGATTAGAATGTTTTTTGACGGTTTCTAGTGAATACCTTCTGCCCAAATAATTACAATCCTTGAAAACAGTTAAGCAAAACTACCTACAAAATGAGAGGATTGAATTCAATGTTCTCTGTGGTCCCTTTTAGCTCTGTGTCTGAGCCTGTGACCTAATAGAATGATCTCCACTGTTACCATATACTGCTTTCTACATTTGTAGAGGTGACTATTGTCCACAGAAAGGAAGGATGTGTCCTTTAACATTAATAGCTTGGTACTAGTCTTATATTTGACCTGATCTTAGTTTAACTTGTCTCCCTTGCTCAGGAACAGTTGTCTTCCCTTTCTTGCCCTTCATCCCCACTTCCTTTTACCCATACTTCTTCTATTCTCCCAGCTACCTGGCCTATCGAAACTTCATGATTGACACCTACCGACTGAACCCTCAAGAGTACCTCACCTCCACTGCCTGCCGCCGGAACCTGGCAGGTGATGTCTGTGCCATCATGAGGTAGGACTTGTGATTGGTGAAAGAAGGTAGTGAGGATGTTGGTTTCCCTTGCCAGACCTGAGTCCAGGTTGCCCTCAAGTGTCTCTGGGCAGAAGTAGAAACCCCAGGTAGATGAACTGTGGGGAAAGAAGGGGAAGAAACAGAAAGAAAGCACTCCCTCCACTTTTGTGAGTGTCCTGGAATGACTTTTTTCTCGGCCTCTTGCCCTCACAGAGTCCATGCCTTCCTGGAACAGTGGGGTCTAATCAACTACCAGGTGGATGCAGAAAGCAGACCAACTCCCATGGGGCCCCCACCTACTTCTCACTTCCATGTCCTAGCTGACACACCCTCAGGGCTAGTACCACTGCAGCCCAAGACACCCCAGGTAGGTATGAGGTGCTAAAGGGAATAGTCTGGGGGCTGGACTCCTAGGGCCTTCCAGTTCTAGTTTTTGAGAATAGGGTAGATTAGAGGACCAGGGAGGTTTACAGAGTTTTATCTTCTTTTAGGATAAAAGGAACCAGGCAAGTCAAGCCCCCATGTATTCAATATCATCCTTGTACTATATGAAGATACAGAGGAAGGAAAAGTTTCTCAGAATATCTAATATGGGGAATCAGGATACATGTATGGAAAGATAGAAAATAAAAGAGTTCACAGAAAGTTTTTAGAATGTGTTTATTGTTAGGCATTTTACCTGTTTCAGAATAGCCCTTTGAGAATAGTAGGGCAAGTAGATACATCATTCCCATTTTACCTGTCAAAAAGACTTAAAGAAGCCCAGATGTATAAAATTCATAGAGCCAGAACTGGAAACACAATAGGTCTTTTGACTTATAAGTTAGTTCTCTAGAGCATATCTCTTGAGAAACCTATACAAGTGAATATTATGCCTAATATTTCATGTAAATTCTGTGATCAAATGAAGAGGTAGCTTTGCTCAGGGTAGGAAGAAGTGCTCTACTTTCTATGTGCTCGCCAACATTTAATCTGCCTTGTCCCCATGGCACCACGCTTTGTCCACCAGGGCCGCCAAGTTGATGCTGACAACAAGGCTGGGCGAAAAGGCAAAGAGCTAGATGACCTGGTACCGGAGACGGCTAAGGGGAAGCCAGAGCTGGTAGGTGTAGTATAGCACCCCTCAATTTCCTCCTCACCCCTTATGAAGTAGGAAAGAGGGGCCATCCTTAGAGAGAATGGATATGAAAACATGAGATAGTATAATAGTGGGAAAGAAAAGCAAATCTTTCTTTTAACCATGGAGCTTGGACAGGAAACTCTTTTCTCATTCTTATTCTGCCCTGTCTTTGATGGATCTTCCCTCATAACAGCAGACCTCAGCTTCCCAGCAGATGCTGAACTTTCCTGACAAAGGCAAAGAGAAACCCACAGACATGCAGAATTTTGGACTGCGGACAGATATGTACACCAAAAAGAATGTACCCTCCAAGGTTTGAAACTTGGGGAGGGAGGCAGTTATAGAAGGGGATCGGCAGGTTGATGGCATGGCACTTGGTGGTAGCAGCCTATCTCCTTGTACAGATCCTGTCTTCTTTCCTTTTACTCTTTACTACATCCCCCATAGAGCAAAGCTGCAGCCAGTGCAACTCGTGAGTGGACGGAGCAAGAGACACTGCTTCTTCTTGAGGTAAATGGGGCATTGAGGGCATCATGCCCTATCCTGAACCTTGGCTCTTACTTTGGCTTTTTTCTTTCCCAGACTTTCCCTCTCTCTAAGCACCTGAGAATTCTAGCAATTAGAGTTCAAACCAATGATCTATCAACAAATCAGTCGATGAATGTTGGTATTTAAAAATGGAGAATTAGCTCATACTCTTCATTCCTCTTTCTTGGTGCTGCCTGTGAAAGAGGGGTGCTACTAAGAGGAAAGGAAGCTCAATTAAGTCATGACTTTCACCATTCCCAGGCACTAGAGATGTACAAAGACGACTGGAACAAGGTGTCAGAGCATGTAGGGAGTCGTACACAGGATGAATGCATACTACACTTCCTCCGTTTGCCCATTGAGGACCCATACCTGGAGGATTCGGAGGCCTCCCTTGGGCCCCTTGCCTACCAGCCCATCCCCTTCAGCCAGTCTGGTAACCCCGTCATGAGCACTGTTGCCTTCCTGGCTTCAGTGGTTGATCCTCGAGTGGCTTCTGCTGCCGCCAAGTCTGCTTTAGGTAATGTAGTGAGAGTGTTCTCTGCCTATTCTCACATCCAGTGACATCAAAGGTTTTCTGACTCACCTCCCTCACTCACTCAGGGGGCAACCCAGAACTCCAAACAGATGAGCTCTACATAGAATTTTTAAGAGTAATAGGTGTATCCCCTGGGGGGGAGGGAGGGGAGATATTTGGGGCTGTCAAGGTTAATGATGTGCTTTACCCACTCATCCTTTCTGGGCATTGCAGAAGAGTTCTCCAAGATGAAAGAAGAGGTTCCCACAGCCCTGGTGGAGGCCCATGTTCGCAAGGTTGAAGAAGCAGCCAAGATGACAGGCAAGGCAGACCCATCCTTTGGTTTGGAGAGTAGCGGCATTGCAGGAACCACCTCTGATGAACCAGATCGGATTGGTGAGGACGTCTCCTTTCAGCATTGTTGTGGGCAATGTGGTTTCTTTTCTCTTAACCAGCTTTGTAAGGAATAATCCCTGACACCCTTTGGTTAGTCCTCATCCTACAGTTCTGACTGTATAGTAGACAAATTGGAAATTAGTTGTAGTCACTAACTTTCACGTTTCTTATTTTCCCTTCTTGCTTTTAGAAGAAAGTGGGACTGATGAGACTCGGGCAGAAGGCCAGGTTGCAGAGGAGAAAAAAGAGCCTAAGGTAAGCACTGACTTCTTTTTAGGATGGTGCTCAGGTTATACCGGGAGATAGAAAGGAAGTGGAAATTGGCCTGAAGGATTATGAAATATGTCTCATATTCCCAAATTATCATCTTAGAAGGCAGCAGAATAAACTCAAGTACCCAAATTGGGATGTGACAATACTCAAACAAGATTCAGATGTACATTGATAGGTGCTGTTTCTGCCTTTTTCCTTTGGGGTTTTAGGAACCTCGGGAAGGAGGTGCTACCACAGAGGAAGAAGTAAAGGATAAACCAAGTGAAGCACCCAAAAAGGAAGAAGAGAAGGGGAAGGAAGGTGACCTTGAAAAAGAATCAGAGAAGAGTGATGGGGACCCCATGGGTGAGGCTTTGGGATGTGTGGGTTGAGAGTCTGGAAAGGGAAGATGGGGACCAAAGAGTTGACTTAATCTTTGTTTTCCCATTTGAAGCTGACCAGGAGAAAGAGAAGGAGCCAAAAGAAGGTCAAGAGGAGGTGCTAAAAGATGTAGTTGAGGCTGAGGGTGAGAGGAAAACCAAGGTGGAGCGGGACATTGGTGAAGGCAACCTCTCCACTGCAGCCGCTGCTGCCTTGGCAGCGGCTGCTGTAAAAGCCAAGGTGAGGGGCCCGGTGCCTTCATATCACAGGAATATAGACTTGCAGCACAGCCAGCCTAAATGTCCACGGGTCACTCTTTGCTTTGGGTTCTTGGGGAGGGAGCTAGTGTTCTTTGCTATGTCTTCACTATTCACAAAAAGTTGTTTATGTTATTTCATCTCCGTCCTTTTTGCTACCATTTCCTCATTATCCTTTATAGACATGGGACTATCATTTGTAGACCCACCCTTATATTCAGGGCACCTTAGTTATTTCTCTACCCTAAATAATCTAATCTCTTTTCTTTATTGCTTCTAGTTTTTCTTTGTTCTTTTCTTTGATGTCTACTTCAATTTCTTCATATATTTTTTTAAAATGTCAAACTCCATATTAGACCAGAAGTGTGACTAATAACTACCTCTTAGAAGTTGCAGACTTTTTTTTTTGTCATGGTAATTCTCCCCAATGAATGTCTCACAGTAGCCTCTTCTGTCCTTGCCCCAGCACTTGGCTGCAGTTGAGGAGAGAAAGATCAAGTCGCTGGTGGCCCTGCTAGTGGAAACCCAGATGAAAAAGCTGGAAATCAAACTTCGGCACTTTGAAGAGCTGGAGACTATCATGGACCGGGAGCGAGAGGCTGTGAGTAGCCTCCCCCAGGGACTCAGCAAGAGCTCTGGAAGCACCCCACCTTGTGGAGCCAGTGTCTCAGTTTAGGACAGGAAGTGAAGCTGGAGAGCAGAAAGAAAACCGTGTCTGGCAGGGCTCCTGAGAAGTAGAAAGTAGCCAAGGACAGAGCAGGGGAAAGTTGACCCTAGGCAGCTAAGTGAGGAAATGGATGTGAGAGTGCAGTTGAGTGAAAAAAGGGCCAGGGGAGTTAATATTGAGAATGTGAGCTAGGAAAGGGGCTGATGGGACTAATATAATGGCAAAGTACTGTAATGCAAATTAATAGATTAAACAGATAATCCTAAGAAGACTTCAGTTCATAGAGTTCAGTTGAAATAAAAATTGGGGACTTTAAAGCAAAGTTCAGGTGCCACCTTAATGAAACCGTTCCTTGTCCTGCTAGGGCCTTTCTTGCCAAGCAAGACTCTTTACCTCTTTTCTTCATATTTGTATGTGTTGCCCTTCCTGAAATGAGAAACAGTTTCATTTCTTGACTTTGTAGTCCCACCACCAAGCACAGTAGCTAACACAAAGCAGGTACTTAAAACATGTTTGTGGATTGGTTGATTGAAGCTTTCTGGGGTCAGGAAATTTGAATTCGATTTTGAAGAAAGGGTCAAACAGCTGAGCATGATGATACATGGTATAATCCTAGTTACTGGGGAGGCTGAGCTGGTAGATTTCTGGGTGACTAGCAGCAGGGGTTGGGCCTACTTGGTATCTACACTATGCCTGAGGCCAGTATGGTTAGCCCCTCAAAAGCATAGGCCCATCACACTGCATAAGGAGGAAAGAACTAACCCAGAGGAGGAATAGAGTAAGTCACAACTCCTGGGCAGACCAGTAGGGAGATTAGGCCTGTGAGCAGTCCCCTCTACTCCAATCTTGGGAGAGACCCAGTCTTTGGGAGGAGGAGAGAGAAAATGAATAAGAAAGACTTAAATCCTAGTAGTAACAGGGAAAAGACACCAGAGGGAAAGAATGAGTAAGTAATGGGCAAAAGATGATATGTAAATTAGCTAAGCTAGACTAAAAGAATGTGAGGAGGGAACCTAGCAAAATGAAGAACAATTTATTCATTTTTTCTGTCATTCTATAAATATCAACATCCATGTGCAAAGCATTGTGCTAGGTGCTGGAGAATAAGAAGTTTAGATGAGACCTGATCTTACTTTCATGGAGCTTCTGGAACATAGGCTATAATATACCATAAGCACAGTTGATGGGAATGCTCTGGAAGTCAGGCATAGGAATTTGGATTTTATGTGTTGAATGAATAAACTAACGAGAATGGCAGGTTGTTGCTTCTATCTTTTGAGCTGGACTGATGATGCCCAATAATCTTGACAGCTGGAGTACCAGAGGCAGCAGCTCCTGGCTGACAGACAAGCCTTCCATATGGAACAGCTGAAATATGCAGAGATGAGGGCACGGCAGCAGCATTTCCAGCAAATGCACCAACAACAACAGCAGCCTCCCCCAAACTTGCCCCCGGCTCCCAGCCAGTACCACCCACAGGAGCTTCTGTGCCACCCCCTGCCCATAGCTTAGCTGTGGCTCCACCCTCTGTGGCCTCTACCCCTGCTGGTACTGGGGCTCCTCCTGGCAGCTTGGCTCCCACTGAACAGATGGGACAGACAGGATCAGCCTCAGGGTCACAACAGCTACAGCCAACCGGAGCTCCCCAGCCTGGTACAGTCCCACCTGGAGCACCTCCTACTGGACCCCACGGTGAGTTATGGTCAGGAAGTGTCCAGGAACTTCTTGACTTCCTATGGGTTGGGGTTGTGGCCCATTTGAAGCCACTGTCCTTTAGACACAGCATACTGGCAATAGAGAGCCCTTAACATGGACTGACTACAGAGGGGCCCTCTCTTTGGGGGCTGGGGGAATGAGGAGATAAACTCAGATATGGGGAGAGGTGTCAAATCGTATTTCCTTTCTAAGCCAGTAGAGGTCACTCCCTGGCAAGTATTTTATCTGTCCTCAGCCCTTGGTAGCACCTAGCCCTCCTCTTTGAAAACTATTAATAAGACATTTACATAATGTTTTATAATTTCTATTTATCTTATGACAATAACTTTTAGATAGATGTATGAATATTATTAAAATATAAATAAATAAAAAGAAATTGAGGTTCTGGGGAGTTTCAGTTATAAGAACTGGGATCCAGATTTGCCTATTCAATATTCTTTTCACTACAGAACTATGGAGGGAAACCATGTGGAAATATCTGTCCCTTTCCCTCAGAGGGAAAGATTCCATACAAGAGAGAATGCGGTATCTTGGCTAAACAAACTGGAAAGAAAATGCATCTTATTACTCCTAATGTTGTCCTTTTTTTCTAGGCCCCTCACCGTTCCCCAGCCAACAAACTCCTCCCTCAATGATACCAGGGGCAGTGCCAGGCAGTGGGCACCCAAGTGTGGCCGGTAATGCTCCTTTGGGTTTGCCTTTCAGCATGCCACCTCCTCCTATTCCTCCTCCTCCGTCATCCATCATCCCATTTAGTAGCCTAGCTGATTCCATCAATATTAACCTCCCTCCTCCTCCTAACCTGCATGGGCATCACCATCATCTCCCGTTTGCCCCGGGAACCCTCCCCCCACCTAACCTGCCTGTGTCCATGGCGAGCCCTCTACATCCTAACCTGCCGGCGACCACCACCACCATGCCATCCTCCTTGCCTCTCGGGCCAGGGCTGGGATCCGCTGCTGCCCAGAGCCCTGCTATTGTGGCAGCTGTTCAGGGCAACTTCATGCCCAGTGCCAGCCTGCTGCCAGGTGAGAAGGGACCAGGAGGGGACAGGGGAGGAGGGAAGGGTAGTGTAGGGGAATGTGTGGTGGGATCAAGGACAAATAGGAAGGAGCTCAGTGGCTGACAAGAGCTTCCCATTCCTTGCCGCATATTGACTCTGGAAATATCAAAACACAGAAGGGGATCCTCTAATGTTCCTCCACCACTCTCCAAACTGGTAGTCATGGGGTGCACCGCCCAGCCTGCCTGAAATGCAGCTATTACAGCTGGGATGAAGTTAGGTTCTGTTACTGGTGGGTCAGAGAGGGGCCATGTGAACTCGGAAAATGTTACTAATTTGCATGTAGATTTCATGTCCAAATGGTCCCATATCTCCAGCACCTGATCCTATAAATCATGAAAGATTTAGCTGCCTCAAGTTCAAAGTCTTAGTAGACACTCTCAGGGTTGACCTAGATCACTTAGTAAGTTTCCCAGGAGGAGCAAGGGAAGTTATTTGGGGTACAACAACCTCCTCTTATTAGGTCTTGCTATCCATGGAGAACCAAGTGGTAGCAAGTATCCCACTCATCCATTGTGAGCTTCATACCTTGGCCTATGTATTTGTCTGTCTGTAGTGGCCTAAATCTGAGTCTCATCTTTCAGTTCAGCTGATTGATCTACTTCTTTTCCACAGACCCTGGCACCCCAATCCCCCCAGACCCCACAGCCCCCAGCCCAGGTACAGTCACCCCAGTGCCACCTTCGCAGTGAGGAGCCGGCAGGACATCTCTTCTCTGCTCATTCCTGGTTTGGTGACTAGCCTCCTGAAACAGCTTGCCCATCCCAAAGGACAGAACATGCTGCCTCCCCCAAATCCCTTTACAAGTTGGACCTCTTCCCAGCCTGGACAGCCAGCCCTCACTACGTAAGGAAAGTCATCTTTCCCATTCCCCACCATGTCTGTTTGTGCCTCAAAGGCACAAAGTTTATATATGATTGTATCAAGACTTTTATTTAAAAGAGATTACTAACATCTGGGGAAGGGTATAGGAGAATACTGTGCCAGAGAGAGGGGCTAGTAGGGAGGTATTGGGTGTGGGTATTTATACCAGGTTCTGATTAACCACTTCTTAGGGGTACATCCCTTCTTACTGCAACTTTGTGGAATTTTTTAAAAAAGATAATAAATTCAAAAACACTTTTAAAGGGAAAGACAGAATGGGAGAGGAAACCCACACATTAGAGCTTTCCCCACTTCCCTTCAAAAAAAAAAAGAAAAAAAAAGTTGAGGTGGTTCTGATCAACAGGAACAGGGTAAGAGTGCCAGAGTGAACTCTAGAGGGGAGACAGTAGCCTCTGGGCTCCCTGCCCTTTTCCCCAGTTTCACTACCACCCACTCTTTGTGAGTGTCAATTCAGTCCTCTCCCCAGATCATTGAGAATAAACTCTGCTGCTGCTTCCTCAGATAATGTCACTGTTTTAGGCCTTCCCCACCTTTCCCCTCCTGTCCCAAGCTAGGCAAATTCCTCTAAATGTCAAGTTGTGTGTGTGTGTATGTTTGTTTTATAATTGGCTGCTTAGAGAGAGAGAGAGAGAGAGAGAGAGAGAGAGAGAAAGAGTGTGTGTGTGTGTATGTGTGTTTATATGTGGGGAGGGGATGTGGGGGAAAGGAGGGGAAGGACACTTTAGGAGTTTAAAGTCCTTCAGTAAATGGTAGGGAGAAGGGGGACTGGAGTCTGTATCCCAGTTCCCTAAATTTGAATAATTACTTTCCCAGAGGGAATGAAAGATAGAGCTGACAGAAGATGGAATGTTTTTAAAACCTGAAATTTAAAAAAAGCACTTAAGCACCTCCCTTTTATGATCTCATTCCTTTTCCCCATCAAGACCATCAGAAACATTCATTTCTGATCATCTCTGGAACCTGGGGATTCAGGGAGAGAAGTATGGATGGGTGTGTGCAATGTAGAGCTGACTGCTGTTGCTGACAGCTCTCCCCACTCTCTGAATTCTCCTCCTTGATTTACCTTGGATATAAAGACAAACCTGACTCTTCTGATCTGTCCTCCTGGAGCCAGCATCCCCATTCCCCAATTCCCTCCACCCAGGCCCTTTGTTCCATGTGCCCTTTTATAATGTACCCACACTTACTTTTTCCCTTCTGTGGCTCTGCACCTTCTGTTAAGTCTTCTGTACATTTTCCTTTTTTTTTTTTTATAAATTAATTTGCTTTTCACTTCCATCTTGTGGGTTACTGCTGTGTTGTATTACTTAATACTAGTTGGCAAAGGTGGAATGGGCTGGATAAAGAATTTACTTTTCCTTCAAAGTTTTGAAAAAGTTTTCTACTTTTCAGGATCAGGATTTGGGGAGGAGGAACTGGAGTTCCCTGAAGAGATAATAAAGGTGGGGTCTTCCCTACCCAGAACAGAATACTTTTGGCCAGTAGACAAAGCTACAGATCAGATTAGCTTTAAGGCTAGTGTAGTCCCTCTCAAATGATAAAGTTTAGTTTTTCTGTGAACCTTGTAGGGTATAGAGGCTTTCTGTCCTTCCCATATCAGGAGATATGGAAATTCAGTCTTCAGTTTGTTGTGACCCAAGGATGGTTGACATAATTGGTCCAGGCCCCTATTTGATTGGGAGCTCAGTGATAACTGTTGAGGACAGGAATAAGCATTGAAGCCTTATTGTTTTTAGATAGGAGGTATTGTTTGTTTTCTTTCTCTACCTGTCTGAAGGCAGCTTGCTGAGCCCAACTCTTATTTCCCTAAACCCTTGGCCCATCTACTGTAGCTTTGTTTTGCCCCTTATACCTCTATTCCCCTAAAAGAGAAAAAAAGCATCAATACTTTGCCTTCTTCAGGACCACCCCAGAAGAACCACCACCAGATGATCAGGAGCAGATAGCAAGTTTATTTGGTGAAAGCAGAGAGCAAATAGGCCAAAGAGGACATATGGTGGGGGTTGGAAGTAAGGATTTTGGTAATCCTGAAAATGTAGTTAGTTGCTTCAGGGGCAAGAGGATTTTCATACTGAGAAAGTTAGGGGTTCTTTGTGGAAAGGGGGGTTGTTTTCAGCCATTCAGCACCATCCGGACCAGCTCTGTAGAGAAAGAAATAGGGATGAGCCAGGGAGTGGGCAACAGGGGAGGGCCTAGCTGAGGGTGGTAGGACATTTAGATCCCTGAGGTGGCCGGAGTAGAAAATCTCCCCCAGAGTCCAGCTCTGGGGGGCAATTGTACAGGATAAAAGAGCCACTGGTGGGATCTGACTAGGCCCCGTTGCCCCCAGCTTCCCTCCCAATACTTCTTAGTTCCCATCCCACCCTGAGCAGCAAGGATACAGCAGAGGTAGAGAAGGCGTCCCACCCCGCCCAACTACCACCTATAGGCACTGTCAACCCATGGCAGGTGAAGGGGAGGACACAGTGGGTTTATTTTGGAGGAGGGGGGAGATTACCTCCAAGCTGCCCAGCCAAAGGGGAAAAAAGGAAGATGAGGAAGATTCAACTGTAGCAGGAGCTGGCCAGGCAACCCTTCCCCATCGCCAAAACCCTCACCCAGGAATATGGACAAGGGTAAGATAGCACCCTAAAGCAAGACTGTTCCAGGCCTGGTGAGTTGCCAGACACCTGGGTAAGAAAAGCTAGACATCACAGAGCCCAGGGCAAAATTTGAGGGCCATCTAGAGATGGGTAATACCCAGACAGTCTTCCTTTATGCAGGGGGACTACCCTCCCCTTCCCAATCAGACAGGTTCATGCAGAAACATGCTAAGAGAAAGTCAGAGGTGAGAGGCAAAGGCAGGGGACAAATAGCCAAAGAGAAGGGGGAAAAGCAGGGAAGGGTCGAGGAAGGAGACATGGGAAGGTCAACTTGGGAGGAAAGGGAGGAGAGGCTGGGAGGAGCCGTACCCGCCCCATGGGGCCCTTCACCCCGACAGGATATGCCTCACAAACGCTGCAGGAAGGAAGAGACATTAATGGTGAAGACAAGACACGGACATGGGGTGGTGGGGTGTCACACAGGGATGTGAGGGCAGACATTCTACTCCTTATTTACCTTCTGCCCCTCATGCTTGCCTCTCCTGCTGCCCCCCTCTGACCTCCCACACCTGAGCTGGGCCCTCCCCTTGCCTGCTTCCAAAGTTCAGCCCACCTGGAAACACACCTGGCCGTAGTGGGATACTAAGGAGTGCTGACAGAAGTTTACTGTGGGAGGAGATCCTCCTGCCATGCTCTGAGGGCAGCAAGGACTCTCAGCACTGAGGAGGCCCTTGGTGTCAATAGCTAGGACCCTACCTCAACTTGCCATATTGTTAAAGCCTTTCCAAAGAAAATGCTCCCCACACCCCTCTCACCTTCATAGTTGATACAACCGTTGCTGTCCTCATGCCCTGCCACCAACACTTCAACTTCTTCTTCTGTCATCTTCTCACCTGTTAGAGAGGGGAACCGACCTCTCAGGCAATCAACTGACTGGAGAAAAGTAGGGAAGGACCCCCAAAGGCTAAGGGAAGACCAGAGGTCTAGGAGTCTGGCCAGAGGAGGCCTTACTTACCCAGAGTGATGAGGACGTGCCGGATCTCAGCCCCCATGACTGTGCCGTTCCCTTCCTTGTCAAACACCCGAAGCCCCTCTACATAGTCCTCATATGTGCCCTGGTCCTTATTCTTTGCTACAGTTTGCAGCATTGGCAGAAAATGTTCAAAGTCCAGCACCTTCACATTCATCTCTATACACCAGACAAAAAGGGGGGGGAGGGGCGAGGTTAAATGGTAGTGGCATCGAGTCAGAACAACAATTTTCCATATTCCTTGGGCTGAAGAGCTCTGAAAAAGCCAGATCCCTCTGTGTGAAGACTTTTTTTTTCCTATCAGACATTTCCCAATATATCCTTATAACAATTCAGAACCCTCTTCTGTAACAGCAACCATAACAATTGAGCTAAGTAACATCTATTATCTCCCACCTCAAAGAAGAATGTCATTCTGCTCCCTTCCCCTCCAACAAGGGCTAGTTTGGGTAGTCCCCCCGCCCCCACACACTGGGTTCTCCACACAGGGGCAGTTTACACCTTGAGTTGCATTCTTAAGAGAATTCCTAACTGCACCCCCAAGTCATTCTTGGGGCCCGCTCTCACCATCACTCTTGGGATTCCCTAAGACCTTGAGCACCTCAGCATTGGTAGGATTCTGGCCCAGGGCTCGCATCACATCCCCACACTGGCTGTATAGGATCTTTCCATCCCCTGTTCGGTCAAACAGCTGGAAAGCCTCCTTGAATTCTACAGGTGGGTCAAGAGAACACAATGTCAAAAGTGGAGCGCTATATCCCAAGTCCTATCCCAGAGCTGTGGACACAATTCACTTTGGCAGGGAGAAACCCAACTCCTGGGTAACTCTACCATACTGAATCTGGTTTCATTTATGATCAGGTTTCCCAAAGGGCCCAGAGAATTCCACGTAAGCTTCCTGATCACTTGCCTGGGTTGGGGGTACTCCATCTCTCTAATACCTCTCTTATTTCTCTCTTCCACTCACTCAGCCCCGCCTTAACTCCTGGGGGAGGAATGCGCCACCGCCCAGTCTGGGTTCCAGTCCTTATAAGGAAGTAGGTGCAGCCCAGGGCTCAGGACATCCCAAAAGGGCCAGGTTTTTCTCCCATTTCCTAAGTAGGCAGTGCTTCCTGTGCAAGGGCAGAGAGCTGCAGCCAGGCTTCGAACCCCTGCTTCCTCCCACTCAGATTCCCAGGACCCAGACCGATGCCCCACACTCCGAGTCACAGTTCTCCGAGTCCCCAGGGTAAGCCAGCAAATAAGGGAGAGCGGACACACAGGGTTGTGTCACAAATAGGGAAGAGAGGACGGAAGTCGGTTAATAGGGAGAGGGCAAGAGCAGGCAGCCTAACACTCACTCCCCAAACCATCACAGCACAACGAAGTTATGTAAATCTACACACACCGACCCCCGAAACTCACCCAATGTCTGGGATTCACAGCTAGAGAAGAGGAGGACAGTGAAAGGAAAGAGAGTAAGAGGAAAAAAAATGGAGGAAACGGGAGGAGAGAAAGGAAACAGACACTCCTGGGTGGGTGTGCGGGAGTGGATGCTGGAGGGAGGTCCCAGCAGACGGGGGCTTACGGCATGCCCCCGCCCCCTTCAGGCAGGGTCGGAGGCCACTCACCTGCAGTCTGATCTTCCGTGAAGTCACACTGTGGTCCAACAAAGAAGAGAGGGGAGGAGAGTCAGCATCCAGGCCTCCACACCCAAAGGCTCCCCCTCGTCTCCCCCCCACAATTTCCAACTCCTCTGGGCCTGTTTCCTCAGCTGCCAAACGACGGCATGGGACCGGCTGGTCCCCAAGGCATCGTCCAAGTCCAAACTGGGTCCCTTCTCCTCGCCCTCCCAGTCCTGGGCCCCCAAATTTAACAGATATACAGCACCCTAAGGTTAGGTTACGCTGACCCTTCGGGGAGCCTCCAACTCTCCCCGGCCCCCCCGCAGCCACCCCCTGAGGCTCCCTGTCCGTCCATCCCCACGCCCCTAGCCGGGCCGCCTAGCCTTCCTGCCCTTCTCCAGGGCCCCACCATCTTGGCCGTGCAGCCCAATGCTCCTGCCGCCACTGCCGCCGCCGCCGCCGCCGCTGCTGCTGCGCTATGTAATGGCTTCGTCTCTCCCCAGCTCCAATCTGCCCTTAGCGCGTCCCATGACGTCACCCTCTCCAGGTTTAGCCAATCGGAGGCCCAGCCTGAAGTTTATGCAGATGAGCTCGCTGGGTTGTTCTTTAGGCGGGTTCGAGCCGAGCATTTCGGGACTCGTCGGGGCCGGGAGGGAGGAGGAGGAGAAAGTGGGATGCGAGCTACTCCTATTCTGGGAGTGTCACCAGAAACCCCGGAGCTATCTATGCTCTTTCACCTCCTGCTGGCCGGGGTGCCCGCCCCGGCTGGAAGAGCCAACGGAAAATACCCCGAACTTGGACTCAGCCTCGGGGATCAGCCTCTGAATCTCCGGGCTTTACCAGTCTGGGCGGGAGCCTGGATTCAAACCGAGGGCCTCTGACTCACTCCAGATCTTCGATTCCCCCGCCCCCACGCCCCAGGCCACCTCTGAACCCCTTCTGAGTAAACCGTGTGGCTGTAAAGCCGAGTCACCCGCTCTCTGGGCCTGTCTACTCCTGATCGGTAAAAGGAAGAAGCTGGACTAAATGACCTCTAGTTCTTGGTCTTTCCAGCTCTATTACTTATGGAAATTAGACACTAGGCAGAACTCTTTCTTTCTATTATCCCGGGGCGCAGAGTGAGGGCCTAGAACTGGAGTGTCCTAGAATGAGAGCTGGAAGGGATCGAAGTCATCCAGTCTTCCCCTCCCCACCCATTTTACTGAGAGGAAACTGGTTTACACGACTAAACTAAATCAAGATTAAATGACGTTCCTAAGGTCACATAGCAAATGGCACTTGGAACTAGGGGCTCTGACTCTTAAATAAAGCTCTTTTCACCAAACCTCGTTCAAGGACCAATCATTGGAGGAGGGGGGGGAGAAGGATTGGTGAGCAGGGAAAGAGTGAAGGTGATCCCTCACACAGAGACACAAACCTCCTCCCCCCTTCAAATAACAGACCAGAAACTGGAAATCCATTTCTTTATTATGGAAAACAAAGCGAGAGTAGGGGGACACACAGGCGTCTGTCCCCTCCTACACCATCCTTCTTCATTCTCAAAGCAACAAACATTTACTCAGTGCCTACTATTTACAAGGCACAGGACTTTCATCTCTCCAGGATGCAGGAAAACCGTCTGGGTGGAGAGAAGTAGGATCTATAGAGACAAAAGTGTTCCGTCGTTTGGGAGCTAGGACACTGACTGCTTTCCCCGCCCACTCCCCTCCTGCCACCACCATCTCCCCCCTCTCAGGAGCAAAAAGAGGTGGACACAGTTCTCCCAGAGAAAGGAAAACTGGGGGCAGCTAGGTGACCCAGTGGATCGAGCACCCGCCCTGAAGTCAGGAGAGACCTTGAGTTTAAATCTAATCTCAGACACTTAACACTTCTTAGCAGTGTGACCCTGGGCAAGTCACTTAACCCCAATTGCCTCAGGGGAAAAAATGAGAAGGGGAAACTGATAGAAGTAGCTTCTATTTACATTCTCTGTGGTTTTAAAACAGTTTCCTATACTGAGTTGATCCTCACAACAGCCCTGTGAGACTGAGAAAATAAATATTATTAAGCATAGATGAAAACACAGGATTTTGGAAATGCAATGATGTGGCCATTAATAGAGGTGACAACTTGAACCTAAGGACTTGAGTCCATATTCACTGATATTTCCAGGGCACCTTATTGCTTCTAAAGCTCCCAAAGGGGACAGAGAAAAAAGTAGGGATGAAGCTGAGGAGACAGGGGTAGGACGGGGTAGGGCATTACTCTACCTTAGGGCCTCAGCTTGACATAATGTGTTTCAGGAAGGCTGCCGAGGGAAGGAAGGAAGGGTGGTCAGAAGCAAGCACTCCTGCTCTCCTCTCCCTCCTTGGAGTATAGATTATTTCTCCATTTCCAAAGCCCACAGCACCTCCCAGAGAGTGACTCCCCTGAGCACACACACACCCTCCCAACTTCTTTCTTGATTTCTGCTTTTCTCCCCATCTTCTCACCCTCATAGTTGATGGAGCCATTGTTGTCTTCATGGCCAGCCAGGAGGGTCTCCACTTCTTCCTCAGTCATCTTCTCCCCTATAGCAGAAGGAGAAAAATTTGAAATGTACTCCCTCCCACCCAATTTCAGCCATTTAGGGACAATACTTCTTCATCTTGCCCCCCAAACTGAGCTTTCTCTTTCCTTTCCTTTCCCTCTTCCCCTTAGTCCCATGTTCCCCATTATATATTATTAATGCTATGCTATTGTATATCACTTTTCTTCAAAATGACGTAGTCCTACCGGCAGAAAGCCCAGGAAGCCCGAGTTTCATTGTCTCCTGGACAAAGAATGAAAACGACTTGCCCCCAGGCCACACAATCTTGGCAGAAGGCTTGGATGCCAAGCCTTCTGATTCACTCCCTTCCCACTTGGCACTTGAGGTTGTCAGAACGTTAAGAAATCTTATAGGATTTATACTCTCTGGAGTTTGGGATCTTCCTCATCTCAGCTACATCCCTTTCTATTCTTGCTTCTTCAAATACGTCCCTTCCAATAAATATCATTTCCTTGCTTAGACTGGACTAAAATGCCCCCTTGCATTGCCATGTCTACCCTGCCTTCCACAACAATCCCCCTGGTCCCACCCAGGCCTTCTACAATGGCCATGAAGCCCACTTCCTGCCCTGAGCTGAACCTTGTTCCATCTCATCAATCTGGGATCTTTCCCCTAATTTCAAGCGAACTTTTCCTTCTCCTCTCAGGTGTCCTCTCTCCCAATCTTACCCAGGGTGGTAAGGACATGTCGGAGTTCAGCCCCCATGACTGTTCCATTCCCTTCCTTATCAAACACTCGAAGTCCCTCCAAATAATCTTCATAGGTGCCTTGGTCCCGGCTTTTAGCTACAGCCTGGAGCATGGGCAGGAAGGTCTCAAAGTCCACACGCTTGGAGTTCAGTTCTGAGGGAATGGCAGAGAGGTGGGGGGGGGGGGGGGGGAGGAAAGAGGGTCCTGAGTAATCTTTTCCTGGGACTCCTTAACCCAACCCTCATTACCTGGGATTTCTAGCCAGGAGGCAGTCCCATTAGAACTGTCCCCTTCAACACATCTGTATCATTTTAGTTGTGCTGTTTGTTTGTTTGTTTTTAACAAATAGAATTTTACTTTAAGTGCATATAGATTTTGTTTTCATGACACAAATTATAAATGCTTTATATACAGTACATTGAACTGTATTTGGAGGAGTCACTGATATTTTCATTTTTTAGTAATACATATCTAACTCTCTGTTGGAGTCCTTAACATCACCTGTTGAGCTTTTGTCCCACTACCATCATCCCTGTGATCCTCACTATTCCTGAAGTCTTACCATCATTCTTTGGGTGACCCAAGACCTTGAGCACCTCAGCATTGGTAGGGTTCTGGCCTAAGGCCCGCATCACATCTCCACACTGATTGTATAAGATTTTCCCATCTCCTATCCGGTCAAATAGTTGGAAGGCTTCTTTGAAGTCTGGGAATGGGGAAGAAATTAGGGTTAGCCAAAGGGGGGGGTTCTCTCCTTCCATGGTTGGAAGCAGGAATCAGAATAATGGATTAAGGTAGAACAGCAGGAGGAAGAAATTCTGAGGACAGAACTAATGTGGAAGGCATTCTGAGGCTGGTTAAAAAAAGAGAGAGAGAGAGAGAGAGAGAGACAAACAGACAGACAGACAGACATAGGGAGACAGAAAGACAAGACAGTGACAACAGATTTAGGAGAGGAGGGTGGGGGTGGGTGGTTATGGTCTCCTCACCCTCCAGCTGGTCCTTGTTAAACTCGATCTGTGAAGGAAAAGACAGTGTGAGGATAGCTGGGATGCCATGAAACCCCCAGGCTGGGCCAACCCCCTCTCCCCGACCCCTTATAATTGGCAGTCTTTATGGAGTGGCTCAAAGGGACCCAGCTGGGAATTAAGAGCGCCTAAGTCCCATTCTCAGCTCCAGGCTTTAGGAGAATACCAGCAGGGGCTATGTGGGAGGGAGACCTTCCTGGGAAACCATGCTAATCCAGCACCACCTGTTCCCCTCCCCTGGCTCTTCCAACCCTGCATCCCTCACATAACCGGCAGTTGAACAAAAGCTAAATTTACCCCCACACCCCCAGCTGTGATTGTCTAACAAGTCCCACTCCCCACCCTCCCTTCTCAGACAAATGGCCTCCTTCTTTCTCTTTTAGCCCCTTTCTCAGGCCCTGAAGAGTGGAAGTATAGAATGGATTCTGACAGAGTCCCAAGAAGTTGAACATCTCTGTTCCCAGATTCTAGTGTTCCCCACATCTCTGTACTCTATTCAAGGTGTAAAGGGGTGCCATCATGTGCCATATTGAAGAGATAAGAGGGGAAAAATGAACATGGGAACAGCAAAATCTGAGTGCTTGGATTCAGATTTGTGATAACCCCATTCTACAGATTTAGTGTCTGGCTTCCGAGTTTGTTATGGGGGAGCTAAGAAAACCCTCATGCCCATTTTAGTCCTCCCCCATTCTCCTTATTCCATCTATAAGCCCCCTATTCATCATCTCTCCAAATCCACACGTCTTAAATATTCCTCCCCAATCTCCCATTCCTGCTCCCTTCCCTTCATCTTGACTCCTACGCCAAGGAGACTCACCACCACTTTGGAGAGGTCAATGGGGGGCTCCTGGGGTTTAGTGGGAGCTGCTGAGGCAGGGGCGGCAGCTGGTTCGACCTTGGGCTTTCCCGGAGGGGCCACTGCTGGCTTGGCAGCAGGTTTGGGGGCAGAAGGTCCCAATGGCCTCTTCACAGGGGCGTCTTTTTTGGGAGGCATGGTGGATGATGGATGACGGGCACAAGGACAGTGCCCGGAGCGGGCACTGAGTTTAAATAGCCAGGGAGTCTGGGATATCAAGGGGGCGGGGGCAGGGATCAGGCTGGGGGGGATGTGAGGTGGAGGAGAAAGACAAAGATAGACAAAGAAGCCTGCCTGCCCTCTACCTCCCCTGCCTCCCCCATTCTGGGACTCCTGCCCCAAGGGTTCCATCTTTCTGCCCACATTTCCCAAAGCATTTTGCCAAACTACTGCTCCCTCTGGAAACAAGGGAAGGAGAGTATTGGGGAACTAGTGCCTGGATTGAAAGGCTCACCCTTGGGTGAGCAGGAATCGTCCCAACACAGAGGACCATGGCATCACAAATCACAAAAGTCACTGATATAGGAAAGGCTAGGGACACCGGAGAACTCATTTCAACCTCTGCACTCCCTCTCCTCTGGGATAAATATTTTCTCCCCCTGCAATCTTTATCCCTTGCAGGAGTGGGATGCAACTGAGAGGAAGGAAGAATTCAAAGTTGAGGGTGAGCTTATGACTCACCACCTCCCCCTCCCCAAAGTCCCTTTAGGTGATCCAAGCATCTTTCCAAATCAGGTCCCCGGCTGTGGGAAGTGGGGTGTCGGTATCCATCATCCCTAATGCCACTGTTTATGCTCCTGGCCTCTACCCAGATCCAGAACCAGATAGGGTAAGTAGCAAATTGGGGGGAGGAAAATCGGATAAGGGAAGGCAGTGGGAGGCTGCCACCGCCTTGGCCAGCAAAGGTAAGCAGAGGTCAGAGTTAACACACCCCCTGCCTTGGTCTTGCAAAAGGGGCTCGAACGTCTGATACCCAAAACAAGAAGAATGGCTAAATCTCCATTCCTGAAAGAACCCAAGAAATAAACCTAATGAGCTTTTCCATTACTCATTTCTCACCAACACCGGTAACAGAACCCTGCCCTCCTCCTGGACTCCAGACTGGCCAGAAGCAGATAGAAGGGAAAACCTGTTTTCCATCCTCACCCTCTGTATTGAAGGTAGCAGTTCTGAAGGGATCCAAAGGAAAGGGAAAGACATAGGGTGAATAATAAGGCCCACTTGAAAATTGATCATGTTTTGGATAAGGAAAGTAAGGTAACTCTGAAGCTAGATTCTGAAATCCTGAAATGGTCACTTCTGAGAAGGGGGGCTATGAGAGGAGGGGGCTTTGAGGTAAGGGAAGAGAGGAGAGAGTGGGAAGATTTTGGAAAGGAGAGATGACCCCCTTGGGTTGTTTGTTGTTTGTTCTTGAAGAGGACCATGAGCTCAGGGAGGTGACACATGACATGCAAGTGAAGTGGATTTAAGTGAGGGAAGCTGTGCAGGATCACCTGCCTCCTCTCCCCTCCAGAGCCAATTGGGTGGCAAGATATGCATCTGGATGCCTGGAGATGGCCCTGGATGCAGTGGGAAACCTTGGCCTTTTTAAGCTAAGTCTTCCACAGGTCTCAGTTTGTCTGAGGTCACACCTATGCAGTGATTAAAACTAGGTAGCAATCGAAGCAAAGAATCTCCTATTTCACCTGCTGCAAAGTAATATCATCAAGAAATCTGTATCTGAATCCCCCTAGATTAAAACCTCCTGAAGTCAGAAAGGTCAAGGTCTCCTGGGTCCCTCCGGAAGTACTTCCTCAAGTGACTACAGAGTTTCTCCAAGGACAAGATAAGCAGCCACCCAGGATGAGTTGGAGCTCTGGTCTGGTTTGCTAAAAGACATGAGGGGGTTATCTGGACAGTACTGAGTCAAGGTGAAGGTGAAATACCCATTCAACAATCCTTTTATCAAGAGAGAATAGAGAATTATTGGTCAGAATATTCTTTTTATGTTTTCTCTGTGTGTACTTTGGATTTTTCTGTATTTTTAGCATTTCGTGTGTGTGTGTAGGAAATAGATAGCTGTTCTATATCTGGTCTATATTGTCTACTGAATATATCTTTCCATTCCTTATTTTGAGGAGACTAGACTTGAGCCAAATTGAAGTTTCAAAAAATTTCCCTTTAGGTTTTCAGTCTGGGGTGCAAAGAGAGTGAGCCCAGATCTGAAGTGGAAGAGGACAAATGCCCCAAGACTGACTCACAGCAAGTGGGTCTACACGAGGGAAAGCCAAATGACTCATCCAAGAGCACACAGCTGACCGATATAGTCAGAATTTCAGCCCGAATCCTGCCTCCAATTTCAGTACTTTCTATCACAGCATCAAGTTGCCTCTGTGAGCCTGAGCTACTTTCCTCCTCCTAAGTATCAGATTTCCCATCTGTCAAAAGCAAATAGGAGAGGGCTTAACCCAGTCGCCCACTCAATGACTTTGACTGATTGAAGGAATTGACAGTTTGGTTCAGTGTAACCCAGTTCTAACCTAGTCAAAGCAAGAGATAAATGCCATCCTTAGACTTCCATCACTGATGTCAATAAGTGGTTCTGATAAAACTACTTATGAGTTAATTCTGAACCTGCTCAGCCCTAAGGGATTCTGGGAGTGGTAGTGTCAGCTCATGGAAAATGTAGTTCTTTTCTTTTAAAATGGTTGCTGAGTACCAGGTTGTAGACTTTTAGCATTTAAATTTTTAAACAGTTGTTCTCCAGACTATGGGGATCATTTGTCTTATCCTGAAAAAAAAAATTGAATACACTCATATGCATTATATGTATACATTGGCTTCCTAATAGATTTTATACATTATGAAACCTTCAAATAGAACAGAATTTGTTAAAGAATGAGATAAATATCAAATAAGCAACTTCTTAAAATAATTTTAATTTATGTACTATTGTAAATTTAGTGAGAGAAATATGATTGAATAAACTTACTTTTTTAAAAAAATAGTATTTTATTTTTCCAAATACATGCAAAGATAATTTTTAACATTCATCTTTGTAAAACCTTGTGTTCCAAATTCTTCTCCCTCACTACACCTCGTCCTCCTTTCGAAGATAGCAAGCAATCTATTGTAGGTTAAACATGTGCAATTCTTCTAAACATAATCTCATTACACAAAGAAAATCCAAACAAAAGGGGAAAAAACATTAAAAAAAAAAAAGGTGAAAATACTATGCTTTGATTCACATTTAGTCTTCATAGTTCTCTCTCTGGACTTGAATGACTCTCTCCATCACAAGTCTATTGGAATTGCCTTGAATCACCTCATTGTTGAAAAGAGCCAAGTCCACCACAGTTGATGATCATATAATCTTGTTATGTGTACAATGCTCTCTTTGTTCTGCTTACTTCACTTAACATCATTTCATATAAATTTTTCCAGGCTTTTCTGAAATCATCCTGCTAATTATCTCTCTCTTTTTTTATTATAGCTTTTTAATTGACAGAATATATGCATGGATAATTTTTCAACATTGTCCCTTGCACTCATCTCTGTTCTGACTTTTCCCTTCCCTCCCTCCACCCCCTCCCCTAGATGGCAAGTAACCCACACATGTTAAACATGTCAAAGTATATCTTAAATACAATATATGTACGTATTTGTATAGTTCTCTTGTTGCACAAGAAAAATCGGATTCAGAAGGTAAAAATAACCTGGGAAGAAAAACAAAAATGTAAGTAGTCCACATTCGTTTCCCAGTGTTCTTTCTTTGGGTGTAGCTGGTTCTGTTCATCGTTGATCAATTGAAACTGAGTTATGTCTCTTTGTCAAAGAAATCCACTTCCATCAGAATACATCCTCATACAGTGTTGTTGTTGAAGTGTATAATGATCTCCTGTTTCTGATCATTTCACTTCTGTGAATTATTTCTTACAGAACAATCATATTCTATAACATTCATGTACCATAACTTATTCAGTCTTTCTCCATCTAATGGCCATTCACTCAATTTCTAGTTCCTTGCCACTACAAAAAGGGCCGCCACAAACATTTTTGTCCATGTGGATCCTTTTCCCTCTCTTATGATTTCTTTGGGATATAAGCCAGTAGAGACACTTCTATATCAAAGGGTATGCACAGTTTTATAGCCCTTTGGACATAGTTCCAAATCGCTCTCCAGAAAGGTGGGATCAGTTTGGAACTGCATTAGTGTCCCAATTGTAGGATCTAGAGCTGGAAAAGACTTTGAGACCATCTAGTCATGGAATCTTTTGGGGATAATAGATTTAGAACTGGAAGGGATTTCTGAGACTTTTAGGTCAAACTGAGGTTAGGTGATGTGCCCAAGGTCATATAGCTCTATATGAGGAGATAGGAATCTCACATCCTTCCTTCCCTGCCCGGTCCCCAGCCTTACCAAACTCTTGCTCATCTTGAGAAGAGGGCAGGTGACGTAGTAAACAGGGTAACATATTTGTAATCAGAGGACCTGGATTTGAATCCCTACTTTCTTAGTTCTTGGGCAAGTCTGGACCACAGTTTCCTCATGTTACACACAGAATGCTGGACTGTGTCAGGAAGACCACTTTGATCTCTGCCTCAGCTTCTTACTTAGGTAACCCAGGTTCAAAACTCATTTGCATAAGACTCTCCTTATTGGTGTAGATTGATAATTTGATGTTCCACACCTGAATGTGTAGTAAAATCGGTGAGAGCTTGGGAGAAGAATGATCCTGGTCTTACATTTTCCGTTTCAAGAGAAGGGACACATACCCAGACCTCTTTCAGGTCCCCGAAAGAAAGACTTTGGGAGGGGCAGTGGATAGAGCACCAGCCCTGAAATCAGGAGGACCTGAGTTCAAACGTGTGACCCTGGACAAGTCACTTAACCACAATTGCCTCAGCAAAAGAAAAAAGAAAAAAAAAGACTTTGGGAAAAGGTAAACATGTTAATGAGCCAGCACCTTGATCATATTCCTATTCATAATTTGCTTCACTATTAACTTTGGGGAATTTCCTCTTGGCAATGATCTGGGACTCTCTCTTGGTTAAGCTGAGAAATATTACTGTCATTGGGAGAACTCATTCCTCTTTATTTTACATAGTCTTCAATGTATACTTTCTCTAATTTCTATTTGTTATCTATTAAATGAGTTCATTTGCTGTTCCCTGCATATATCCTTTGTGAAACTAGTGTTTGATAGGAAGGAAATCAAGCCTTGATTAGACAGCTTGGGGGACTCTTTCTCCATTAAGGAATAAAATTCATCTTGAACCTAAATATTATTTTTTCTAGACTAACTGTAGGGCACCTAGGTGGTAAAGTAGATAGAGTGCCAGTCCTGGAGTCAGGAAGATTTTTTCTTCCTGAGTTCAAATCCAGCTTCAGACATTAACTAGCTGTATGACTCTGAGTAGGTCACTCTTTACCTGAGTTCCTCATCTATAAAATGACCTGGAGAAGAACATGGCAAGACATTCCTGCATCCTTGCCAAGAAAACCTCAATGGGGACATGAAAAGTCACACATGTTTGAAAATAACTCCACAACAGACTAACAATATTTAAGGGATTAGATAGTATTATTCTAGCCAGGTACTCTGTGCTCTGAGGAACTCAGAGTAACCACCTTCTGGCCCCAGCCTCTGGCCCCAACCTCCTGCTTTCCTTCCTGGAAAGGATCAAAGTCTCTCTTGGAGAAGGATAAGTGGAGGAAACTCTAGAGATCTCTATTCATGCCTTCCTATAAGCAACATCTAGACAGACCCATGTGGACACACATAACCTTCATGGGCAAACAAAACACACACATACACACACACTACTCTCTCTATTTCACTATATGATCCTGGTCTCAGGATGTAAGATGAGAATAATAATAGCTCCCGCCCCCAGACTTACTGTGTTTAGTAATTTCTTCAAACCTCTGGATCTCCACTTTGCAGACCTTAAAGTTCAGCAAACTACGACAATTTTTATTTGGACAGAACCTTTGATTTCATCGTTTCAAGAATTCTGAGAAAAGTAACTCCTACCACTGCAGATTTATGTCTGCTCTGAAATTAATCTTTTTAGAAAGTCCCCTGGGGTTCTAAGAAGCAGGCAGATTGCTCAGACTCCCACAGCCCTTTATGTGAGGGAAGCAGAACTTGAACTTAGATCTTCCTGATTTTAGAACTGGCTCTTGTCCTCTAAGCTATGTTATCTCTCACTGTTATTAACAGTAATCATCATCATCATCATCATCATCATTATTATAGCCCCTTAAAGCCCAACCTAGTTTCCACATCTTGAGGAATTATTATTATTATTATTGGTGTTATTTCATTGAAATGTAAACTCATAATACACCAAATAGAGAATGAGACCTTGAGCCAATAGCATTAGAAGTCACTCCTTCCCCTCAGGGCTTTGTGGCCCAGGACCCTGAGTGTGTGTGTGTGTGTGTGTGTGTGTGTGTGTGTGTGTGTGTGTGTTTGTAGGAGGGGATGAGTCAGTCCAAAACTGCCTATATTATCACCTTAGAAGCAAAAACTGGAGATGGGACCTTGGTGAATTATACAATATTTGAACCAACATATAGGCTTTGTGAATAAATGTAATAAAGCTTCCATAGGAATATTTTTAAAAATTTTTAACTTTATTTTTTAAAAATTGCCTCCTATATTTTTGCCTGCCTGCATTTTTTATTTCCTTCACAGGCTAATTGTACGATATTTCAGAGTCCGATTCTTTTTGTACAGCAAAATAACAGTTTGGTCATGTATACTTATTGTGTATCTAATTTATACTTTAATATATTTAACATGTATTGGTCATCCTGCCATCTAGAGGAGGGGAAAAATTGGAACAAAAGGTTTGGCAATTGTAAATGCTGTAAAATTACCCATGCATATAACTTGTAAATAAAAAGCTATTAAAATTTTTTAAAAATTGCCATGTGCACAGCAGGACATGAGAGGATTCCAAATATAAAGCACTAAGTTTTCATTTCAAGAAAGCCTATATAATCAATACTATACATTGTGTTCAGAGCTGTTTATCTTTTCTTTGCTTCCCAATTCTCTTGTTGAAAAAAGGAGTAAAATTCTACAAATTGTACAGAAGCAAAAAAATTTTAATGTCTCCAGACAATAAACTTAGCAGTTACTTTAATTTTCACACTAAAGGATGTAATCTGATAGGAAAGTCCTGAAAAGGATGGGAGGGAGGGTTAGCAAGATGTTGTCTTTGTCTTATGTAGGAAGTATAGAATATATCCTTTAATTTTTAAAGGTTAGAGATGCTTTGTTATTCTAACTTAAAAAGTTTCTGAAAACCTTGCAATTTCTTTTAGTATATCTATCTAAAGTTTACCAAATATTGCTTTAATTGAAAGTGACTTTGACCCCATTGTTCTCTCCCTCTTCCCTAGGAAAAAATTTGGGTTTCTGCTTTGAACTGAGCAGTCCTAAAATATTCTGTATGCCTTCTAAGTGGCGTAATTTAATATTTGGATATTTAATCATTTGTTTTATTATATAATTGAGAAGATAGTGATATGTATTAATATTAGTTCATTTATTTATGAAAATGTATGGGAGAAATAATTTGCCAGTGGTCCCCAAATTATAAGATCTAGTGTGAGAGTTTAAATATCTAAATACATAAGCATTGAAATGAAAAAAAAATTAAGGTTTTATACCAGAGGTATATTTTATTTTCTATAATATGTGAGCCTGAAAATATGTAAAACCAGATTTTTAAAATGTAAATCATTTAAAACGATTAAGGCAAGGAAGATTGCAAAATAGAGAAAAGCAAAGAATTTGCCTCATTTTTTTAATGCAGGAAAAATTTTATATTACATTCTTTTTAAAAATTTTTTTTATAACTTTTTATTGACATATATTACATTCTTGCAACAATAAGTGCCTAGATTAGTAGACATGCCTTTGAAACTCCAAAGGTAATATTTTATTTCCAAATTTGCCTCATTATTTATTTACTTTGTAAATCTAGATTTTCATATACTGGGTTTTGCTTATGGAGGCATACCTTCATGTTGTTGCTTTTAGTCTTTGTTTTCTGAGAGGACCAATAATAATATAATACTTTGATTTGTTTGTGAACTGAATTTAAGTGAGGCAAAGTTGTGCAAAGTCACCAGCCTCACTTTCTCCTCCAGAGTCCAATAGCAAGATAAAAGTGGAAAAAACTGGCTGACATGCGAAGGGCAAAAGGATGCAGAAAGCTGAAAAACAGTCCTTTGTTGCCATCATTCTGTCTCCTTTAGCCATCATCTTTTCATCACAGCCCTTTTATCAGACTGGATGACCCCTTATGCTTTTCCAGTAGGAAGTCACCAACCAGTCAGGGACCATGTCCCTGAATGACCAGTTGGATTCTCTCAGAGATCTGTGACTTCATTGGTGTGAGGGCTTCCTCTGCCAGTAAAGCTCAATAACCTTCTGTGATTTAGTAGCTACACTTCAAGAGATGCTGTGTGAACCTCTCCAACCTTAGCTAGGCTGGTCTTCAGAGGCTTAAAAGTAAATGAAGAATTAACCATCACCCACCAATCAACCTCCTACAAAGAGTATGGATGTTAAGTCCTGCATTATGTTTGATTACAGATGATCCAAATTGCCAGATCCCTTTCTGTAAATCATTTTTTCTTTTTCTAAATAGACTTCTATTTTTCTCAATAGTATTTTATTTTTAAATACATAAAAGATAGTTTTCAACATTCATTTTTGTAAGATTTTGTGTTCCAAATTAACTTCTGTTAATTTTTAAATTTTGTATCCTTCCATATTTCCATTGCTGTAATAACAGAGACTGGATCAGACAAAAATTGAACGCATTTGATCGATCACACCTTTCATCCAAGTAGCACATCAGTTACTGTTGTGGTAAAAATAAAACTCTACAATACAACCTCTCTAAATACACAGGCCTAGTATGGCAGAGAGCCTAGTATTCTAGGATAAGGTAAGGATGTGGTAAAGAGGCAGGTTGGGGAGGGAGCTTCAATCCGCTCTCAAGGATTGGAGATAGACTCTTCAGCATCTGAAAGTACATGACAACATCCCCAAGCTTATAGGGGATAGTGCTGACTTTGAATCTGAGGACCCAAGCATTAATTCTACATTTTCCATTTGTTATCCTCCACCAGTCTTTGGTTAAGTCATCTCTCTGTGACTTGGTTATCTCATTTATAAAATGCAGGGATTGAAGTAATGTTCTTTAAGGCCTTTTCCAGCTTTAATGCTACAATCCTTAAATGTGACATTCTGTGACCTTATATGTGACATCCATGGTAAAGTAAAGTCTTCTATAATCATAGGTTGTTAATCACTCTTAAAGAGGAAGATTATAAAATTAATTTTTATCTTTTGTTGGTAATTGTTTTTATCTTTAATATAGTTTTAGACATCCATAATTATACCAATTAATGTAAAGTTGAAACTGTGATTAAAAAAAAACCCACCAAACAGTATTGGAAAACTGGAAATGCTGAAGTGCATTGAATTTGGCAGCAGAAAAATTGGACTCCTGGAAGACAGTGAACTTGGCAGTAGAAGTATTATGCTCCTGGAAGGCAGCGTGGCTCAGTGCAAAGAGGGCTAGGTTTGAAGATAAAGGATCTTGGTTCCAAGATTGTTTCTTCTATTTATTACCTGAGTGACCTAATCAAGTCAGTCTAGACCTCAGTTTCTTCCCTTGCACTGGGGCCATGAACTAGCTACTAAGAGCCTTTTTTCTCTAAGTCTAAGATTCTACAATGCTGTACCCTCAGCCCACCTGGCAATGTACAGTTATTAATATTAAAAATGGTGGCTAGTGGAGCTGGCTTGGATGTGGCACATGATGGAAGGCTGGAGGGCCAATAAGCACAGAAGAGCAGGAAGCGTTAGTGATGGAGAGTTTTCTCTAGGGTACCCCTTGCCCACCCAATCAACCTCCTACAAAGAGCATGGATGTTAAGTCCTGCATTATGTTTGAGTAAAGATGATCCAAATTGCCCTATCCCTTTTTGTAAAGCATTTTTTTCTTTTTATAAATAGACTTCTATATTTTCTCAATAGTATTTTATTTTAAAATACATGTAAAGATAGTTTTCAACATTCATTTTTGTAAGATTTTGTGTTCCAGATTTCCCCCCTCCCCTCCTTTACTTCCCTCCTCCTTAAGGCAGCAAGAAATCAGATATAGGTAATAGTGTATAATCCTTTTAAACATGTTTCCTTATTTGTCATGTTGTGCAAGAAAAATAAGACCAGGGGCAGCTAGATGGCAGAGTGAATAGAGCCCTGGCCCTGGAGTTAGGAGGATCAGAGTTCAAATGTGACCTCAGACACCTAACACTTAACTAGCTGTGGGACTCGGGAAGCAAGTCACTTAATCCCAATTGCCTCCAGGGAAAAATACTGTCCTTCAATCCACTTTCAGTCTCCATAGTTCCCTCTCCCGATGTAGATTCTATCTTTTTTTTTTTTTTATCCCAAGTCTTAAACAGACTTTTATTGATATATTTTGTTTTTACCTCACCAGAATTTCTTCTAGGATCCTTCTCCCTCTTCCTCCATAGCACTTATTCCATAGGACAAAAATAATATTTTAAAGGAAAATAAAAGAGGGGAAAATCAACAAAACATTAATATATTGAAAATATCTGAAAATAGATACAATATCCCATACCAGGGGATTTCCCAAGCCCACTAAAGAATGGAATGGATGTACCTTCTCATATCTCTTTTAGGGGACCATGCTTGTTCTTTGTAATTTTGCACATTTGTATGTGATTTGTGTGTGTGTGTGTGTGTGTGTGTGTGTATGTGTGTTTCTTTCCATTTATATTGTTATAGTCTTTATGTGTATAATTTTCTTGGCTTTGCTTACTTTGTGAAATATTTTTTGACCAAATAAACAAAACTTCCGTTTATTGCAACACATTGTTTGAGCCAACACGAGGACATGAGAAATGGCATAATTCTTTCTAGTGGGTCAACACATCCTCATATGAACTCTGAAGAACAACTCGTATGACCTGACATTAACTTGTGGGGAGCCATCATTCCCAGCCCCGGTAACTTTGGGCTTTGGTTTCTTGGGGAGCTTTTTTGTTTGTTTTGATAATAATTGTGATAGAGTGTGTTCACACTTAAATGTTAACAATTGCTTTACTCTATCTTCAGTAGTGCGGTGGTATGAACCAACTTTACCTACAGTGAGACACGTCACTTAGATTTCACTTGGGTGGGTCAAACTTCCTTGATGAGATCTAAGATTGAATAGTTCAGAGAAATGTTGAATAGGGCTAGGATTACCCTACAATTAATTCCTAGGTTATTTCTTCTTGTGGAGAATGGTGAAAGTCTAGGTTTGCTAAAAATATGCACCAACCCAAAGTATTGAGAAATTTGTATCTCAAGCCTCTGCAAACATTAGAGGGAAAAGATCTCCTTGTGCAAAATCACTCTCTTTCTCGGAAAGATCTCCATGGGCCATGAGGAATAGTTCAAATGCTACAGTTGAAAAACAACCTAACATTGTGGTGTGTATGTCAGTAGTTAACAGACTTTTCTTTCTTTATATTGTTTTCTTTGTTAGTAAGTTGTTTTGGTTTTTTTTTAAAGAGACAGTCACTCTAAAAAAAGCTCTCAGGTTCAGTACAGAGAGTGTTGAGCCTGGAGCCAGAAATATGAGTTTTATGCTATAAGAAATGATGATCAGGCAGATTTCAGAAAGGCCTGGAAAAACTTGTGTGAACTGATGCTGAGGGAAGTGAACAGTACCAGGAGAAGATTGTACACAGTAAAAGCAACATTTTGTAATGATCATTTCTGATTGACTTAGCTCTTCTCAGCAATACAATAATCTAAGATAATTCCAAAAAACTTATGAGGGAAAATGTTGTCCAAAACCAAATAATTATGGATTCAGAATACAGATTGAAACACACGAACACTTTCTTTTGTTTTGGTGGGTTTTTTTGTTTTGTTTTGTTTTGTTTCTTCTTTCACACTATGACTAATGCGGAAATGTTTTGCACATGTATAAACTGTATCAGATTACTTGCCTTCTTGGGAAGAAAGGAATATTTAGAACTCAAAATCTTATCAAAATAAATGTTGAAAATTATCTTTACATGAAATTGGAAAAAATACTATTTGCATTTTTTAAAAATAAGATTTCAAATCCAGCCTCAGAGACTTACTAGCTGTGTGACATTGAACAGGTCACTTGACCTATGCCTCAGTTTCCTCAAATGTAAAATGAGGATAACAGCACTTGCTCCCAGGGTTTTTGTAAGGATTAAATGAGATAATATTCATTGGTCAAGTGCTTAGCAAAGTGCCTGACACATTGTAGGGAAAGGCTTAATAAGTGTTTATTTTCTTCTTCCCCCATTCCTTCCTTCCTTTCTCCCTTCCTCCTTCACTCCCTCTTTCTCTCCTTCCTTCCTCCTTCCCTCCTTTGTTCCTTCCTTCCTTTTTCCCTCTGTGTTCCCTTTCATTACACTGATGGTAGATAAATAGATGGAAGGTGGGGCAGAGAATAAACAATAAATCTTCAGGTCAGTCCTGGTACACTCACAGGTATGTACCAAGCACTGGGGAAAATCGGGAAATGTTGAAGTGGAGGAAAATGCAGAGGGGAGATTTTGTGCCAAGTCAGCTGACTTCCTAGAGGAATTTTTGGCCGGAGTGATCAACCGGGAGGTTCTGACCTCGAAGATTCTAAGATTCTTGGCTTATCTGAAGCCAGCTAGAAAAGTCAGCCTTCCATGTGCACTAAGATGTCAAAGACCAGAAGACTGTTCTCAAATACACCCAAGTAGTCATAACCACACTTTCTGTGATGGCAAAGCACTCGAGATTTATTGTTGATTAAGTCTGACCTCCAGAGAAGAGTAAGAAAAATACACCTCCCTCTCTTTACTGTTGAGGTGGGAGTATATGGGTGTGGAATATTACATATCCGTCAGATATTGGTCAACATGTTCATTAGTTTTTATTTTTTTCACTTTTTGTTTAATATGTCCCAAGGCACACTGGGTAGAGGATGGATGAAAGATATATTTAAAAAAGCAACATTTTGTAATGATCAATTCTGATTGACTTAGCTCTTCTCAGCAGTACAATAATCTAAGATAATTCCAAAAAACTTATAAGGGAAAATGTTGTCCAAAACCAAATAATTATGGATTCAGAATACAGATTGAAACACACGAACACTTTCTTTTGTTTTGGTGGGTTTTTTTGTTTTGTTTTCTTTCTTCTTTCACAATATGACTAATGCGGAAATGTTTTGCACATATATAAATTGTATCAGATTACTTGCCTTCTTGGGAAGAAAGGAATATTTAGAACTCAAAATCTTATCAAAATAAATGTTGAAAATTATCTTTACATGAAATTGGAAAAAATACTATTTGCATTTTTTAAAAATAAGATTTCAAATCCAGTCTCAGAGACTTACTAGCTGTGTGACATTGAACAGGTCACTTGACCTATGCCTCAGTTTCCTCAAATGTAAAATGAGGATAACAGCACTTGCTCCCAGGGTTTTTGTAAGGATTAAATGAGATAATGTTCATTGGTCAAGTGCTTAGCAAAGTGCCTGACACACTGTAGGAAAAGGCTTAATAAGTGTTTATTTTCTTCTTCCCCCATTCCTTCCTTCCTTTCTCCCTTCCTCCTTCACTCCCTCTTTCTCTCCTTCCTTCCTCCTTCCCTCCTTTGTTCCTTCCTTCCTTTTTCCCTCTGTGTTCCCTTTCATTACACTGATGGTGGATAAATAGATGGAAGGTGGGGCAGAGAATAAACAATAAATCTCCTGGAAATTGAAGGGATGCCCATCAATCGGGGAATGGATGAATAAACTGTGGTATGTAATTATAATGGAATATTATTGTTCTATGGGAAATGATGAGCAGGGTGCTCTCTGAAAAACCTGGAAAGTCCTTCATGAACTCAAGCAAAATGAAATGTACCGTGTATAATAGCAATGTTTTGGGATGATCAGCCATAAATGACTTTGCTCTTCTCAGCAATACAATAATCCATGACTACTCTGAAGGACTTACATTGAAAAATTCTATCCATACCCAGAGAAAGAATTGTGTCTGAAAACAGATTGAAGCATTCTTTCTCACTCTTTTTAAAAAAACTTTTTCTTGAATTTTTTTTTAAGGAGGCAGATTTCTTTTCTTTCACAATATGACTTTTATAAAGGAAATGTTTTACATAACTTCACATGTGCTTTCTTACTGAGGGCTTGGGACAAGGATAAGGGTAAGAATCCAGAACTCAAAAGTTTTAAAAACAAATGTTAAAATTGTTTTAAGTGTAAATGGGGAAAAAATTTTAAAATATTAAAGAGAATAAAAGATAAATAACAGTATATACATTACCTATACTATACATAGTATATGTCATAGCATATATGGTACATCTATACATACATACATACAGGTAATGCTTATTTGGCATTTATATATGAAACCGATATGCTAAAATAACTCTTAGGACATGTATGCTTATATTGTATTTAATTTATACTTTAACATACTTAACATGTATTGGTCAACCTGCCATCGGGGGGAGGGAATGGGGGAAGGAGGAGAAAAATTAGAACAAAAGATTTGCCAATTGTCAATGCTGTAAAATTACCCATGCATAAAGAATTTTAAAAATGCTAAAAAAAAAAAACCCAAACCCTATATGCTACATGTACACATGTATACATGCACATTATAGGTATGGGTATATAATTCTTTCTGGTATTATGGCTGAGAGTGTTGAGTCTACATCATGAAGAAAAAAATCAATGTGGCAGCATGGGCATTAGAACAGTGAATACCTTTCAAGCTAAAGTGTTAGGAGGTTTTTCTAATGATATTTTCATAGGAACAGTAGTGGATCTAGAGGCCATCCAGTCCAATCCCTTTGCTTTAGAGTGATGGAAACCCGATTTACTTGATTTACTCAAGTAAAGTAAGCAACAGAAGTGAGATCTGAACCCATATCCTTGGACCATTGCTCCTCCTTGGACCAGTGTTTATTCTGAAAGCTAGGCAGGCTAGTCCTATCATGTTCCCCACTCAGGGAAGTGCTATTCTCCCAGAATTCACAGACATCATGACTCAGGCCAACGGTGCTTCCAGCCCACACTCCAGCTTCTGACAGTTGGTACCAAAGCCCATTTGAAGAGAATCCATAATTGCCTTCTCTGAAGTCGGCTTCAAAGGGTCTCCGGGCCAGAATCCCAGCATGTTTTTCCTGATGTTTTGATCATGTCTCTTCCTCCACTCGTTTGTTTTCAGGGAAACATATAAAACAGTTGTTCTTAGCCATGAATTTCAGAAAGAACTCCCAAGAGAGGAAAAGGTTGAAGCCAAATTTCAGAGATCGGGATTCAACATTATAAATGGCTTAATCAGCTGTCTCTCTGAATATGGCTGAGACCTGCTGGTGGGAAGGAGGCAGACTGACTTAGAATCCCTGTCCCAGACATTTAAGAAAATGGATGAATGAGTTGTGGAATGTTCCCAGCTGCAGCAGCTCCTAGTTCAGCCAGCTATCTGCATCCACGACTACAGAGAGGCTGCAGGATGAAAGGGGCTTGTAGTGATTGCTAGTGACAAGACCTGGGCTGGAACCCTGACTCTGTGTGATTCTGAACAAATTGCTAGCCTCTCTGAGACTTAAGTTTTTTCATCTGTGAAATGAGAATGTTGGACCAGACTAATATCTTAGTTTCCTGAAAGTTTTAAATCTATGATCCTTCCAGCTGGGTGCTGCTAAGATGAGGTGCTTAGAAAGTGGCTTGATCCAGAACTTACCATACATTTTAAAAAGGGGGAAAAAAAAGTTTTAAACTAGGAATGGAGAGAACAGATGAGTGCTATTCACTAAATTTTGGAAACTGTTTCAACCCGATTGGACTTTCTAGTTTCATTTCCCTCTCCGTGCATTACTGGGGTCTCAGGTGCCCACCTAGTGCTCAAGGAAAAGGTCCATGCCACAGACAATATTATTGGCATTTAATATAAGATACAGTAGACAGGCAGAGTCGATGCAAACAAAAAAAGACCAGAAGCAGATCCGGTTGTTGAGTCAATAGCTCAGGCACTTTAACAAAAACAAAAAACCAGAGTGTGGACAGCAGGGCTGGGGAGGCCCTCAGCTGGTACCTCACCTGCTGGAGGCCTCAAGATTGAAAGCAGTGAACTTGCTGCTCGGGCCTCGGACAGACTCCTCAGCTGCCACAAAGGGATCGGCCCCAGCACCCCAAAAGGCTAGATGGTGGGAGAGTGAAGAGGACCAGGGCCCCCACATGCAACAGTCCTGGGGGCAGCCGATCAGGATTTGCAGCCTGCTGCCTCTCCATCCCCTGCCCGGTACGGGGAAGGGAGCGACAAACAAGCTAAATAAAAACCAAGAGGTCTTTTTAAAAAAGCAGAATTTGGCATAAGCTAATGCCTTGGCTTGTGTTGCCAATGGCCAGGCACAGGTATAGAGGTCCCAGGGGAGAGGTACAATAGTGCAGGGTGGGGGGGATGGGGCAGGGAGCAGCCAGCTCAAGTACCTGCCCCAAGAGCCCAAAAAGAGGGCAGGCCGTGCAGGAGGGAGAGAAAAGTGTGGTCCTTCTCTTTGGTCAGGCAATGGCCCTCAGCCTGGGCCTAATGGGGGAAGATGGGGAAGGGTCTGGGGGCTCAGCCTCAGCCCCCCGGCTTTAGGCTTTTCACATTGAGGCGGTGATGCAGTGAGTCAGGCAGGAGTCAAGGGGAGAGTCTTGGGTTTGATAGCTCCTGGCTCCTAAGAGCTGTTCCTGTCCTTGTCCTCCTTGAGGTCATACCTGAAAGAGCAAGGAAAAGGATGATTTTCTATGTTCCCAATGAAATCAGTTGTAACTATCCACTAACTTTGGATTTAGTTTTTCTCACAACAATTGCTCAATCACTTATTAATAAAGATCAAATCAAGCACTTATTAAACTCCTATTGTTTGCTAGATGTTAAGAGATCTCAAATTCTTCTACTCTCTGGAAGGAGCATAAACCCCTCCTCTAAACTGTATTCCAAGGACAGCTTAAATGGTGATTATTTTTATCTATTGTGCTTTGATATAATTTTTATTAAGGCAATTGCAGTTACGTGACTTGGCTCAGAGTCACACGGCTAATAAATGCCTGGGTTTGAACTCAGGTCTTCCTGACTCCAATGCTCTATTCACTGTGCCACCTAGCTGCCTCTCTTTGTTTTTCTTAATTTGTGATTACACTATTCAAGAACTCAACAAGTAGACAGTACAATAGTGTGTGAAAACCTTAGAACTCGAGTGTTAGAAGGGTCCCCCTTTTGTAGATTAGAAGAAGAGCTCAGAGAGAGTGGGTTTCTTTAGGTCACAGAACTAGCAAAGCTGTGACAATCAGAGACTTGAATCCAGATCTTCTGACTTTGGCACTTTTCCCAAAGCACAGTCCCTATACTTGGGAGGTAGCACCTGAGGGAGATGTTGTCCTTGTGGAATGTATTTTCTAGTTGAGCTACAAGGTTCTCTAGACTTCATTCAACCAAGATTTCTCACCTTCTAAAACTCCCACCCAAGAAGTCACCTTTTTCTTTCAAGCTCTCTCTCTCATTTCTGGGAGTGAGCTCAGTTGCTGGCTATAATCATCCACACCCAGACTCACCACTGAGCAGCACCCTGGGACAGATCCATCTCTGACAGGTTGAGCTGCACCTGTAGGGGAGAGGATGCTTTATTACTCTCCCCGCCTTAGGGACCTGGAAGGCATTGCCTATATGCTTCTCCCTCTCCTTGTCCAAACCAGCCCTCTCACCTTCCCCAACAATTCACGATCCCTTGACATAAAGGAAATATTGGACTTCACAGAGACATCGAGCTTTCGTCGGAGTGCTTCATCGAGGGGCAATTCCCACTCAAACCTGAGGTGGGGGGAGATAAAAGTAGAGGCAGGGATAAGTAAAGGAAGCAGGGTCTCTCCACCATCCCAGGCTAATAGGGAGACGGCATTCTAACCTCTCACTGAATTCAGGATTCAGAGTTCTCTTCTTTTGGGAGGTCTTTCTCTTGGAGCCCCGGTTTTTGTCCGGTAGCAACAGCAGCGACACATAGGGATCAGGGGGATCCCGGCTACTTTGTCGTAAGCCCCTACAAGAAAGAAGGTAAAAGTAAGAGACCTGAGTGCGAGGGACTCCCAGAGCACAGAAGTGGAGATTGGAAGGGGGTAGGGGCTCACCGACAGCTGTGGACAATGCTAACCAGCTTGCGTTCCTCACTGTAATACCAAACAGTCAACTTCACTTGGCCTAGAGGCCCAGCAGGGATTTCAGATGGACTGTGTTGAGATGGAGAGAGAGAAGGAGAGCCATGGGAAGTTATATATGCCTTACCACATTTCCCCCCATCTCTCCCCATCTGGATTTTTCACCCCATACCTCTCACTGTGGGGCAGACGCTGTCGGAGTTCAGGGGCTGAGGAGGTGACAAGGGGCAGGATCCCCCATGGCTCTGCCTCCTCACTCAGGGGAGAAGGACTATGGCTGTGAGCTTCCACCCCTGAATGCTGGGACACAAGAATCTGGGGTGGGGAGCAAAGAGTCGTTAACTAGGCTGGAGAGCTTAGCGGCTCGAGCAGGCCCTGACACTCCTTCCCAGCTGGGCTATCCTCATCGCTCTTTATTTTCCAGTTCCCCTTTCCTTCTTCCTGGCCCCCTCCTTATCCCCACCCACCCTCTTAAAAAAAAATCACCCAAGTACTTACCCCCAGCTGTGCTCTGAGTAGCACCTGCCCCTGCCCATTGCTGAGTGGAAACCACCGGTCCAGGCACAACTGGTCAGCGACAAGGAGGTCGGAGAGTTGCAAGGAAACTGAGCCCAAACCACTAGTCCCTTCTCCCCGTACCTAGAGAGCCAAGGAGCAAAGGTGATGGGGCTGGATGTAGGAGGTGTGATGGGTGAGTCTCTTCTGGCATTCTGGGTTGGAAGGCTGATACAAAGTGGAGGTGGTGACGGTGAGGGGCTTCTTGCCCCTGCCCCCTTGGAGAGGAAAGAGGGAGTCAGGGAACGAAAGAGGGCAGTACCTGAAGTTCCAGGCTCTCAATGTTCGGCTTTCTTATGAGGAAGGAGAAACTCTCATCCCATATCGGGGCTGAGGTTTGAGGACAAGTCTGGAGGAGACAATGGGATCTTCATTTGTGGGGAGAAAGACTCATATTCCCTTTACCCTTACCATTTTTACCCTTCACCTAGCCCCTTACCTTGGTCTTATAAGAGGTATCCCCTACAGTGAGGCTGGCATATGGACTTGGGGGCTTGGTGCCCTTGCGGAGCTGCCAGGGGAAATACGACATTAGGCAGAAGGACAGACATTCCCAGGCCTGCCCCACCTCAGCAAAGGCCGTCAGGGCCCAGTCCCCCCAACACCTTGTGGCTTTAGAGCCAAAGGCTGGGGCCAGAGAGGGAGGGAGGAGCATCTCTCACCGGCAGGTCTTCTGCCCGCTCCAGGTACACGGAAAGAAGGGCAGCGGCCAGCTCTGCACTCTTCTGGGTTTGGATAAGACTATTGACCTGTAGCACCTGGGAAGAAGAGAAAGTGGTTGAGAAGCCCTGAAGAACGGGACCCAGGCAGTCTTCCTTGGGTCAAGCCTTCACCCTGCCCGTCTCAGGTCTACTACCTGGGGTTTTTGTTTACCTCTTCCAGCTCCGTGGCAGTGGGCCGGGGTGTCAGACGCTCCAGGCGCAGGTGCAGGCGGCCTGATGGAACATCCTCCAGGGGTAGCCACTGGGAAACGAGGCAGGGGTTTGGGCTCTAAGAGAGCTCTACTTTTTTTTTTTTAGGTTAAACATGTTTGATTCTTTTAAATTTTTTTTTTTTTTTTTTTTTTGTTGAGGCAATTGGGGTTAAGTGACTTGTCCAGGGTCCCACAGCTAGAACATATTAAGTGTCTGAGAGCAGATTTGAACTCAGGTTCTCCTGACTTCAGGGCTGTGCTCTAGCCACTACGTCACCTCACTGCCCCCCAAAATTTTAATAGCTTTTTATTGTCAAAATATATGCAAAGATAGTTTTCAACATTCACCCTTGCTAAAGCTTATGTTCCAAATTTTTCTTCTTCTGCGCTGAACCCCACCCCACCAAAGCTTTACTTTGCACCAACAGGAATCAGAAATATTTACTTGATCTTTCCACTCCCACTAATTCTTCTATCCCTCTTCTGCCCTTTGAAGCTAAACCCTTGAAAAGGCCATCTCCACATTTACAATAGGTGTCTCCTTTATCTCTCTCTTCTCATTCTTCTCTTGACTTGTTTCAATTCAGCTTTTGACTTTGTTATTCTTCTGAAATGGTTATTTCCAAAGTTCCTAATGACCTTCTAGTTGTCAAATCAAATGGCCTTTTCTCCAACTTGATATTCCCTTTCTAGGTTTTTGGGACATGACTTTTTCCTTGTTCTCCTATCTGATCATTCCTTCTCCATCTCCTTTGCCAGCTCTTTATCCAGGTGTCCCACAGGGTTTGGTCATGGTCCCCTATATTTCACTTGGTGATCTCATGCATTCAATTAACATCTTTATGATGATTCTCAAAATTACCATCCTGTCTATCAAGCACTGTTTTTCCAGTGCTAAGGCCAAGCAAGTAGACTGTGCCCTGAGCACGAAATAACAATGCTTTGTATTCACCCTTTAAATTATCTCATCCTTTGGTAGAATCATATAATTCTTGTATTGCTTTGATCCCTAGTTTCCAGGAACCTGGGAACCTAGAGGCAGCCAAAATGCTGCAGTAGAAAGTGATCAATACTGTCTCCTGACACTGGTACTTACAACTGCTAAGTGAACTGAATCAGGGACTGCACTCTTATTCTTGCCATGCTGTGTTCTGTACCCCACTTATGATTGTTCAAATCATAAGGATCAATGAATCTGAAGACTTGAAACAATCACAAGGTTCAATGACAATGATTCTAATAACTTAAGGATTGTTCCCATGGGACCCAAGAGCTCCTGTATTTTCTCAAGAAATGTCAACTGTGGAAAACTGTTTTACTTAAGACTTAAGAATAATTGTGTTGTACTTTTGTCTTATTGTGATTTTCAGACTTATAAGATCTACCCCTGCCCTAGCATGTTAAGTCTTCCTTCTCAGGAAGGATTTCTGCTTGCAAGTATTTTCCTCACTTTGAAATTAAATTTCTATTTGATTCCTAACTCTCCTATCTCTTGCCTACATTGGCCAATTGATATGTCCCAATCTCTGCTGATCTCCAGTCTCATTCTCCAATTGCCTTTAAGACATTTTGAACTGGACATCCAGTAGACAGCTTAAACTCAGTATGTCGAAAATGGAACTTAATGTCCTTTTCCCTAAACTACTTCTCTATTACTGGCTTGGCAACAGCAACCTTCCATTCCTCAAGTTCACAACTTAGGGAGTCATCCTGCAGTCCTCACTATCTCTCAGCATTCCCATATCCTAGCCCCCATTATCTTACCTGTTGATTTCACCTTTGCAGCATCTCTCAAATCTCTCAACTATCCCCTCATTTCTTCTGACACTGCCACCATTTTAATGCACCCTAATCACCTCCCACTATTGCAATGGTTGACTGGTGCACTGACTTGCATCAGATCTCTCCCTATTCCAATCTCCTCTATTCAACCACCAAAGTGATTTTACTAAAGTTCAGGTCTGATACTCAATAAACTCCAACGACTCTAATTGGCCCTAAGATCAAATATGAAACTTTCTAGTATTCAAAACTCCATAACCTGTCTTCTACCTTTCTAGTCTTCTTCTTTTAGTGGTGGAGGAAGGGAATATGTGGGGAAGGAGGTTATGTGGCTTGCCCTGGGTAACATAGGTGAGATTTGAAATTCAGTTCCTGCTGACTCTGGGGCCTGTATTCTATCCACCGCACCACCTATCTGCCTCCCTTTCCAGTCTTCTTCCACACTACCTCCTGACATGTACTTTTCATTCCAGTGATACTGGCCTCCTGGCTGTTCCAAGAACAAGACTTTTAGCTTCTTCCCTACGTCTGAAACACTCTCTTCTCCACGTTCCATCTATACTAATTTCTCTGGCCTCCTTTAAGTCCCAATCAAAATTCCACCTACTACAAGAAGTCTTTCCTAATCTCTCTTAATTGAAGTGCCTCCCCTCTGCTAATTATTTCCTATTTACTCTTTGCATATATTTATTTGCATGTTTTCTCCTCCATTACATTGTGAATTCCTGGAGGACAGGGACTGTCTTTTGCCTCTTTTTGTAACACTAGCACTTAGCATAGTGCCTCCATTGTAGAAGGAGCTTTATAATTGTCTATTGATTCTTGAGCTCACCTCATCAATGAAGCCACTGCCAAGGACCCTGGTGAGACTGACTTTACATCTGAAGAGAAACAGGAGAAAGAGAAAGGTAGAACAGAGCTCCAGGTCTTTTCTAACTTGAGAGCCAGGATAGTTTGATCTCCCCCCAACCAGTCCCAGCTCTCCAGCCACCCCCTCACCGGCCCAGAAAGTCATCCTTGTCCAGGTCCTTGTCAAAGACATCCACCTCCAACTCTTGCCCTGGAATCGCTGTGACAATCACCTATTGGGAAAGAATGGGAAGGGGTTCTATTGACAGTCCTTCACAAAGGACTGAACAAAAATACTCTCACTCCTACTTCTGAATATTTCTCTGGTGTTGGGGGCTGGGAGGATAAGAATCCATCAGAGCAGTTCTAGGATTTGAGCTGCTGGAATCCTGACCTCGAAGACTTCATTCCAGCGTGGGTTGAGTTCTTCACGTACTACTCGGCTCCGGAAGCTCTTCCCAGCCAGCCGAAGCTTGACATAGGGATCTGACTTGCCTTTCACCAGCCCTCCCAGGAATCGGTCTTTAGCAATCAAATCCTGGGCTTCCAACACGTGAATTCGGAGCACATTCTGTAGGGACAAACAGAGACACCCCATAGCTAGTCCTGGAAAGGCTCTGGGCCATTAGAAATCCCACCTTAAGACTAAATAGCTGGGGTAGTTAAGTGGCACAGTGGATAGAGTCCTAGCCCTGGCATCAGGACTGAGTTTAAACCCAATTCAGACACTCATTGACCCTGGGGAAGGCACTTAACCCTAAGTGCCTCCCTCACACCATGGCATATAAATTTTAACAGTCACTTAACCCAGATTCTCATCTGTAAAATGCAAGGATTGAATTCCATGAACTCTAAGGTCTCTTCTGATTCAAAATCTATGATCCTCATTTTGTCCCTTATCAGGATCCCCACTTACCTCTGTCCCAAAGTGACCGTCTGGAGTACAATGACTTGGTCGGGGTGGGATGTCAACACTGCTGCCCATCTGGATGCTTTCACTGGCTGTATCCAGAAGACCAGGAGAGCTCGGCGTAGTAGGGAAATGCAAGTCTGAAGTGTCTAAGTACAGAATCTGCAGAGAGTGATGCAGGATGGGACAGGTTACTCTTGTCTAGGAAAGCCCCTTCCATAGCTCCCATCCATCAGACAAACCTTTATTAAGTGGCAAATCATTTCCCCCCAATCTTCCCACAGGAAAAATTTCCATACCCTCAGAACCAGTTTCATATAGAGTCGGGAGGTGGGGCCAGAACTAGCAAGCTGGAACCACTGATCCAAGGTGAGGTCAGGAGCAGTAAGCAGATGGGACAGGGGTAGGGTCAGTGCTCCTAGAGTCAAGGCCCTGGAGTCATCCTTCACCTGTGAGGAAACACCAATGTGGGAGCCAGTGGAAGAAGGAAAAATGAGGGAGATGAAGTGAGCAGATCACACTCTGGTTCCACTTGATTTAATCCACTTTATTTCTCTCTATTTTCTAAGTGGTCTGATTGCTGGCCTTCTAAGTACAGTCCCAACCAGATCAAAACATAACACAATAATATATTGTAATGTAATAAATAATAATAATAACATATAAGATATAATTGGAAAATATTTGACAAATAAAAATACAATACAACACAGATAATGCTAATTTGTAGTTTTCTGAGAAGCCTTTCTATCTGAGGTTGATAACACTACCTTGCTCACATTGCCTTCTACAGGGGATCTTCTTTCTCCCTATCCAAATACTATCATTACTTCAAAGCCCAGCTCAAGCTCCCTCTCTTCCAGGAAGCCTCACCAGATCATAGATCATTCTCTCCCTTCTAGTTCTGACTTCCTGAAGCTTTTAAAAGTCTATCCCCTATCTTCGACAAAAAGAAGATCTAATTCAGTTCTAATTGATCAATGAAGGAGAGAATCAGCTACACCCAGAGAAGGAACACTGGGAAATGAGTGTGAACTGTTTGCATTTTTGTTTTTCTTCCCAGGTTATTTTTAACCATCTGAATCCAATTCTTCCTGTGCAACAAGAGAACTGTTGGGTTCTGCACACATATACAGTATTTAGGATATACAGTAACATATTTAACATGTATAGGACTGCTTGCCATCTAGGGGAGGGGTAGAGGAAGGGAAGGAAAAAGTCAGAACAGAAGTGAGTGCAAGGGATAATGTTGTAAAAAATTACCCAGGCATGTGTTCTATCAATAAAAAGTTATAATAATAATAATAAAAAAGTCTATCCCCTACCATTTAACACTTCATTGTTCTTAAATTATTTCACCTCCCTAAAGCTAAGCTTCCTGAGATTAAGGCACCTGCTCTTCAGTTTTCTTTGTTTCCCCGGGGCATCTAATTTGTTGTTGAGAAGTGTAATTGACACTCAAATACCAATTTATCTAAGGGAGTTTCTTCACAATCTTCAAAAATAAAAACAAAACAAACAAAAAACCAAGGAAAAACAAATAAGAAGAAAAATCCACACAAGGAAATTTAAATGAGTCAAAAGCCAATGAGCAAGTCCAAGAAAGGCCCTGCTATGAATAAAAACGTCATATGGAGACTGAGGGAGTAAGTGTGAATAGTACACTTGCTATTTTTCAGCAGAGTTATTTGTAGACATAGCTTATCTTTCTAATTGTCAGGCTCCAGAGAGCTTGGGCCTCATTTCTTTGCATTTTCCACAGATCCCAGAATGAGCCCACAGTAACTCTTCTTCCATGAAGGTGGGCTACAATCTCACCTGCACATCCAACTCCTGGCTTTTTGGGTCCTGTAGGAAGAACCGGAATGCTTCTTCCCACACCGGGGAGTTGGTGTTATAGGCAGCCTGAGAGAGGGGGGAAAGAAGAAGAATTTACATTAGCCTTCACCCAAAGGTAATCATACATACATCAGGAAGCAGTTTCAAGAGAATTTGAAATGACAAAGCACAATCGTGTCCCCAAAGAGAAGTTTGGAGAGGATGCTGCTACCCTTCTGCACCCCAACCTCCCTGCAGAAATTGGGGGAGGAGCCAACAATCCACAGAAATGGAAATTGCATATAATGTCAGATTTTTATCAATGGTCAGTTTTGCTCAATATTTCTCTTCCTCTTCTAAAAAAAAATTCTTAAACGGGACTGGACTTCATTTCCAAAACATTTACAGAATTAACTTTAATTTATAAGAAATCAAAACCATTCTCCAATTGATAAATGGTCAAAGGATAGGAACAGACAATTCTCAGATGAAGAAATTGAAACTATTTCTAGCCATATGAAAAGAAGCTCCAAGTCATTATTAATCAGAGAAATGCAAATTAAGACAACTCTGAGATACCACTACACACCTGTCAGATTGGCTAAGATGACAGGAAAAGATAATGACCAATGTTGGAAGGGATGTGGGAAAACTGGGACACTGATACATTCTTGGAGGAATTGTGAACACATCCAGCCATTCTGGAGAGCAATTTGGAACCATGCTCAAAAAGTTATCAAACTGTGCATACCCTTTGATCCAGCAATGTTACTACTGGGATTATATCCCAAACAGATCTTAAAGGAGGGAAAGGGACCTGTATGTGCAAGAATGTTTGTGGCAGCCCTCTTTGTAGTGACCAGAAACTGGAAACTGAGTGGATGCCCATCAGTTGGAGGATGGCTGAATAAATTGTGGTATATGAATATTATGGAATATTATTGTTCTGTAAGGAATGACCAACAGGAGGATTTCAGAAAGGCTTGGAGAGACTTACAAGAACTGATACTGAGTGAAATGAGCAGGACCAGAAAATCATTTTATACTTCAACAACAATACTCTATGAAGATCAATTCTGATGGATGTGGCCCTCTTCAACAATGAGATGAACCAAATCAGCTTCATTTGTTCAATAATGAATAGAACTAGCTATACCCAACAAAAGAACTCTGGGAAATGAGTGTGAACCACTACATAGAATTCCTAATCCCTCTTTTTGTCCACCCGTATTTTTTATTTCCTTCACAGGTTAATTGTACAGTATTTCAAAATCCAGTTCTTCTTGTGTAGCAAAATAACTGTATAGACATGTATACTTATATTATATCTAACATATACTTTAATATATTTAACATGTATTGGTCTACCTGCCATGGTTGGAGGGGTAGTGGGAAGAAGGAGGGAAAAAATTGGAACAAAAGGTTTTGCAATTGTCAATTCTGAAAAATTACCCATGCATATATCTTGTAAGTAAAAAGCTATAATTAAAAAAAGAGGACTGGCCTAATTGCAGCAAAGGCTACTGATTATAAAATTGACTAAACAAAGTAGAATCACAGTTTGATCTATTTCCCCTTCTTAGGAAAAAAAATCAATAAACTTTTAAACAATAAACATGTTTGAGATGGAACTTTTTCCTGATCATGAGACACCTCCTCCTCACAGTGACATCTCTTGGCCCTCACCTTGCTTTCTCGAGTCACATCTTGAACAGAGAGCTGCACCATTGGATTGGGTTCCTTGCTTCCTTTCTTCAACTGGGGAGGAAGAAAAGTAAATATGGGAATGCTGCCTTTTCTTTATTAACCAGGAGGAAAGAGAGGGGCTGGGAGTGGGGTACAGAAAATTCCTGCTATATATGTCCTAGCTCCCCTCCTTCAGCCTCCTACACTAGAAGAACAGCTTCTAGAACAAGCAGGTTTGAACTAAGTAGGGAAAGGGCAAAGGACTCTTATCTAATCTGTACTCCTTCCCTTGGCCCATCTTTTGGGAACAGAAGAAGTCAGAGCGCTAGATTCTTTGCCCCATCTCTCCCCTGTCACACACAACTTCCCTTTTAACCCCATGTCTCCTGCCCATCCCAACCAATCCCCAAACTCACGGGTAGATCTTGGGCTCTGTCCAAGTAGACAACCAAGATGGCAGCTGAGGGAGGTTCTGGTCGGGAAGAAATACCTCTATTCCACTGCAGTACCTGGGAAGAGATATTGAGAACAAATGATTTCAACTTTCTTGGTTACAGGTTCCTTCCCTTGCAGGTACCTATTCCCTACCTCCCTCTATTACCTGCTCCAGCTTGTCAGCATCTGGTAACAATGACAACCACTCTAGCCGAAGGTGGACTTGGCCCTGGCCTCCTTGTAAGGGGAACCACTAGGGAGTCAGAGGAGAAAGACATGGAAGGTGCTAAGGTGGGATGCAGTCAGATTCCTCCTTCAAATTAACCAACCATTTGTCTATATTCTGATGCTCACTGGATAAGATGCACAACCCCAACCCTTCCCACCAGGCCCTCCTCACTCACATTGTCCAACACTTGAGCTTCTAGCACCTTCCCCAAGTCCAGCTTCAGTCTGAAGGAGGGAGAGGGAACTGCTATTATTATTTGAGAGTCAGCAAACCCCAGCCCTCCAAGTCCCTTTTTCTTTTGTCCCTAGGGGGATCTGATAGGTGGGACATGAGAACAAGGCAGAAAGGGGAGCAATAAATGCCATTGAGTCAAAGACATCCATTTCAAGCATCCACCTGGGACTCCACTATAGTCTTACCTGCCTAGAAAGTCATCTTTGTCAGGATCTTTGTCAAATACTTCCACTTCTACTTCTTGTCCTGGGACCTCATGTACCATCACCTGAGGAGGGGAGAGGGAAACTTGATTTTCAATGGGTGTTTTCTGAGTGGCCAGAATTCTCAATTTATACCCTAACTAAACTGTGAGGTACCCTTTGATCCTGAGATTCTCTCCTATGCCCACCACACCATCTTCCCAGGTTTTCCTCATCCCTTGACCCCAGGATCTACTTCCCCAAGCTTCCTACCTCGTAGGTCTCTCCCCACTGAGGATTTAGGTCTTCATTAATGACACGGCTGCAGAATACTTGGGTCCCCACACGCACTATGGCATATGGGTCTGATTTGCCTTTAATCAAACCTGGCACATAGGTGTCCTTGGAGCTCAGTGCCCGGGCAGCGAGCAAGTGAATCCTCACAATTCCCTGAAAGGGAGGGAAGGGTCTACAATGAAGTATCTCAGGGCTCACAGTAAATCTGGAACAGTGAATTTAGGTGAGGAGGGGAAGGAACATACCCGAGGCAGTGGAGATCTAAGTTGGGCAACATCTTGCAAGTCTGGCACAAGAGGTACCAATAGACGGTTGGGCAGTACAAGAAAAGCAGCAATGGAATCCATAATCATTGTGTCAGAGAGAGAGCTGAGAAAGAGACAGGAAAAAAAGATGGTCACAGTACTTGTCTTGGTCTTTTTTGGATTCCCTCGTGCCCCTTCCTTCTCAAAGAACAGCCCTTCACTTGGGGAAGGAAGGAAGCTTTTGGCCCATCCCTGTCTTCCTCAATAACCCTATGCACCCCTGCTTCTCCTCAATTTTCTCTCTAATGTCTCCTTCCCTGACAAGATTCCTTGATTTTCTCTTCTAGCTCCCTAATTACAAGTTTTTTTTTTTTCCCTAAGGTTCTTTCTCAAACCTTCTCCTTTCTTTCCCTTGAAGCAATCCAACCACTCTAGACAGAGGTTTTTAACCTCAGGTCTGTAAATTCATTTTTCTTTTTAATATTGATAATTGTATTCCAATATAATTGATTTCCTTTGCAATCCAACATATCTTATTTTATGCATTAAAACTATTATTCTGTGTTGGAGGGGATGAGGGAAAACTGGGACACTTATGCCTTGTTGGTGGAGTTGTGAACAAGTTATCAAACTGTGCATACCCTTTGATCCAGCAGTATTACTACTGAGTCTATATCCCAAAGAGATACTAAAGAAGAGAAAAGGACCTGTATGTGCCAAAATGTTTGTAGCAGCCCTTTTTGTAGTGGCTAGAAACTGGAAAAAACTGGAAAATGAATAGATGCTCGTCAACTGGAAAATGGTTGGATAAATTGTGATATATGAATGTTACAGAATATATGGATGAATACAGAGAAACTTGGAGAGACTTACATGAACTGATGCTGAATGAAATGAGCAGAACCAGGAGATCATTATACACTTCAACAACAATACTATATGAGGATATATTCTGATGGATGTGGCTCTCTTCAATAATGAGATGAACCAAATCAGCTCCATTTGTTCAATAATGAAGAGAACCAGCTACACCCAGAGAAGGAACACTGGGAAATGAATGTGGACTACTTGCATTTTTGTTTTTCTTCCCAGGTTATTTTTACCTTCTGAATCCAATTTGCCTTGTGCAATAAGAGAACTGTACAGATCTACATACATATATTGTATGTAAAGATATACTTTAACATGTTTAACATGCATGAGACTGCTTGCCATCTGGGGAGGGGGTGGAGGGAGGGAAGGGAAAAGTTGGAACAGAAGTGAGTTCAAGGGACAATATTGCAAAAATTACCCATGCATATGTTCTGTCAACAAAAAGCTATAATAAAAAAAAAATCTGCCCCCCCAAAAAAAACTATTATTCTAAAAAGGGGTGCCTAGTTTTTACCTGATTGTGTCCAAAAAGGGTTAAGAATTCCTGGTCTATGCCAATGATCCTAATTCCATCTCTGGTCCTAAAAATTTCTCAATCTTTAATCAATGCAAGATAATGAAGATATACATTTTCCCTAACAATTAAAAAAAAAAATCTCACCTTGCTTCCCTTTCTTTCGTCCCTCTCACCTCAGTTATTTTATATACAGGGAAAAAAATAATATATTAAGTTCATATGAAAGTTAATTCTTAGAGAAGACAATGGAGAGGGGGCAAGAAGTGAGTAGAGATCTAGAAAGATCTCAGGTAGATCTCATGTAGATAAATTTTGAAGGATTTCAAGAGTCAGGAAATGCATTCTAAGTTTTAGGCATGACAGATATTTTCACTTGAATGTTACTTCAAACTCAATGTGTCTAAAATTAAGTTAAATGTTCTCCCCTAACATCTCCCCCACCAAAATGATCTACTTTCTTCTCCATTTTTGTCCACATATGAAATCATCCTTCATCTTTTCAGATCCCCAGCCTAGAAATTTGAGCCAAATTAAGGCTATGGAGTGGGACAGGGATCAGACCTGTGATTTCACTGGTATAGGTAAGGGAACTTCTATTACGGTCAAAGCTTTCTCTGCAACTTACACTTTTAGAGAACTACCTAGAGATTGCAAGAGATAAATTCACCACTAAGTGGTGTGAATCAGAAGGATATGAATTCAGGTCTTCTTGGCTTTAAGGTTTCTCAAATAGCAACAAAATTCACGGTAAATATAATAGTCAATGATCCCAACCTAGAATCATCCTGGGTCCTTCCCAATTCCTCAACCCCATCTTCCAGGGCCCTGCCCTGAACCTTGATAGAAGATAACCCAATCTTGAATCCATCCTCCTTTCACTCACAGCACTATTCCCATTCAGGTCTTTGTCTCCTCCCTCCTGATTTGTGGCAATAAACTCCCGATTGGTCTTCTTGAATCCCTTCCAAGCCATCCTTCATATAGCTGCCAAATGGATGCTTCCAGCAGAGGTGGGACAATGTCAATAAACTCAATGGTTCCCTATTGTCTTTCCAGTAAAATACAAACTCCTCCGTCTGTCACATAGTAACCATAACCCGATGTCAATCTAGCTTCCCAGGCTGATTACACAGAACATCCTCTTATATCCAATAGGTATTCCTAGCCAAACTGGCTTTCTTGCTATGCCCCATATATGACAATTTAATGACCTCACTTCTACCCTTTGGAACTTCTGCCTCTCTTCTAGGCTCCACTCAAATGTCACTTCCTTTAAGACATCTTTTCCAGAATTCATTATTTGATAAAAACTGCTGGGATAATTGGAAATTAGTATGGCAGAAATTAGGCATGGACCCACACTTAACACCATATACCAAGATAAGATCAAAATGGGTCTATGACCTAGGCATAAAGAACGAGACTATAAATAAATTAGAGGAACATAGAATAGTTTATCTCTCAGACTTGTGGAGGAGAAAGAAATTTGTGACCAAAGATGAACTAGAGACCATTACTGATCACAGAATAGAAAATTTCGATTACATCAAATTAAAAAGCCTTTGTACAAATAAAACTAATGCAAACAAGATTAGAAGGGAAGCAACAAACTGGGAAAACATTTTCACAGTTAAAGGTTCTGATAAAGGCCTCATTTCCAAAATATATAGAGAACTGACTCAAATTTATAAGAAATCAAGCCATTCTCCAATTGATAAATGGTCAAAGGATATGAACAGACAATTTTCAGAGGATGAGATTGAAACTATTACCACTCATATGAAAGAGTGTTCCAAATCATTATTGATCAGAGAAATGCAAATTAAGACAACTCTGAGATACCACTACACACCTGTCAGATTGGCTAAGATGACAGGAAAAAATAATGATGAATGTTGGAGGGGATGCGGGAAAACTGGGACACTAATGCATTGTTGGTGGAGTTGTGAACGAATCCAACCATTCTGGAGAGCAATCTGGAATTATGCCCAAAAAGTTATCAAACTGTGCATACCCTTTGATCAAACAGTGTTTCTATTGGGTTTATATCCCAAAGAAATACTAAAGAAGGGAAAGGGACCTGTATGTGCCAAAATGTTTGTAGCAGCCCTGTTTGTAGTGGCTAGAAACTGGAAAATGAATGGATGCCCATCAATTGGAGAATGGCTGGGTAAATTGTGGTATATGAATGTTATGGAATATTATTGTTCTGTAAGAAATGACCAGCAGGATGAATACAGAGAGGACTGGCAAGACTTACATGAACTGATGCTAAGTGAAATGAGCAGAACCAGGAGATCATTATACACTTCGACAACGATATTGTATGAGGACATATTTTGATGGAAGTGGATTTCTTTGACAAAGAGACCTGAGTTTCAATTGATAAATGACGGACAAAAGCAGCTACACCCAAAGAAAGAACACTGGGAAACGAATGTAAACTATCTGCATTTTTGTTTTTCTTCCCGGATTATTTATACCTTCTGAATCCAATTCTCCCTACGCAACAAGAGAACTGTTCGGTTCTGCAAACATATATTGTATCTAGGATATACTGCAACATATCCAACATATAAAGGACTGCTTGCCATCTAGGGGAGGGGGTGGAGGGAGGGAGGGGGAAAAAAATCGGAACAGAAACGAGTGTCAATATAATGTAATTATTAAATAAAAAATTTAAAAAAAAAAGACATCTTTTCCAATCTTTCCAGTTGTTAGTGTATCCCTGCTTTCTTCCCAATAAAACCAAGCTCCATTTTTTAAATATCTAATGCTTAACACAGTGATGAGCATAGAGCAGTTAGTTGAATGAATGAATGTCCCCATGCCTTGTTAAATAGATGCTCTAGTCTTATTGATTGATACACTGGTCAGTAACAGGAAAAAAAGCTCACTCTGCATAATCATCTGAAACCATTGTGTATTTTTTTCTTTTTTGGACTGAGCCAGTAATTTTATGAAGGGAGATTCTGGCAAGGAATTTCCTTCAGCAAAAACAATCAGCCTTTTCTCAGCAATTTATAGTCTTAGGGAATTGCCTGTGGCATAGAGCCAGCATGTGGGGAAAGTGGGGCTTGAATCTGAGTCTGACTCCTAGGCTAGCTAGAATGTGCCATGTTTCATGATTCCCTTCAACCACTTCTTCAGGTTGTTTCCATTAATTTTTTTTTTTTCAGAGTGTCCCTTCCCTACTTTGGTTTTATTTACTCTAAAATGGAAACAAAAAAATAAAATTAACCAAACCTCCCAAATCTAATCCAAGAAGCGCCAATTAAGCCCTTATTATGTGCAGAATCCTACTCTAGGTACTACATTAGATGGAAATGAAAAATAGTGCCTGCCTGCAGGAAGTTGGCATTCTATTTGGAGCAACAAATGGAAAGCACCCGCTGAGCCACATGATCAATTGAAGAGGATATAACCTTCAGCACCTAGGGGGAACAGGAAGGTTTCCTATAGGAGGTAGCTCATGAGATTCTATAAGAGGTAGAGGGAGTGAGGATGGAGGGAATGCCGGCATGGGGACCTTCCTGTGCAAAGTCACTGAGGCGAAGGCTGAGAAAGCTAGATTCCAAGAACAGCAGGTGGATCAATTTGGCTGGAATGCAGAATTTGTGAGGGGGAACAGCATGTGGTGAAGACTGGAAAGTTGACAGAAGCTCAACTGCAGAAGTTTTCAATGTCAGGCCAAGAAGTCTGCATTTTATCTATCCTAAAGGCAACATTTTTATCCATGAGAGATATAGTCACACCTTGCCTTAGAAAGATGATTTTGGCAACTGTGCAAAGGTGCTTTAAAGTTAATGAAAGTAAAACCAGAAAAAAAAAATAGTGGAACCAGGCAGACCCCTGAGAATGTTATTTACTACCACAAAGACAAAGAGTTGGGGTGAGACGGAATGAAGACCTACCCTAGGGCAGTGGCTACCAGAGAGGAAAGAAAGAGACTGCCTCTTCTGGAGATAGAATGGACAAGACTTGGTCACTGATTGGAACTGGGACACAACTTGTTAAGGATTTTTCTCATATGGATAAGAATCAAAGGCAGTCCATTTTAATGTTTATATCCATACATAATCTTTCTTTATATTTATCTATATCTACCTGGATATAAATGTGTAGAGAGCCAGTACTGAGTGGGTCCATAAGTGGGAGGAGTCCACTCCAGGTATTGCTTGGGACCTGCTCTCTGTAAGGGCTTAGTTCCAGGCACTGGCTCACCATCTCACTAACAATGCATAAAAAACATACTGGAAACAAATTTAGGATAATCTTGATGGAGAACGCACGTGACAGGAACAAGACATCACAATTAAGTTATTTATGACTGTCTCGGTAGATACATTGGTATGATAACTACTGCTATTTACAATTGTTTTGATAAATACTTTGGTATTGATAAACATCACAACTATTCACAATTCTGTGGGTATTGATAAGCATTACAACTATGCTAGTTACAATTCTGTTTTGAAAGGTTGATATTGATAGTTAAAGTGGATACTGAAATGTCAAAGTATAGTTTATGTATTAACCCTGGAATGTAAATGGCACCTGGAGGTAGCTGGTGTTAATGTAAACACGAGCTTAAAGAGAATATAAACTCTGGCACTCCACAATAAACGGAGATTTCAAAGCATATCTTCCGTCTGGTCTTAGGTATTCATTGACACTCTCGGTATTCACTGGAGCTGGACTCCGACATAAATGAATATATAACTATCTATCTATGTATATGTATATATTGTGTGCATCTATACATATACACCCACAAACACAATGCTTATATGCATAGATCCAGTGGGTTCTCAATCTTCTTATGTCATGGATCTCTTTGGTAGTCTAGGAATGTCTTCTGGGTCCCTTCTCAGAATCATGTTTTCAAATGCATAAAATGAAATCCACAGGATTACAAGGGAAAACAATTACATTAAGATAGTTTTCAAAATATTAATAATGGAAAATAAGTATTTCTGTTGTAGATGAAAATTAATCAAATTTATCAGTGGGGGAAATTTTTTTAAAAAGACAAACAAAAAGATATTGTAATCATCACAGTTCTTTTATGATGCCATAATGATTGGGGGAGATGACTGGGCATGGAATCAGGAAACCTGAGTACAAGCTTAGGGTATGCCTATGGGCAAATCACTTCATCTTTATAAGCCCCGCTTTCTTCACAAGTAAAAGGGGAAGAAGGCCACTTTAGCTACTTCACAGGACTTCTATGATGAAAGTAAAGGGAACAAATGATTTTAAACCTCATATTCCATCAGGGTGACCTTCATTGTTTCTTCCCTACATCCACTCCTCCGGCACTCTAAACCCTTATCAATCCTGACTTAGACTATTATTGTAATATTTTATTAATGCCTTTTTTGGCATCACAATTATCTCTCAAAACAAGATCCTCTCATACACACATTTCTAAGAAGAGATCAACAAAATATCTTCTGACAAAAACATACAACATCCATCTCCATAGTCCCTGACATTTGTGGGAACAGGAATGTCTCGCAGCTAGACTCTTGCAATAAGTTAAAGGGTTTACTTTTTCCAATCTGTTCAGATTAGTCTTCCTGAAGCTCTTTCATCACATCTCACTCCTTTGTTTAGATTTCTACATGGCTGCCTAACAAGAGGTTAATGTTCAAACTTTAATCTGACATTCAAGGACTATTCACAATCACAAGGTGATTCATTTAGAACTGGAAGGTACCTTAGAGGCATCTAGTCCAAATGTTCTCATTTTAAAATAAGGAAATGGAGCCCAGTAGATGATGATGTTCAAACTGAGTCTTTTTAAAAATTATTATAGCTTTTTATTCACAAAACATATGCATGGGTAATTTTTCAGCATTGACCCTTGCAAAAAATTCTGCTCCAACTTTTCCCCTCTTTTCCTCCACCCCTTCCCCAATATGGCAGGCAGTCTCATACATGTTAAACATCAAACTGAGTCTTAAAAGAAGAGAGGGATTCTATGTTTACAGAATGGAATCTACACTTATCCAGATTTTCAGTGACTTCCACAATTTTAGAATCATATCAACAAAGCCTAGGCTATCTTGTGTCCACTAAGTACACTGTAAACTATTTGAGGGCAGGTACTTTTCTTTACATCTTATAACTTCATAGTGCAGTACTAAGCACTTCACAATGCTTGTTAATTCCTACCTAAGGCCTGGGATGTCTAGCAGATTGGTCATCCCTGTCCAGTTGATGTCCAAGGTCTGAAATAAAAATAGTAAGGCAAATATCATATTTTAGATGGAACTTTTGAGTTGATTGTTCAACTCTTTCCTTCTCCCAGCCCAAGCCCCTCTCCCCATAGCTGGCATGTCATCCTCGTTCTCTTAGATCTTATTTCCCCTGGGATCTTCTTCAACTTGTTTTACCATGGGTACTATAGGAGAAAGAAAGTCTGAGGGCTGATCACCTCTCCATAGCTATGGGGCATTATCTTTCTCCTGGGTCTTCTCCTCTCACTGTCCACCCCTACTCTTTCCCCTCAATAATTTCTCCTTACTGGACGACGGATGAAGAACATGGAAACAGCTCCAACGATAGGAAGGTCTCCCATAAGTGGTTCAAGAATCACTCTTAGGATGCCATGTAGCTGGAGCAAAAAGAGAAAGTCAGAGTCTTCTTAACCATGTTTGCCTAGCCAAACCCCCTACCTCTACCCAATATACTTAACTAGAACTTCTGCAACTCTAACCCTCTACTTTCTTATAGCCTCTCACAACTTAAAGCTAAGCTATCTAAATATAGAGGATAATACCCTATAACTCACCTGCATACCTTTGACTCCAGCTTTGCAGAAGTATTTCTTCACTTCCACATCAATCTGTACATCTCCAACATAGCTGGGGAGTAGGAATGGGAGAAAAGGTAGAGAAAGAAGAAAACAAATAATTTTAGGAGTTTAAGTGCAAAAATATTTGTAGCAATTCTTTTTGTGGTAGTAAAGCAGTGGAAAAGGAGTGGATGTCCATCAGTTGTGGAATAGTTGAACAGTATATGAAGGTAATGGAATATTGTTCTTTAAAAAATGATGAACTAGCTGATTATACAAAGGCCTAGAAAAATTTACATGAACTGATGCTGAGTGAAACTAGCAGAACCAGGAATACATTGTACACAATAACAGCAAGAATGTACAATGATCAACTATGAAAAGCTTGTTTCTTCTCAATAGTTTAACAATCCAAGGCAATCCTAATAGATTTTGGACAAAAAATGCCATCTAGTAAAAGATCTAAAGAGACTGAATGTAAATCAACACATGCTATGATCATTTCTTTTTTTCTGTCTTTTTATCTCTCCCATGGTTTTTTTTTTTCCTTTTACTCTGCTCTGATTTTTCTCTCTCAACATGATTTATAAAGCAATATGTATTAAAAATAAACTTACTAAATAAAATAAAAATATAAAAATAAGTAATAAAAAATTTGAAAAGGAATTTAAGTTGAAAAGGGAATGGGAGAGATTAGGAAAAGAAGAGAGACACCAGGAATAGATAAAATGGAGTAGAGTGATGGCAGGGAAAGTACCTGACATTTAGATCTAGCAGGATCTGCTGTTTGTTCTGACCAGTATGAACCTTGACTCCCAGGATACGTAAAGGCTGAGAAGGGAATAGATGGAAAGCAATACACATTTGGGGTTAAGGGAGTGTTCCTGCACAATGACCCCCAAACTGAACCCTCCCTATCCTCATAACCTGTGCCATTCACCTCACCTTTTCACCTAGTTCCACACGAGTAAATGTGAAAGTCTGCAGATGAGTATTAGATGCCCGAACAGCTGGAGCAACTGTTTCTGCCAAGAGCTTCTCCATGTACTGGCCCAGGAAGGGCCAAGCCTGGGCCACAATCTTGGGATGACAGAAGAAGAGTCATGGGGAGGATTCACCTTTTCTCTTCCTCATGTAGTCAGCCCCATTCTATGAACTCACTTCCCCACTTAAAACTCTGGGAACAAGACTCGCTTAGAACTGGGAGCCTTCCTGGTTGGCCGTCACTGCCCACCCAGCTGCCAACTCACCTTATTCAACCATTCAACTTTCTCCACATCAGGGAAGCTGACCTGGAGGAAGGAAGAACATACGTTTGGATCATTTAGCCCAGGGATGCTCAGCCTTTTTCTGCGTCATGGACTTCTCTGGTAGTCTTAATGGAACTCTTGTCAATGTTTTTAAATGTATGATTACATAAAGTTACAAAGAAAACCAAACACACTGACATAAAGATGCAATTTCCCTCCCTCTGAGTGCCGGACCCCCCAGCTTAGAAAAGCTGTCCTCCATCTGTGCTGTGCCTGAGTGTGCTATCAGCACAGGCAGGAAGTTCCTCTGCGTGTGTGTGTCAGGATGCCCACTGACATGTACGGTTCTGTTGTTGGGTAGGGGAGGGACATGTACTTTCACTTCCAGTAAAGCCTCCTGGGAGACATCTCTCGGGTGCAGAGGGTGGGGGGCAGTGGTGATTTATTCTAGTGTTACTAAGTCAAGGCTCAGGCAGCACAGGAGCCCCTTTGTTTTCTAATGGCTCCTTTGCGTAGGAGGTGGCAGTCACAGCTGCTGGGCCTAGCTTTGGTACATTCTTTAGGAGGAGGAATCCTCTCCTCTGGACTTGGAGGCTTATAATAACACTTGACAAGAAAGAGAAGGATACCTAGAAATTACATTTCCCCACTCCTACAGCACTTGGGGAGGCTAAAGGGTTAAACTAAACGGAATAAGGGAATTGGCCCAAGGCACCCTTTTCCAGGGGGGTGAGGGAGAAGCTTCCAGGATCGTGATGTGGGAGTGGCAGGGCCAAGGAACTGGTAGAGAGGGCTGGAAGGAGGGGGTGGGGAGAAGGATCTGGGCTACACCGTCCCACACCAGAATAGGGCTCCAGGGCAGAACTCCAGGAGCTCAAACTGCCGGCCTCAGTGCACAGCCACTCTTTCAGGCCGTGTGCGCTAAGGGCTAGCTTTGATTCCCTTCGGGATAAGGCAACTCTGCTGGAGGTGTGAAAGGGAGGGGCCCATCTTGGTTACTGGGCTCAGGTTCTGTTTCCCGCTAATGCTCCTCCTGGCCCGCGCTGCTACATCCGGTCTGTCCCTACACTGCAGAAAAAGGGAATATTTCTGGGTCCCCACCCCACCTATACCTCTAGACCTTTCCTGCTCTGGGGTCTGAAGAACTGGGTGGGGCTGAAGAAGATGGGGGAAGGGTGTGGACAGCAGACACTGCAGCATCTGCCCACATCTCCCTCCCCTCTCTCTCCCCTCCTCTCTTTCTTTCTTCCTCCCTCCCTCACCCCCCTCTCCCCTCTCTCTTTCTCTCTCTCTCTCCTCTTCCTTCCCCCCCCCCCAACTCCTGCAGCCAACCACAACCACTACCGCAGTCTAAGCTGGGGGCCTGATGCTTAAATAGTGAGACACAGAAGACGATCCTTCTAGTGGGTTAGAGATGTCCAAGGAGGAACAAGGGAGGGGGACATAACAGGTCGAAGTCCGTGCTCAAAGTTGGGGGGCAGGGGGAAGCCATACAATAAAGTGGGTAAAAACGTCCCAGTGAGGGAGAAGGAGGAGGAAGTAAGGAAGGACAGGGAAATCCCTCGGAGCAGAGCCAGAGGGGAAGGTGACGAAGATGCCCATGGGGGAGGGGAAGAAGATGCCACGGAGAGGGAAGATGAGGTGGCATCCGTAGCAGTAGTGGGGGTAGGAGGGGGTCTGTGGTCTGGGGATGCCTGATATGAGGTGCCCAGATCTGTGGGGTTGCTGTAGGGGTGGCTCCGGAGAGCGAAAATGAGAAGTTAACAATTTCAGGACTAAGGGACCTTGGTAGTATCCAGTAGAAGGGGATGGGAGCAGGAGAAAAGAATCTTGGTAGGAGCGGTGGCGGATCCCGCAAGAGTTAAGGAAGGTAGAGCTGTAGGTTGGAGAGAAGTCTGGGGAACTGTCCTGGGGATGGCGATGCTCGAGGATGGAGGACTGAACTAAGGTGGGGGAATCTCCAGAAGTCCGGCCGGGGGTGGTCCCGGGCTGCAGGAGGGAGGGGGTGGAGGGCTATCTCACCCAAGCTGGCAGCTCGCGATGGCTCAGGTAGAGGGTCTGCGCCGTGAGTCTTTCCTCGTTGTCCAGCAGCTGCCGCGCCGCCCGCAGGCTTCGCTCCTTCTCGCCGCGGACCCGACGCCAGCCCAGGTAGAGGGCTAGGCCGAAGAGCACAAAACCCACGCTGAGTCCCAGGGCCCCAGCCAGATACACGGGCACTAGCACTAGCAGCCTCCGCCCGAAGGAGCTCAGCACGGCCAGCGCCTCGCCTGCTGCCCCTGGTTGCTGAGGCGGCTGCGGCTCCGCGAGGCTGGGATCCTGCTTGGCCAGAGCCTCAGGGAGTTGGTCAGCGGGGTCGGCCTCGGGGCCGGGACCCTTTCCAACGGGCCGCTCCATGGTGCCAACGCCCGCACTGGAGCCCAGCTCCGTGCTGCCCCGCCTGGCTGCCCCGATCCCCCAAGCAAACCCAGAACCCCGGGGGCGGGGCGGCTACTTTAGACCACACCCCCTATGGACAGCTCCCATTGGCCCACGCCCCAAGACTAGGGATGGGCCAGGTGTCTCGGCCACGCCCCCTTGCGAGGAGGCGGGGAATTTATTGGGGCAGGGCCTTCTCTGATTGGGCTATGCAACACTAGGGCGGGTTCGCTCCCGGAGATACGGGGAAAGAAGAGTATGATTGGTCTGAAGGAGAGGAGGAGGCGTGGCGCACAATTTAAAGAGGGGAGGCCAGAGTAGGAGGTGTCCCCACATGGGCTGGGTGGGGTTGATGTGTGACGCCATGACGAGCTTCCCCTCTCCACAATTGCTCTGTTTAGAGAGCTGGCTTGGCTAAATCAAAGTTTTGTAGATGTTTAAGAGCCATCACCCCCAAATATGGATGGGTTGGGAGGGATAGACTGGGGGATACTGACCTTCCCCTCTCCTCAAGACAAGAATGCCAAAACTCATTGCTTCCAGCGGTCTTTCAGAGATCACGATTGGAATGAAAGGTTTTGCCACCATCTTCGTTTTCTATCAACCCCAAGGGAATGTCAGTTTGAGGCACTGGAAAGAGAGCTCTGAATTTAAAGTCCTTCCTCCCTCCCCTCTCCCCCCTCCCCCCCGCTTTAACTCCTGACACTTTTTTTAGTCTAGCAACGTCTGTGACTTCCGCTGTCAGATTAGGGGGTGAATTAGATTATCTCTAATTCCAAATCTGGAGAGCTACAAGGCCAAGGAGAAATAATGAAGGACTGCAGAAGGCTCAGGAAAAACGGTTTTTTATTTTTTTAATTTCTCAAAGGTTACTTTGTTGAGAGAGGACTTTTCCATCTCTGCCACGAAACATGTTGTTCGGAAATAAATGGACCTGATTGCAACAGGAAAGGATGCAGTCCTTAAATCTTTGTCGTAGATAGTGAATAGGCAGCAGAGATATTGATGAATCAAATGAATCAACAAGGTTAGATTAGATTAGATTCCTATTAAAGTGCCAGGCACTCTGGGGGAATTAGCGATAAGGTAGAGTAGGAACAACTTTTCAAGCAACACTTTAAAATGTTTTGTAAATTTTTATTTTTCTAAAAGCTCTTCTCCAATAAAAAAAAAAAAAAAAGAAGACTCCAAATCACCTATAAGAAAAATACAAATCCAAACAACTCTTGAGGTTTCATTTCACACCCAACAAATTGGCAATGATGGATTAAAAAAAAAAAAAAAAAGGAATAATCAATGTTGGAAAGGCTATGGGAAGATAAGCACATTAGTGCATTGTTGGTGGAGCTGTGAATTGGTACAATGATTCTGGAAAGCAATTAGGATTTAGTCTTTGCCCCAAAAGTGACTAAAACTCTTTTGACAAAAGTAAAGGCTCCAAAATATTTATAACAGAACTTTTCCTGGTAGGAAATAACTGGAAATAAAATAGATGTTCAGTAATTGAGGAATGGCTAACCAAATTGTGATATATTTATATATTATTGTGCCATAAGAAATAATGAACATGATAAATGAAAAGAGGCTTGGAAAGACTTGCTAAATGGTCGAAGGTGAAATAAGTAGAGCCAGGAAAAAACAATATTGCGACAATGTATATGGAAAGAATAGTTACAAACAATTGTTTTTGAAGAATGTTGTGAAATTTTATAATAGCCTTGACCTCAAAGAAGAGATATGAGAATATACTTCCTCTCACTCTTTGCAGAAGTATATGATCATGGACTTACATTTCATATAAATGTCATTTTAAAAAAAATTTTTAAATATGTCAGGTTTTGCTCATCTTTTTTCTCTCCATTAAAAAAAAAGTTTTAGCTCTCTAGGAGGGTTACGGATACCATTAAGGGAGAACATCTAAGTGACATAAAACAAAAAGATATCAATAAAAGTCAATTGTTGGATGTAAATGCTTATAGTTCAATGCCATAAAATTCCATTCTCAATAATACATAAGAATTTTTTTAAGAGCACTGTATTCAAAAAATGAGTGAACTTTTTCAAATCTCACCTACAATGCAAAAAGACATTGTTCTGTGATCTACAGACACCTCATTGAGTGACTTAAGGATATTGTACTACTTTTTTAATGGATTTCAAAGAATCTAAAAATCACATGCTAAATTAGGAAGAGTAAATTCAGTTATCACTCAAGTAGACGAAAGGGGGTGATGATGAAGCTGTTTCTCCTGAAGTTGAGTGTGAGGTGAGAAGAAAGAGTACTTTTGAGTCAAGACATTCTGTATTCTAGTTTCAGCTCTCACTGGTAACTAATTGAGTGACTCTGGACAAATCATTCAACTATTCAGTGCCTTTAACAATTCTTTAAGACTAACTAGACAAATCAATCAGTAAATATTTGTTAAGTAGCCTCAATGTAGGGGCGGGGGTGGGGTGTGGCTAGGGGGGAAGATACCTTTAATGTTCCAGGGACTGTGCTAAACACTAGAGATACAAAAAGAGGAAAAAGTTACTCCCTACCCTTAGGGACTTACAATCTAAAATGGGGAACAACATGCATACAAATACACATAAAGCAAACTGGTAGAGAAAATTTCCTCACTATGTCAATGAAACCACTGGGCCTAGAAGGGGGGAAGGAGGAAAAAGCTGTGTGTGTGTGTGTGTGTGTGTGTGTGTGTGTGTGTGTAGAGATGAGGATTGTTTGGGGACAGAAATGAAAGATGCCCTTGTAGATAGGTAGATCTATCAGTGAGAAGCATGAGTATCTTGCTCTGTGTGTACCTATGCACTTGAAGTCGGGACAGATTTAGGTTGCATCCTAAATGCAAAATTAATTAACAATTAACTAGGTAACACTGGATAAGTTATACAATGTCTCGGATCTTCAGGTTTCTCTTTTGTAAAATGAAACATAACATTTGCTTCACAGCAACCCTCTGATACTTCTCTCTCAGGGTTGTTAGGAGACACAATTGGGATAATGTAGGTACTTTGGAAAATTCTAAAAAATGTCGGTCATTAGGCTAACAGTTTGTTGTTCAACAAAAGGAAGATCAGAAATGGAAGGCCTCCGGTTATGTAGTGAGAGTGAGGAATAACAGATGGCCAGTAAACAATGTTGCCAGGTACCCATGAAATGTAAAGTTGATTTAGATCCTTTATGGAGAATCTGTGCAACAATAAGAGCACTGGACGAAAACATGTGGATGGGTTTTGATTTGTACAGGTGTAGGGAATATCCCATCAATTGAACCATGAATAGAGCTAAAGTCCTTATCTTTCTAGGCTAAAGGCCAGATTAGTTAAGTTTGAGTGGTTCATCGACATGTTGGCTAATGACTAATAATTTTTTAAAAATCAGGAATCATCTATCAAGTGATATCTAGTTTTGAAAATGTCTGTGGGGAGAGTGCTCACACTAAGGAAAGCACAGGTCCTTGTAGGGCAAGTTTCATTATTAAATGGTAATGACAGAGTATCAGGCACAGCCCTGGGTCTGAGCCCCTCCCTCCCTCTGCTCAGGAGCAGCACAGTTGGGTGGTAGAGAAAATGTGTGCCACACTGACAGATAATTTATCTGGCTCTTCAGGATGTGGATTTTATCTGCCATCTATTTATCTACTCTGAGCCCCTGGCAGTGTTTCATCAGACCTGCTCAGAATTTGTCCCCGCCCAGTAGTTTAACCTCAATTCTCTAATCTGGGGTTCCCATTTCTCCCCCCCCCCTTTTTTTAATAACTCCCCGAGGCTGGTTGCAACTAGGAACTTCACTTAGTCTGCAAAATCTGCTAAAGATCCAGACTGTTTCCATCTTCCTACCCCTTGTCATCCATCCCTCCATATCCATAAAAAGGAGTGAAGTTGGAGTAGGAGGGAAGGGCAGGATAGAGGAAGGCTGCCTGTGATTGATGGCTCCATTCCAAAATGAAACAGCTTTGTTGCAGGGAGAGAAGCTCTTAAGGTAAGGGTTATTGAGCACTGGAATAATGGGGGAGGCCAGGGATATATTATTCCTCGAAAGGCTTTCAACAAAGAGGCAATCCTTTACACACACACACACACACACACACACACACACTCTCACACACACTCTCACTGGCCCCGACTGCATCTACAAGTTAAGTGATCCTCTGGAAGTCCCTAACCTTTCTTATCTGAGCATCGGAACAATTTGGCTCTCACTGTGATGGGCAAACAGGACAGAGAGCCCGAATCCCTCAAGTCCCCTCCCCCCCCAGCTGGAGCTAAGAAGTACCCAAGCCCAGAAGCTGCATTGCAGACATCTGGTACATAAACACCTCATCTTCCTGCCTCTCCGTGGCATCCCTACTGCCTACGTGCCATCTGGTGGTGGTTGGAGGTAATGAAAAGACTGGGAAGGTGGAGGGGGAAAGGGAGGGAGATAGTGATTATTTACCAGCAGTATCATTTCTAAAGAGTGGGGCAGGGGAAATATTGAAACTGCCTAGGATTATAACTTTTATTAATATGTAATTTATTAACATTTACTTTGTAATTACAATGTCACATAATTATATAAAAATCAATCTGTAATTTATAAATATGCCTGATGCTTACTACCTGTATAAATGTTGGTAAATCACTGAGCTTCAATGTTTTCATCTATAAAAAGAAGGGGTCTCTGAAGCCCTTTCCAGCCCTAGAGCTATATAAGATCCTATTATAATCCTCTGAGCTTAATTTAAACAATCCCATGTGGCAAACACATCATACATGGGGTGTACTTTGCATGGGATTCTGTAACTGACACTAAAGTAACTGCCTCATTATAATTCTAAAGTTATCCTGGGTTCTTGAGGCAGAAGACCACAAAAGAAGCACCAAAGAAAAAAGAATTTTAGTTTATGTCTGTAGTTCCAAAACCCATTCAGAGAAGTTTCTTAACAGGCTAAACAGAATCTGATGGATTTTTTCAGCTACATATGGGAGGATAGGGAATATAACCTGGTCAGAAGATACAGTACCCATGTTGACAAGAACAAAAGTCTATGAAGTATTATTCTAAGGAAATGGTCTAATTTTGGATAGTGATAGAAAATGGAACAGGTACTAGGGATCTTGTGTTGATAGAATTGGAGGAATTCCACTTTAATATGCTTCTTTGAAAATGAGTCAACAAGCATTCATAAACACCTACAAAATGATTTAAAGCAAAAGTGGGAATTTTGTCTTCAAGAAGTTTACATTTGTTAAAGTCCCTCTTAAAATGTAATACCCAGATTTGAATCCAATGTTAAACATAGATGTGGCCTGACCATGGCAGAGGACAATAGGACTGTCACCTCCTATTAATAGGACTCTCTCTACCCTCTCCCACACTTATCTTCTCCAAGCTAAACATCCCCAGGTCTATCAATCATCCCTAGTGACATAATTACAAATCCCTTCAACTAGAACATTGTAGCATAATTTTAAGTCCTGGATTTGAAGTCAGAGGTCCAGGCTCTACTATACAACCTGAGGGCAAGCTATAACTTCTCAATTGTTTCAGAAAGTGATTTCAAAGATTCCTTAAGGTTTTAAGTCTGATCTTAATGACCCTTTACTTCCCTAAATGCTTCTTATGAATGAATTCGATTTTATCACATATCATGTTGTTGACTAATATCAAACTTGTGTTTTTTATCCCTTTTCTTTTTCATATGAAGTGCTTTCAAGACAGGAGTTTTCCCCTCCCCCCCAGTCCCATATGAAGTCCAAAATTGTGCAATTGATTCGTTGGATCAATTTGTAATATTTTACTTTTTTTTTTTCTCATCATGCCTTTTGGCTCTTTGATCCACTTTAAATCGACTTCAGCTTAACTTGTTTTTATGCCCCCGTCTTGACTCTGTTGTCTTTAATGAACTTTAATGAACCATCCTAAGTCACAGAACTAAAATTGCCATACAATTCTCTCCCATCTGATGCCATTGCCTTTTCAATCTTCATCCTCGATAAATTCCTGATTAGATTTTTTTTTTAACTCTTGCTCCTGGTTGCTGAATGTTACCAGAGGAAGTTTTGTGTAACCCATGTTCATCTGTCTCATATATGTATTCTTTTATGACTATTTACCTTTGGCCCATCTTTAAAGAGAGCTTGAGGACTTCTTTCCCCTTCTCAGGAAAGTCAGAGATCTTATACTTGAAAATGCTCAAGAAGGTATAGTGGACAAGGCCTGGATCTTGGGGACCAGAACTGACTGTTTCTTTCTGTTGCCTTTGGGATTCTGGATTTCCTGCTTCCTATGCAAACAGAGAATGGTGGAGCTCCTAAGAGGTAGATTAGACCTGTACTATGTGAGAAAATTGCTGAGACCCAACACTCCTTGCTGGTGATTAGAACCAGAAGAAGAGACAAAATCATGATAAATCCTCCACTGAATCTTCAGCTCAGAAAACTGAGGTAGCAAGTGCTGTACTACAAAACTGGGACTGAATTGGGAAAGACCAGAAGCTCTCCTGGATGCCACGTGCTCCCATCTTCCCTTACTTTTCCGTGATCAGTGAGTGGTTTGAGAACTTCCCCCAAGTCCCTAAAGAACTGGAAGGGCAATGCAGAGGAAACTTTGAGAGAGAAATATTTAATTTGTTTACTTTCACTTTTTACTATATTCTGTAAGTTATTTAGCCACAGTAGTTTGAGTATTCATGTCCCATGAGTATTGAAGTGGGAGTGTTGATGATTAAGAGAACAGATTCTAGAAGTGGGGTGGAAGATCTAGTCACAATTTCAAATTTTTGTCATTTTGACTGAAATCTGAATTCCACTAATGTTGGGTCTTAATGCTGAAAGTGACATGCTGTGGCAGTTTGAAGAGCACCCTAAGCATTTGTAGGCTGAGCATCATCTGGTGGCCGGTGAGGATAATACAGCCTGCAGGCCGACTACAGACCTATTTAAGAGAGGAACTGAGATGGTTCCTGGGCTAGCTAGGGGCTCAAGGACAGTGCCACTCTATGGACAACTTAGATAATTAACATAGGAACATTAAAATTGGCTTTCTGAGGCATGGGCTAATTTAAATTAGACTGATCCTGCTGCAATGTCCCATGTAGTGTACATACAAAGCATCACATGGAATATACATACAAAATGTTGCATAGGAATTTTATTTCATACAAATTTCTAATGCAAAAGCTCTCATGTATCCTCACTATTACTTGACATTTTATTCTATTCTCATTGTCCTTCTATCTCAATTCCAAGAGGGGTTGCTTCAAGCTCTTCCCTAACTTCTTAGCTTCTAATAATCATCCTTAACACTTATGAGATGGAACTAGCCTCCTATTTTATTCTAAGAAGACTGAGGCTCCTTCAACTTTTCTCTTTTATGCCAAAAAAATTCTCATTATTTTTACCCATCCTTTTTTTTTTTTTTTTTTTTTTTTGTATCAAAAGAAAGGAGCAACTAGGTGACAGTGGATGGAGCACTGGAATTGGAATCAGGAAGACTAAGTTCATTTGCAGTCTCAGACACTTATTACCTGTGTGACCACTTAACTATTTACCTCAGTTTCCTCATCTGTAAAACGAATTGGAGGAAATGGCAAACCAGTTCAGTATCTTTGCCAAGAAAACCCTAAATGGGGTTGGGAAGAGTTAAGACTCAACCAAACAAATTCTTGTTGCTAAGAGCGATCACTTCAACCCTTCAATCTGCCTCTTTCTGCCTTCTTCGTGACTTTGTTCCAGAACTCATCTTGTTATATTTATATGGCTCATATATATGGTCACGTTTATATGGGCTTTTATTATCCCACTTTTGCAATAAGGAAATTAAGTTTCAGAAAGATTATGACTTTCCAAGGTCACATTTATTACATTTAAACCAAAATCTCTTCTGACTGAAAGTCTAATGTTCTCCCTATTTCAAAAGGTCATCAGATTATCCATATTAACTTTTCTGACCACATAGTAAGTTTTCAGGAAGTAAGGAAGTAGAGGGACTAGACTGCTTAAGGAGAGGCAAACAAGTCATTAACAGAGCCAATGCATCTATGCTTGCCGGCAATGGGGTCCAGCTGTGAGTGGCCACTGGCAAGATAGGAAGATTTGGTTCTCAAAAAAAAAAAAAAAAAAAAAAAAAAAAAAAAATCATGTGAAATCCAATGGTCTTTTTTCTAGTCATATTTTCTTGATTTCTTTTTCACATCTGACATTAATGATCTCTTCCTTTTTCTGACTATGCTTTTCTCTTTTAGTATTTTCAATGGCCTATCTCTTTAACCAGTCCTATTCTTTTTCTTCATCCTGATTTCTTAAAAACGATATTTCCTCAAGTTTGTACATTAGTTCTGCTCTTTTTCTACATTCTTACCTGGCAATCTCATTGCTCCCCAAAGCATTAGCTTTCATGGAATGAGTGAATGAAAAAGCATTTAGTAAGTAATGGTTATATGTACCAAATTATACATACAACTCATCTATCTCTAGCTTTGGCCTCTCCTGACTTCCAGACTGGAGTCTCCAACTGGCTAATGGATATTCTAGCCAAACCATTCTCCTTGCCACCTTTCTTATGTTTTCTATATATTCCTGTCTGTAGGTGTTCTCAGAACATGGAATGCTGCTCTATTCACCTCAAATAAAAACCTTTGTTCTTTAAAGTTCAACTCAACTGCCATCTTCTTCCTGATCCCCTAATTGGTAATGATCTTTCCATATCTCATATATGTTAAAAAATTATTATTATTATAGTAATTTGTTGCACAGCCAGACTAAATTGAACAAGAGCAGGGACCATGTTTTGTCTAAACTTTATATTTTCTTAGGGGCCTAGCGTGGGTTCTACATGCAGTAAAGATGCTCAGTAAGTATTTGTTGAATTGCTATTAAATTTTTTGGCTCAATGAAGCATTGATTAAGCTCAATCAATAAGCATTAAGCACAACTATATGCTGAACATTGTGGTAGGTATAGGGCATACAAAGATAAAAATGGAATTGTTTCTGCCCCTTAAGTGTGTATATTACAGACAAAATACACACATATAAGTATATATAAAATAAAAACTAATTTCCCCCAGGTTGGGGCAGGGAATTGAGGGAGGAAGAAGAAGAAACACTAATAGCTAAGGAAATAGGAAAGATCTTATATAGGAGATTGTGGTTGTTTTGAATCCTAAGGGAAAGTAAAGATTCCAAGCATCAGAAAGATAATTACAAGTGCATCCTAGTCATAAAAGGACACAGCATTCTAACCAGTCATTTAGTTTTGATTCTGTCACTTACAAAATTAGCAATTCCTTCTCACTTTATGTCATTCACACAGTTGCTAATTCACAATTAAGTCAAAGCTCCTTCCTGTAAGTTTCAAGAATGTGGGGGTCATGAAATTATGAGTAAACACTTGCTTTGTATGCCTGTTTTATATACCTGTGTACCTAGAGTTGCATAAAAATTTCTCAGATGAATAGGGGTTGCGAGTGAAAAAGTTTAAGAAGCCTTGATCTAGGTCAACGATAAAAAGATTGAAAAAGAACAGAGTTCTGCAGAATACCTTCATCCTGGACAGCAATCAACTCTGGATATGTCCAGCTAAACAATGCTATCATGTACAACTCCTATTTCTCCACTTTATCCATAAAGCTGTCATGAATATCAAATGCTTTGAGCTTATTATGCAAATAAGGTTAAGAGTTCTTAGTCTAGGAAGTAGAGATTATTTGGGGAAGATGTACACTGGAGTTACAGAACTGGTCATCCACTTAGAGATAATAATTGGAAGACAAGGGAGACAATTACATTAGCCAATTGAGATTATCTGTAGAGAAAGGAGGCAGTCTTGAGAGACACACACTTAAAAGGATAAAGGAGTAAGAAGCAGTGAAGGAAGGCACACAAATTAGTCAGAAGGGGAAAAGAGTCATTAGGAGAGACATAAGAAAAGGGAATGGGGGATAATCAGAACGTCAAATGGAGAATGAAGACTTAAGAAACAATTACTAAATTATGCTATTACTTCATTAGTAATCTTAGGGATAAGTGTTTCAATACTACAGTTTAGTTAGAAAGCAAACTGAGGAGGGAGTAGGAACTGAGGAAGAAAGGAATTGTCAGTATCAAGTCTAGACTTCTTTTCTCCTAGATTAGTATTGAACAGGAGACAGAAAAGCAATTTACAGGATAGTGAGTATATGGTCACAGAAAGATTTTCATTAGGAGACTTGAATATGTTTGGAGGTTTAAGAATGAAGAAGAAACAATGAAGCAAGAGATCATTGGAGCAAGGTTATGGAGAATGAAGGAAATGTGGAAACGGATTTAAGTATTAATTAATAATTAAGGTTATCTTGGCAAGAAGATGAACCTTATTTCTAGAAGGAATCAACAAACATTTATTAAATGACTATGGCTTATCTGAAGATACAAATACCAAAAAAAAAAAAAAAGGAACCAATTCTTGTTCTCAAAAGCCTTACACTACCAAAGGATGGTAGAGAACAGAGAAATCTTAAGCTGTGGAGATGAGGGAAGAGTCAAAGAACGGTGGTTTCAATCTTCTCAGGAACGTTTTTGAGAAAAACAGCCATTTGGGGAAACTTGCTAGGGAGTAAAAAGGAGATGAGTGAAAAGATTGGCAGGAGCATAAAGTGTGAGGTTCAAATTTAAGAACAAAAATGTGTGGGGGAAGACAGCTTACTTTTGTGACTTCCTCCAGAAACTCCAGTGCTTGTGAGCAGAGAAGATTGGGACAAGAACATCACTCTGCCAATGAGCCCATGCTGGCTCCTAGCACACACCACATTCTTTTTCAAGTGCTCATAAACAATAGTTTAATAATCCATTTTTAGAATTCTTGCAGGGATTGATGCCAAGCTTACTGGTCTAGTTTCTAGAAACTATTATTTTTAAAAACTGGAACATTTGGTCGTTTCCAATCTTCTGAAATCTCTTTTTCACTTCTGACCCTGAATATGACCATGGGAACACAACCAAAGAAAGGAGGAATCAGGGGTTCTGTTCTATTTTAAAGGCCCTAAAAGATATCAGAGTAAAGTTCAAACCTACTTCCCTACTTACAAACATGATGTCCAATTTTTTTCTCAGTTCAATTAACTATTGAGGTTTCAACTTGCCAGAGAAACTGATATCAGCGAATGAAGTCTCATACTGGTAATTTTAGGGGTTGCTATGGAATCCCTTTCTTAGTTCTCCATACGTGGCAGGAGAGGAGTCAGCTGAATAGTGGAAATGGATCTTAAAAGGATCCATCTACCACAATATCATCCAAGGTCTTAAAGTCTAACATGTTGGCTTCTGAGATAAGGAGGGGCAGGAAAGGCATCTATGACCATTAAACAATTTCACAGATGCAGCTGGAGAGGGAAGGAAACCTTGCTTGGCATACAGTTCATTTGCCATGGATATCTCCCTCCCCTCCCCCACCCCACTTCTCTAGCACCTGCTATTTCAAAGTCAAGGAGGAAAGAGCAGAATCTGTCAGTTAGATGAACACCCATCCCAGCTTCCCAGCAATACCTTTCACTACCCCTCCTCCACCAATGACCCTAAAAGCCCTGGTTAGCAAGACTGCCTGGGAATAACACTGCATTCAAGACACAGACAGGTTATTTTTAAACCTTACCATGTGTTGCAAGTCCCCTTACCCCCAACTTGAATCTTTACAGATCCACAGAGCCTTTAGTCCTGGGACCTAGGCTCTTCTCACTGTCCCCTACAAAGCCATTTTCATATTGTCCATGGGCGGGGCTGTGTTCAGATTTAAAGCAGGACTCCCAAAACACATAGCCTCTCAATAAGTCTCCGTTGCCTCCTTTTGTTAAAAATAATTATTTTATTTCTTTGGAAAATGGTGGGGTCCTGTTCTGTGGACTCCTAACCTCATCTGGGTTAACAATTCCCTAACCCACTGCCCTGAAACATGAGGGCCTCCTGGTATTCCTCTTCCCAACCCTGGGCGCAGAGGAACTGACATTGAGAATGGGCTGAAGTCTCTGGGTCTGAAAGCTTGGTATTCTGACTTTCCTTGACTCCATCACTCTCCTTTTACAGGGTTTGGACTCATTTTCAAAAATCAGTGCTAGAAAAATGAGTCTATGCTGGGGGTGCAAGGGGAGGGCAGTGTTGGGAGAGCTCCATATCCCAGCAGCCAAGTCTTTCTGGGGACACAAAAACCCTTCAGTCCTCCCTGCCTCTCCTGGCAGCCTGTAATCCTCACTCCCTTGTCGCCCCTCTGGTTGGGCTTAGGGAAGCTGAAAAAGGTGCGCTTCCTAGGAGGTGGGGAAAATCTAACTCTCCCTCACCTCTTCTAAGAGAGTACCACCCAGGAGCCGTAAGTCTGCTCATCCTCATTTTCTCATGAGCTCCCTTCCACACACACGGAGAGCAGAGATGAACGAGCCCCCTTCTCTCGCCCTTTCTGCCAGGGAGGCAGCATCAGAGAAGTGTCCAGTGACCTGGTCAGTGTGGCATGGCAGTGATGCGCATGCTCTGTGAGGCAATGGGGTAAGTCACCATGGGGGTGGTGGTGTGGCTCATTGTGATTCCCGCAAGCGGCTGCGCCATTGAAACAGCCACAGGGGCAACAGACACGGCCACAGGGGCCATGGAGACTGGAGGTGGGGCCATGCCTTGGGCAATTGTCTGGGCCAGGGCAGCTGAGAGCGGTGTGATCTCTGGGTTCAGGTGAGGGGGTGGTGGGGCTGTGGGAGGTGCTGCATTAGTCGGTGGGGCAGCTGGTGCACCTGTGGGGGCTACAAGCTCTTGCTGGGATACAGGTCTAGGTTGCAGGGCCTGGCTGCTGAGTGTGGTGTGTGTCTGGGCAATGCCATGATTGTAGTTGGTGACAGTGCCCACACTGGGTGCCAATGTTTGTTCTGTGGCTGGTGCTGTGGAGCTAAGAGTCATGACTTTGGCCTGGTTACGGAACTGGGCGTTCTGCTCCAACAAGACTTCATTGGTGGCCAACAAGTTGTTGACCTGCTTCTTTAGCTCCTCCACGCGCTTTCTGAGCATAGCATTCTCCTCTTCTAACAACCGGCACTCCAATCCCCGGGGCGGGGCCAGGCTGTATTCAAATGTCTCAAAGTGGGAACCATCTTGGGGGCACCCACCCCCTCCCCGACGACGTTTGGGGCATGGCTCATGATCCTCAAAACCCCGGTCCGAAAGATCATATGTGTCATAAAGATCATGACGACGGCTGGTGGGTGCTGGACCTGCAGACCCTCCTCCACTGGTACCCCCCCCACCCCGAGCTTCAAATTCAAAATCCCGCTGTAGATGGCGGAACTTGCATTTGGCTCCACGCTGACAATCCCCTTTGAGAAAGTCCCGGCAGATAGGAACCTCCTCTTTGCCATTGGGAAGGTCAGCTGGGGAAAGGCCCAGGCCAGCTGCCACCTTCTGCCTTAGTCGTGGGGGGAGTTCACCTGTCTTCTTGTAGCCATCCTCATCCTCCTTGGAGCCATGGATAAAGCGGCAGTTCAGGCGACTGCACTCTTTGTTCTGGAAGTCATGGCAAAAGATGAATTCATTCTTGCTCACACCCAAGTTGGAGACTTCACTCATGTCCGGGTGACGGTAGCGGCAGCGTTTGCCCCGCTTACACACGTTCCTCAGAAAGTCTCGGCAGATAGCATCAGAGCTGCCTGAGTTAGCTCCTGACCCAGCTCCACTGGTCTCCTCACTGCCACCACCTCCAGAGCCTCCATTACTGCTCCCTGTGCCATTGGTATAGCTGTCTCGGTCAGGCATTCTGTTCCCACTCCAAATGAGTGGTTTCTTCCTTTTCCACCACCCTTGAGTACAAATAGAAAATAAGAGAGCAGTGTTAGATAAAGGGATCCCTGGAAAAGGACCTTGACTCCTCCTATTCTTGGCAGTGAGACTGGCCCAAGGGGCCATTAGTAGATCCTGTGTCTACCATTCTTACAGACTGGAACTACTGCCACCACTGGAGTACAAATAGTAGCAGAAGTCTTGCCCAACCCACTGTGTACCTGATCTTGTTGGGAATGATTCACTTTCTTTTCTTATTTTGGGCAGGTGAGAAGGAAAAGGGGGGGGTGGGGTGGTTAAGCCCCCACCTGCTGGTTAATGAGTTAGCTGAAAAGAAGGGTAGTGTGGGATTTTGCCTCTCCCTCTTACTGACCTTATTAAAGTCACTGGGAATGAAATCAAAACTTTTCATAAGTGTTTGAATAAGCTTGGTGGGGAGGGTATTGAGGGAGGAGGAATGAGGAGTTGGAGACAGGATGTCCAGGGCACTAGAGAAAAGGATAATAGGAGTACAACCTTTATTTTTATGCTCTGATCTACTCTGTACCTTTTCCAAAGGTCTCTCAAGTGGCTGCTCGTTTCTATATTCCAAATCTCCAGACTTTCTGGAACCCTGGGAAAAAGGAGTAGTTTGGGAAGCCCTTAAACTTTTCTGGGTGTCTATTACAAGGAGAAGGGAGGGATATAGCAGCTGTTGTTTTCCCACCCCCAGGATAAAAAGCTTTTTGGGAAACAAGGCCAAAATGGGAGGAGAAAGTTAATACGAACCACCCTGTCAACTCCACAGAAACCTTTCAGTCCCTCCTCCTCCAACACCAATACCCCTTCTCACCTCCTACTCCTCAAAACCCCACCCCTGATCAGATGGGAGTTCATGAGAGGTTTGACTTAACTCTAAGCCAGGCTACTCCTCACACTCATAAAGTTCCTATTTATTTATAGACTCCATAAAATCCTTTTAAATCTTCCTCTTTCCTCAAGGGACATCTGAACTATCAAGTCCACTGCCTGCCGCACCCTCTGGCCCAGGTTTGCTGTGTCTGTTACCAAGTCTTACCCCCAAATATTTTCCTTATGATACTCAAGCCCCCTCTGCTGCTCAGGGATGGTAACACCATCATTCTTTCCCTTTAATCATCGAAGCCTCTCCTGCTTTTGCTCCTATCACCCAACTTATTTCTAAGTCCAATTCCTTCTTAGTCTCTTCTTCAGGTTGGCCCATAAAGTTATAACTGATCTAAAATGCAAGCATGAGGCACATAGTAACAATAGCCTTATTATACATCCCTTGAAATATCAGGAGACATCGGACCTCACTGTTAAGGACCATACTTAAGTGTGAAACCCAGAAAGCCTATAAAAGGGTTAAAGGGGACCGTACTATTAAGGGGTAGCAGGTTGGTTCTCCCGAAAGCCCCCACAGCTGTGAATCATAAGACACAAATCAGTCTTTACTGACAGAAATGTTGACTGAATTGGGAATGAAATAAATCGGAGGGATGAAGGAAGAGAAGTCAGAAAATGCAATTGCCTCTCAGTCTCCTTGTACCGAGGGATCTATTCAGCAGTCACTAGCTGGTAGCTCTCCTAACACCCAGCAGCCACTAACAGGTTGCTCCCATAACACCTCATCTCCCCTCAAGAAGGTCCCAGGATAGATACCTAAGTTATCTCAGGCAAAATCTGGGATTGTTGCAGGTCTCCACTTGCACATCACTGATGGAATCTGGGTAGGTGACAGAGCTTTCGTGGAGGCCTGCGGGTTTCCATGAGGCTGCACAGTCCAACGGGGCAGTAGGATTTGGGGGCTGCACACTGAAACGTCTTGACTTAGGATGCCAGGTCCCTTAGGCTCCACGACCTGTTCTGTTTCCTACTTGTCAAAGGGAGGGAATGTTGAAGGGAAGCGGGAATAGAAATCACACAGAACAGAGGTAACAAAACGTGGAGACAATAAGCGTGGGAAAGCCGAACTTTGGACTAGGAATAGTTTGGGCAAAATAGCTTGGAAGGGGAGGGTGAGCCTAGGGCTGCTGAGAACGAGTCGGGCCACAGAGAGGGGCGAGTAAGAGCAGGGGCCCTGGAGCTTCCGAGGCCCGCGCCGCGCCGGACAGGCGGCGAGCACGGGCTGAGCCACTCGCCAAGCTCCCTAGTCGGAAGACCGGGGACCCGTGACGTAACGGGGCAGGGAGAGGGGTGTGCTGAACCAAGGGGAGTACCTGTGCTCAGGAACCCCCGGCGAGGGGCCTAGGCTAACAAAGCAGCTCCGCCGGCCGGCCCGTGGCCGAGCCAGACCAGGTAGGCGTTTGGGGCCAGTCCCGGCTCCTCCCCTTCGGGCGCCGCCTCCCCCTCCCTCACCTGCAGCCGGAGCCACCGCTGTCCCTGCTGCAGCCGCCAGTACCGCCTGCCGGCTCCTCCGACTCTTGACAAAGAGCCGCCCACCCACAGCACTTCCGCTTCCTACGGAAGCACCGACGCTCTAGGAACCAGCCCCGGAACCAAACTCGATCGACGCTGTAGCTGCGCGTTCGGCCCCAGGAAGCTCCCAGCAGGCGCCGCGCGTCGCGATGGTAACACCACGCTAAGACCAGGAAGTAACGCGCTCCGCGATAACCTGGTCCAGCCCAAACCGCGGTCGTCATGCCCGGGGTACCCAATTCTGACCACTTCCTTGCCTGCCTTTCAGCCATAATTCCACCCAGTCCCTTGCCTCATCCCAGTGCTTTCTATAGCCCCCTTCCAACGCATACCCTGTCAGTTTTCATTCCCTCACCCTCTGGGCAAAGCCAGACTTAGTCGTTCCCTTGATCTATAATATTCCTATTAAAACACCTCAATTCTGTGTTTCCTTTATATCACATCACCAATAGGAAACAAGGCTTTGAAATAACACACAAGCTCATTGTTTTTTTCCGAACAAGAAAGTAGCGAGGATTTATTATACAGATGTGCTAATACTGAGCCACAGACAAATCAGTCCAGAATGACAAGAGTCCCATGGCACAAAAATCAAGATGCAGGGAGATGGAATCTGTGGCAAAAGATGGAATAGGCATTAAAAGATGGCATGTCCTTTTGTCAGGCAGGTGTCAAACGGTGGTGAGAATCCTTTATCAGATGGTATAGCCAGTAGAGTTCTTCGAAGAGTGGGTCATGTTGCCTGAAGTTTTCTGCCTTCCTGACAGTGTCACCAAGGGTCATTTCATCTCTGCTTTTGTGGCCTGTGGTCTGCACAATCTGTTTACTTGGACCTCTGCCTCATCTTTCTCCTCTTGCGTTTCAGCCTGTAAAGGGTAATCAAGTAAGCCCTCCAACTTTTTTTACCTAAGGGAGTTAATCCCCAAAGTAATCTACATACATTCATTTATTAATTTTGTTTTCACATAAGAAAAAAACCCAAGAAATTAATTCAAGTTCTTCCCAACTTATTTCTTTTTCAGTATTTATTTAAAAGTCAACAATTTCATTTTGAAGCCAATTTTTTTGTCCAAACTTTTCAACCAGTCACCGGAAACCCCCATCTTAAAGTCTACCTACCTACGCATTCGCTTCTTCCTCCACTGGGTTCCAAAACGAGCCAGGGTAAAATAAAGAGTCAGTTAGTGCCAATCATAACAAATTCCAAAAGCAAACAACTGAGTTCACACTGCTTCCGTGTTTTAACATCTACATTTTCCAAAATAAATACCGGGCGCTCGATCCTTTAAGGTTTTTCTTAATAGTCATCTTTAAAAACAGGTCTACTCCAGAAAACTCAGTGCACTTATCAAATTACTTGAAAAAACACCGTGTTGTTCACTCCACCCCAGCGTTTTCAGTTAAGAAAATAAACAACTCTCTATGCTCAAGATATTTGAATCTCTCCGGGTCCAACGAAACCATCATCTCCCACCTCTCCGTGACCACAGGACCACCCTTCCAGACATCTCTTAGTCCTTTTTCCCTTGCCTTCTCATCTTGAAAACGCTCCTCTCCTTACCGAGCTCCCGGAGCCCTTAGACCCTGGGGCGGGGGGAGGCCGCAAAGAATCAAGACACAAGCTGCTCCTCCCCCCCCTTTTAGTTTAGGCCAAGCAACCTTCATCCCCAGCAACTCCTCTGCTCTAAAGGTCCAGGCAGCCGCACTTACCTTGGCTCTCATGGCGCAATGGAAGCTGTAGGGAGAGAGGAAAGGAACAAGGTTAGTTTGGAGAGCGAGGAGCAAACACCGAGTCCAGATGGCAGCGGATTGTGAAGCTCAGCTACGGGAGAGAAAAAACAGAAAGCACTCACTCGACAAGATGGCGCTAAGAAGAAGAGAGAGAACACCTCTCGCGCGTCTTATTTAACAATGCGATCGTGTCGTCACTTCCGTCCTAAATCCCTCACGTGTCCAACCCTGGGCGGGGGCGGAGTTTACCAGAAAAGAACAATGGCGGCCGTCTTTTTTTTTTTTTACTTTTGCTTCTTGGGACCGCGATTACCTGGCGTACCTACGGAAAATGGTCGGAGAATACCCTGAGGAATGGCGACAAAAACATTCACTAGTCTTCACACCGCCAGCTTTTTTCACTTCACTTTTTTTTTTTTTTTTTTTCAGATTTTTCAGATACTGGAGCAGCTGCCCTTTTCCAACAGGGCCTTTGATGGATTAAGGTCATTTCCGCCCTCACTCTAATGATTTCATGGGAGTTGTAGTCCCTTGATGTCAACCGCCATTTTACTGTGGATGGTCCTATTGCACGTGCGGAGGTGAGGTTCAGTAAGTGGGAGTGGGGAGAAAGTGGGAGAAATCGGAAGAAATCGCGAGAAATCGGGAGAAATCGCCTTCTTCATGTTTCAGCCTCCGTTTCCAGTGTTTATCAGATTCAAAGAAAATTTCCAAAACGAAATTTTTATTTTTTTTTTAAAGAAATTATTCACATGTATTTTAAAAAAGCAAAAAATCTGCCTTCTATCTTCTCTTCCCCGCACCCTACTCCCATCCCTTCTCCGATAACTTCTCCCTTTTCTAGCTTGGTAATGAAAGAAAACCAAGACTCCTGTTTATACACAGGTATAGTCAATTAAAACAAATATCTGCAGTGATAATGTCGTTAAAAGAAAGTCTCATTCTGTACTCAAGTCCCTTCACCTCTTATGTTTCATCATTAGTTCTCTTGAAATATGGCTGGCCTTTACACTATTAAAACAATTCCTAATTCTTTAGGAATTTAGGAAAAGTTGACTATCACTTATTTTCTAGTATGAATTGTCATCTTGGTTCTTTAAATTCTGCATCAGTCAGTATAAATCTTCCCAGTTTTCTTTGACATTTCCGTCATCATTTTTTACAGCACAATAATATTCCATCACATTTATGTATTATAACTTGTTCAGTTATACCTCACATTTCCCCATAGATTTCCATTCCTTGCCACCTCAAAAAAGACAAATATTTTTGCAACCTTAGAATTTTTTAAAATTTAAGTCTAATCCTTCCCTATGGCTATTTCCCCATTATCCCTTTTCCCATTTTTGTATCCAACTATGTGTATATTTTCCTTTGAACAGTTCAAATGAGAATAAGGTTCAAAGTCAGACATCTTCCCCATACCCCACAACTTGTATGTAGAGATGTCTGCTTGCTCACCCTAATTATGTAAAATAATTTCCCCATATCTTCCTTTCCCCATCCTCAATATATTCTTCAACCCCCTTATCTTTCCATTCTTCTCTTAAGATAAAAGAACTAATCCCAGGCCTTCCACCTAATTATTCTCTGTGACTCCTGATGGTGACTGGCCAACCTTATTTCCCTTTTCCCCCTAATGCCCAAGTCATCATCGCATGCTTCCAATCATTTAGGTTCACTGCACTCTGCCTGCTCTGCCATTAATCAGTTGAATGCCTAGACTTGTAATTCTTTCTTCTCAATATTTCACCTATTCATCTCTCAAAGAGTCACTGTCTTGTAAAGGCCCTTATCACCTTTTGCTTGGATTATTACAACCACCTCATATTTCTCCTCTCTTCAATCTTTTGCATTATTGCCAACATGATTATCTTAAAGCATTCTCCTATCATTAGTTCTCTGCTCAAAAAGCTTCTGTGACTATTTGCCTCTAGGATAAAATCCTAAATCTTGTTTGTCGTTTTAAACCTTTCACAATCTGGTTCCAGCACATCTTTCCAGATCGGTTACACACTTCTTCCCTTCTGCACCAGTCAAATGACCTGTCTCCTTGCTACATATTCAATGGCCTTCATTGACTTGTTCCCTATGCTCCCTTCTCACCGCTACTTGGAATTGCAAGACGATTTTAAGGTTGTCACCTCCTTAAAAAAAAAATCTTTCCTGATTCTTCCAGTTGTTACTTCCTCTAAATTAACTTGTATTTATTGTGTTGTATACACTGTATTTACTTTATCTGTGAACCTTGATGTAGTCTTCCTTTTCCAAGTAGATGGTTTATTTGTTGAGGTAGTGAATGTTACCATAGTGCTAAATGTTGGGATTATTAAGATCCAAGCTAAATAATTCCTGTCCTCATGAAATTTACATATGTGAACACACAGATATATAGATATATACATACATAGTACTATTATATAAGTATAATATAGTATATAATAGTATAAATACTATATAAGATTACTATAGACACAATAATCTTGGAAGGTGAGATGGAGAAGGAACTACAAACTGGGGAGATGAGGAGGTATTCTTAAAAATCTGAAATGAGGAGTGAAAGCATTCCAGGTATCCTTGTTATATATGAGGAATGGCAAAAAGGGAAGTCTGGTATAACTCGTGGAGGATAATGTATAATAAAACCGGAAAAGTAGCATGCATGATGCCAGATGGTAAAGAGCTTTAAATGATAAACACATAGGTTTATATTTGATAAAGTTGGTAAAGACATTAAAAAATGTATTAAATGTTCACACTTCATTAGTGCTCTCTCTTCTTATCTCTTGTCTTCCCATCATTGGATTGTAAACTCCATGAGGACAAGGGCTTGTGTTTAGCACCATGCCTGGAATATAGCAGGCCTTAAATGTTTATTGACTGACAAAATCATAGCTATATTTTAGGGAGAGATTAATGGTTCTATAGAGATGAATTAGTGAGTGAGGAGAGACTTAAGAGACCAATGGCATAGCTATAGTCCAGATGAAGTGAAGTAGTCTTCAACTGGAATAGTGATTATGATAGTGAAAAGAGGATGTACCAGAGAGCTATTTTAGAGTTACAGACAATAAAGTTCAGCAACTCTTGGGATATGTGGGGAGAGTGAGATTGAGATGTCAAGCACACCAAAGTTTGGAATCTAGGTGAATAGGACAGTGGTGTACTTCACAGAAATATGGAAGATGAGTGGGTTTGGGCTTTTGCTTCACTCACATTGATTTTGAGATAACTACAGGACATCTACTTTGAAATGTCCAAGAGAGCTCTGGTGATGGATGGTGGCTCAGGAGAAAGAATAGGGATGAATATAAATTTAGAAATCAGGGTGATAACCCTTGGGAGATGAAGAAATCAGCTAATGTGAAAGTTTGTTAAGAGAAAAGGTCCATAACAGCAGTTTTTCCAAGCTTCTTCTTGGCAAGTCATGCTCTGGGTTTTAGTTTTTTCATCTGTAAAACAGGGATACTATTTCACAGGGATCTGCCCCGTGAGTAGCAAAGTGAGACAAAATAAGCAAAGTGCCTTGTAAATTATAAACCACTATATAAGTATCAGTTATTATTAGGAGCATTCTCAAAATGTAATTGTTGAAAGGAAGAATATTAGAGATTAAGAGAAACTTAAAGGAAAATAGGAAGATAGTTCTACCTGAAAGACAATGGATAACTTTAATAATATCAACAATAATGTTTTTATTTACATAGAATTTTTTTATATTTTCATTTGGTCTTTCAACTTTTGTTGATGTTTCAGAAATCAGATGGAAGTCATTGGGCTGAATTAGTATCTATCTATAGAGGGCAGGAACTCTGAAAAGGTATATACTTAAGTCTCAGTATGTTTGATATAATCTTACAAGATATTAACTCGGTGGAATTGATGAGGTAATGGTTCCCTAGTGATATAATGATTGGCTTATACTCAGTATGATGAATTGATATAAATGTAATAGAGTCAGACCAAAGTCAAGAGACTGAGATGTGCAGACTGGCTGACTGACTGAAACTACTGGCACAGACTGGGAGACTATTATTCCTGACTATTCTCATGGCGGATTATTCTGCTGAGACCAAGGCTGGTCCCAAGGCCCTTTAGAAAGCTAGTCCGGACATTACATCTATCATACTCACTGCTATTTATTACTGCTTCTTCAGTCATTCATTCCTCCAACTGCTTGGAAATTTAGGAGGAAAACAAAGGATAGAAAAAGTCAAGTTCATTATTAAATTTATAAAAATCAGAATAGAAACTACAAGTTCTACAAGGGAAAAGAAATTCCAACTGGCAAAGCTAAAATTCTAATACTCAAGAAAGAGTCTCAAAAGTAAAAATGGATTGACACATCAACATCCTTCCCCAGCCCTTGTGAATAAAATCCCCAAATGCCAGTTCACAACTACTGTCATCTCGCCCTAAAGGAAACATCCTCCCCTCCCCCCAAATTACCTAATTCAGCCTCTTGAGGCTTGAATCTCATATATAAATGTGTTCACCAATAGGCACCAATATGCTAATTGGGAACTTAATAGCCCATTCCACTTCTGAAAATACTGGTCCTTAGTTTCCCTCTATCTTGACTCAGAAATCAGCTAGTTTGGTGTACAAAAAAAAGAGCATTGGTTTTAGAACTAAGGAATTTGTGCTGTAATATATTTGGATGATTCCAAGGGCAAAGTCATCCTTTCTTCCATTCACTTTTGGCTTCTAGTGTAGTTTTTTTGAGTGAAGAAAAATCTATCTCCTGACAATATCTAAAATGCTTCGTAGGGTTTTTATAGAAGTTAGATCTTTAAGAGAACTTAGAAGTGTTCCCTCATTTTAGAAATAAATAATCTCTAAGGTTCCTTCCACTTCAAAATCCTGAGGTCCAGATAAGATTGTAAAGTCATGGGAAATGATAAGAGCAATAATACTACCTACCATTTTTTATATATAAAACATATAATTACATGTATCTATAATACTTATTAAGGTTTACAAAGCATTTCACAAAAACTATCTTATTTTATCATCACAATTCTGAGTAGATGCTATTAAGCTACTTATTTAGGATCATTAACTAGTGTCTGAGACCAGCTCTGAACTCAAGATTTTCCTGACTTCACATCAGTCTCTCCACGTGGGCCATCCAGCTGCCAGGATTTAAACCCCAGTTGGTTTCCAAATATTCCTATTATTCTTATCTTCTGAAGATGTCAATCCTGTTTTCTCTAGTTGCTTCAACTGTTTTTCACAATCCCCCCCCCCCCGCACCAGGTTTCTCACCATTATGGTTAAGCTTTAACCATACAGTTTAGTATGGTTTTGGATACTTTGGATCCAATTTAGTTCAGTGCCTTTCCCAAAATGTTGATCCAGAATTGAATTGAGCTCATGAGTGACAGGTGCAATATTAGAAGTGGAAGTCACTTCTAAAAACTCATGAACCTTAAGTTGAATCTGTGTCCAACAGACTTGTACATCAAATGATTTCTGCATCTTCCCCAATCATAAATACCAAATGAAAACAGCACTTGTTATTCCTATTAGAGGAAACATCACCAGATTATTGTAGCTTGTCAAGATCTTTTTGGATCCAGAGTGTGTCATTCAACAATTACCTATCCTTCCCAGATTCTCAAAAATTTCTTATATATACTTTCCTTCAGAGTACAGCTATTAATGTTGATTTGAGCAGGGTCCAGTAAAGATTCAAGGCACTGTCTTACCTGTATATTAGAATATTAATAAACACAGACTTATCTACCTGCTGCCCTCCCTCCAACCAAATCCATGCACACACTGAACACAAATATTACTTATCAATTTTATTTTTAAAAAATAACAGAACATTCCTGGGGGAAATAGGAGGTGGGTTATCCTATTATTTCTGAACAAATGGACTTAGCAAGAGTTACATTTCCACTCCAGAAAAATTAAAACAACCATAAACCCCCCACTTCCTACAGACAAGTCTTAAATTCGAATCCAGAGAAATTAGTGGGATTTTTATTACTCTTTCATTTCTCCCAAAGAGGACAAAATATAATTTAAGATTGTATAAATGGTCCTCCTATTAGGACAGTGGGGAGCCATCATATTCTAGGGAACCCGTTCCAGTTTAATGGAACTTGCTTATCCAAGACATATCTTCTACCAAGACCACCCCCACCCCCCAACCCATCACCAAATGAGCAGCATTACAAATGGCACATCAGAAAATCATCAGCAAATCCAATTTCTTTTATTGACGCAATCTCTGCGTTTAAAAACCCCATGAGTTAGTGGGAGCCCCAGCTCCCCAAGACCCCACTTACTAACTGCCCCTCCCACAACAACCCACAAAGCCCCAAGAATCTGTACAATCCAAGTCAACAGCTTCAGAAAGGAGGAGCCTCCTTAAGAGTCAATCTGCTCCCCTGACTCCTGCCCTCTTTCAAGAGGGACCTTAGAGCACCACACACAGGAACCAAACTGGCAGATGGGGCTTTCAGCTCTAAACTGGGAACTATGGGCAATTCCAGGAACAAGGTTGAGTTGAGAAGGGTCATTTCTTTATAGTTCTTTGAGAAAACTGGATCCTGTCCTTGCAAAAACTAAAAATTTAAACAAGAGGATCCATACAACAGAAGATCCCAGAATTATTGGCTCCAGCTCCTACAAAATGGGAGGGGCCTGACCAGATAGCCTGGATCTGAATAGGATTCTGCTACATAAGAATCAAAATGAGAAATGGAGGAAGACACCTCCCCAACCCCATTTTGAGGCAAGACAAAGACTTGAAGAGGCATAACGGGGCTGGCACCCCAGACAAATAGTAAGATATTGACCACTAGGAAAGATGAGAGTAAAAAATTTCAGGGGAGGTGGCGGCGGTGCATAAGCTAGATCGGCCATCTACCTCTCCCTGTAGAGCTGGGCCATCAACCTTGACCAAGCAGAGAGCAATACAAAAAGTTAGAAAGAGGGGCTTGAAGACAGGTTTTGACTCCTGATTTTATTATTCAATTTCTTTTTTCTGTTTAAAGTAGTCTGCGATGGCCAGGAGCCCCAGCCTCCCAAGGCCAGAGTCAGTCGGAGCTGGTAGTCATTGGAAGGAGGGTTGGTTGTAGGAATTGGGATGAGGGGAGAGAGGTTCCCCGCTCTGCCAGCGGTCCTGGGTGGAAAAGATGAACCGCTCTTTTTGGAGCCCAGGGTGTAGTAGGAGGGGAAAGAGGGAGGAGTACTGGGCTAGGGAGATGGAAACCATCTCAGTCCCCGGCTTCATTCTCTTCTGCCGTTTCCCCAGTGGTGGCATTCTCTGCAGTCTTGGAGGCCTGCAATGGAAAGGACAACTAAAAACCTCTTAACAGTCTGGGTTAATGTCTGGGTCAATCTGGAGGGATCAGGAGACAAACTCATCTCTATTTTGCTATAAAGATCAACAGGAGTCTTAAATCCCTCGACTATACCTCCACTTTCATCGAAATATTCTCTGACAATTGCACATTAACATGAAAATTGTGGACTTAAGCCATGAGAATTATAACCAACCTTCTTTTTTTTCTTTTTCTGGGTCTTCCGACTGGCTGAACTCTGAAGGAGTGCCTAGAGGAAGAGAAAAGAAAGTGGCTGGTGTGTAGGGAAGACTGAACTCCTTTAGGCCTTTCCCCCGCCTCATTTTCCTTGCTGGTCAGTTTGACGGAGGTCCTAGATCGCTCTTCCCATACTACTACTCACCTTTAGCTCTGCATCCTGGACTTCTAGTTCAGACTTGTACAGCTCAGGCTCAAAGGGACCACTGGTTATCCGCATGGGACCATTGGGCATGAGCAGTACTGTGAATTTGAACTGGGCAACAAATTCACCTATGGAAAAGGAAAGAGAGGTTGGGGGGTGGAAGGTCAATGATTCCTCTGATACACTGAGCCCCTACCCCAAAGTTACTAGATTCCAAATTCAAGAAAAGAGAGCTAAGAACTTAATCACTCCTTGAACACCCTCCATGGTGTCACATGATGCCAGCACTCACCTTCCTTCTCATACAGAACATTGAATGGTTGTAGTAGCTCATGTTTAGCGCATTCCACCACACCCATGCGGGCTTTCTTTTCATCCTCAAATGCCCTATATTGGAGAAGATTTGGGGATTTAGGTACCTACACCACCCTATATATGCTTTCAACAATTCAACCAACGTCTATTCTCCTAATACCAATTATACATAGATAATAAAATTGTTCTGGTCCTCAAGGAGCTTACACATGGAGAAGAGAAAACAAGAAGTACATCAATACAAAGCAACTTGAGGAGGAAGAATATACTGACATCTAGGAAGATCAGGAAAGGCTTAAGGGAAGAGGCGGCCCCTGAGCTGAACCTTGAAGATAAGAGATTCAGACAAAGAGGTAAAGAATGTATTCTTAGCATCAGGCCCTTACACTTCTTTCTCATCACTAATTCAAGAAACCATCATTAAGTATCCGCCTGCTCCCTTACACCTTTAGCTTGGGGGAAACAAGTTTGGGCAGGTCATGGATACAAGACAGGGTGTGGGCAGGCTGGCTGAGTCATTACCAGTCCCTTATTTGTCCCCACCAAGACAGGCACCTGAGAGTGAATGGCATGGCATCGAATCGCCTCTCCACCTCGCTAAAAAAGGCACGGGAAGTTTTCATTTTCAGACCATACTGTTTTGAAGGATCTCGTTTGTAGATGGTAGTTCTCTGTCCTGCATCCTTGGCCTACAAAAGAATAAGAGACAAGTCCATACCTAGCTGGATCCTTCAACCAAACTTTCCTCAGGAACAATGGAAGGAAACCATGTCTCTTTTGCTTCTCCCTTTCTCCTGGAGGAAACTTACCTTGCCCTCTCCTGAGCTCACAAGAACATCCACAGCATAAACTTCGTGGACTTCAAACTCAGCTTTTTCATGGTCCTTCCTGTGGAGGAGAAATGAGGATTACCAATTAAGATTAAAGAGACTAGAAAGGAGCATGGAAAGATAGAGCTGAGGACAGGAGACATACTTCTGCTGGTCTGTGGGGTTTTGAATGATGGTTTTTTCTCCATCGATGACATGTTGCTTCAACTGGTGAGACAACATACCTATAAACAAAGGGAAAAGAGTGACCCTTTGGTACCTGCTGTCACGAGGAGGAAGTTGTCAGAATCCATCTCCCTCCACAGTTTCTAAGAGAAACTATACAGAATAGACAACAAATTTGATCCTGAATTCAAGAATGAGTTTTCTCTACTTTGGACCAGAATGGATCCCCAGAATCTTATTTCATGGCTGAACATTCATTCTGGGACATACAAAATCCACAACCTTACCTTCTATTGGTGTGCAGTTAAATGAATGGGCAACTTTATTCCAGGCATCTGTAACTTGTGTGTTCTAGAAGGCACAAGATTCAAAATCAGTATAAGGTGGCAGAACCTTTGCAAGTCAAAACTCACCACTCCAGCCCCCTTTCCTCCCAGAGGAGGAAAAAATGGGAATTATGCTAGAGTGTTGGTTCTCAAACATTTTTGGTCTCAAGACCCTTTTACACTCTTTAAATTCTGAGGCTGTCCAAAAGATCATTTATGTAGCTATTATTTTATTTAAATTTATCACGTTAGAAACCAAAATATATAAGTATTATCATAATTTTCACACACAGATCCCAGAAAGACTCAAGGCCCACCCCCCCAAAAAAAAGTCTCCAGACTAACTTTGAGAACTAGTACCAGAGAATGACTTTTAAATATTTTTTATTCTTTTACCTATTATCTTTACATCCTAAAGCTATGTTCACATAAGCTTATAACCCTTACTAGAAGTGAAGATTATCTTAATTACTTTCAGCTCCGTACTATGTGAAAGGGATAAATGAAAATAGGAAACAGTGAAAGCAACAGATTGCAATAAAGTTAAGAAAAAAAAAGAGAAAAGGAAAGACAAGGCCAAAAAGTGGTGACTGGTTTTAGTAAGACCCACAAAGAATTGAGGTTAGGCAACTGTCCTGGGAGGTAGCTAACCTGAGACAATTCATCGTGAGGCTTGGGCTTGGTTGGTGAGGGTAAATGGAAAGCACAAACCTCCATACAATTGTATAAACCATGCTTCCTTACCTGGTTTCCAGGCTTGACCAGACGCAGAGCTGCCTCAGCACACAGATGAGCTGCCTTAATCACATCTGCTTTTCTCCCTGTCACTGGGGTGCCCTGCAGATAGAAAGAAGCAATCAGTACCTTTTCTTGAATGTGATTTTTGCCATACCCATACAATGAGTAAAAAGGAAGAAAAGTAACTTTTTTCTTAGTGATCAGAGGAAGGAACTTAAGGAAGGAGTTATTGAAATACTGTCTTGGTTTATCTGCCTGTAGAAATAGATGTCTAGATATTTTAATGGCTTGAGTTTGGGTGGGACAACACATTCACAACCACATAACTTCTTTCTGATACCAAAAAAAAGGGGAGCCTTAAGGTCAAGTTACGCACCTTAGATGCATCAACCACGAAACTATGGGCCACATTTGCAATGAAACCATCCACATGGACTCCCAGGTCACTAAAAGATACATATGGAATAAAGTGTTAGGAACAGGATTCCACACATCACACCAGCCTCTCCATGAATCTATGAGAATCAGCCTGGGCACTGAGCTAGATCAAGGCTGATCTAGGGCCCTTAATTGGTCAGGGACTTACATTTTTACTAAGTCACCCTCCTTGAGGATGTAGTCCTGGTCGCTCTTCAAGGGGGAGAAGTGACAGACACAGTTATTTACCGAGATGCTTGTAGGGAAGGCAATACCTGTAAAAAAAGTGACTGTCAAATCTAATACCTGCTTCTCCCTAGTTCTAGTATCCCTAAGCCAAATGGGAATAAGTTCTTTACCAGAGACTCCACTCGGGAGTAGCCACTTTTAATAGGGAAGGACAGGTTTCTGATCCCCTGCCCCACCTATACTCCCAAGTATTTCAACCCTAGAGATGGTTGCGTAAGTTTTGGATTATGAATCTGGGAGAAATTTAGGATAAACAAGTGAGGGACTTGTTACCTTTTTTCATCTCCTTTTCCTTCTTGAAGATCTTTCCTGTCTCCTCCATGATCATGGCATCTCCCTTCTCACACAGACCCAGCACAGATGCACCCGAGGTTGATGCTTCTACTACTACCCTCAGGACTCCTGGTAGGATAGATGGGTACCTTGGTTAGAATTGCACCACTTCAGTTATAAGCATTAAGGCACAATGTTGGTGAAATAACCTGAATATTGAGACCTGCCTTCTTGGTAACGTCTCTAGATCTTATATCTCAAAAAAACTTGCTGGAAGACTTAGTTTCTCCTCCTCAATATGTAAATCCATCCCCATTTCCTAAGAAAAACAACTTTCTTCTCCACTGGTGCTCATAACATGATGTAACAGACTAATAACTCCAACCACAGCTTATTCTCTCTCTTCCCTTGTCAGGAAAGTGGTATTTCTGACAAAGGCAAGGTTTATGAACTTTTAAAAGAATCCACTGGGGAACCCATGTGCAAGAAAAACTAGTCAGAAGGTCATTTATAGGCATCAAGAACAGAAGGAAGACCGATGAATACTGAGACTGATGCCTTGTTAAATGTCCTCTTCTTCCATCTCATGATACCCTCAAATTAGATGGGTGTTATGAAGCACAACTCACAAAACCTTCCCCATTCCTCACAAACTTCCTAAAACTTCAAAGAAATTAAATGCTGAGAGCACATGGGTCAGAAGCAGCAGAGTATTCCAAATGCTAAACTGAACCAGTGACTTTCCATTTGAGCTATCATCTTCCAAAAGCCCTCTTTTAAAAAGGTTCCAAAAACACCACGGTAAAGGGCTTGCTTTAATGTGTTGTACGTGGGGATGGGTCTTAAGAGAAGCTATTGAATCTGAGCTTGGAGTTTATTCAAACCTCGACTTGGGTCTACATTTTTAGTCATTTTAAAGACACGGCTTTCCCCAGCCTGATAAGTACCTCAGACAGCATCAACCTCCACCTTCCTATTCAAAGACCCTAAGACAAAAGAAAAGAAATTTCTCCTCTTTGGACAATGATCAGGGATATAGTTCTGAGAAAGTCCAAGGGGTTTCTGGAGACAAATGGGAAACGGTGACACCTGCCCGGCAGCGGAACGGCAAAAGGACAACCGCTGGTAAAGTCACAGCAAGTCAAATAAAGGAGAAAACTTCTCCCGGCTCAGAAAACAAGCAGCTCTCCACCTGGCATTTCCTAAACCCGTAGCGTGAGCGAGGAGGGACTCCGAAAATACCCCAAGGAAATGTCAGTTCTCAGGGAAATAGTAGCGAATCCGGGATATCCCTCCGGGGAAGGGCAGAAGACGAGCGCCCTGGGACGCTGCTGCGGGGCAGCGGGCAGGTTGTGGCGGCCCAAAGCTCTCGGGGAACCCCCGTCATCCAAGCGGAGCCGGGGGAGCCCCCCGCGGGAAGCCAAGGCACAGAGAAGAAAAGGCCCCGGAGAAGCACGTGGCGGGGCAGCTGGTGTCAGCGGCGGCAGGGGAGGAGGAGGGAGCGCCCCGCTTGGGGGACTTGGCAACACGTGCCCGGGCCGGCCCCGGAGCCCCGGCCAGATGCAGAGGCCAGCCTGACCCACCGGCTCCGGCGCCGCCCCGGAGAACCGGCCCAGGTCCCGGCCCCGGCACCGTTTCCCTCGAGGCCCCCACAGCCCGAGAGGGGCGCGCCCTTCCCTCGCAGCCAACTGCCCGGCGCCCCAACCGCCCTGGTCCCCAGCTCGACCCCTGCCCGGCTCCTCCGCATGCCCCGAGTCGCGACCGAAGTCCCGGAGCCCGAGGCTCATTCCCGCTGGATCCCGCCCGCCTCAGCCCCCCCGGGCCGCACTCACGGTTGGCGATGTCGCCCCCCATCTTGTACTTGGTCACCACCAGGTCCTCGGCGATCGTCTGTTCCTGCTGCTCGTCCTCGCCCGACATCTTCCCGCCGCTGCTACTGCCGCCGCCGCCTCTGCTGCTGCTGCTACTGCCGCTGCCGCCGCCGCCGCCGCCGTCGCGGTCGCCTCCTGTTCAGCCGCCGCCGCTTGTGGCCGGAGCCCCCGCGGTACGTGAGGGAGGAGGGAGAGCTAGCGAGCGAGAAAGCGCGAGCGGCGGGCGGGAGGGCAGGCGCGAGCGAGCAAGCGCGCGGTCCCGGCGTAGAGTACTCTGGGATGGCGAGTCTCCGCTACTACGGGCCACCAGTGATACGCCGCACCAGATGGACTACAATCCCCGGCCTGCTTTGCGCCCGCCAAGTCAGGCCCCAAGGCCTTGCCTTGCATGCCTATTCTCACGCCGGGCACGCTGGGAAGAGTCAGTCGGCCGGCGGGAAGGCGGGGCTGGTGGTAAGTGGGAGGAAAAGAGAAGGGAGAGTCCCGCCCTCTCGGTTAAAAGGAAAACTACACCTCCCAGAGGGCATCACTACAGGAACTACGTAAACAGGAGGCGGGGAGGTGTCGGGGGCGGGGGAGGGAGGGTGAAGAGTCTCTGCAACGCCGAGGCGCGGGTGGCTGGGTGTGTCCGGAGGAAAGCTCCGGCTCCGGAATCCTGTTGGCTGACGTAGCTTCCTCGGTGGCTAGCTGGTAGGGCCGGCAGAGCTAGCTGGGTGGGTTTGGGACCCTGAGGGGAGGGAAGGAAAGGGATTGTGAAGGTATGGAGGGAGGGGAAGAGGGCGGAGCTCCCCATCTGCGCCCCCTCTGCCGGGCAACCTGCGCCTGCTCGGCCAGTTCCGCCTGCGTAGGCGGGCCTTTGAAAGGGTGTGCCAGCCGAATACCTGTAGTGAAGGGCTGATCCGGAGTGTAGGACTACCGGCTACCGACAGGGGGGAAAGAGGCCAAAAGGTCTAACTGGTCACACAGGAAACAAATACTCCAACTAAGTTTCCGAACCCTGACCCTTTTGAAGTCCGAAACCGCGTTCTTAACCACGTAGCGCCTGGTAACCGGACACCCTGCACGTGTTCAGGTTGGGTCGAGAGAGCCTGCCCTGGCACTGACGCCAGGGGCAGCGTCGGAGCTAGACTCGAGGCCGATTTATGGAAAACCTCCCAACAAGAACTCCCAAAGTGGCCATGTCTTGGGGTTTCTTCTAGTCAATACAAGCATTCCTTAAACACCTACTGTATGCCAGGTGCTGTGCTAAACTGAACTTTGCGGATACAAGGAAAAGCAAGAGGCAGGCCCAGCCGTCAAGGGGTTCACTACTAGTACCATACAGACGAGCTCTGGATAGAATACACGGGATCCACGGGAAAAGCTCTCTTCCCCTGCCAGGCCCCTTAGTGCTCGAGCTGAATAAGCCACTTGTGACCCATTGATTTACCATCTTGGTAAAGGCAGGGATCTGGACTGGGGATGGGGAGGAAGAGAGGAGAGGCCAGTCCTACTCTTTCATGCCCACGTGGACAAATCACTTAATCAGTAATTTTAACTTCCATATCTTAAAAAAAAAAAAGGGGGGGGGGAAGGGAACATAAAGTTGATCCCTTGCAGCTCTAAATTTTTGAGCAAAACGGTAAGTTTAATAAATGCTTCTTGATCGACTAGATGGCCTTAAAGCTCTCAGATCTTCTGATTCTTCCGTATCAGACATGAGTTGTGATTGGGGTAGAGAAGTTAAAGAGGGGTTTCCTCACCAGATTCTCACTTGTACATTCCCATTAGTCATGTAGGGAGATGGTAAAACTTTGGCATTTTTATTCAAACACGTATAAAAACAAACGAAAAATAGCTCCTTCAGCTACAAACCTGAGATTGTCCACTCCACTCCTATTCCCTCGAAAAAGAGATGGGTCTTGGGAGTTTGGACCCTCCTACCAGGCCTAGTAGTAGGTCAGGCACTCCCAAGTCAGCAACCTGCAACCTGTGCCCAGATATTCAGAGTACAAATCTGTGTTTGGGATGCAGGGGTCATTAAGTATCACTGATTTGGGCATGACCCAGAAAAATTTGCTTTTAGGGAATTGAGCGAATTTGTTTTGGGATAGTAAGAAGTCCTTGAATTATATGAAGGTAGCTTTTTTCCACATGCACAGAAGTACAGTTAAGTATAAATGTGAATGAAAGGAGGCCTTTTCCTTCTGGTCAGCCTTCTCTACTGCTCCAGCTTCATATATGTATGTGTGAGTACTTTGGTCAGACTTATAGAAAACTTAAAAAAAAAAAACTTCCAAGCACCCTATCTTCATAGTTTTCTTTACCCCCTCCTCCTTCTCTCTGTCCTTGAGCTGTGTTAAATAGAGGAGGTAGTAAGTAGCTGGTCTAGCTCCTGCCTTTTGCCAGCCTTGTATGGATAGATGGGGAATAAGTTGTCCCCTTCTACCAAGTAGCCACACTTCACACTACATGAAGTAGAGGCTTACTTAAGAGCCCAGAAATAACTGGGAAATTTGGACAGAGGAATAAGGATACAGGGATTAATTCTTCATATCTCCAGGGATTCCCCCAAAGGGAGGGGAGTATGGCACACAATACAGAGGAAACCCTCCCACCCTTACCAGATCTTTTGGAGGAGGAGCTAGAGAAGAAAGTGCAGAGTTGGCAATACCACATACATTTTGTTTGGGGTAGGGAGAGAAACTATTTAGAAGGTTTCTCATCTCCAACCAAGTGGAAATGAAGGGAGATAACTTCCAGGACATGGGAGGAGAGCCTGGGAATAGAGGGAACACTGGAAAGGAGTACTGATAGAGAAGATGGAGTACCCTCTAGAGGTGCCAGCTGCCATATAAAGCCTCCCAAGTATGGCAGGGAGGAAAGGTCATGTCCCCTGAGTACTGGCCTTGGAGAAAAGTCGGCTATGCCAGTAGTCGGGGTTGTCAAAGGCAGAATGAGTGGCCTCAAGGGTTTGAAGTGGCTTGAGGTGGGCATCATGGATGCATGGGGCATGGTGCCCAGGACTCTGAAATGATCCCATTTCCTCATAACCTTGCTCAGCTGCCGGGCAAGCCCCCATGGCTGCATAATCGCTGCCAGAAGTTCCTCCACCATGTCGACGATTCATATACTCATAATCCTCATCGGGAGTTGTTCCTGGAGCAGGCATGATGGGTACAGGATGGAGTGGGCAGCTGTGGGTGCTGCCTAAGGAGGCACTGAGGTCCGATCCCACGTCCATGTACTCATAGCCCAACTCCTCCAGAGATCCTGGCCTTGGGGGTCTTGGCAGACTCTGCTTTCTTCTCCGATTCATATATTCATACTCGTCATCTTCATCTTCTTCCTCTTCAGTGCCCAGAATGGAACTGAAGCCCACAGATGATGACAAAGTGCCATCCCGAGAAGAAGGAATACCTGGGAAGGAAGAACAAAGAAAGAGCATTAAGGGCTAGGGAGAGGTATTCAGAGTGTTTTGTGAAAACAATCATGGAAAAAAAATCAGGGTAAGAAAGGATCAGCAGGAACTAGAGATTTCAGAGACCCCAATGTCAGAAGGCCCTGCTCAAATCCAAGCACCTTTGGTATGGGTGTCCGGCATCACATAACCATTGACATCTTCCTCCTCCAGGCCTGGCGTGATGAGCGGAGTGAGAGGGGTGAGCAGGCTGTGGCGCTGGGAGTGGTAGGCACTGTCACCTCGAGGTCGAGGGCTCCGGCTGCCACACAGAGATTCTGCTTCTTGCAGCTCAGCCTCAGAGCTTGTCCCTCGGCCTTCTGATGATTCAGAGGCAAGTCGGCCTCGCGGGTTCTGGAGCAGAGAGGACGGGCAGGGGCACTGCTCACCACTCCCACGGGTCACAGACCCCTAAGGAAGGAAACAGTTACTCAGACAGAGGAAAGAAAGACTTGGGTTTCCAAATCCTCCAAATTTATTGTCTTACAAATCCTAAAGCCTGTTCTTTATAGTGGATCCCACCACTAAAGCCCAGAAGATCTCCCAACATCTTTCCACATGGATGGGTGAGCGTTACCTGTCTAGCCCCTCCAAGGTTGCTCTGGTTCATTGGCATATATCCAGATGAAGGACTTAGAAAACTCTGACTCTGAGGAGAAAAAAAAAAATAGATAAAAAGTAGCTCCCCAGAACAGGGACACTTATGAACTCTTCAGTTCTATTTACATACTGTATTGTACTGTTTTTGGAGGGGAGACAAGGTAAGGCCTTACCCCACGTGGTCGGGACAGCGTACTGACAGGCAAGCTGAGGGCAGAGCCTAATGTGCTTGCCAGTTCTTCCTCTTCCAATTCCATGTCCAGCTCTAGCTCCGGCTCTACCTCCTCCAGTTCCTTGTCAGTCAAAGCAGGTATCTCTGCCCCAGGAGGCAGCCCAGAACCACTGTCCCTCTGTTTGGGGGAGAGGAATAGATTGTTAATACAACGGAGGGCTTTAATCCTTCCCCTTCATCTTCACTCAAAGGCTACCTTCTCACCTTGATGACCAAATATCGTGGTGGATCTCGGGCCATTCGGGTGAATTCGTTGGCCAGTTCTTTGAATGTTGGTCGTATGTTCTCATCAATCATCCAGCCTTGGGTTGAAATAAAAGAAACAAGGAGGCATAAAAAAAAGGGCTACTGCTAATAAAGTCCCTGTGCAAATTCAAAAGGGATGGAGTCAGTGAAGACACAGAGGGGGCAAAGATCAGGCAGGAAATGAAGACTCACATTTAACCATGACCATGTAGACATCAATAGTACAGATCTGCGGTTGTGCTAGACGCTCTCCCTTCTCCAGCAGGTCAGGCACTTCAGCTAGTCGAAGCCCTTTATAGGGTATGTCCCCAAATGTCATCAGTTCCCATATTGTCACACCTGGCCAAAGAAAGTATGAATAAGGTAAGATAGCAGACAAAAAAATATAGCTTGATGAAATGGGTGACATTTTACAAAGTGTCTAGCAGGAGAGCTCTCTGAATGTGAAAGAATTTGAAATGTGTAGGGTGAATGGTGATTACGTGAAGGGTGAGTACTGACCATAACTCCAGACATCACTCTGGTGTGTATATTTTCCAAAATGGATGCTCTCCAAGGCCATCCACTTGATTGGTGTCTGGTGAGTTTGGAGAAGAAAGGACGTCAGTTAATCATCTAGCCTTCAATTTCCTGAGATCCCTCAAAACACTCACCTCCCTCCATACCAATGCCCTTTTTGGTCTGTCTTTGCCTTCTGAACTAGTCTTCTTCATGTCTTAGATACTTCTCTCATCTTTTGGAGCCCACCATGCAGTAAGTAGCAGCTTGTTATTAGGCTGACTTTTTGAGTACTTTCTACTATTTTAGTACCAGTGCCTTCTGTATCTCTTCCCCATCCCTTACCTTAGCCTCACTGTGCAACAGTTGTTTATCATCAGGTGGTAGCAGATCAGCCACTCCAAAATCAGCAACCTGCACCTGACTTGGGGACTTCAGGAGCACATTTCGAGCAGCCAGATTTCTGTGTACCATGCCATGTTCTTCCAGGTAGTACATACCCTAAAAGAGCAGGAAGAAACTTTGGGGGAGGAGTGCTAAGATCCAGAGCCAGCCCTGGATTCTCAGAGCCTCAGTCAGCCTTTCTCCCCACCAGCCCATCTAATTGATTTGTACCCACTGAGGATGTCTCACCTTGGCAATCTGCACAGCCCAGTTGAGAAGTAACTGTGGTCCCAGAGCCCCCCGATGTTGTCGCACGTGGTCTAACACTGATCCCAATGGCAGAAATTGGGTAACCAGCTGCAGAGATGATCCTGGACATAGCCCCAACAGCCGAACGATGTGTGTATGATCTAAGCTGCCAATGGCTAACATGTGCTAGAAGACACGGAGTAGATTTAGACAAAGGGCAGATATGCTTGGAATGCTCACAAACATATTTTCACATGTTAATATGGCTAACAGTGGCCTCCTGTTTCTGACTCAGCCTCACCCTACTTTTCCCCAAATAACAGAGTTGTGTTCCCCTCTACCACCATCCCCAGACTTCTCCAGCATGCTATCTCTTCACTCACATCAGTTACAGCCTGGAAACTCTGCCGTCCACTCCGGTCTTCAATGACTTTAATGCAGACTGGGATCTTGATGGACTCGCCCTCTGGGATCCATATGCCCTGGGATAATTATGTGATTTTGGAATTATAAGGAACTTTAGAAATCCCCATTATCATTTTAGGCCCAGAGAGATGAGTGGCTTATCCAAAGCCACATGTGCATTAAGTGACAGAAGCATAATGTCAGTGCTTTTGCTTTGGCCCAGGAGTATCACATCAGCCCAAAGCCATTCTCCTTGCCCAAATCAAGTACTTTTCTCCCAGCGCTTGATAGTCTTCCTCTTCCATTGATCCCTTCTGCTTTTCTGGTCCCAATGCCTCAGAATCCCTCCCTAGAAATTTCTGTGCCCCCTCACCTTGTGCACAGTTCCAAAGACTCCTGAGCCAAGAACTTTAAGTTTCCTCAGCTCTGTCTCCTTGAAAATTCGGGCCAAGACCTTATTGGCCTTTTCACCAGGGTCCAGAGGTTCCAGGCTCTGTAGGAGTACAGGGGAACTATCAAGAAGGTTTCTATAGAACAGCAAGGTGTGACAGGAACTAAAGGCATAGTGATGAAAGAAAGAAAAATGAGTATTTTTGAGAAATATCAGAAAGCTACCAGGGTCAGAGGTTATGCATTAAGGTGTCTAGCAGAGAACCTATTTTTTCCATTGTGTCAGGAATGATCACAGGTTGTTAACAAGGACTCAAGAGGGACATTTTATCTTGGGATATGTGTGTAGGGTTTTGGGAGAGAAGAAAAGGGCAAGAAGTCAATTTAGATGCTCTTTCACTTGTATACCACCTGACAAGGTATTTTCACACATTTTTTCATTGTAACTTTGCAATAATTATGTGAGGGAGGTTGGATCTTAATCCCTGTTTAAAGATGAGGAAATTGAGACTTAGAAAGACTAATTTATTGGAGGTCACACAACCAGTATTGTAACTCAGTTGAAGTTTTCTTACACCACTGTACCACACTATTTCCTTAAAGGGAAGGGATTAAGAACTGACTGAGAATGATTGAACAGTATGGTGGGGAGGGGAGGTCTCCACTAGGAACTGTTGGGGTCCTTTAAGTACAAGAAAGAGCATTCACCTCACCCCGCTCCAAGTAGCGCCTCATTGCTCTCTTATTCTGGATCTTTCGCCCTCTCAAGTAGAGCAAGGTAAGTAGCAAGGCCAAAGTGATCACGATCAGCCCTGCTACTACTGCTAGACCCACAGCCACGTGGGTCTTGCTGTAGGATAAAGGAAACAAGGCTTCACCTCAGAATGTAGCTTCTGTACATAAATCTTACACCCATAGCAAGAGAGATGCCAATCAAGAATCCCACTGCCCCACTCCTCATAGACTAGTCTAGACACAGTCTTTCATGCAAAAAGTTAATTCATTCCTGACAACCCAGCATATGTCAAGTTAGTTTTAGAAGAGGGAGGATAAAAAAACCAATCCCTGCTTTCTTTCACCTTTCCCTTTTCCCTTTCCCCTCCAGCAATTCAAATCATTAAACTCCAATCTACCTGCTAATGGCCTGTGGTTGTCCCAAACAATCATGGAGTTCTGGCCCATTGCACCTGGAATAGAACAAGACCCCCTCAGCTAGGAACTTGGACAACTGGCATTCCTTTCTATGGGTTCTTCTCCCCAATAAAACTTGTCCTAAAGCCTCCAGTGGTTGGCCCACACTGAAGTCCATATTTCATATGAACCTATCAATGGGGCTTGATTCTCTGATCCCTTCTTTTCTCTCTGGATCCCGCTTTTCTGTTTCTGGCCTGTATTTACCCCAGCTCCTCGGGACATTTTCTGTGGTGGGACAGACCTCCTCACTCCAGCCCTCTAGAATCTCTCAGTTTGTTGAGTCTGGTTCCTCTAGCTCCTTCTAATCTTTTCCTCTCCTCACTTTTTGTCTCTTGTTTTATGACCGCCTGCCCCCCGACCACCCTTTTTTCCCTTCACTGACCCCTGAGTGCAGTTCTCATGGCAAGGTAGACACTCTCTATGAGCATCTGGGTACTTGTAGATGGGTCCTTTGGCTCCCAGGAGACCATGGGGACAGCTGCTCACACAGTGTGGTCCATCCCGGAAGTGGGCACACTGAGCACAAGCATCTGAGCCCTAGGGGAGGTGAAAGACAAAGTTGAGGACAGAAACCTGAGGACCCTTTAAGCTCAGGGTTTGCTACCCTGGGTAAATGATCCAAACAATTACCACTTCTACCTCAGGGCCAGTTTTGCTTTTACATTGGTATTCTTAACACCCAGCATCCCTTTGAGCACTTTAGTAAATGTTGATTGATTTCCTGTCAGGTCTAGGCTATTCAGCCTTTGAGTAGCCCCCTCCCTCTCCAAGGAACTATGGGATTTATATGTACCGAGCCATAGCAGGTGACATTGCCCTCCACAGGCTGACACTCGGGATGGCAGGAGAAGCACTCATCCTCATGGGCAAACTCTCGGGGTTCTCTGCAGGTGGGTCCGAGGAGACGGCATCATTTTCAGGTTCTGCCTTCCCTAAGCCCTTCTCCCACCTCCAGCTCTATGTAGCACCTTCCCCACCAGCCCTATTATGCCTCTCCATTTATACCCTCCCTCCACAAAAGCCCTTTTAGCCTCCTATAGTACCCGTTAAGGAAGTTGCATTGGGTCACACAGACTCCCTCTCTGCTGTAGTTTCGACAGGATAAACACTGGCCAGGACCAGGGCCCCAGCAACCCCCAGATGAGCACAGTGGGTCACACACTCGACCCTCTGCCACTGTAGAAGAAGAAAAGGGTCAGGAGAGCCCTCCTCGGTCTGCCCACCAAATCCCCACCACACATCCTCAGCTCCTCATCCCCCTGGAACTTGCACATCACCACTGTCTGTCCCCTCGGGCCTTCCCTTCTCCCTTACTTACCACAGTCCTTTTTGAGGCGGTTGTTCTTGATATCCAGCCTCCCTTCCTTCGGTCCCCGAAGCAGCCTGGTCCAGTTCAGAGAGTGGTAGTAGCAGAGCTGCTTGTTGGCACTGATATAAATACGCCCAGCGCTGACTTCTTTGAGGGACCGGAGGCCCAGTGACGTCACATTCAAATTTTTCATGATCAGCAGTGAGAAACCCCGACTGGGGAGAAGGATGACAGTATAAGGGAAAACAATTAGGGACCAGGAGCCTGGGACTGTTGAGTGGGAACTTTCTTTTTACCCAATGACCCAAATGCCTGCCCCCTCTTCATCAGAAGGAAGGGCAATCGGGGCAGCGCCTTCTTCGGAGACTTACTTGTAGAGGCTTCGGCCGCCTATGGTGGTCAGGTTGGAGAAGACGCTAAAGTTGTGCATGTGAGGGGGCCATGACTGGATGTTCAGGTAACCTGCGGAAGAAAGGAGCTCTGCTCGTGGAGTCTGTGCTCTTTCCCCTCGGCCCCTTCTCACTTGCTGGCGTCTCTGCCCCGGCAGCCGGCCTACACTTGCTCCTTCTTGGGCTCACACGCTTACCTGTGATCTCCCGAACTGTCTGGAAGACATTGAGTTTCTCAGGATCCAGGGCAGGAATGTTGTGCCAGGGGTCTCTGGGGAAGAGGAGGAAAAACATGAGTTTTCTCCAAATGTTTTTTTTAAGATGAGCAGAAAGAGGGATTGATTAAGTCTTGATTCATTCTAAGACCCAGAACTAGGGGAGGAAATGACAGGGACTGGATAGGAATTAGCATAAGCAAAAGCTTTGCAACAATTCCAGCTGCTCAGCACGGGGATAAGCTGCCTTCCCCCCCCCCCCCCCCACACACACACTCTGGAAAGCATGAGTCCCTCCAGAAAGGAAGTGTTGGAGCCCAGAGGAAGTAAGCATCTACTAGGGACATTAGAGAGGAGGGTGCATGACTGATGTTATATGATCATTTCTTCTCTTAGAGTTGGGGTGAAAAGAAACCAAGAGGGATTTGAAGAAGAGGCAAGTCTAACCCTTTGAGGCCGGTGATCAGGAAGTCCAGGTTTCCCAAGATCTTGGTACAGTTCACAAACCCATCGATGTTGCTAGAATCCACAGTCTGAAATCGGCTCCCTGAGCCTGTCCCCTCACAGGCTGCAAACAGAAATGGGGTGGGAGGCGTCAAAGCAAATTCTGAGGGGTTACATGGGAGGCACTAAGAGGAGGCTTAAGGGGATAAAATTCTGATCCTGACCCACCTTTGGGACACAGCCCTCCACAGGGCTCACACATCTTCAGCCCGTTCTTTTCTACCTCCATCTTGTCCCCAGGGCAAGCCCTGACACAGGAGGTGTGATCTATCACAAAGTTATCTGTGCAAGGAGAGAAGACAGGAAGGGAAGTGAGAAAGGGCGAATTTCACCCTGTCAGACCTTCTTAGGATTTAAAACCCAGCAGGACCTTAGAGGGCAGCGAGTTCATCCCTGCATTGGGCAGAGTTGAAGTGGCCTCCAGAAGGCCACGGGTCCTGGTTCTGCCAGGCCTCAGACTAAGCTCCCCTGTCTCCCAAACCAGTGTTCTTTCCACTGGGTGATACACCTAGAGCAGAGGGAGCTCCCTCCACTCCTGTTCCCTCTCAGGGGTCCCCAGGCCTACAGTGGAGGTTCTGGCAGCTCCCTTTATGTCATGTCCTCAGCCAACGTTCCTGGATCTCCTCCCCAAGAGTCCCTCATAGAGGGGTCCTAATGCCTGCGTCTCTCCCTTTATAACCTTCCCCTCCACGTGACCCATCACTGTCCCCATGGACACACAGCATCCCTTAGAGTGACTTTCCCTGTTCCTGTTATCAGTCTCTGCCCAGGTTTCCTTTCTCTACCTGTTGCAAGCACTTACGGGGACAGCTGGCCACACAGACCCCTCCATACTGGTACTTAGTATGGGGATTGGGCTCGAGTTGGAAGGTGAGCTTGTTGTAGACAAGGGGCAGAGGACACAAAGACACACAGGCTCCACTGTCGTTGAAGTGTCGGCATGCCTGGGAAACATGGGGAGAGTCGGGGTGGAGGAAGCCTCGTGCCCACCCACACATCCCTCCAGCCACCGGGCCTCCCTCCCCATCCTCTCCAGCACTTTGTGTGCCAGGCCCAGGCCCACTACAAAGGGGCCCCTCCCCTGCCCCCAGTACATACGAAGCAGTCTGTCTCCCGGGGACCTCCACATCCACCTGCACACTCATCATGGCAGCACTGGTTGGGATTGGGCCCAAAGCAGTGGCCGTTGCATTGTGGGGCACAGATTGTCTTTGTCACTGGTTGAGGGAAGAAAAGTACAAGTGTGACCACCAAGGTCTCCCTCAACAACAAAGTCATATCTGATTTGGGTTCTCTTCCATCCACTCTCCTCTCCACTCCCTTCCCTCTTAGTCCTGGCTGGCTGAACCCACACTAGAGTCTGCATTCTAGCTAGCTTAAGTCACAGGGAAGATTTAGGAAATGGATGTTCCAGGACATGAGAAGGGTACACACATGTTTGGCAGTCTCCTGGTCCGGGACCCCAGCATTTCCCTCCACAGGATTCATGACAAGGAGGACCTGGTTGAGGAAAGAGGCACAGACAAGGAAACCATTAGGATTGGCCGTCAGTATTTTGTGCTGTTTTTCCTAATAGAGTTTGGAAGGATAATCACTCTCCCTCCTTGTCCCAAGTCTATAGCTTTTCTTTAACACCTCTGTGAAATATTCAGTCAGACTTTGTTTGAGGGTACAGGGAGCAGGGGGTGAGTCCAGCAGAGTAGGAGCTTTGAGATAAGGTTAGAGGGTAGAGGTATTTACTATAGGAAAGAGCTTGGTTGAAAAGATGAGCATGCTAATTTAATATGTCTAAGGCTGAATAAGTATTGAGAGTCTGCAAGAACATATTTAACATATATAGGACTGCTTGCCATCCTGGGGGGGGGGGGGAGGGAAGGGAAAAAACGAAACATAAGTGATTGCAAGGGATAATGTCGTGTAAAAATTATCCTGGCATGGATTCTGTCAATACAAAGTTATTATTAAATAAAATAAAATTTTAAAAAAAAAAAAAAAAGAGAGAGAGTCTGCAAGAGCCCAAATGAATATATAGGATATATGAGATCTGGCTGGATAAAACTGCCAGGGAACTTAAAGGATAATTTTTGGAACTTTGTTCTGAGAGAAGGAATATCAATACCAGGCTATTAAAAAGTATTTCATTCTGAGCATTTATTTACTTGAAGATGTTGGTTTACCCTGGAACCTGAAGAATATGATAAGGGATGAACGTATTCAGTATCATGGATTTAGAGAAAGCTCCTTTGGAGGGAAGATTTAATGAATGTGGGGGAGTGACTCACAATTTTTGCCATTGTTCTTGACCACAATCTCAGCCTGTTGGTCCCTTACGATGTCTCTCCAGTCAATTGTGTCCATGTGACAAAGTTTATCATTCCTTTCAATGTAAACACCCCCAGCCAGGATCTCTGGAGGGAAAAAATTGGTAAAGTTGAAATCTCCAAGACCAAACTGAGTTGCTTGCCCGAAGTCTTCCATATATGTTTATCCTGGTTTTGAGATATTTGAAAAGATACAGGGGGTAGAAGGTAGATGGGTTTAGGTAGAAGAGATGCAAATTGCAAAGAAGTTGGCTCTGTTTGAGGATAGGGAATGAAGCTGAAGCAGCTCTTGGTTCCCCAGACACCTGTCCTAAATCTGGTTTAGTCAATAGAAGACAGGCAGAGCAAAAGGGAGGCTGGAAGATTCGGCTGACTCAGCTTTCCCCACTTCTCCAACTCCAGGATGCCCTGCCTATTTATTTTTCAACTGATTGGGGCAAGGAAGTAGGAGGGAGAGGCTAAGGGCAGAAGAAGAATGAACCAAGTCACATTTAACCAGCATGCTTTTCCCTAGAGAGACAAGTAGAAGAAATTAAGACTGTGGTTTTGGGGGTGGTGAGGTCAGAAAAGTAGTAAAAAAAAAAATCAGAATAAACAGAGTATAATAACCCCCAAAGCAAAGGCCAACAGTGCTTAAGACCAGATCTTAGCTATGACTCCCCTCATTCTCTGCAAAGGCATAAGACCTTTGTTCCTCTTTGGATCTTGTATGAAGGGTTTATGGTAGTCAATTTGGTAGGGAGATGATTATTTGAGCTGTTAGAAGAAAGAATGGATGAGCAGGGATGGAAAAGTTGAAGAGGTGAATGGGCAGCTTTCAATGAGTAGTCCAAAGGCCAGTGCATTGGTCAGAAGGGTCAATGCAGTGCTTAGGGTGATCAGTGCAATAGTTAGTCAGGATAACTACGTGGTACAGTCTGAGTTCAAATTTGTTCTCAGATGCTGCTAGCTGTGTGATCCATGGCAAGTCATTTAAGCTCTGGTTTATCATCTCTAAAATGGGGACATGCTAGAGAAGAAAATAGCAAGGCATGCCAGTATTTTTGTTAGGAAAACTCCTATGGAAACAGATAATTGAACAAGACTAACTAAACAGTAACTAACCTGTGAGCTGATTGAGGCGGAGCTGGCGTAAGGCATGGCTGGAGTTGGTGTTATAGTTTAGCATGACAAAGATGGCAAACTTTCCATCATAGACCTGTGCACCCCTTACCACACGAAGGTTGGGAAGTGGCAAAGTAGAGAACTCATTCATAGCGATTAAGACGTATCCTGTTACCTCCCGGATCCACTATGTCGGGACACAAGAGCATCAATGAGAAGGTGTAAATACACATCAAACAAACAGTCTCATTCTACTTTCCTCTAATTGCAAAAGCAAAGATGGGAAAGGGACGTGCCATTCTAAGTCTCCCAGATTCTCAATTCAGAAAGAAGTTGAATTTGGAGATCACTTTTTTAAACCCTTTCCCTCTGGGAGTCAGGATGCTAAAACCAAAAGAGACACGATTATCTTGCTACCCAAAGCCTTCTTCTCTTAAGCTTCTTCATCTATATGAATCCTTTCTCTAATTCTATGCCCATTTTTCAATTTGAAGATCTATAAAAAGATCTCCTGTTCCTCTTCTAACTTTATTTTTCTCATCTATACAGGTTTTTTTGTTTGTTTGTTTTGTTTTGTTTTGTTTTTTGCCAAGGTAAGAGGAGAATAGATAGTTTGGGCCAGAGGAAGAAAAGGATTTTTTCATACAAAAAAAAAAAAAAGGAAGTAATTGGAAAAATAATTTGAAAATTAATTGGAATTGAAAAGTAATTGGAAGTAAATTGGAAGTAATATTCTCTGATTCAAAGAAAGAGAGGTCAGGGTTGTATCTCAGTGAGGATGGAAGATGGGTGGGTGACAGAAAGTTTCCTCACCTGGAGAAAGGATAGGTCAGGGCTATGCCCTGTAAGCACGATTTCCAGATTTCCCATCACAACCTCACATCGGTCATATAGTTTGTACAGTGTCTGGTACTGGTTTTCGGCATCACCAGTCACACTTAGTCCATTGAGGGTCCCTGGGCACACTGTTAGAAAGAGAATGTGGAGAGCTCAGGATCTGGAGATTTTTTTTTCCTTTACTACTCTACTTCTTAATAGAAACAGGCTTCTTCTGATGGTGATTAGAGATTGAATAGACAAGGCAATTGCTTTCTACCTTCAGCCTTAGTCATTTGGAGGGAATTCTGTAGCAGAAGAGAGAGGGCAGGGAAAGGAAATGAATATTGGACTTCAGAATAGGCACTAAGAAATCTTACCTGTGAAGTATGAGGATTAAAGGGTTAAACATGCTGAAAATACTGTTATTTCATTTTCTTTCCAGGTAGCTAGTTTTTCGGAATGGGGAGGGTAAGGAGGAAAAAGAGGGCTACAGCTCTGCTCCTCCTTCTAGGGGTACCCAGCTCTTTATCACCCCCCTTTATGCCCCAGGGTCCTTGAAATAAAGGTCCCTTTGGGGCCAGACACACAGCCCCCATTGTGTCCACTGTGGGTGAGGAAGGGTGGGGGAAGTGGAGTGGGGGCAGTATCCAGGGCCATAGCCCATCCCACAATGAGCTGATTCTGTCCAAGTGAAGGGGGCAGCCCCCACCCTTTTCCCAGCCTCCTCTTGCTCCCCCTTCAAGCCCTAGCTCAGACAGTGACCTCACTGGAAGGAAAAGAGAATGGTCTATAGCAGCTTTGTCTTTTAGCTTGGAGAATAGGCACCACCTTCAATACCTCCCTCCCAAAACTCTAGCTCCACCTCTCTCTACCCCCTCTGCTATCCTCTATCCAGCTGTGACTCCATCATCACTCCACTCCATTTCCTTACCTTCAATCCTATTTCTCCCCCTCCCCCTTCCCCAGAATCCCTGCATAGTTTTCACCAAGGACAAAAACATTGGGATAAACAACAGGAAACTCCCCCTTGCCCCCATATCTTTGTTTGGGGGGGGATAAAGAGGTTCAATTCAAGAACTTTTCAACACTGGCCACTCCTAAGCTAAAGAAGAAAGAATGATGTGTATTGGGGGCACAAGAAGAGATTGAGTACGTGTGTCTTCTCATTAGGTGTCCACGGGTTGGAGAAACAGCTGAATAAATTTGTGATATAGAAATGTAATAGAAAATTACTTTGATCTAAGAAGTGAAGTATTAAGGTATCTCTGTCCCCTTGAAAAAGTTCCTCCCTTTTCCGGACAGGAGCAGAGATACTACCTGTTTACAACTACTTTTCTTTGGGGGCATTACCAGTCCATCAGGAAGCAGGCATGAGGGAAATGGAAGCCATAGAATTCCCTCTAGCCAGCTCCATGCCAGACCTGATCCCTTGACAGATTCCCCACTTCACTCTCCTGGTCAGGATTCCATTACTGAAAAGGAGGAGGGAAGATGAGATGGAGATCAGTATGAACTCAGGGATATACATTTTGGAAAGGACAAGAAGGAAGGCTGAGAATTGCATTGCTTCTGTCTGAGAGGGCTCATATTCCAGCAGATTAGAACTGCCTCTATGTCCCTTGCTAATAGGATACCCCTTCACCAGAGCCACCATGCCCAAGAAGTAAAGACTTGTGTGTCTGTGCAGAAATGTGCTTGAGAATAAGTCCCAGGCAGCAGTATGAGTTAATGGCTAGAGAGCCAGTCTCAGAGCAAGGAACAGTTAGGTTGGAGTGCAGCGTTTGACACAAACTGATTGTGTGGCTCTTGACAAGTCACTTCAGCAACTCTTTTAAGATTATAAATAGCACAATTTCTGAGCTGCATCAGAAGAGAAAGAATTTCCTCACGCCCATATGAATGAAATCAATCACAGACACAGATTTTTTTTTTTTTAAATACAGTGAAAATATATGGTATCTTTGTCCGTGTCCTGTCTCTTTTCTCAAAACCTTCCCTACCAGCTCCTCCAGGGATGATTTTGTACATGATACATTGGCTTAGGCTACCAAGTTAAAGGACATACTCTCAAATCCCTCCCTCCCCCCTCCCCATTCACTCCTCAAAAGAGAACCACATATTTTTGGGTTATTTATGGATTCTAATGTACTTGGGGAGAAGGGGTAGACAATTAGAAGTCACTGTCTTCTACTCACAGGGATAAACTCCATCGCCTACACACACAAAAAGGAGGGAACAAAGGGTAGTAGATGGAGGTGAGGAAAAGACCAGAAAGGAAGGACTGAAGTTAGTGCTACTGACATTTCTAGGGAGAAAGTTGGTGTTTGTGGGTTGAAATCATCCAAACTCCCCAAATTATGCAGGGGCATGGAGAAAAGTTGTCAATCACAGAACATCTTTAGGAAGACAGTATTGTGGAACAGGAAGGAATTTTTCTCTTACTATTTTCCTGGGGGATCCTCAAAGTGAACCTCCACTCCAACACCCCCCTACCCCTGACCAGGGATAGGACAAAGAGAGCATAGAGCTACCCAGACGAGGCCGGATGCCCAGAGGCTGAAAATTCAGATAAAGGAGAGCCTGGCCAGTGCTTCCCCTTTTCCCTCCCCAGTTCTCTCCTCCCCCAGGAAAAGGGCCAGAGGCCAAAATTCCTAATTTCCTAGCAAATAATTTCTGATTCCCAAGTACGAAAGGCAGATAGCTACTGTCACCCCTTTTCTGCAACTACTACCCATTATGCCAGACCTCCATTCTTTCAGCTGGGAGTGTTCACAATTCAAGGACCAAGAGGCTAAATTTAGACCCAGCAACTGTAGGGGAAACACAGGTGTTTACCCCACTCCCACTTCCCCCAACCTTAGAGGAGTGACACAAAATGCATAAAAGTTCCAAACTGGGGGAAATAGCAGTAGAATACCTAAATTTGACCTCCTCAAATCCCACCAGCACTCAGGGATCAAAGTCTCCAAAAAAAAGGGCTGGGGGCAGTCCTTCCTGAACTGTCTCTCCTGAAATTCTCTCCATAAGTCTCCTTTCCCTTCATGCCTCTCGAGAGTAAGCAAGGAGTTTTAAATAGTCCAATTTGCCAAAGTTTAGATTTCGTGAGGAGGATAGAGGTAAGCAGACAGGAGTGGTTTTCCGAAGTACTTTATCACTTCATCACCTGGACTTGGCCCTCTGGCTATTCTGTGCCCTGCCCACCCCCACTCCCACAAGCACTCACACAAACAAGCAATGAAGGGGAGGGGCCCGAACCTATTTTTCAAAACAGGAGAACTGCCCCCCTCCACCCCCCCCAAATCGTATCCTAGCTCCTCCCAGAGCCGGCAAAACACCGAAACTGGCGGTGGCTGAAACCTGGGGAACCAGGGAGACGGAACTGGGAAAAGAAGTTAAGACTCCAAATTCGGATTCACCTTTCCAGAAAATAAAACAATACTTCATCTAATATCATCCCTACAATAGGTTCCTCAGAATGCCCGGGTTTCTTGCAATCTCCAAATCGGACCGGGAAACTGAGGCAGCAGTCGCTTCCCCGGGAAAATCCTCAGAAGGCGAGAGAGGGTAGAGAGTTGGGGGGAGGTCCAGCCAGCCCAAGCTTCGAGTGCTTCAGAGTGAGGGCCGCCCCGAGAAGACCGAACGGGGGCTTCAGGCACTAGCCTCGGAGTCAGAGGCTTCCAGGTTCCCCAAATACACCAACACCAACCCAACCCCCGGCTCCTCCCTGCACTTGGAGCTCCCAGTAGCGCCCAGTTTTCCCCATTCCGCAGCTCTCACTTACCTGCCTGCGAGCTGCCCACCTCCGAGCCCCTGGCCAAGTGAAGGAGCCAGCCCAATAGTTGCAGCTCCAGGAACCCCTTCATAGCTGCTGCGGACCGGGGACAGGGGACCCGGGCCGGGATCCGAGGCTAAGACATCAGGATTGAGAAAGCCACCTGAGCCCCGAAGGGAGGAGGCGGCAGTCCGTCCAGGTAGCAAACGCGAACTGGTACAGGATCTAGAGTTGGAACTGGGACCAGGGAGGGAGGGAAGGGAGGGGGTGCGTACGTGTGTGGGGAGTGGGGTGAGTCACGGCCGCTCCCGGACTCCCTAGAGCTGGCAGCACCTCCGACTTTCGCAGGGTTGAAGTTCGATTTAGTCCGAGTCCCTGCCTCTACCCGGCTCGTGCTCAGCCGCCCTACTCCGCCCGCCCCCCTTACGCGGGCCCCGAGTTCATTGGCTAGACTGTGGGAACCCCCTTACTCCGGCCAATCAGAGCGACGGAGGGCTCACCCTCATTTTCTCCGAGGCGAGGGGGAGCAGAAAATTCCTAAGACTGCCCCCACACACACCCCCGTAGATAAAGGAGGGATTCTCTACTGGCTCCGCCCATTATGTAAAGCAACCCTCCCCCACCCTCCGACTTCCCTGGCCGGTTGGTCCACTTTGGTGTTTTTTATGCCTCTTGAGGTGGGGGGATGGGGAGAGTTCCCGCCTCCCGGTCCTACCCCGCCTCCCTTAGGAATTGAGACCCCACTACTGAGCCTTCCCGTGCGCAGGATCCCTAGCCTCTCCGAGCCTCCGTGAAATTGCACTGTCTCCGGATGCTCCCCCCCTCCAAACCCGGCGCCTGCCCAGTCTCCCCAGAGAATTTGAGGAGGGGAGGGGGTACCAGTCTGGGAACAAACCCTAGGCCCCGCCTTTCCATTCCCTCTCTGAGAAAGGGAAGGGAAAGGAGGGGAGGGGCGGGCCCAGCCGGGCAAGGGTGGGGCCAAGTCTCAATGCACCTGTTGCTGCCTGCACCTCCCCTACTCCGCCTCTTCTGCCCCCACGGCCGATCTAAAGCACAGCTGCCTCTCCGCCACCCCCTTATGAATTCGCCCAACTGTCCCATAGCTTCTGAGTCTTCTTTCCTGGGGGGGAGGGGAGAAGAGGGCCTCAGACAAGCTATACTCGTTGGTCCCTACTTTCTATCACCACTAGCGTCATCCTAGTACAGGATTTCAATCCCACTCACCTGAGCCATTGAAATAGGTTCTGGGCGGGATTTTCTGAGTCCGCTCCTCTTCGGGCAACCTTTCCTTATAAACGAAGTCACTCTTATTATTTATTAATCTTTAGTGTCTCCCTCTTGCCTTCCAATTGAAGTCCAAACTTCAATCAATCTACAAGCATTTTAAAATTCCTACTGTGTGTTAGGCATTGTGCTAGAAGGTAGAAAACAAGTAATATTGTCCTTGCTCTCTAGAAAAGCGAATACAAATATGAAGTGATGCTCATGATTGTAGAAATCAGGAAAGGGCTCTTAAGGAAGGTAACGTAATAATAGCAACATTTACCGCAGTGCTTACTATGTGCCAAGCTTTTTTTTTTCCCCATTGGAAAAATGGATAATCCATGAAAAGACTGTCCTTGAAATAGCCTAGAAATCATATTTCAAATATGACTTTTACTGTGATAACTTCAGTTATTCTTAAAGGTTATTAAAAACTGTGATAAAAGTACAGCCCTTCTGGTCATTAAGAATAAAATCCATTCTGCTCTATAGGACCGTCAGAGCTCATTTAATCCCCAGAACAACCTTTTGAAGTAAGTGCTATTATTATCCCCATTTTACAGATGAAGAAACTGAAGCAAAGAGAGGTTAATTAACTTGCCCAGGTGCCAACTGATAAGTCTTAAGTCTTACTACTCTAAGTCTTACTTAAGTCTTACTACTCTAAGTCCAGAGCAATATCCACTATGCCACTTAGATGCCCACTTAAGCTTTGGAGAGTCTTAAAAAGGGAAGAGATAAAGGAGAACATTCTAGATCTAAAGACAGTCCATACAAAAGCACAAGGATGGGTGGTAGAACATTTTATGTAGGAAATAACAAAAAAATTTAGGTGGATGGAATAAGCATTGAGAGTCTACTATGTTCAGAAACAAGTAACAGAAGTGTGGCTCCAACTCCAGGTGCAGAACAGAATCTCAGTTCCAGCTCCTGACAGTTTGAATTCTGTAAAGGAATCATCAGGGCAGGAATGATAGACCTAAAGGGAGTTTGTAGTTCTATCATTCTGAATCAATAGATTTTCTCAGCTGATTAATAGAAAGTCAGTTTAGCTGCAGTTGACCATTTGTTAGCAACAGCTCTAAAGCCAGGTCAGAAATTTCCACAGTTCAGAGTGGGAAGCAGCCATCAGACTTTATCCTGGATCAGATCACTTTGGGAACATTAAATGTTTGCAGGTCTCCAACTTCCCATCTCCAGAAAGAGAACTGATAGTCTTAGAGTGCGAGTTGAAGCATGCTGTTTTCCCCCTTTCTTTATTTTCCTTGCCTTTTAGAGGGTGGGTAGGAGGGGAACATGATGAATGTGGAAACATGTTTTACATGACTTCATATATAATTCATAATGTAACTTCATATATAATGGGTATCATATTTCATGCTCCCTCAGAATTGGAGAGGAGTGGAGGGAGGGAGAGAACTTGGAACAGAAAATAAAAATGAAGAATTTGAAAAAAATAAATTGAAAAATTCTTATATAAGGTGGGAAAAGAGTTACTAGAGGTGGAGTCAAAATGAGTGAGAAGCAACATTTTTTGCCATAGCTTCTCTACAATCTCCTCCACAGTTACCCAGAAAGCATGCCAAACTAAACTCTGATTGAGAAAGCCAAGAAAATGTTGCAGTGAATCATTTTTCAGCCTATGGCAGCTTATGAAGATAAAGAGGTCAGTAGACACTGGGATGGAGGGTGGTCAGGAGCTCAACAGCAGTAAACTACGACAGTAGTGTGGCAGAGAGCAGCCCAGTACTCTAGGATGGTAAAGGGACTAAGTACCTAGGCATAAAGAAATCCTAGGGGACCTCTATGCAAGAATTGAGAGCAGGAACAGGTACTATCTAATTCTGGTGCCCATTATTTCTGTGTAACAGTTCTGGAGAAGAGTAGTTCTTATGGTCACAAAGGAGAAGGGGTCCTATCTGTATAAGAGCAAGGAACAAATTTCAGAAACCTAGCTATGTGACTGAACCCAAGAGCAGATGGTATACTCAGTTCTCACCTTTAGTCCTAACTAACCCTTCAGTAGAATAAACCAAAGGCAGAAGGCCAAAACCAAAGGGGAGCTAGTAGTTCAACTACTCTGAACCTGTAGAACCTCCTAGAGTGCTGTGACTGAATCTGTGGAAATTCCACTATCCACAAGCTGAGACACCCAAATCAGTCAGAAATTTGCAGAGCACAGACCAGGAGAGTGGTGAATAGACCTCTTCTTGGATCATACTGTTTTGGAAAAAGCACTGAACACTTACAGATTCCTGAAAGCAGTAGAAGGACACAAAAGACAGTAGTTCAGACTTGACATATCTTCCCACCCCAGAAGTGAGCAGAGCCCAACACTAACAGAAAGTCCAAAGTCAAGAAATAGACTGGAATAATGAACAAACAAAAAATTAATTGTTAAAAGTTGCTGTGGTGACAGAGAAATTCAAAACACAAATAGAAGAAAATGACTTGAAAATATCTATAAATGCAGCATGATAATTGTGGAAATATGTATAGAAGAATTGCACATGTTTAACATATATTGGATTACTTGCTGTATTGGGGAAAGGGAGGGAAAAAATTGGGACACAAGATTTTGCAAGGGTGAATGTTGAAAACTATCTTCGCATGTATTTTGAAAACAAAAGAGCTATTATTAAAAAATAAAATTCTAGTTGATTAAAAAAAAAGAAAATATCTAAAAAGCAAAGTCTTTTTTCTTTTTTGGTAATTTTTTTACTTCATAGTTAAATCCAAAACGAGAAAAGAAAACAAAGCATACTTCGCCCTATACATGGCAGACCATAAGAGAGGATTCAATATAAAACAATAAATTTCCATTTCAAGAACACTTATAAAATAAATACTGCATTGTTTTCAAAGCCATCTAGCTTTTCTTTGCTTTCTTGTTTGTTGTTTTTTTTTGTTGTTGTTGTTGTTGTTTCTGTTCTCTCCTGTGCACTTTTTAACTTTATTTTTTTCCTCTCTTTCCCTACCCCCCACCCAAAAGAAGATTATATATGTATATATAAGAGGAAGATCTTCATAAGATGAGATCCATTCTGTAGGTCTGGGTGGGATCTCCAGCAGTCACTGTCAAGTGGCTCCCATGTATTCTAACAGCTCCCATGTATTCCATATACACATTTGTATGCATAGCCATCTATAAACATCTATAAACATATGGGCACATGAACACTCATACACATGTATGTAAGACTATACTACACTTATTTCCTCCTATCTGTTTCTTTGAAGGTGGATAGCATCTTCCTTCCTAAGTCCAAGTCTTTCTATCTTCTTCTAAATCAACCACTTAATTATTTCCTACACTACGGCAATATTCCTTTTTTGTATTCAAATGACATTTTTCTTCATGGGATCTTTGAGGCTAATTTGGGTATTTATAATAGAAAGTCTTGGTTACTCAAAGTTGTTCTTAAAACAATTCTGCTGTTACTGTATACATGTATACACTTGGTTCTGCTCATTTTGCTTTTCATTATATATCTACACAGTTGGGTATATCTTGCTCAAAAGGGAATTATAATAGAAAGAGTAAATAGAAATGGGGGGGAAGTTAAGATGGAAAGCAGATAAAAGGAGACAATCATCAGAAACAAAACAGATGAGAAGGGGAAGGGTAAAAAAGAGAATAAGTATTAGAGTATAGGATGAATAAAAATATACAGTTAGAAATCATAATTGAATGTGAATGGGATATTATAGTATTTAAGAGAAGAGGAAACAAAATATTTAAATAATCTATATTAGAAAAACAAGTCATTGGGCAGCTAGGTGGCACAGTGGATATGGGGCATATGGATATGGATATGGGGCAGCTAGAGCATCAGCCCTGAAGTCAGGAGGACCTGAGTTCAAATCTGTTCTCAGACACTTAATACTTCCTAGCTATGTGACCCTGGGCATGTCACTTGACCCCAATTGCCTCAGTGAAAAGAAAAAATAAGTATACAAAGAATCCTATCAAATTCATTCAATGACTTAATAGCCTTGAAACTAAAACCAGGATTAGGCAAAACAAAAAATATAGAAAAATTTCCTTCATGAATAATGATATAAAAAATTTAAATCAATATTAGATTACAAAAATGTATTACAGAAATCATATTCTGTGGCTATATTTATACCAGGAATGCAGTGCTGGTTCAATATTAAGAAAATAATATGCATGACTGAGCAAATTAAAAACAAAACAATGAAAATCATGTGATTGTTTCACTAGGTGCAGAAAAGGCTTTTGACAAAATACAATACCCATTTCCATTAAAAGCATTATAAAGCATAGGATAAATCAAACCTTAAAAAAGTGGTGAGTAGCATTTTTCTAAATATGATATCTAAAATTAAATGCAAACATTTTCTACAAGGAGGATAAACTAGAAGCCTTTCCAAGAAAATAAGGAATAAAGCAAGGATGTCCTCTATCACCATTATTAAATTTTGTACATGAAATGCTATCTAGAGTAATATGACATGGACCCACATGTACAAAAATATTTATAGTACAGCCATTCTGGAGAGCTATTTGGAACTATGCTCAAATAGTTATTAAGCTGTGAATATTCTTTGATTCAGCATTGCTACTACTGGGCTTATACCCCAAAGAGATCTTAAAGGAGGGAAAGGGACCTGTATGTGCTAGAATGTTTGTGGAAGCCCTGTTTGTAGTGGCCAGAAATTGGAAACTGAGTGAATGCCCATCAATTGGAGAATGGCTGAATAAATTGTGGTATATGAATGTTATGGAATATTATTGTTCTCTAAGAAATGACCAACCGGATGATTTCAGAAAGGCATGGAGAGACAGACTTACATGAACTGATGCTGAGTGAAATAAGCAGGATCAGGAGATCATTGTATACTTCAACAATAGTACTATATGATGATCAATTCTGATGGACGTGACCCTCTTCAACAATGAGATGAACCAAATCAGTTCCAATAGTGTAGTAATGAATAGAACCAGCTAAACACTTTACACATATCTCTTTTTCTTTCTTTCTTTCTTTCTTTCTTTCTTTCTTTCTTTCTTTCTTTCTTTCTTTCTTTCTTTCTTTCTTTCTTTCTTTCTGTGTTAAGCTTCATGGTAGCTTTTAAAAAATAATAATAGCTTTTAATTTTTCAGAAAATATGCAAAGACAATTTTTAACATTCACCCTTGCAAACCCTGTGTTCCAAATTTTTCTCCCTTCTTCTCTTTTCCCCTCTTCCCTAAATAGCAAGTAGTCCAATATAAGTTAAACATGTGCAATTCTTCTAAATGTATTTCCATATTTATCATTCTGCACAAGAAAAATCAGATCAAAAGGGAAAAAATGAAAAAGAAAAAAAAAACAAGCAAGCAAACAACAACAATAAAAAGGTGAAAATATTATGCTTTGATCCAGATTCAGTGTCCATATTTCTCTCTGTGGGTGCAAATGACACCTTTCATTGAAAGTCTATTAGAATTGGCCTCAATCACCTCATTGTTGAAAAGAGCCAAATCCATCAAAGGTGATCATCACATAATTTTGTTGCTGTGTACAGTTTTCTCTTGGTTCTACTCATTTCACTTACTATCAGTTCATATAAGTCTCTTCAGGTCTTTCTGAAATCTCAAGGCAACTTTTGCATTTTAATTTTCCTCAAGAGGCTCTTAAGTCCTGTTTACTTTCAGCCATCAGAATAGTATCATCTGCATATCTAAGAGTATGATTATTTCTCCCAGGAACCCTAATTCTGGTTTTAGATTCATCTAGCCTGGCATTTTGCATGCTGTCCTCTGCATATAAGTTAAATAAATAAGGTGACAATAAGCAGCCTTGTCATACTCCTTGTTCAAACTGAAACCAATTAGTTTTTCCATGTGGCTTCTTGGCTCACATGCAGATGCCTCAGGAGACAAGTAAGATGATCTGGTCTTCCCATCTCTTTGAGGATTTGCCATATTTTGGTATGATCCACGCAATCAAAAGCTTTAGTGTAGTCAGCGAAATAGAAGTAGATGTTTTTCTAGAAATCCATTGATTTTTTTCCTACATGCCAGTGAATTTTGGCAATTTGGTCTCTAGTTCTTTTGCCTCTTTGAAAGTTAGCCTGCTCTTCTGGTAATTCTCAAGGCTGAAGCCTTGCTTGCAGAATCTTAAGCATAATCTTGATGGCATATGAAATGATAATAATTGTTCAGTAATTTGAAAGTTTTTTGGCATTGCCCTATTTAGAATTGGGATATAAACTGATCTTTCCTAATCCTAAACTGATCACTGTTGAATTTTCCAAATTTATAGTATATTAAGTGCAGTATGTTAACAAGATCATTTTTTTAAAATCAAGCAAACAACAACAACAACAACAAGTGAAAAATGTATGCTTTGATACACATTCAGTCTCCATAGTTCTCTCTCTGGATGCAAATGTCACCTTTCATTATATTGGACTTGCTATTGGAATTGCTTTAAATCACCTCATTGTTGATAAGAGCCAAGTTTATAAATAGTTGATCATTACATAATTTTGTTCTTGATATGTACAATGTTCTGTTGGCTCTGCTCACTTCCCTTAGCATCAGTTCATATAAGTCTTTCCAGGCTTTTTGGAAATCAGCTTGTTCATCAGAAAGTTAATCTTTCTAAAGAGGAAAAGAAAGGCCTAGGATTTCTAGGCTTTGCTTTTATTCCCCTCATTTCCCCTTTCTTCATGCTTAGAATTGCACCAACTAGCTGCCTAGACTATAATACTTTTGAGTATAACCCAAATTAGATTAAAACATAACTGGGGGGCAGCTAGATGGCAAAGTGGATAGAGTACCAGCCCTGAAGTCAGGAGAACCTGAGTTCAAATGTGACCTCAGACACTAACACTAGTAAGTCTGAGACCAAACAATTAATACTTCCTAGTCGTGTGACCCTAGGCAAGTCATTGAACCCCAAATGCCTCAGCAAAAAACAAATAAACAACAACAACAACAACAAAAACCCATAACTGGGAAATAATTACCAAAATAAATGAAGATACAATAAAATTTAGATAATATTCCTTTTCAAAATTAAGTCACTTTGCAGCTTTCAGAGATCCTTATATATGGCTTAGTAGCCTCCATTTCTATTTGAGTTTGATGCTAATGCATCTTAGGATGTTACCAGAAGGAGTGGAATATGATAGGATTAGCATTTCCTTGATATAACTTCTTTCTGCTCATCCACAATATGGAAAAGTTTTACTTAAGAGAAGACAAATCTATACCTAGAACCTGATTGCCTTCATTTTCCCTGATTCAATTTCCTTTCTCATTGCCCTCATCTTCAGCTAACATTGGGCAAAGCTGTCCCTGTGATTAATTGGCTGCAGCTTCTGCTTCAACTAGGGTGATAACAAGTCTTAACCATATGAAACTGAGGGCTCTCAGATCTGGTAGATGACTAAGATCACTCAAGTTGCCAAACCTTGATGATCTACTAAACAAGTGGGTTTCCAGATGGAGATGAGGAGAGAAGCTAAATATTACTGTATCCTTATTCTATATTTTCACTTACTTAGGGGAAAGTAAATTACCTTTATGACCTATATTCAATGACTTACAAGGTTTAATTTCATCCCACCATTGAATCTAAACCAAGAGGTAGGCTGGTAAAGGGTCATTTCTCGAAAAGAAGGGAAAAATTGGAAGGCAAATAAGATAACTAGAAGAGAAAGAGGATGACCTTATCCAAGCAGCAAATATCTAAATACATTAACAGTATTCAGAGTTCATGAGAAAACAAAAATTGTGAGGAAATCATAAAGGAATTATGAAGAAGGAATAAGAGTACATAAGGTTTTAAGATGGACAATTTATTACTCAAAGGTATACAAGTAAGTAGCTCCATGTCCTTCAGTCCCACAGGCAAGCACAAGCTAGTGGATAGCATGAGAATATGGTGAGATTGAAAGCCCAGAACTCTGGGTTTCTGCCCTTATTTCTGATTGTTGTTTCTGGACAGTTTCACAGAGACTAGGTAGGAAAGGGCACTTTGGGGAAGTCAATAAATGGGGGGTCTAAAGTCCAAACATCCCTTATTCACCATTCATGGATGAATTCCCAAGATTCCCAAGATTGTGATTGGGCAAGTTTGCTAATTTTGAATACCTGGATTAGATGGAATTTTTTCAACTTTATAATCAGGAGACATTTTTATTTCTTGCCTAAATGAAGCTGAATAAGCCAGTGTTAGATATATGGTATAGATAATTTTCTGATATATAGTTGAGTCAATCAGTGGTTAAAAACAAAAGGTCACTTTTGTCAGCTAGGGCCTCACAGTAGTCCAACCCTCACAATTCATCCTCTTGCCTTGCTTGTTCTATTTTGGGGAGTCCCTTTGGCCATGTCCTTCACAGTCACATTCTTATCATGGATACTAAAAATTTGCTCACTGGGATCATCCAGCTGGGTGAAGCCCTTAAAAGGATGTCAGATTAACTGCTTTAGCAATAGTCTCAGTGCATTTTTGAAGACTATTGACCTGGTAATAGTAGAACTGAAAACATCAGCAAAATCATTGGGATCAACATAGGTAGGTGTCATGGTGACAGGCTATCATAACTGGGGCTGTTTTTAGCAGGAGTGATCACTAGGAAGGTCTCAGATTTGCTTAGTAGCATGATGGACACATTAGGTTCTTACCTCATCTCCTTCCCACCTTTTTTTAATTTTGTGTGTTTATTCCCCATTAAATGATAATCCATCTTTCCTTTTCCAAGCAACACCATATTTCTTGTTCCTTGTATTTCTGTGGATACCCATTTATTACCCTCTGTATATCTATATCTAACTTTCCCTTGTGATTCTAACTGTAGTTCCACATGAGTAGAGGAGAAAAATCAGCCAGAACCATCCTATATCATTGTGGGGAAGAAATGTGGAGACCTAAGAAAACTGTCTCCTTCCTTCCTGAGAATAAAAAACAGGAATTTATGAAAGAGAAAGAGGAGGGGGAAGAAGGAGAACAGTGGTCTGTGAAGTTGATGTCTACATTTCCTTAACCTTCTGAAAAAAAAAAATCACCAAGCACTTGCTGTCAACTTTGGGGGCTGCAGAGAAGATAGCTAATTGTGAGTGTAGTACAGGGCTCAACAAACTATGGGCACCTGCTGTCTACTTGTATAAAATCCAAGAGTTTAGAATGGTTTTTACATTTTTAAAATAAAGTTTTCTTGTATTTAAAAATCTAAAAACTATTCTTAGCACAAGGGCTATACAAAAACAAGATTTAGGGAAGGGTTGAGGTTGGGTTATATCAGTTGTTATCAAAGTCAATTGTAATCCATTCCTTGATAGATGTGTTTAGTAGATGGGCTAGGGGAGAAGACCTCTTTAGGAGTATAGTGAAGGTTGCCCAGGAAGGTGAGCTAGCCATCCTTTTCATGGAAGTAAGGTCTATGAGTTGGGCTTTTAACTGTCCCCATTACTGCTCAATTATCCTAGCTGCCTAAAGGTGATATGGAGCATGTAGGGACTATATGTGATGCCTTTATCTCAGTTCCATTGTTGGGTAAAAGTAGAGGAAAATGAAGTCCATTAATTGGTAAAGATGTATCTGGTAGACTTGTGATGGAGAGAGCCATCTGTATCCAGAAAGAGGACTGTGGGAGCTGAATGCTGGATCACAACATAGTATTTTCACTTTTTTGTTACTATTTGCTTGCTTTTCATTTTCTTTCTCTTTTTCCCCCTTTTTGATGATTTTTTTTTTTTTTGCAGCATGATAATTGTGGAAATATGTATAGAAGAATTGCACATGTTTTACATATATTGCATTACTTGCTGTCTGAGAAAGGGAATTTTGAGAAAGAAGGGAGAAAAAGTTGCAAGGGTGAATGTTGAAAATTATGCATATTTTGGGGAAATAAAAAGCTAAAAAATATAGACAAATTTTTTTTTAAAAAATGTAATCTGGTTATCCAAGCCTCTAACAGTTGTGAATCTCGAGGGTATAGAGAGTGAGCTTGGCACTGAGATATGCTATCACAACACAACAGATATTCCATATCCAACATGAATACCAATTGATGTAAGAATATATTGTGATTCAAGCTTTTGCAAGTATCAGTGTTAAAAAATTATCCATGCATATGTCTTGAAAATAAAAAGTTTTAATAAAATAAAAATATACACATATATAAAAGAATATATTGTGATTGCTTCTGTGGAGGCAAGTCAGTGAAGTAGCTGTCAAGGATATGTTGATTAAGTACTCTTCCATAGGAACAGAAGCGACTTATTCAGTGTTGCTCAAGCACCAACTGGGCATATGTTTGGGTTAGGTGGATTCTTCTCTGTTACCCATGCAACTAAGGATCAATGGGTTACCATGCATAGTTTGGGCATATGCCCAGTAGGCCACTGAAGCAATTGTCTCAGTACAGACTTCACTGGTCTTTGTTGTTCAGCTGTTTCAATCATGCTTTTTTGTGATCACACTTAAGATTTTCTTGGCAAAGACACTGGAGTGGTTTTGCCATTTCCTTTTTCAGCTCATTTTACACATGAGAAACCTGAGGGAAATGGGATTATGTGATCTATTCAGGGTCACATAATCTGTCTGAGGCCACATTTGAACTCAGAAAGATGAGTCCTTGTCTCCAGGCCCAGCACTCTAGCCACTGTGTAATCTTTAATATCCTTTAATGTGCTACTGCCACTAACCAAATAGTGGGGAAGGGGAAAGGAATAAATATTTAATAAATGCCTACCATGTTACACTTTACAAAAATCTCATTTGGTCCTTACAACAATCCTAGATTGCTACATAGATGCTATTATTGTTATCCCCATTTTACAGTTGTAGAAATTGAAGTAGAAGTTAAATCATATATCACAGCTAGGATCTGAAGTCAGAATCAATTCACATCTTCTTGACTGCAGGACTAGTGCTCTGTCAACTCTACCACTTGGCTTTCTGGCTGTATAATCCTATTAATTCTTGAGTTTTGTTTTGTTTTGTTTTGTTTTTGCTGATGTAATTGGATCTTGCTCAGGGTCACACAGCGAGGAAGTGTCGGAGATCAGATTTGAACTCAGATCCTCCTGACTTCAGGGCTGGTGCTTTATCCACTGAGCTACCTCACTGCCCCTGTTTTTTTTTTTTTAATTGTTTCTAGGGAACACCATGACTAATAGTTTGTCCTTTACAGGCCAGGGTATATATTCCCCTTAGCTCTGACCCATTGGGCCTCCTGATTGTCAGTTCCCTGAATCTTATCAGGGTCTGTTGTTGTTCAGTTGCTTCCATGAAGCCAATAGGACAGTGGTTTGCAATTTCCTTCTCCAGTTTATTTTAAAAATGAAGAAACTGAGACAAACAGAGTTAAGTGACTTGTCCAGGATCACACAGCTAGTAAGTGTCTAATGCTGGATTTCAGTACAGGTCCTTTGGATGTGATTCTAGACCTGGTACTCTAACCACTGTCTCCTATGCCCTTACTAGGATTAGTACTCCTGTAATTTTTGCTTTCTGCTTTTCTTTTTTCATTTGAAACCAGAACCTATGTAATAAAGGATTATGATGCCATGGGAGCAAGGAGTCCTTGGACATGGTCTTTTCCTAATGGGGAGAAATTACAAGGCTGTTTAAGTACCCTTGGGGTAGGATAGAAAAGGTACACTCCCTTCCAATGCAAGGAAAAGCAAATTGGTCTTTGTCCTCCAGTCCCTGAAGCACAGAAAGGACTGCTTTTGTAAGCCATCCCATCACAAAGAGAATCCCTCATCCAGGCCACTGAATTTTAATAGGGGAGGAGACCCTGGAGCTGGCCCCTAGCCTCAAATCTTGAGGTCAAGTCACTTTGAAGTGAGATAAATGGGGGAGAAGGCATTCCCTTTCAGTAACTTCAGACAAATATCCTCCAATGGACTACTTGGCTCAAGTATTTGAAAGGATGAGCTCTCTTGACAGCCGCTCACTGTGAAATCTAGGAATGGTGCTGCCCACCTCCCCACCCCACCCAGAGTCCATCGCTCATCAGAGAGGGGGCTGTGCTCTATGAGCAAAGCAGAATTGAATTCGCCCAGGAGAAACTTGAGATGTGCAAAGCTAGAGAAGCCTGCCCAAATATTCATAGGGACTATTTGTGTCTGACCTGTGGCAGAGCAGTCTGAGCTGGTCCTGGTGTGATCAGCCAGTCACTGTAACTCAACTCTAACATAGTGATAACAACTAACCAATTATTCTTCCTCCCTTCTCCTAGACCTCTACCTTGTATTTCACTTTTCACTCTAACACCTCAGTTGTCTTCTTGTATCTCCCACTTCAGTATGAGTCTATCATTCCTGATCTATCCTCCTTCAATCTAAGTCTGTCATAGCTGGGAAGTGGATTTCCTAACACTAGAAGACACGTGAATGAATGTTTCCTTTCCTTTGATTTTCCTAAACCCAGGGGGTGAATGCCTGTGTGGTCTGGGGAATTAATTCTCTAGATTAATGAGCTTCCCAAAAGTACTTCCCTAAGAGCCTTGCCCCCTCTTTCTATGGAGAATCTTCCCAATGTTTGGAGATGCTCAAAATTTTCTTATTCAAGAGAGCGATGACTCTACTACAGTTCCCTGCTCTCAATACCACTTGTGAGGAGATTGTGGCCAAGTTACTGAAAAGGTTCACAAGTCAGCTACTCATCCCTTCAGTCTTATGGGTAAACATGAGGAGATGGAGTTGGCATATGGTGGGATATGTATACCAAACGAGAGTCTGGAGCCCTTATATCTAATTGTTAATTCTGACTAGGTAGGAAGAGGGCCTTTGGGGAAATCAATGAAGGCTTGGCCTAGAGTTAAAGACCCCTAATTGATCTCAAGGGCCTTGTGATTAGGCTAGGTTGCTAATCTTGAATATGTGAATTACATGAATTGTACTAAACTGATTATAATCTGGAGGGCTTTACATTTTTTGCCTCAGTGAAGCAGATTAGATCACTAGGTGGGTATATAACAGTTTCCTGGTTTAAAGTTCCTTGGTCAATTAGTCCTCAAACACAGAGTCATTTCTATTAGCTAGGGCCTAGCAATAGGTGAGTTCTCACAAGAATATTCAAACAAATCAAAAGACTGAAAAATGAAAAATCTAAGGTATATACCATCAAATACAATTGACCTGCAAAAAATGTTGAGAGAAACAGGCTTAAAAATGTTGAAAGGATTTATGGCCTGTGGTTATTCCAAACAGTCATGGAGTTCTGGCCCATTGCACCTGGAATAGAACAAGACCCCCTCAGCTAGGAACTTGGACAACTGGCATTCCTTTCTATGGGTTCTTCTCCCCAATAAAACTTGTCCTAAAGCCTCCAATGGTTGGCCCACCCTGAAGTCCATATTTCATATGAACCTATCAATGGGGCTTGATTCTCTGATCCCTTCTTTTCTCTCTGGATCCCGCTTTTCTGTTTCTGGCCTGTATTTACCCCAGCTCCTCGGGACATTTTCTGTGGTGGGACAGACCTCCTCACTCCAGCCCTCTAGAATCTCTCAGTTTGTTAAGTCTGGTTCCTCTAGCTCCTTCTAATCTTTTCCTCTTTTCACTTTTTGTCTCTTGTTTTATGACCGCCTGCCCCCCGACCACCCTTTTTTCCCTTCACTGACCCCTGAGTGCAGTTCTCATGGCAAGGTAGACACTCTCTATGAGCATCTGGGTACTTGTAGATGGGTCCTTTGGCTCCCAGGCCATGGGGGCAGCTGCTCACACAGTGTGGTCCATCCCGGAAGTGGGCACACTGAGCACAAGCATTTGAGCCCTAGGGGAGGTGAAAGACAAAGTCGAGGACAGAAACCTGAGGACCCTTTAAGCTCAGGGTTTGCTACCACTTCTACCTCAGGGCCAGTTTTGCTTTTACATTGGTATTCTTAACACCCAGCATCCCTTTGAGCACTTTAGTAAATGTTGATTGATTTCCTGTCAGGTCTAGGCTATTCAGCCTTTGAGTAGCCCCCTCCCTCTCCAAGGAACTATGGGATTTATATGTACCGAGCCATAGCAGGTGACATTGCCCTCCACAGGCTGACACTCGGGATGGCAGGAGAAGCACTCATCCTCATGGGCAAACTCTCGGGGTTCTCTGCAGGTGGGTCCGAGGAGACGGCATCATTTTCAGGTTCTGCCTTCCCTAAGCCCTTCTCCCACCTCCAGCTCTATGTAGCACCTTCCCCACCAGCCCTATTATGCCTCTCCATTTATACCCTCCCTCCACAAAAGCCCTTTTAGCCTCCTATAGTACCCGTTAAGGAAGTTGCATTGGGTCACACAGACTCCCTCTCTGCTGTAGTTTCGACAGGATAAACACTGGCCAGGACCAGGGCCCCAGCAACCCCCAGATGAGCACAGTGGGTCACACACTCGACCCTCTGCCACTGTAGAGAAGAAAAGGGTCAGGAGAGCCCTCCTCGGTCTGCCCACCAAATCCCCACCACACATCCTCAGCTCCTCATCCCCCTGGAACTTGCACATCACCACTGTCTGTCCCCTCGGGCCTTCTCTTCTCCCTTACTTACCACAGTCCTTTTTGAGGCGGTTGTTCTTGATATCCAGCCTCCCTTCCTTCGGTCCCCGAAGCAGCCTGGTCCAGTTCAGGGAGTGGTAGTAGCAGAGCTGCTTGTTGGCACTGATATAAATACGCCCAGCGCTGACTTCTTTGAGGGACCGGAGGCCCAGTGACGTCACATTCAAATTTTTCATGATCAGCAGTGAGAAACCCCGACTGGGGAGAAGGATGACAGTATAAGGGAAAACAATTAGGGACCAGGAGCCTGGGACTGTTGAGTGGGAACTTTCTTTTTACCCAATGACCCAAATGCCTGCCCCCTCTTCATCAGAAGGAAGGGCAATCGGGGCAGCGCCTTCTTCGGAGACTTACTTGTAGAGGCTTCGGCCACCTATGGTGGTCAGGTTGGAGAAGACGCTAAAGTTGTGCATGTGAGGGGGCCATGACTGGATGTTCAGGTAACCTGCGGAAGAAAGGAACTCTGCTCGTGGAGTCTGTGCTCTTTCCCCTCGGCCCCTTCTCACTTGCTGGCGTCTCTGCCCCGGCAGCCGGCCTACACTTGCTCCTTCTTGGGCTCACACGCTTACCTGTGATCTCCCGAACTGTCTGGAAGACATTGAGTTTCTCAGGATCCAGGGCAGGAATGTTGTGCCAGGGGTCTCTGGGGAAGAGGAGGAAAAACATGAGTTTTCTCCAAATGTTTTTTTTAAGATGAGCAGAAAGAGGGATTGATTAAGTCTTGATTCATTCTAAGACCCAGAACTAGGGGAGGAAATGACAGGGACTGGATAGGAATTAGCATAAGCAAAAGCTTTGCAACAATTCCAGCTGCTCAGCACGGGGATAAGCTGCCTTCCCCCCACACACACACACACACTCTGGAAAGCATGAGTCCCTCCAGAAAGGAAGTGTTGGAGCCCAGAGGAAGTAAGCATCTACTAGGGACATTAGAGAGGAGGGTGCATGACTGATGTTATATGATCATTTCTTCTCTTAGAGTTGGGGTGAAAAGAAACCAAGAGGGATTTGAAGAAGAGGCAAGTCTAACCCTTTGAGGCCGGTGATCAGGAAGTCCAGGTTTCCCAAGATCTTGGTACAGTTCACAAACCCATCGATGTTGCTAGAATCCACAGTCTGAAATCGGCTCCCTGAGCCTGTCCCCTCACAGGCTGCAAACAGAAATGGGGTGGGAGGCGTCAAAGCAAATTCTGAGGGGTTACATGGGAGGCACTAAGAGGAGGCTTAAGGGGATAAAATTCTGATCCTGACCCACCTTTGGGACACAGCCCTCCACAGGGCTCACACATCTTCAGCCCGTTCTTTTCTACCTCCATCTTGTCCCCAGGGCAAGCCCTGACACAGGAGGTGTGATCTATCACAAAGTTATCTGTGCAAGGAGAGAAGACAGGAAGGGAAGTGAGAAAGGGCGAATTTCACCCTGTCAGACCTTCTTAGGATTTAAAACCCAGCAGGACCTTAGAGGGCAGCGAGTTCATCCCTGCATTGGGCAGAGTTGAAGTGGCCTCCAGAAGGCCACGGGTCCTGGTTCTGCCAGGCCAAAGACTAAGATCCCCTGTCTCCCAAACCAGTGTTCTTTCCACTGGGTGATACACCTAGAGCAGAGGGAGCTCCCTCCACTCCTGTTCCCTCTCAGGGGTCCCCAGGCCTACAGTGGAGGTTCAGGCAGCTCCCTTTATGTCATGTCCTCAGCCAACGTTCCTGGATCTCCTCCCCAAGAGTCCCTCATAGAGGGGTCCTAATGCCTGCGTCTCTCCCTTTATAACCTTCCCCTCCACGTGACCCATCACTGTCCCCATGGACACACAGCATCCCTTAGAGTGACTTTCCCTGTTCCTGTTATCAGTCTCTGCCCAGGTTTCCTTTCTCTACCTGTTGCAAGCACTTACGGGGACAGCTGGCCACACAGACCCCTCCATACTGGTACTTAGTATGGGGATTGGGCTCGAGTTGGAAGGTGAGCTTGTTGTAGACAAGGGGCAGAGGACACAAAGACACACAGGCTCCACTGTCGTTGAAGTGTCGGCATGCCTGGGAAACATGGGGAGAGTCGGGGTGGAGGAAGCCTCGTGCCCACCCACACACTCCCTCCAGCCACCGGGCCTCCCTCCCCATCCTCTCCAGCACTTTGTGTGCCAGGCCCAGGCCCACTACAAAGGGGCCCCTCCCCTGCCCCCAGTACATACGAAGCAGTCTGTCTCCCGGGGACCTCCACATCCACCTGCACACTCATCATGGCAGCACTGGTTGGGATTGGGCCCAAAGCAGTGGCCGTTGCATTGTGGGGCACAGATTGTCTTTGTCACTGGTTGAGGGAAGAAAAGTACAAGTGTGACCACCAAGGTCTCCCTCAACAACAAAGTCATATCTGATTTGGGTTCTCTTCCATCCACTCTCCTCTCCACTCCCTTGCCTATTCATTACCCTTCCCTCTTAGTCCTGGCTGGCTGAACCCACACTAGAGTCTGCATTCTAGCTAGCTTAAGTCACAGGGAAGATTTAGGAAATGGATGTTCCAGGACATGAGAAGGGTACACACATGTTTGGCAGTCTCCTGGTCCGGGACCCCAGCATTTCCCTCCACAGGATTCATGACAAGGAGGACCTGGTTGAGGAAAGAGGCACAGACAAGGAAACCATTAGGATTGGCCGTCAGTATTTTGTGCTGTTTTTCCTAATAGAGTTTGGAAGGATAATCACTCTCCCTCTTTGTCCCAAGTCTATAGCTTTTCTTTAACACCTCTGTGAAATATTCAGTCAGACTTTGTTTGAGGGTACAGGGAGCAGGGGGTGAGTCCAGCAGAGTAGGAGCTTTGAGGTGAGGGTAAAGGACTATCCTGTAGGAAAGAGCTTAGTTGAAGAGATGTGCATGCTAATTTGGTATGTCTATGGCTCTAGGAGACTTTTATGTTTCTTCAAGGAAAGCTCAGACATTTTTTTTACAGCAAATAGCTTTGATAAAGGTCTCATTTCTTAAAAATATAGAGAACTAAATCTAATTTATTAAAAAAAATATAGGTTATTCCCCAAATTAAAAATGATCAAAGGTTATGAACAGGCAGTTTTTAGACAAAGTAATCAAAGCTATCTCTAGTTATACAAATTTATAGTTATATAGTTTCATAGCCTGGTGGCTGGAGGGAGTGTATGGGTGGGCACGAGGATTCCTTCACCCTGACTCTCCCCATGTTTCACAGGCATGCTGCCACTTCAATGATAGTGGAGCCTGTGTATCTTTATGTCCTCTGCCCCTTGTCTACAACAAGCTCATCTTCCAACTAGAGCCTAATCCCCACACTAAGTACCAAAAATAAAAAATAAAATAAAATTATAGTTAGGTAAAAATGCTTTAAATCACTATTGATTAGAAAAATGTAAATTACAAAAATTCTGAGGTGACACCTCACACTTGTCAGATTGGTTAATATGACAAAAAAGAAAAATGATAAATGTTGGAGAGGATAAGGAAAATTGAGATACTTTTATACTATTGGTAGAATTGTAAACTAATCTAACTAATCTGGAAAATAATTTGGAACTATGTCCAAAGGGCAATTAAATGTTGCATATCCTTTTATCTCATAATATATTTCACTCCTAGGTCTATATCTCAAAAATATTTTTAAAAAAGGAAAAGTCTATGTGTAGAAAAATATATATAGCAGCTCTTTTTTGTGATGGCAAGGAATTGAAAATTGACAGATTTTCCATCAATTGGGGAATGGCTAAACAAATTATAATATTTGATTGTAATGGGTTACTATTGTGCTATAAGAAATGACAAGCAAGCTGATTTCACAAGATTTACATGAACTGATATAAAGTAAAATGAGCAGACCCAGGAGAACATAGTAAAAGCATATTTTATGATGATCATCTATGAATGCAATTCAATAGTCCAAGACAATTCCAAAAAAGTCACCATAAACAGTGTTACCCACCTCCAGGAAAAAACTGATAAGAATCTGATTGAACATTGAAGAGTGTGATTTTTCACTTTATTTTTTTTACAGTGATTTTTTTGGGGGATGGATTAGGTCTGTGTTTTCTTTTACAACATAGTTAATATGGAAATATATTTAACATGATAGGATATATATAACTTATATCAAATTACTTACCTTCTTAGGGAAGGGAGAGAAGATGGAAAGAGAGAATTTGGAACTCAAATTTAGAAAAAAACAACCAAATGTTAAAACTTGTTTTTACATGTATTTGGAGGAAAAATCATTATTCTCATTATTATTTAAAAGTCTACAAGGACTCAGATGAATGTCCTAGGGTTATGGGATCTCACTGAATAAATTGCCAGAGAACCCAAAGGAAAATTTTTGGGAATTTCCTGATGGAAAAGGAAGAACAGTACCAGGTCACTAAGCCGTATTTCACCCTAGGGATTTATCCACTTGTAAGTGATATTGGTCCATCCTGAAATCTGAGAAATATGATAAGAGATGAATTTAAGTGTCATGGATCTAGGATTAGGGCTGGAGGATGAAAGTTTTATGGTGAAGAATGAAGACTTAATGAAAGTGTGGCAAAGTCACTCACAGTTTTTGCCATTGTTCTTGACCACAATCTCAGCCTGTTGGTCCCTCACGATGTCTCTCCAGTTAATTGTGTCCATGTGACAAAGTTTATCATTCCTTTCAATGTAAACACCCCCATCCAGGATCTCTGGAAGGAAATATTGTAGGGTTCAGTTGAAATCTCCAAGACTGAATAGAGTTGGTTGGGATTATATTTGAAAGGACATGGGTGTGCAGAGTAGAAGACCCTGTTTCAGGATAGGCTGAAGCATCTCTTAGCTTCCCAGACACCAGTCCTAAGTCTGATTTAGCCAGTAGAAGATAGGCAGAGCAAGAGGATGGAAGGTTCAGGTGACTTTGCTTTCTGTCCTTCTCCTCCTCCAGACTGTCCTGCCTATTTTTTCAACGGAGGCAAAGAAGTAGGAAAGAGAGGCTGAGGGCAGGAGAGAAGTAAATCAAATCTTATTTAATCACCATACTTTTTCCTAAGGGAACAAATACAAGAAATCAAGACTATGGTTTATGGATAGGGAGGTCAGGAAAATAGGTAGAAGAAAATCAGGATAAAATACAATACAATAACCCCAAACACAAAGGTTCAAGACCAGATCTTAGCTATAAATCCTCTCATTCCCTACAAAAACATAAGACCTTTGTTCCTCCTATGAACCCTTTGTGGAAGGCTTGTCTAGTCAGTTTGGTAGTTGGCCAATGGTTACCAGAGTTGAGAGTAGAAGAAAGAATGGATAATTACTGGGATGAGGTGATTAGTAGGAAAAGAGGTAAAAACATGGATAGCTCTTAATGAGTGGCCAGTAGTCATCTGGGAGGCAGTGTGTTGGTCAAAGAGGTTGGTACTTCTAGGGGTGGTCAGTGAATTAGTTAAGTTACCTGTGAGCTGATTGAGGCGGAACTGGCGTAGGGATTGGTTGGAGTTGGTATTATAGTTGAGAGTGACAAAGATGGCAAACTTCCCATCATAGACCTGGGCTCCTCTTATCAGACGAAGGTTGGGGAGTGACAGATCTGAAAACTCATTCATGGATATTAGGACATATCCTGTTACCTCCCGGATACACTATGTTAGAATACAGAAACATCAGTGAGATGGTGTGAACCAAATACAATCTCATACTCCTTTCCTCTCATCACAGAAACAAGACAAGGAAGGGTGGGGTGGAGAAGAGATGGAACACTCTAATTCTTTCAAACTCTCCATTCTGGAAGAGGAAGCTTGAATCTGGGGACCATTTTCAGACTCTTTGCCTCTAGGAACTAGATTGCTAAGAACCAGAGTAGACATGATTTTCCTGGTCCTCAATGCCTTCTCCTGAGCTTCTTGCTCTAAAGCAGAGAAAGGGAACCTCTGGCCCTCAAAATTATTTGCAAAATCAATTACAAGTGATGAGCTGAAAGTTAAGTAGAACAACATCCTGCTGCTTGAGTTCTATAAGCTGATAATTTGTATGGCTCCCAAATGACATTAATAGGACTTGGCAGAAAAAAGGTTCCCCATTTCTGACTTAAAGAGATCTTTTCTAATACTCTGATCTTGGGACTTGCATATCTCAATATGATTATTTACAAAGGGATCTCTCCTCTTTTCTTCTTTCCTCCCCCCCCCCCCCCCCCCCCCCCCCCCCCCGCCCCGCCAATTGTCTTTTACATATACCATTCTTTATCTGAGTGGGAAGGTATTGGACAGGTCACACAGAGAGAAAAAAGAAACCAGGGAAAAGTTGGGAATAATGTTGTCTGTCCTCTGGGAAGAGAGGTCAAGGCTGCAGTTCAAGTAGAGAGTAGAGGGAATGAAGGAAATGGAACCTTCAGAAAGGAGAGGTCAAAGTTGTGCCCTGTAAGCACAATTTCCAGGTTTCCCATCACCACCTCACACCACCCACACAGCTGATGCAGGGTCTCGTTCTGGCTTTCAGCAACCTTAATTCCTGGACATCCTGTTAGAAAGGAATAAGAAGAGCTGAGGATTTGGAAATCTCACTCCCACACCATTCCACTACAGAGCTCTGCTACTTCTCACCAGGGACAGGATTCTAGACAGAGGTGGATATCAAATAAACTGGATAAGAGGTAAAAAAAAAAAAACAAAAAAAAAACAGTGTAGGTTAAGGCATATTGCTATCTTATGTCCCATTTATTTAGAATTCCTGGAATGGAGGATAATAGGCATTGGGACATATTACCACAGAAACCAAGAGATTAACCAAGCCTACACAACTATTTTAGGGTTTGAGGTTTTAGGAGACTTTCTGTGGAGTTTTTGTTTGTTTGTTTTTAAATTTTCAGGTGGATGAAAGGAGGGAGGAAGGAGGGAGCAGAGAGCAATAACTTTACTCCATCTCTTTTCTCTCTTCTGCTCCAGGGTCCAGGAAATAAAGGTCCCTTGAGGCAGACACACAGCTTTGTGTTCTTTGGGAATGAGAAACAATGGGGATAATGAATAGTAGAATTTGTCCATTTTGTCTAGATGCAGATGGAATTTTCTGTTCAAAGTCTATTGGGATTGCTTTGAATCACTAAAACACTAAGAAGAACCAAGACTTTCATAGCATATTCTTGCTATTATCATGTACAATGTATTACTGGTTCTGCTTGTTTTGCTCAGCATCAGTTCATGTAAATCTTTCTAGGTCTTTCTAAAATCAGCTTGTTTATCATTTTTTATAGAGAAATAATATTCCATTACCTTCATATAGCACAACTTATTCAGCTATTCCCCAGTTAATGGACATCTTCATTTTCCAATTTTTTTGCCATCACAAAAAGAGCTGCTAAAAACATTTTTGCACATGTGGGTCCTTTTACCCTCCTTTATGATTTCCTTGGGATATAGATCTAGTAATGGCACTGCTGGGTCAAAGGGTATACACAGTTTTATAGCCCTTTGGGCATAGTTCCAGATTGCTCTCCAGAATGGTGGGATCTGTTCATAGTTCCATCAACAATGCATTAGTGTCCAGTTTTCCCACATTCCCTCCAACATTTATCATTATTTTTTTTGTCATCTTAGCCAATCTGAGAGGTGTGAGGTAGTATTTCAGAGTTGTTTTAATTTGCATTTCTCTAATCAATAGTGATTTAGAGCACTTTTTCATATGACTATAGATGGCTTTAATTTCATCATCTGAAAATTGTCTGTTTATATCCTTTGACCATTTTTTAAATTGGTGAATGGCTTGTATTTTTATAAATTTGACACAGTTTTTTATATATTTTAAAAATGAGATCTTTATCAGAAATACTGGCTGTGAAGATTTTTCCCAGCTTTGTACTTCCCTTTTAATCTTGTTTCTATTGGTTTTGTTTGCAAAACCTTTTTAGTTTAATGTAAAATAAGTTGTCCATTTTACCTTTCATAATGTTCTTTAATTTTTCTTTGGTCATAACTCCTCCTTTCTTGAATGATAATGATAAATTTTTATTTTCAAAATACAGTCAAAGGGGCAGCTAAGTGATACAGTGATTAGAGCACCAGCTCTGAAGTCAGGAGGACCTGAGTTCAAATCTGCCCTTAGACACTTAACACTTCCAAGCTGTGAGACCCTGGGCAAGTGACTTAACCCCAATAACCTCAGCCAAGAAAAAAAAAGAAAAGAAAAGAAAAGAAAAGAAAAGAAAAGAAAAGAAAAGAAAAGAAAAGAAAAAAGAAACAAAAGAAACAAAATACATACAAAGATAGTTTTCAACATTCATCCTTATAAAACCTTGTGCTCCAAATTTTTCTCTCTTCCTTTCCCCCACTTCCTCTGCTAAGCAACAAGTAAATATATGTTAAATGTGTACAATTCTTCTGTACATGTTTGCATATTTATATAGGTGCACAAGAAAAATCAGATCAAAAAAGGGGAAAATGAGAAAGAAAAAATAGCAAGCAAATAACAAACAAAACAGGTGAAAATACTATGTTGTGATTTATACTTAGTCTCCATACTCCTCTCTCTGGATGTAGATAGCTCTCTCCATTACAAGTCTATTAGAATTGGCCTGAATCATCTCATTGTTGAAAAGAGCCATGGTCATCAGAATTGATCATTATATAATCTTGTTGTTGCTCTGTACAATGTTCTCCTGGTTCTACTCACTTCACTTCACTTATACTTCATGTAAGTCTCTCCAGGCCTTTCTGAAATCACCCTGCTGATTGTTTCTCATAGCATTCAAATATACCATAACTTATTCAGCCATTCCTCAGCTGATAGGCATCAGTTTCTGGTCCCTTACTACTATAAAAAGCACTGTTGCAAACATTTTTGTACATGTGGGTCCTTTTCCCTTGTTTATGATCTCTTTGGGATAAAGAACCAGTAAAGATACTACTGGTATATGCACAGTTTAATAGCTCTTTGGGCATAGTTCCAAATTGCTCTCCAGAATGATTCATCTTTTCAAAAGCCATTACTGAATTTTTTTTTAATTATGGCCTGAAAAAGATGCATTTAATATTTCCTCTTTTTTTGCATTTATTTGTGAAGTTTTTATGCCTTTATCAATTTTTCTGAAGGTGCCATGCACTGATGAACATAGATATATTCCTTTCTATTTCCATTTATTTATTTCCATTTAATACTGCAATTCCAATTTAATTGTCCAGAGGTCTATCATAGCTAACTTTTCTAAAATTCAAGTTCTTAATTTCTTTTTTAAATTAAATTTATCTAGTTCTGTGAAAGAAAAGTAAATTTCCCCATTAGAATTTTCGTCTAATTCTCCCTATAATTCATTCATTTTTTCCTATAAGAATTCATATACATCTATATTTAGTATTGATACTCTATACTACTTTTTAGCAAACGTCTGCATCTCTCTATTTTAAGTGTGTTTCTGTTAAACATTTTATAACTGAATTCATACCATTCACATTCACAGTTATGATTGCGAATTTTGTATTCCCCTCCATCCTATTCTGTTAAACTTTTTTTTTCTCCCTCTCTTTCAAATATTTGTTTTACTTCTGACTAATTCTTTTCTTAGTTTACTTCCCCTCTTATTCCTTATCCCCCTTTCTCTTCTGTTCCTCTGCTGGATGAAATATATTCCAGTACTCAACTGTGTTCCTATGTGTATTCTTCTCTTCTTTGACCAATTTAGATGAGAGTTTCATGAGTTTTCCATCCCACCTTCACTCTCTCCTACTTGTTACACTGCTGCATCCCAGTATTTAAGAGAATTTCCCCATTTTTTTCTTTTTCTCCCCACCTCTCCCCAGTGTATTTCAATTCTTTTTTTGAAATCATCAAAACATGAACTCAATCCCAATCGTCATACTAACTGCACTCTCTCTATATTCCTGCTGAGGATATAATTTTGAGGGGATACATGTATCATTTCTATATATAAGAATATAAACAGTTTAACCTTGTTATGACAACTAACTTGTATGTTTCTCTTGATTCCTGTGAACTTCAAATTTCTCATTTTCATGAGGATTTTATTAAAATATCATTATTAATTAATAATAAATTAATAAAATTAAAATTTCATTATTAAACATATAGTTGTATTATTGTATAATATATACATTATTAAATATATTATAAAAATAAAATATTAAATTTATTAAAATTTTATTAAAGATTCATTTTGCTCCAATTTTATTGGGTAAATTATTCTTTGCTATAAACCTAGAACTTTGTCATATTCTAAATTCTCTGTTCCTTTACAGTGATGGCTGCTATATCATGTGTGATGCTTATAGTGGCTCCTCAGTACTCAAATTCTTTCTGGCTGTTTGCAGTATTTTTTTATTTGACCTGGAACTTCTAGGTTTTGGCAATAATATTCCGGGGAATTTTCATTTGGGGTTTTCTTCCACATAATGACCAGTAGATTCTTTGTAATCTGGTGGTAGGAAATTTGGTCAGTTTTCTTTTGTTTGTTTGTTTAAATATAACGTCTAGGTTATTTTGGGGATCTTGGCTTTCAAGCAGTCCAGTGTTTCTATAATTATGTCCCCAATGTCAACAGATGTCTTGGTCTGTCCTGTGCAAAATTGGCTTGAAAAAATAATGACTCGTGACATTTTCTTGTATTTTTGCCATAAAATACAGTTTGGTACATTTTCTCAATTTTTATTCAAAATATTTAGTGGGAGGAGCTAAGATATACTTCCTGCTAATTTAACTCTGCCTCCTCCTTTCTGTCAATAATATTGGGGGACAGAAAGTCTTAACTGAAAAGCTTTCCAACACTGGTTATTTCTAGACTAAAAGAATGATTAGAGAAATATTGGAGAAATAGAGTATGTGTGTCTTTCCATTAGGTACCCATAGGTTAGAAAAACAGCTGAACAAATTATGACATAGAAATGTAATGGAATATTATTTTATGTAAGAAGTGAGGTATCAAGGTATTTCTGTCCCTCTCTTTTCCAAGGGGTTAAAGTCTGTGTTGGGAGTTGGGGACAGGAGCAGAGATACTACCTGTTTGCAACTATTCTTCCTTGGGGCACTGCCAGCTCATCAGGTTGCAGGCATTAAGGCATGTGAGGAGTGGAAGCCACAGAAGCCCCTCTTGCCAGTTCCATTCTGATGGGATGCAACTTCTAGGGGAAATGTGGCAATAGCCCTGAGGTGACCAGAGGCAATGCCTAGTTCCACAAACAGTGCTGCCTGTCAGATAATAATCTGTTGGTCAATAATAACAAATTTTCTGAAATAATGAGGTGCATACCAAACCCCTCTTCAACTCCATCTCCAAGATCACTCCTCAATTCTACCTGTAAGTCATAAAATTAGCATATCAGTGACATGAAGCACCTCTCTCTTAAATTTATCTTCTTGCTCTTGGTTCTTTGTTAAATTCTCTTGGAACTTAGCCTGCTTCCTTTGGTGTTGTAATTTCAATAAACTTTGCCCCTTGATTTGGATATGGGTTCAAGTCTGCAAATTCTTTTGAGATACCTTGCAACATAGATCTGTGACCCCAACCTTTTAGGATCTCCTTCTGAATCTCAACAATATCAGACCTGATCCCTTGACAAATCCCCACTTCACTCTCCTGGTCAGGATTCCATTACTGAAAAGGGGGAGGGAAGATGGGATGGAGATCAGTATGAACTCAGGGATATACATTTTGGAAAGGACAAGAAGGAAGGCTGAGAATTGCATTGCTTCTGTCTGAGAGGGCTCATATTCCAGCAGATTAGAACTGCCTCTATGTCCCTTGCTAATAGGATACCCCTTCACCAGAGCCACCATGCCCAAGAAGTAAAGACTTGTGTGTCTGTGCAGAAATGTTCTTGAGAATAAGTCCCAGACAGCAGTATGAGTTAATGGCTAGAGAGCCAGTCTCAGAGCAAGGAACAGCTAGGTCGGAGTGCAGTCTTTGATTGTGTGGCTCTTGACAAGTCACTTCGGCAACTCTTCAGGATTATAGATAGCACAATTTCTGAGCTGCATCAGAAGAGAGAGAATTCACTCCCATTATGAATGAAACCAGAGTCAAAGACAGGATGGTGAGAGAGAGAGAGAGAAAGAAAGACAGAAAGATATGGGGAAGATAGAGACAGAGAGGAGTTAAAGAGGTAGTGAGGCTATATGTTATATTTACCTCTGCCCTACCACTTTTCTCAAAGCTCCATCTCACCCCACAACCATCTCATTGGTGCATTTAATTTTGTATCTCTTTCCTTGAGCTACTTGTTAAAAAAGATGTCCCAGGATATCTCTATCCCACTCCCTCATCACTTCAAAAATAGAATCACATTAAGATATATAAGTTTATGCACTGTTGCATGCTTGGGGAGAAGGGATAGAGAATTAGAAGTCATTTTTTTCCTACTCCAATTTACACAAAACAGGGGAGCAAAGGGCAGTAGAAAAGGGAGGAGTGGGGAGCAGGAAGGGAGGTCCAACAGCCTTTGGGGAGGTGGTTAATCACAGGTCCACTCAGGAAGACATTATTGTGGGACTGAAAGGGGCTAGTCCCCCTCACTTCCGGGTACTCGTAGTCTTCAACTCCAACATTCCCCTTAGCACTTAACAAGGCTAAGACAAAGTGAGTATAGAGTGACTTAGAAAAGGCTCAATGCCCAGAGGCTAAAAATGCAGATAAAAGAGGCCTAGCCCATGCCTCATACCCTCCCCCAGGAAATGGACTAGGGACCAAAACTCTTGTTTTCCTGCCTGATAACTTCTCAGATTTCCAATCTGTAGGAGATGAAGATACTGTCATCCCTTTCCTGTAACCACTACCCCTTATACCCTACCCCTCCTCCATTCTTCCAGCTGGGAGTGTTCATAATTTAAAGTCTCAGAGACTAAATTTAGACCCGGCAACTGTGGGGGAAACACAGGTGTTTTCCTTACTCCCACACTCTTCACCCCTGCTGTGTGTTGGACGGAAAATTCACCAAGTCCCAAACTGGGATCTGGGAGGATAGGATAAGGGAGGGGAAAATGCCATCAAAATACCTAATTCTTTGATCTCAAATCCCACTAACATTCTTGATTATCAAAGATTTGCAAGAAAAGGATTGAGGTTTAACGATACTGTTTGAGGATGTATTCTGATAGAAGTGGATCTCTTCGATAAAGAGAGCTTTAATTGATCAAAGATGGACAGAAGTAGCTACACTCAGAGAAAGAACACTGGGAAATGAATATAAACTGCTTGCATTTTTGTTTTTCTTCCCAGGTTATTTCTATCTTCTGAATCCAATTCTCCCTGTGCAATAAGAAAACTGTTCGATTCTACACACATATATTGTATCTAGGATATATTGTAACCTATTCAACATGTAAAGGACTGCTTGCCACCTGGGGGAAGGGGTGGAGGGAGGGAGGGGGAAAATCGGAACAGAAGTGAATGCAAGGGATAATGCTGTAAAAAATTACCCTGGCATGTGTTCTATCAATAAAAAGTTATTAAAAAAAAAAAAAAGGATGGAGGTTGTGTGATTGTGTGGATGGGAGTGTGCAGTCTTTCCTGAAATATCTCCTAATTTTTTTTTTCCATAAAGGGAGAGTTTCTCAGTCTATGTCTCTTTTTCCTTCATACCTGGACTGTACTCAAGGAGAAGTTTAGTGGCTTTCAAATTTGTCTAGATTTGATGGGAAGGGTGGAAGAAAACACGAGTATGGTACAGAGCCTTTTCCTTGCCTAATAAGTAAGACTTCACCTTGTGGCCCAGCCTTTCCTGTCCCCACTTCCATAAATAAGCAGGCAAGAGAGGAGCTTCTATTCATTCAACTAGATGTTTTTGTTGATGACTTCTAAAATCTTTTTTTCCAGCCCTAATCTCTTTGCTGACTTCTAGTCTGGTCTCTATTGGACATTTCAAACTGGATGAGACTGTAGAAAGTACCCAGTCTAAGGCTCAAAACTAGGTGCTATCTGTCCCTGACTCACTCTCATCCTCCACAGTCAATCTATTGCCTAATCCTGTTACTTTCCTAACACCCCCGCCCCCCTTAAACTTTCTCATCTCCCTACCACCTGGTGCAGGTCTTTATCACCTGCTGGGCTCCCTGACTCAAGTCTCTTCCTAATACTGTTGGTCCTCTGCTCAACTGTCAAAATAATCGTCCGAAATTCAACTTCGCCTCCTCCCCCAGCAAATTCCAGTGGTTCAAATATATAATCCACTATTTGACATTCAAAGTCTTTCATAACCTGTTCTCCCCTTTCTAAAAAGGCTTCTTGAATTTTATACTTCATTAAGTGCTCTGGACCCAGTTAGACGGGTCTCTTAGTCGGTCCTTCACCAAGACATTGCATTTCCTGACTCCCGGCATCTTTACTGGCTGGCTGTTATTGCCCATGCCTGGAATTATCTCCCTTTTAAATCTCCATCTCTTGGCTTCTCTAGTTTACTTATCCTTCTACAGGAAGCCTTTCCTATCCTCCTTAATTATAGGGCCTCCTTCTATTGAGTATCTCCAATTTATCCTAGATGTGATGTTTTTATATAGCCGGCACATTGCCCTCCCCATTAGATTGTAAGTTCTTGAGAACAGAGACTCAAATCTTTTCTTTCTAGGTGTTTTTCTTAGGACATCGCTCTTAACAAATGTTTATTGACTAACGATTGACAGAAGGCGGCCTGGGACTGGAAAGTTGGAGGAAATCCAGTCAGTCCAAATTTCAGGTGCTTCGGAACCGGACGCCGGAGACGATCCGGACGGGTTTCAGGCATCCTCTCTCCTGACTCCCGGGCTCTCAGACCCCTGCTCCTCCCGGCGCTCGGTGGTCCCTGCAGCTCCCAGCTTCCTTTCTCTCCCATCCCCCACTTACCTCCCTGGAAGCTGCCCATCTCCGAGCCCCCAACCAGGTGGAGGAGCCAGCCCAATACCAGTAATCCCTTCATCACTTCTGGATGCTGAGTTGGGGCCGAAGCCGGGCTCTGAGGTTAAGAGATTAAGACTGAGAAGACGTTAAGACCTAAACTCCGAAAGGAGGAGGCAGAGGCAATTTGTCCAGGTAGCAAACACGCAATATTACAGAATTTAGAGTTGGAGCTGAGGGAACGAGGAAGGAAAGAAGGGGATGCATACATGTATGGGGTGAGTCACGGCAGCTCTCGGACTCGCTATAGCTGGCAGTGTCCTACTCACTTGGTAGGCTTCAAGTTCAGTTTTGCCCCAAACTCAACCTCTACACCCAGCTAGGACTCAATCAATCTACGCAACCCTCCCCCCTTACGCGGGTCCCGAGTTCATTGGCCAGTCTTTGGGGGACCCTCTTGTTCCAGCCAATCAGAGCTCACCCTCATTTTTCGGGGGAGAGGGGTGCAGAAAATTCCTAAAAAAGCCCAAACACAAATACCTTCCCGGCATGAAAGGGGGACTCAAGACCAGGCTGATCCTGCCCATTATGTAAATTATCCTCCTTCCAATTTCTAACTGGAAGGATGGTCTATTTTGGTGGTGGTTTTTCTTTTTTTTTAATCCCTCTCCTTTGCTGGTGGAGATTCGGGAAAAAACCCCACTTTCTGCTTTCCTCTGCCTCTCTAGGGAATTGAGAGTTACTGAGCCTCCTCTCTCGCAGTAGCTCGAGCCCCTGGGAGGCTCCGTGAAATCGCACTGTCTGCGGATGCTTCCTCCTTCCAAAATCGGCGCCCGCGCGGCCTCCCAGGAGAATTTGAGTAGGCATTGGGGGTACCAGTCTGGAAACAGACCCTAGACCCGGCCTTTGCATTCTCATTCTCAGAAAGGGAAGGGAAAGGAGGCGAGGGCAAATTCAACCGGGCGAGAGGGGGATCAAGTCTCAGTGCATCTGTTGCTTCCAGCAACCCTTTTCTTTTATATCAAAGGGAAGAATAGGTAAGGGTGAGTCCATGTAAAGACATGGAGAATTGGAGTGGAATACTGTTTATAGGGAAAAACAATTAGCTGGAATGTAACTTCCCTTAGGTAGAGTGTCATTAGCCTGGAAAGATAGAATGGAAACAATCGATAGAAGGCTTGAAGTGCCAAAGCTTGGATTTAACCCTAAAGGTAATAATGGACCCCTGAATCTTCTTGAACATTGAATCGGTTCTGTGCTTTAGGGATATCACTTCAGCAGTTGCAAGGAGGACTTAATTGGAGAGGAGAGAGACTTGAAAGAGGAAAACCCAGTTAGGAGATTGGCAGGTTTCCAGATAAAAGGTAATGAGAGCCTAAATTAAGATAGTTGTGGTACAAGTAGAGAGAAGTGAGATATGAGAGATGTTAAGGAAGTAGAACTGGATTTTGAGTTAAGATGGAGATATGAAAAGTCATTGAGGAGCCTAAATTTCCCTTTTCTATTCAAGAAGAGTACCAGATAGAACAATGACCAAGAAATTAAAAGTGAAAGTTAAGTAAACTTTGTGCAGTACACCAAAAATTAGCCAGCAGCTACAGACACTAGAAGAGTGGTTCTTCAAAAGAATTTAGAATAAACATAGATAAAAATAAATGGTAAGAGCAAAAAATAAAAAAAATAAAAGAATAAACATAGATAAGCAGTGGAAATGGATCACACATTCTCTTAGTTAAGGAAATCCTATGATAATCAAAAGACTAGCATCCAGCATAATAAAGGCTTAGAATAGAAAATAATTTATGCTGCAAAATAGTAAAATCTAACAGGAAAACAATTAGCCTTTAATGAAATAGAGGAGTTTTTCAATGGTGCTGTTGAAAAAAAAAACAGAGCTTGGTGCAAAGTTAATGCAAACACAGGACTCAAGAAAATGTTAGAAAAGAAGATACATTTGGCTAAGCAGAAGTGACTAAATGATAATAAAGTATTTATATTGTAATGGGAAGAAGAGCCAAATGTTCCTACAGAATTTTAATGACTTGATAATTTTTTCTTTTTTTTATTGTCTTAAAAGAAGAAAGAAAAAGGGAAAGGAAAAGAAAAACCCTAAGAAGAGAATGAAGGAAGGAAGGAAATACACTTTTTTTCTCTCATAATATACTCTTTTGAGGTGCATAAAAACATATAAATTATATAAAAATAAAGGAAACATTTTGAAAAATGAACATCATTTGAACTTCATTTTCATCTGAACTAGACAAAAGAATGTAAAATGTAGAAACAGAGAACAAGATTGGTTGAACTCTATATTAAATTCTAAAAGGAAAGGACAAGCAAACACTTAAGAATGAGGATATAGTTAGAGAGTGAAAAGCAACAATTTCAACAACATCAAACAAGCTTCAGCATATGATGATGAATATGTTAAAGGGAGAATTTGGTGAGGGTAAGTGAGAAGTGGTGTAGTGGAAGCAGATAGTTTAATGTTAATAACATTCCTTCCCTTCTATGATTTTCTTTTCTTTTTTTCTTTCTTGTTTTCTTTTTCTGGTTATATATGTATATTAACTTTTTAAATACACATTTCTTTATGAATCATACTGGGAGAGAAAAATCAGAACAAAAGGGAAAAATCACAAGAGAGAAAAAAAAACAGAAAAAATAAGTGTTGATTTACCTTCAATTTCCATAGTTCTCTTTCTGGATGATGATGGTGTTTCTATCCAAAGTTTATTGGGATTGCCTTGGATCACTGAACTACTAAGAACCAAGTCTTTCATAGTTGATCATTGCACAGTTTTGCTGTTACTATGTATCTTTTCTTTCTTATACTGCATAAAAAAGAAGATTGAGGCAAAGAGAGCATGATGGAGGGAAATACATAATTAGCTATCATAAATGTGACTGTGAATAGATGAATTCACCCATTAAATGGGAAAAGATGGCAAAATCAATTGGAAAGCAAAATCCAGCAATATATTATTTACAAGGAACACACTTGAAACATATTTACAGAGTTAAAATGAGTGTAGCAAAATTTATTATGTTTCATTTGAATTTAGAAAGTCAGGGATAGCATAATCTTAGACATGGCAATAACAAAAACTGACACGGCTAAAAGACACAAATTTAAATTCAATAATATTAAATCTTAATATATATATAAAACAAATTGCATAACATTTATTTAAGGAAAATGTAATAAAAATACATGGAAAAAGACAGCAAAGCTAAAAGTTGAGGAACTAAATATACCCCTTCCAGATCTAGACTAATCAAGCAAAAATGAAAATAAGAAAGAAACTAAGGCCCTGAATAGAAGTTTAGAAAAGTTAGATATGCTGGATCTCTGATCACATCCCTTCCAACACTTATAATTATCTTTTCCTGTCGTCTTAGCCAGTCTGGGAAATATGTAATGGTACCTCGGAGTAGACAAGCAGTTTTCAAAAGAAGAAATCAAAGCAATCTATAGCCACATAAAAATATTCTAAATCATTATCACATGATTAGAAAAATGCAAATTAAAACAACTCTAAGGTACCAGCTCATACCTATCAGAAATGCCAAATGGTGAAGATGAGAAAAAAATAGATATATTCATGAATTGTTAAGGAAGTAGTAAACTAGTTCAACTATTCTGGAGAACAATTTGGAATTCCTGTAAGGGATTATAAAACTGCCCTTACTCTTTGACCCTAACATATATACTATTAGGAATGTATTCTACAAAGATTTTTTAAAAAGGAAAAAGTTCTATAGGTACAAAAATATTTATAACAGCTCTAAAATAGACTTAGTTCTTCTCAGTACTACAATGATCCAAGATAAATCCAAAAGACTCCTGATGGAAAATACTATTCACACCTAGAGAAAGAAATGGAATTTACTAAAAAAAAAAAAAAAAAAAGTATATTATCTTCATTTGGGGGAGGAGTTTTCTTTGTGTTTTTTTCCTTTTGTTCTGTTTCTTCTTTCACAATTTTTTCACAAAATTTTAAAAAATCATTATTATAAAGTTGAATTTAAACCAGGAATGCAGGGTTATTTTAATAACAGGAAAATAGTAAACATAAAGGACCATTATTAAGAAAAAATCTCATTATTTGTGTGTATATGGATATATACACATACAAAAGCATTTCACAAATGTGGAAGTATGTTTAACATGGTTGCACATGTATAACCTATATCAGACTGTTTGCCACCTTGGGAAGGCTGAGGGGAAAGAAAGATGGAAAAAAAATTGGAACTCAAAAGCTTATTTTTAAAAAAAATCCAAATGTTGAAAACTACCTTTACATGGAAATCAGAAAAAAAAATTGTTAAAAAAAAAAAAAAGAAGAAATAATGAGAAGGATCCTTTCAGAAAAACCTTAAAAGACTTACATGAACTGATGCCAAGTGAAGTGAACAAAATCAGAATAATGTACACAATAACAACAATATGATAGGATGATCAACTGTGAATAACTTAGCTATGCTCAGCACTACAATGATACAAGACAATTCTGAAGAAACTATGATGAAAAATACTATTCGCTTCTAGAGAAAGAATTGATGGAACCTGAATGTAAGTTAAAACACACGTATACAACTTTAAAAATTTTTCTTAATTTTTTGTTTATGTTTTCTTTCATAATATGACTATGTAAAAATGTGTTTTACATAACTTCATATGTATAATATAAAATTGCTTGCTTTTTTAAGGATGGGAAGAGGAGGAGAGAGGGAGGAAGAAAATTAAAAAACAAATATTAAAAAATTGTTTTTATATATAATTGGAAAATTTTAAAAAATCATTATTGTCCAGTTGAATTTAAACCAGGAATGCAGGATTATTTTAATAACAGGAAAATAATGAACATAATAGACCACATTAATATATACACATAGAAAAAGCATTTCATAAAATGCCAGTACTTAATTCTGCTATAAAAACTAAGAATAAATTAATTCTCCCCAATGCAATAAGTAGTAGCTGTACAAAATCAAGAGCCAGCATTATAGGTAATGGAGATATGATAACAGTCTTTCTAATAAAATCAGAGGTAAAGTAAAAAATCTTTATTATCATCACTACTATTTGATTTATTTCAAAAAAGGCTTGTTATAACAATAAGACCAAAAAGATTGAGAGAATAAATTATTAGCTTTGCAGATCATATAATAGTCTTTTGAATGTACTCTACTTAATTCTTTGAAATTAATTGATTAATTAAATGAATTAAAATAATTTCTACCCTCACCAAAGGATCAAGAAATAAAATAAGCCCACACAAATCATTAGACTTCCTTCATATTACTGTGAAAACCCAGCATTAAGAATTAGAAGAATTTCATTCAAAATAACCATATTATATCTCAAATATGTAGTGGTTCACCTACCAAGATATATGCAAATACTTTTTTTTTTTGCAAAGCTCTTTATTAAGCAGTGTGGGTACACATTTTAAAAATATATATGAAACTTTTTGTTTTCAAAACATGTACATAGATAGTTTTCAACATTTACCTTGCAAAATCTTGTGTTCCAATTTTTTTTCTCCCTCCCTTCCCTCCACCCCCTCTCCTAGAGAGCAAGTAATCTAAAATATGTTAAACATGTGCAGTTTTTCTATACAGAAGAACATTTATCATGTTGCACAAGAAAAATCAGATCAAAAAGAAAAAATGAGAAAGAAAACAAAATGCAAGTAAACAATAACAATAAAAAAAGGTGAAAATACTATGTTGTGAGCCACACTCAATCCCCACAATCCTCTGTCTGGGTGAAGAGGACTTTCTTTCTCATAACACCATTGGATTGGCCTGAATTGCCTCATTGTTGAAAAGAGCCATGCCCATCAGAATTGATCATTGTATAATCTTGCTGTTACCATGTACAATGATCTCCTGGTTTTACTCACTTCACTTAGCATCAGTTCATGTAAGTCTCTTCAGGCCTCTGGAATCATCCTCCTGATTGTTTCTCAAAGAACAATAATATTCCATAACCTTCATATACCATAACTTATTCAACCATTTCTCCAATTGATGGGTATCTATTCAGTTTCCAGTTCCTTGCCACTACAAAAAGGGCTGCTACATGTTATGCAAACATGTTATGCAAAGGCTTTTAATAAAAATAAGGACAGATACCCCAATTGATAAATAATCAAAAGGTATGATCTATGCCCAAAGGGTATAATAAATTCATGCATATCCTTTGACCTAACAAATACCATTATCGGGTATGAATCCCAGAAGAGATTTTGTAAAAAGGAAAAGGACTTATATATATACAAAAATATATGTAGTAACTCCCTTCTTAGAATAAAAAATTGGAAATTGAAGGGATGTCCATCAATTGGGGAATAAGTTGTGGTATATGATTATGATGGAATATTATTGTTCTATGGGAAATGCTGAGCAGGGTGCTCTCAGAAAAACCTGGATCCATGGAGTCCTCCATGAACTCAAGCAAAGTGAAATGTATCATACACAAAGTAATAGCAATGTTCTAGTATGATCAACTATAAATGACTTTGCCATTCTCAGCAGTACAATGATCCATAATTGCTCTAAAGGACTTATGATGAAAAACCCTATCTATACCCAGAGAAGGAACTGATTGTGTCTGAATACAAATTGAAGCATTTTCTCTCTCTCTTACTTTTCTTGAGAGTTATTTTCTTTCTTTCTCCTTTTTAGGATGGAAGATCTATGTTTTCTTTCACAACATCATTTTAATGGAAATGTTTTGCAGAACTTCACATGTAGTTTCTTAATGGCAGTCAAGAGTGGGGATAGAGAATCTAGAACTCAAAATTTTCAGAAACAAATTTTAAAATGTTATTTTAATTGTAATAAAAATTGTAAAAAAAAAAAAAAGAGGAAATTAGCTTTGCAGATCTCAAATTATGTTACAGAAATCACCAAAACTATTTGGTAATAGTTAATAAATAGAAAAGGTGATCAATGAGACAGATTAAGAACACAAGACCAAGAAGTAAATGAATGTAGCGGGATAGAGTTCAGAAAACCCTAAAATCTTAAGGATTTAGGAAAAGAACTAGTATTCACCCAAAATTTCTGAGAATACTGATAACATCTGGTAGGTATTGAATTCAGATCAATACCGCATAAGCTTCAAATTGATTTATAACCAAGTTCAAATCATAAACAAATCAGAGGGATAGGGAAGGAGATACATTTTGCATCTACAATAAAAGAAAAAAAGTATTTTTCAACATATAAAGGACCATGCAAAATAAAATTAACAATTTTGAATACATAAATTTATAAATTTTTGTACAAAAATCAGCACAACTAAGAACAAATGTGGCACAGTTAATTGGAGGAAAAAAATCTTGGTTTTTCTTTCTTTCTTTCTTTCTTTTTTTTTTTGGCTGAGGCAACTGGGGTTAAGTAACTTGCTCAGATTCACACAGCTAGGAAGTGTTGTGTCTGACACCAGATTTGAACTCAGGTCCTCCTGACTTCAGGGTTAGTGCTCTATTCACTGTGCCACTTAGCTGCCCCAAGAAAAAAATAATCTTTGTAACAAATTTGTCTGATAAAAGTCTGACATCCAAGCTTCAAAGGGAACTGGTTTAAACAAAGCCAATTCTCTACAATTAGCCAAAGGTTATGAAGAAGCAGTTCTCAAAAGAAGATGTAAAGGGCTGAAACTCTTGAGTTCATGCACTGAGGCCAGACAACCAAGCACTTAAGGTTAATTACCAATTGGACAATACTCTATTAGCATATACTTGGAAAATGGCCCTTCCTACTATTCTGTGCTGGCTCAATAATTGGTGTATACAGAGAATTGTAGGAGGGACTAGGGGGTGGAGTAAGACTAGCCAGAGTCACTTCTGGACGGGAGACGAAGAAGGAAGGTTGAGGAGATTCTGCTTCCATCCAATTCACTCCTACCTCTAAAGACCAAGAATAAAGACCAAGAACTTTTGCTTATTCTGACTCCAGCTGATTCTAAGGTATCCAGGATGCTAATGCAGTCATCACATTTGGTGCCCAATGTGTGGACTAAGGACCCTAATTTCACTGAAGAAGTCTCTGATGACCAAGAAATAGGGTGAGTATTTTAATAGACAAACAGGGAACTTACTATGTTGAGAGCTAAACTAGTAACCTTTTCAAGCTGAAATGGGGTAGATATTGGGAAAAGATTCTCCCCCAGCCCCAGCCCCATGCCCATCCCACCCCAAGGGGGTGCTATAGAAAGCATGCTTAAGTTGATCAAGGATCAAGGCTTAATTATAACTTGGATACAGATTGCTAGACTCTTGGGTACATTAGAACGCACATTACCTTGGTTCTTAAAGGAAGAAGAGATAGGGCTAGATAGTTGGAAGCTGGTAGGAGATCAACTATATGAATATTACAATGATAAAGGTCCTTGTTCGATTTCCAAGGATACATTCTGTATATACAACATAATACAATTGGCCTTAGAGAGTCCTGCAAGTTATAGAAAAAAGAAAAAATTTCAGAACAGCCAGATGAGGAAGTGTGAGGAAAAAGAGGAGATCAAAGAAGGGATTAAAAGCAATATCACCAGAGGGCATGAGGAATTAAATGAGGATGAAGGGCGTGGTGAAGGGCATGGTGATTCTCACTCTCACAAGGCAGCTTCAATCCCGCCTAAACCAGAACTGGTTCTTGACATGCCCCCATCAATTTCACCTTCTGGGATAGAGGGTGGAGGAGTAGTGGGAGGGGCGGTGAACCATCAGCACCTCCCCCCCCAGCAATCACCCCCTCCTATGACTAGATTGCAAAAGGCAGTATTTAAAGCCCAGAAGAAGGGCAGAATTTAGGTGATTTGAAACTGGAAATGTATCCTATGATTCAATAGTTTAACTCTTCAGGTCAAGAAAGTAGAAAATATGCTCCTTTTGATATAGAAATCCTCAAAGACCTGAAAAAGGCTTGAACTCTTTATGGGGCTACATCAGCTGATGTTAAGATGTTATTACAGAATTTGGCTTATGAAGTCTTAACCTCTAGGGAATGGAAATCTATAGCAAGGTCACACTTAGAACTTGGACAAAACTTGTGGCTTTCTGAATATAGTGAGCTCTGTAGGATACAAGCCCAACAAAATAGTCATAGTGGAGTTAATCCTCCAATCACTATGACCAACTAACAGGGGTAGATTCTTATGCAGAAATTTCAGTACAGATTAATTACCCCATAGTAGCATATGAGCAAATTGCTGCTGTTGCCATCAAAGCATGGGCTTCTCTCCCCAATAAAAATGACAAGGGTGAAGCTTTCACAAAAATAACACAAGGGCCAAATGAACCCTTTGCTGATTTTGTGGGTCGTTTGCAGACAACTGTCATAGGAACTAATGGTGAAAATGTAGTAACAGACATTATAATAAGGCAACTTGCTAAAGAAAATGTTAATGAGGTTTGTAGAAGAATTATACTAGGACTGCACAAGGATGCTCCTTTAAAGGAGATCATAAGACGCTATGATGCAGACTTCCCAAGATCCCGACATGGGAAGACAGGGTTCCTTTTGGCAAGGGACTTCCAGAGAAACTCGTCAATGCTTTCAATGTAGTAAAGTAGGACATCTGAAAGCTCAATGTTGGCATAGAGACAGAATGAGAAAACAGGGTGGGAGAACAAGACCCAAAACCCCATGTCCAAAATGTAACAGAGGCTTCCATTGGGCATCAGAATGTAGACTAATTCAGAGAAACGGGATGAGGGGCCCAGCCCCAGGGCCCAAGGCAAAAAATACTTGGGGCATGATGGCAGTGCGAATTTAGGGTTAGTGCCTAGAAGTCCAGTACCCAGACATGACCAATCAGCCAGGAAGCCATCTGATGGGAAAAAGGGATTACACAATCAATCAGCCAGGAAGCAACCTGATGGGAGAAAGGGATTAGAATTGGGGAGAATAGAGTTGTATGCAGCTGGGACAACTGAGATACCCCCTGGAGAGGTGAAATCTGTTCCTCTCCAGCCTATGGATCCCTTGCCTCCAGGCACAGTAGGCTTGACCATTTCAACCCTGAGTGTACTTACAAAACAATGTCCATCCATACACTGATGTGGGAAACTGGGGAATGTATAGATAATATCCCAGTTACTAATACAGGTAGACAATGTGTGACATCACCCAGGAGAAGTAGTAGCATCAGGTTTACTGATACAGACTCCTAATAAACAATCTGGTGATAACTGCCCAGATTCTGACTCCAAGCAACAGAATCCAAGAATATACTGGACAGCAGTTGTGACAGCTGACTGACCTATGCTCACTATTTATATAAATGGCATAACATTAGAAGGTTTGGTAGACACAGATGCAGATTGTACAATCATTAGAGGTGCCAACTGGCCCAGTCACTGGCCAAAGATGAAGGCAGACATCTACTTGTCTGGCATAGGAGGAACAATAGCAGCTGAAGTTAGTGCTGCCCCTTTGAGATGGATATTTGAAGGTGAAACAGGAGTTTTTACTCCATTTATAGTTTTAAAAATCCCCATCAATCTGTGGAGAAGAGACATTTTACAACAATTAGGATTAAAAATTAATATTTCGGTTTTTTAGGCAGGGTTGCTGTTGAAGGTCTGCCAACACTTTTACCTGTTCCTATCCAATGGAAAACTGATACACCAGTGTGGATAGAACAGTGGGGCCACTGTTAGATAGTGATAAAATTCAGACCTTATTAGATATAGTACAGGAGCAGCTTGAACAAGGGCACTTACAACCTTCTCTAAGTCCTTGGAATTCCCCAGTGTTTGTTGTAAGAAAGAAATCTGGAAAATGGAGGATATTGACTGATTTAAGAAAGGTGAATGAACAAATGGAAACTATGGGAACTCTTCAGCCTGGGCTTCTGTCTCCTACTCAATTGCCTAGAGAATGGCCTCTTTGGGTTATAGACATTAAGGATTGTTTCTATTCTATCTCTCTAGATAAGGAAGATATGAAAAGATTTGCCTTTTCAATGCCCAGCATTAATTTAGCTGAGCCTTATAAAAGATATGAATGGATAATTTTGCCACAAGGAATGAAAAACAGCCCCACTCTGTGTCAAATGTATGTTGCTGCTGCTCTTACTCCAGTAAGAAAAGCATTTCCAAAAGTTATGTTATTACATTATATGTATGATATACTGGGATGTGCACCTGAGGAACAAATGTTAGAAGCATGTCTACAAAAGACCATGGAAACACTAAGGAACTACAAATTGCACATAGCTCCAGAAAAAATTCAAAGGCACGCTCCTTTTCAATATTTAGGATATGAAGTATTACCCTAAGGTGCTTACAGTACAAAAACTTTCCTTAAGAACAGAGAAGCTAAACACCTTAAATGACTTTCAGAAATTGATAGGAGATATCCAATGGATGCGTCCAGTGTTAGACTTGACTACCTATCAATTACAAGCTTTGTTGTGGCAAATTTTAAGGGGAGACAGTGTTTTAAATTCACCACGCCAGCTTACAAAAGAAGCTCAAGAGGTTTTGAGAGAAGTTGAACTGGCTTTATCCAATGTGGTTGAAAGAGTCATTCAAAAACCCTTGGAAATATCAGTTTTTCCTACACAAGAGTCACCCACAGCAGTCCTTCATCAAGGAGACAGTGTGATAGAGTGGGTGAACCTTCCAGCACAACCAGAACAAAGCCTTACTCCTTACCCAGTGCTTGTGGCTAGAATTTTATTAAAGGCCATTAAGCGAGCAGTACAATTATCTGGGATAAGACCTGACAAGACATACACCTTTTATACTAATGCACAAATTAATGTGTATTGTGATACCATCCCAGAGTGGCAAATTTTATTAGCCATGGCTCCAAATTTTAGAGTCTCCATTAAAGATAATCAGACTATTACATAATTGGCAATGGATTCTTGAAGAAAAGGTTTCTAAAGTTCCTCTTAAAGGACCAACTATCTTTACAGATGCATCCAAACATAATATTTGCGCTGTATACTCTCATGACTTAACTACAAAGAGAGTAGTCAGAACTCCTCTTCAGTCCACTCAGCAGAATGAATTGTATGCAACCATTTTAGCTCTTACTTATTCTCCAGGAGATATAAATATAATATCTAATTCGGCCTATTCAGTAGGAATTGCCACAGTCCAAATAAAATTTGTAGCCTCTAATATATATCAGCTCTTTAAGGAACTTCACGAGTAAGTGAGAAAGCATCCAGTTAAGATTTATATCTTGTAAGTCCATTCTCATAGTGAACTTCCAGGTCCTATTTTTGATGATAATTCAAAGGCAGATAGCCTTCTAACTATGTTGACCAATACTCCTTTATTTCAAGAAGCCCAAGAAGCTCATTTTAAATACCATCAGGCTGCTCAAGCTTTACGTTTACAATTTGGAATAACAAGAGAGGAAGCTAGGAGCATAGTAAAAGCCTGTACAGCCTTCCTTTCCACACTCCTACACTGCCTCCAGGGAAAAACCCTCATGCTTTGAGACCCAATGAAATTTGGCAAATGAATGTGACCCATTATAAATCTTTTGGTCGTCTGTCTTTTATCCATGTTGTGATAAACACTTTTGCAGGATTCACTTTTGCAATACCAGCAGCAAAAGAGACAGCCCAAGTGGTCACTGAATTCCTTATACAGGCATTTGCCATTATGGGTGTGCCACAAGCAATAAAAATAGACAACAGTCCTGCATATACCTCTAAACATTTTGCACACTTTTGTGCACAATATAAGATTTTATACACCACTAGCATACCCTTTAATCTTCAAAGACATTCAAGAGTAGAGAGGAGAAACAGAGACATTAAGATGCCCCCTCCAAAAACAAAAGAAAGGGGGAGCCACAGGTAACCCTAGAGAACTTCTAAATCTAGCTCTTTATACTATTAACTTCTTGATTTTTGACAAAGATGCATTGGCTCTGACAGACAGGTTTTATAACCCACTGGAAGGACAGTGTCTCGTGCGAGCAGCTCCACTATCTTTAGATAATCACCAGGTAATGTGGAGAGACCCAGAAAGTGGTGAATGGAAGGAACCAGATAGGTTAACTGCTTGAGGGAGAGGATTTGCTTGTATCTCTACAGATGGAGAAGGAATCAAATGGATGCCAACATGCCATATTCTCCTTGTCCATTGCAGAGAGACGAAGCAGACCCTTGAAATGAAGTAGAAGACCCAAGACACATCGGGTGGTTCTGTTGCTGATTGTGTTCACCATTGAAAGAGCTTGGCAATTATGGCGTTTGACTCATGGACATCAAAAGTAGTTGGACTTCAAAACCCTCAGGAATCATTGGAATCCCTGAGCCATGAAAAGATTGTTGTAGGACTTCAAAACCCTCAGGAATCATTGGATTATCTGAGATATGATAACTCTGTTGTAGGACTTGAAAACCCTCAGGAATCATTGGATTCTCTGAGACATGATAAGATTGTGGTAGGACTTGAAAACCCTCAGGAATCATTGGATTCTCTGAGACATAAGATTGTTGTAGGACTTGAAAACCCTCAGGAATCATTGGATTCTCTGAGACATAAGATTTGAAAGCCCTCAGGAATCATTGGATTTTCTGAGAAATGATAAGACTGTTATAGGACTTCAAAATCTGCTGGAATCATTGGATTCCCTAACACATAAAAAGACTGTTGTAGGACTTCAAAAACTTGGGGGGATCATTGGATTCCCTGACATGTGAAGCAATGGACAATAGATTGGTTTTGGACTAACTCTTGGCTGCTGAAGAAGGCATATATGTGACTGTTGTTTACATACCCTCCTTCTAGGACTTCTGGAAATCTTTTACAACAAAATGTTGATTCATATTGTTTATTATATCACTACTTGCGTGCACAATTCATGTTTGTTACACCACATTGAGTCTGCGCTGGTTGTGGGGAGAGTCATCACTAATAGCCTGTGCGTTATTGCTATGTGCTTGTGTAATACCTCCCATGCTGATGGGTTTGTGCATACCTGTTTCTAATAAGACCCTTCAGCCCAGAAACCCACTAGCAACCTCCACTTCCCTTTGATGCTTTTCACCTCTCTTCCTGAGAAGTCAGGGGAGGAGATAGGGGGAACGTGATCACCTCCTTTTCAGTGTTTTCACCTCCTTTCCTGAGAAGTCAAAGAAGGTGTGATAATTTCCTTTTGGGGGCTCTCACCTCCCTGAGAAGTCAGGGATGGTGTGACCACCTGTGTTCTAAAACAAAAGAAAGTGGGAGGTGTAAAGGGTTGAAACTTTTGAGTTCATGCACTGAGGTCAGACAATCAAGCACTTAAGGCTAATTACCAATTGGACAATACTCTATTAGTATATACTTGGAAAATGGCCCTTCCCACTAATCTGTGCTGGCTCAATAATTGGTGTATACAGAGAATTGTAGGAGGTACTGGCAGTAGAGTAAGACTAGCCAGAGTCACTTCTGGGCAGGAGACGAAGAAGGAAGGTCGAGGAGATTCTTCTTCCATCCAATTCACTCCTATCTCTAAAGACCAAGAACTTTTGCTGATCCTGACTTCGGCTGATTCTAAGGTATCCAGGGTGCTAACGTGGTCATCACAGAAGAAATTTCAAGTTATCAACAATCATGTTGTTCCAAATCACTAATAATTAGAAAAATGAAAATTAAAATAATTTTGAGATCTCCTATTTTACATCCATTGGCATGAAGAAGATAATAGGAAATTATCAGAGAGACTGCAGGAAAATAGATGTGTTGTGGGAGCTGTGAATTGATCCAACCATACTTGAAAGTAATTTGAAATTACATCCTCCAAATCACAAAAGTATATATATCAAATACCTCCAACACTGACTATGACTTCTATCATCTTTGCCAATTTATTGAGTATGAAGTGAAACCTTAGTATTGCTTTTATTTATTCTGATTTAAACACCAAAAAACACATCACAAAACACATGAAAAAACTAAACAAAACTCATTTCCATATACAGCAGAACCCAAGTGTTTTTTATGAAACTATGAACCTACATTTTATACAACTTGCTTTCTTCTTAAGTGTATGTAACCAGGGCTTAGCTTTGCCCTTTCTCACTTCACCTAAAATAGAGGTAATCACCTAGGAAGGTCAAGGCACCTGCTTCTAAGAAAAGACATTCTGTATTCCCCTACCAAATGAGTGGGAATAACCTTTTTTCAGTAGTAAATTAGACAGAATAGGCTGCGTCTTTAAAAACTTGGGGACAGGGATATTCTCCCTTGGCATTCAAAGAGGATAAAGGTTGGATAGACCAGGATATACTGTAACCTATTCAACATGTAAAGGACTGCTTGCCATCTGGGGGAGGGGGTGGAGGGAGGGAGGGGAAAAGTCGGAACAGAAGTGAATGCAAGAGATAATGCTGTAAAAAATTACCCTGGCATGTGTTCTATCAATAAAAAGTTATTATATATATAAAAAAAAGGTTGGATAGAGGGAATAATTACTTTTCTTTCCTTCCTTTTTACCCTTAAGGCTTTTATTCCAACCTGTCTCATTTGTTTTTTTTCAATTCTAGGCACAATAGATATCTCATTGGACCCAAATTCAAGCCTTAGTAACATTGGAAGCAGTATTCCAGGCTGGTTTTGTGTTCTCCCCAAGAAAGACTTGCCTTTCCATCTAGGACTCAAGTCCAGTTCCAGTGAAGATTCTATCATATATACTTAGAATTAAAAAGAACAAACTAAATAGACAACACCCCAGGCTAGATCTTGGTACACAAGGTGAAAGAGGAATGAAGAGTAACCTTTCTCTTCACCTAGTCATTTCATGTACCCATACTATGGATGAACATGAACATGAACTTCCCCTTCTCTGAGATGCCATGGGAAAGAGAAGCCCAGTCTTGAAGTTTTAAAACACAGCTTGTGGGGCAGCTAGTGGCACAGTGATTAGAGCACCAGCCCTGAAGCCAGGAGGACCTAAGTTCAAATCTGGACTCAGACACTTAACACTTCCTAGCTGTGTGACAAAATAAATAAATAAAAGACAGCTTGTCCTGGCTATCCAGACACTAGAAAGAAACTATTGCCACCCATGTGGTAAGGAAGATACAGAATGTCTTCTCTTCAAAGCAGGTCCCTGGCATTTTCCCAGGTGATTGCCTCTGTAACTTGGCCATGTATATGGCAAAATCTTGATTACATATATGATCTTTTATAAAACAAAACTGTACTTCTTAACCTTGCTTTCTCATGAAATGCCTTCTGTTTTCTAATAGAGAGTTAGGATCCCTTCTCTTCAAAAGAATTCCATGGCCAATTAAACAAGAATGATTAATCTTTTAGACCCTTATTAGTAAGCATTAATAAGCAGAAGAGCTGCCCAGATTTTCTGATTTCTGATTAGGTTTGTAGAATCTGACCTTTGGGAAAAGAAAGGTCAGATCTTTCAGATAACCAGTAAGAGAAAAGTATTTTGTGCTTATCTATTCCTGTCTTTGTTAGTAGCCCTTGGGTTGTGTATAGGGGAAACATTAAATAATGCAAGTATGAGACCTTTTACCAGCTGTAAGTCACCTGCTTAGTCTGGGGCTAAGACAGGTTCAGCTATTCTAGGCTAATGGTGTTTCTGGGGAAGGGAAAAGATCTAGCTACAGCAGTTCTCAAACTTTTGTTTTCAGTATCTTTATCCTATTAAAAATTATTGAGGATCTCTCCAAAGAGTTTTTGTTTATCTGGATTATATTTATAGACATTTGCCGTGTTGGAAATAAAAATTATTTTTGAATTTGTAGACCCTCTAAAAGGGTTTCAGAGATCCCCAGGATTCTCTAGACCATACTTTGAGAACCACTGATCTAGCATATCTCATTGCAAGGGAAATTGAGCCCAATCTGATGATTTTCTTACCTGGAGATCACTCCTTGGTCTAATGATCCACTCTGTAAGTAGGAGCTTAATTGCTCTCAGCTCTTCTGGGATTTCCACAACCCTATGATTCTATTCAGGGACTTGGACTCCCATCTGACCCAAAATGACAAATTTGGTGTTTTCTTCAATGTTTGGTAGTGATTTTTTTGAGTGTCTAAAAGTCTGTTCTGTCTTTATATGTTTAGAAAGTAATTTTAAAATCAATAGATTCTTCACAGTTAAGAAGTGTATGACCACAAGATCATATGCATCCTCAAATGGGTGCTTAATCAAAAAATTCTGCTGGTCATTTTGAAGAGTTTCATCAGAATTGTTGAATGAATTCTCCTACCTGAGTAGCTGATATAAAAATCTGTTGATCCTCAGGAATGGGAAAGTGTTGAGGAACAGGTCAATTCTCCGAGAGCCTCCACAGCTGTGAATCATAACATCCGAAGGAGTTGCAAAGCAGCCTTTGCTGACACAGGTGTTGCAGACTAGGAATGAGATAAATTGGAGGCAGAGGGACGAGAGAGAGGCCAGACAAGGCAACAGCTTCTCAGTCAGAGAGCAGCAACTGCCTCTCAGCCTCCTTGTGTCATCCTCTTACAAGAGGAGATCCATTCTGGGTTGAAACTCCAGCAGCCACTGTCAGGTGCCTCCCATGTATTCCAACAGGAAAGGAGGCTTAAGATGTGTCTGTACCCAGAAAAAAAAAAAAAGACAAGATTACATATTATGGGGTTAAAACAATGTGGTGCATTCTTTTAAGACACCTCTTGATGCCGATCTGGAACCCCGACATTTTGGAATCTCCATTGAATCCCAACACTGTGGAGTTGGAGTCAGCCTCCTCTGAGACAGTGAGATTTGAGCACAGTTGCTTCATTTTACAGGCTGACTGTCCAACAAAGGTAAAGTCCCTGAAAAAGCCTGCACTTATTTGTATCTTACTCTCTAGAAAAACAATATATGCAAAATTGGCCAAAAATGATTTGGCTAAAATTTTTTTAAAATTAATTTGTTTTAAAAAAAAAAAATAAAAAAAAAATAAAAAAAAAAAAAAAAAAAAAAAAAAAAATTAATTTGTTTTATTTTCAATTTTGAATTCTAACTCTTCCTTACCCTCTCCTACCAACTCAGAAACAGAGGTCAGAGCTCCTCTCTGGATCAGTAGGGGGAATCAGTCTGAAAGTAGTGCCTGCACACATATCCAACATATAAAGGACTGCTTGCCATCTAGGGGAGGGGGTGGAGGGAGGGAGGGGGAAAAAAATCGGAACAGAAACGAGTGTCAATATAATGTAATTATTAAATAAAAAATTAAAAAAAAAAAAAAAAAAAAAAAGAAAGTAGTGCCTGCACTTGCAGCCTGAATGAGATATGGAGAATCAGGAGAAAAGCAGACAGATGAAGAAACAAAGATACACACACACAAAGAAACAGAGACAGAGAGAGAGAGATAAAAATGGCAAAATTCCCGGAGCTAAGAAATGGAATGTTTGCATAGAACAGCCAAGAGGACAGTGTTCCTAAATTGAAAAATGCATGTTGGGTAGTAAGATGTAACAAGGAAGGGGTTAGGTTATAAAAGGCTTTGAATGTTAAACAGAACATTATAATTGATCCTGGAAGAAACAGGGATCCACTGGAGGGTTGGAGTTGAGAAGCAGATTAGATGGTCACACCTGTGTTTTAGGAAAATAACTTTTAGTGGCTAGCTAAAAGAATTCCTTTTATTGATCCTTACTATGCTGGGGTCCAGGACTGTTTATTTTTGTTTTTGTTTTGGATTAAGAGGTTATTTGTCTGAAATCTGTCTCCTGAGAGATTAATATTAACTAATTGGGTGAAAACCTGACTCACAGAATGATAGTATTAAGGGTAGGCTTTTAAACATTTCTGAGATAATTATCCAAAAAAAGAAGGAAATATATCATCAATAAATTTTAGCTAAACTCCCACTAAAGTGATTTAATTAGCTTTATTTCTAAAAGAATGTCAACTGGCTCTGACCCCAAGGTTAAATTTGTGGCATGGAAATCTCCTCTCTCAATCTGTCTGTCTGCTGTAAACCTCTAAATATAATTTAATCTATAACTTGACTTGGTTTACCTATAGATTCTAAACTAAGGTAGTTTAGCTAAGTCTAGTTCCTTACAGGAAATGTGAGATTATGATTCTGTTTGATCAGGTCTGTGTAACTTTTATAGGACAGCTGAGAGTGTATATGATTGCTATATCATCACTGTTTATTTTCTATCTCTTTGACTTAATTAGAAAATATTTTAGCTTTGTTAGAATCCTAATCAGTTGTCAGAGTCATTTTTCTGAGCTCTGAAACTCTAACTCAATTCATGTGATAAATAATTACTTTTGAATAATAAAACCTAGGCCTTAGCCTCTGGAATCTCTGTATTGTGAAGTATTATTCAAAAGTAATTATTTATCACATGAGTTGAGTTAGAATATTTTTCCCATAATAGTTTGGAATAGGGAAAGACTTGGGGCAGACAGACCCACCATAATAATATAGCTAACTTTTATACTACCATTTATGTAGTATTTATTATATGTCAGACACTACACTAAGCACCTTATAATTATTCTCGATAACCCTGTGGGCTGGTGCTATTATTATCCTATTTTACAGATGAGGAAACTGAGGCAAACAAAAGTTAAATGACTTGCCTAGATAGTAAGTATCTGAGGCCCCATTTGAACTGTTTTTCCTGACTCCAGACCCAGCCCTGTATCTACTGGACTATTTAGCTGTCTCCATTAGCCTATCACAACAATTCAGGGATGAGATGATGAAGGCCTGCACCAGGGTAGTAAGCAATGTCAGAAGAAAGAGGGTGGTAAGTTGGAGAGATATTCCAAAATTAAAATTAATACACCTTGGGGTAGGAAGGGATAAGAGAATAGAATGACTCTTAGTTTGAGATTTTGAGGTTAGATGGGAAATTCAGGCCATGAAAAAACTTTGGCATCTTTATCTTGTAAAATATATGAAGACTTTACAGAGGGATTTCTCAGATATGCAGTTTAAGGCCATCCTCTAGCAAACAGGCAATTTAAGTGAGTGGGTGGGGTCTAAACTAAGACTGATTCCTTAGCTAAAATATGTAGCTCTTCTAGTAATTCCTCATGCAGATGAGTTGTGACTTTATCTTCATTCCTCAGCTCGACCTGCTCATTTACACCCGAGGCTATGTCATCCTTATCTTGTTCCTTTGCTTGGCCATGATGCACTTAAGCAAAGGGATGTGGGAGGGAATTGGTGTTCTTTGATGTTGCTCTTGTATAAAAATGTTGGTTGAATTTTTTCTTTAATAGCCCAATGATATTGTATGGGTTTCGTCTGCTGGACAAATAATGTTGGAAAGCAAAACCAAGATAAGGAAATTGATAGATGGTACAGTGAATAGAATGTTGGCTTTGGTTTCAGGAAGGCCTAAATTCACATCCTAACTGTGTGATTCTAGTAAAGTCAATCAATCAATAAATATTTATTAGGTACCTACTAAGTGCCAAGTACTGTGCTAAGCCCTGGGGATACAAAAAGAGGCAAAATACAATCTCTACTCTAAAGGATTTTACAATTTTTTTCTTTTAATATAGAACATTTCTATACTAATCATTTTGTAGAAAAAGACTAGAATAAAAGAAAAAAAGAAAGAAAGTGAAAACATGCTTCAATCTGTATTCAATCAATATCAATTTTTCTTTGGAGGTGGATAGGATGCTTTATCAGTCCTTTGGGTTTGTCTTAGATCATTGTAATGCTGAGAATGAAGCTTACAATCTACTGGAGGATATGATATGCAAACAAATATACAAAACAAATCATATACAGGATAAACAGAAAATATTAGAGATGAAAAATATTCCAGAAAACTGGAATAAAGAGATGTTGAGGAAGACTTTCTGTGAAAGATAGCAGAATGACTGAACTTATATAACCTATATCAAATAGCTTAATATCTCAAGGATCAGGGAAGGGAAGGTGAGCGAGAGAAAATTTGGAACTTAAAAGAATGTTTAAATGAATGTTTAGAAATTGTCTTTATATGTAACTGAGGAAAAATAAAATATCATTTAAAAATTAAAAACAATAAAAAGATGGAACTTCTGAAGAAGGAGAGTTTTCCAGGTATGAGGGACAGCCAGAGAAAATACCACTTATTTTGCCCAGAGATGTCAAACACATAGCCCAGAAACTCTCCTGTGTGCAACCAAACCATACTAAAATATAATTGTAAAATATTCAACAAAATACAAAATCACAATAAAACATAAATGTCTTCTAAGTCATTAGTGATTCCATTTCTACTTGAATTTGACACCACTGTCTTAGCCTGTTTATTTATTCATAAAATGTGGATAATAATAATATCTACCTATTTTGAGGCTCAAGCACATTGCAAATCTTAATACAAAATAAATGATAATAAAAGAAATGATAGAGAGCAGCATACATGATGAATCTTTTCAACATACAGGTCACTTTTATTAAAATAACTAAAAGCTAAATGAGGAAATGTTCTAGCATATATGTCTTTAGGATGAATTAAAATTTAATGTTCAAATAGATTCCAAAGCAGTCATAAGGGGAAACTGCTCATAGACTTCTGTGGCCAGATTACTGAGTTATTGCTAAAAAGCTAGCATCTTCAATACTAGTATTATCTATAACACACTGTAAAGATGCTTTTGCTCTTGGGGAACCTGAAACAAAAGAACAGCATGGCTGTGCTAATAACCCCTTCTTTGTCCAAAAGAAAAGATGCCATAACAGAACAAAGAGCTTATGACTTATAGTAGTGTTACAGGCCAACTCCTCTCCCCCTGCCATCCCCTCCCTCCCCAAAAATACACTATATATTCAGTCCTAAATGAGTGCTTCCAAAAATGGAAGGAACAATAAAAGGTTTACCTGGGAATGTGGGATGTATCATGTGTAGAATAATTGTATTTACTGTTAAGTGTCTTATCTGCTACTTCCTACCTTAATGGCCAGAAATGTATTTATTGATGTTTTATATGTGTGTTGTGAGTGAGTTTGTGTATACACACACACACAACATTTATTTTATATATAACATTTATATACATATTTTACATGTAAGTTACTTTATACATACACATATAAACATTAACACATTCCTATATTTAGATATGCTTTCCTATATATGGATGCACATGTGTATGTGTATATATAAACATATATATCTGTATATATATCTATAAACACACACAGTCTGTAATGACTAACACACAAATTTGTTGCCATTAGTGGTTGCCATTGTTGCCCGTTGCCATTCTTTACAGTGATATTGCTATATTTTGTAACGTTAAGTAAAAGACTGATTCCTGGTGATCTAAGAATGACACCATATGACTATATTTTATTACAGTTAGTCAATAAACATTTAAATTGTGAAATAAGATAGATGGTAAAATATGCCTTTCCTTAACAACCTGTTGCTTCCCATTACTTTTGTTGATCTAAGATTAGAGCTTATAGGATTGACACAAATGAACTAGTTTCCCGAATGTCCTTGCAACCTAAGAGAGGTAAGATTTAATGGGATATTTTTGTGAAGAAGGCAATACTGCACTTTCCATCTGGGCCTAGAAAGAGACTTTTAGTTTGTACAATTAGAAAGTGCATTTTGGATCCAGGTAGGATGGAGAGAGTTCCACACCATTTTTGCACTAGGTAACCAAGTAAGAACTCTAAATAACAAATGATTTGCTTTAGTAGGTTGAAAAACTCCAAGGGGAAAGGAGCACTACTCGAAGGTCTAGAATTTCTTAAATGACTAGCTATAAGCCATAAATCAATATTTATCAGTGGGTTAGGTGAACAGTTTCAGAAATCAGAAATTCCTTCTAACCTGTGACCATAATAATGTCTGGAAGTCATAAAGTTGGAAATACAGCTGCTCAAGGTTACCTTCCATAATGATGGCCCCATAAGGGAATCTAGGTCCCAGTTCAGAGACTCTGGGAAGTGCACATGTGGGACTAAGTCTTGTGAGGTGAGTAGGACAGTGTAATGTGATGTGTAGGAGGTAAAACCCCAGAGAATCCTAGTCAGCTCAAAGTAAGTGATCCTGGAATAATGCCATATTTGGTGTTTGGTGCAGAATAAGATATCAGCGGACTTCTTGACCTTTATGTAGTGATCCAGTTGCTGTGTACATACCAAAAAAAATTTCAAGATGAAGATATAGTTGCAGTATTTGATAAGTCTTGTTGGATTTCCAACAAGTAAGTATACTCTCTAGGTGAGAATGAAAGCTTTCTTGGAAAATCTAGTATAAAAAATTATAATAACTATAATTGTTGTTGTTCAGTCACTTAAATCATATTCAACTCTTCGTGATCCCATTTGAGGTTTTTTTTGGCAAAAGTACTTTTCCAGCTCATTTTGTAAATGAAGAAATGGAGGTCAACAGAATTAAATGACTTAGCCAGCTAGCAAGTGGCTGAGGTCAGATTTGAACTTGTCTTTCTGATTCTAGGCCCAATGCTCTATCCATTACACCACTTAGCTATACCTATGACTGACCATTTGCCCAGGAGAATATAATTTTGAGTTCCATTTGCCTTTAAATTGCCATTTTGACCCTAAACAGTTTTATTAATCTACATAGATTTACAGCTACTATTCAGGAGATTAAAGGGTTGACTGGAGACCCAAGTATTATTGGAACACTGGGTTTTGTCTTCAACTACTGTTTTGTTTTCTGTATCTCAATTCAAGGCAATGATCCAATCCTATTATGTCACTTGGTATACTGTCATAACAGCTAGAATAGTTCTTGTCATCTTAGTGTTTTCTTGTATTTGCTGAACTAAAACAAAACACAGAAAACTCTCTAATTTGGACCAACTAGAATAATGTATCTTGCATTACTAGGCACAAAACTGAGATCATACAACTGATAAATATAGAGCATCCTTCAAATAACTATGCAAGAAGCAATGATTTAATTAAGGAGGGAGAGAGATCTGCATTGGGAGAAAGGGAAAAGGAGAAGTGAAATGGTTAAAATTATCTGCCATAAAATAGAGGGAAGAAAAGGCTTTTACAGTGGTGAGGGTCATATAAGCATATTAAAAGGCACATTTTTGTGAAACTAAAAATATTAAGAAATGTTATTTTTTTCTAGGCTAAACTTTTCCCTTCGGGAAAATAGGTAGAACAAAAGTTAAGGCCTTTCTTAGGAAAATGGAATGTCTAGATAAAGATCATTATTCTCCACCCAGCAGAAATCACCCAAATAGGAATAATATCTTCTTTTGCATTCCAGGTTAAGATATTGATCCCTGGGAGGAAACTGTTTTCTGTACTTGAGGGGAATGGACTAGGGACAATGTAGGGATTATTCTGGAATGTTAACCCCAAATTGTAGATTTTGTCTTTGTTTAAGATACTGACAAATAGGGAGCAGCTAGGTGATACAGTGGATAGAGAACCAACCCTGAAGTCAGCAGGAAGTTCAAATGACACTTAACACTTCCTATCTGTGACCCTGGGCAAGTCACTTAACCTCAAATGCCTCAGCCAAAAAAGAAAAAAAAAAAAAAAGATAACCTACAAATTTTTTTTAGGCAGAGAAATTTCCAAGAATATAAGAGGAATTATTCTAATTTGGACATCTATCTTTAAGCTAAAAATACTTATATATTAGATAAATGTTAAATTTGGGAGAAAAAGATCTTTAAATTCAATTTTATCTTATTTTCAGTTTCAAATTCTCTCTCTCCTCTTACCCTTTTTTCCACTCACTGAGAACACAAGAAAAACAAAGCCCATTACAAATATGCATAATCATGCAGAACAAATGCACAAATTAATCATGTCCAAAAACACAAAATGAAAGAAAAGCAAATAAGTTCCAGTCTGCATGCTGGGTCTACCAGCTCTTTATCTTAATGTGGATAGCATATTTCTTGAAGAATCCTTGAAGTTGAATTTAATCATTGTGTTGATCCGAGTTCCTAAGTCTTTCAGAGTTGATTTTTTAAATATTGTTTTTGTACAAATTGTTCTCCCAGTTCTGCTTACTACACTTTGTATTAATTCATACAAGTCTTTCTAGGATTTTTTGAAATCATCTCCTTCATCTAATATTTCATTACATTCATTTACCATAACTTAATCAATCATTACTCCAATTGATGTGTATCATCTCAGTTTCTAAATTCTTTGCTACCACAAAAAGCTTCTATAAATATTTTTGGGTATGTATAATGGTTCTTTTACTCTTTCTTTCATATCTTTTAAGGTATAGCCCAGTACAAGCCAAATAATTATTTTGCTGGGTAAAAAGATATGTATAATTTAATAACTTTGGGGGCATAGTTCCAAATTGCCTTTTGTAATGGTTGGATCAGTTCATAGCTTCACCAAGGTACAGTACAATACCCATTTTCTGAAAGCTTCTATAGTACCTGTCATTTTCCTTCTTGGTCAACTTAGCCCAAATGATAGATATGAGGTGGTATCTCAGGATTGTTATTTTTGTTTTTCAGTCATGTCTGGCCCTTCATTACCCCTTCTGAGTTTTTCTTGGCAAAGATACTGGAATGGTTTGCCATTTCCTTCTCCAGCTCATCTTACAAATGAAGAAATAACTAATAAGTATCTAAGGACAGATTTGAACTCAGGTATTAAACTAAATGAAATTGTAAAGATTTCTGCCTAATATTCAGAATATGGCATTTGTATTTTTTCCTTCAATACCAGAAGTCATTTGTTAAAAGATAAAGTGGTCAGAGGATATGAAGAAACAGTCTTTGATGAAAGAATTGCAAACTATTAATAACTATATAAAAGATTGCTTCACATTATTATATAATGAAGAACTGGCCAATGTTGGCCCATTCTTTGGAACATGTGCAGTGTTATTTTCTTGTTTTATATCCACATTGAGACGTCATGAGCCTATTTGGGGACATGTAAAGTAGGAGGTTCTGAGCCTTGATCCACAACATGTAGAGGTATTCTATGAGTGTTTCTTATTTGCTTATAGCTGCTGAACCAGAACTGAGTATTCATACAAAGGCACAAACAGAAGGAAGTTTTTCTTGGAGGCTTTAGAGTAATGAGAAAGAAGAAAGCATCATACACATGTTATTATGTGGACATGAACAACACGTGAAACTACTGTTCCTTTTTTCCTTTGTATTATAACTTCCTTTTTTCTCGTTTTTTTAATGAATGAGTATCAGAGACAGATAGACAGGGTTACCACCTTGTGAGCTTCAAGATTAAGAAGAGCCATCTAAGGACCTTGAGGTCCTTGAGTCCATAGCCAATCGACTCAATTATGTTAATGGACATTATTCAAGGTACTTGAAGACCACTGCCCAGCTAATAGCAAATTGACCCAACAGTTAAAATACTATGTCCTGCAAGCAACACATTTAGAAATGAAGTTGGTTGAAGAACCGCTTTGGAGCAATCACGTGAAGGTTAAACATTCTTTCCCAGCAACCATTTGATGTATAAAGGAGAAAGTGTAACTTGGTTTGAGGAGGAGAAAGGAAAATAATTTTGCAGTTCTACCCTTGTTAACCTTGATCAGTAAATAAGTCTTTGTAAAAGCTGATTGATGTTAGTTATTAACAATAATGAAGAGATTCCTCTAGTCAAATTTATTTTGGGGTGGCAATTACTGCTAGGTGATATTGAGGAGATATCAACTGGTTATATTTCCATTGGGAAGATGTTAATTGGCAAAGGATATTAGGAGATTATATGTAAGATGGGGTCTTGTGCATTAGAAAGACACTCCCTATCCTTTAGGAATACACCTGGACCTTATCTTCTAATGAGAATATTGGTAGAAGCCTTATCCCAGAACTTATGTGTGATACACTGATAAGAGAAATGTAAATCAAAACAACTTTGAAATTTTAGCTTATGCACAGCAAGATAAGCAAAGATGATAAAAGATAGGAATAAACAATAATAGAGGAATTGTGGTAAGGCAAGCACACTAATTCATTATTGGTAGAACTGTGAATCAATTGGTCCAACCATTTTAGGAAACAATCTAGAATTATACAAGAAAGTAACTAAAATGCCTATGCCCTTTGACTCAGAGCTCCTACTGCTAGACAGAAAGTCAAATACAGAAAAACAAAAAATAAAAATTACACACCAACATATTTATAGAAGAATATTTTGTAATAGCAAAGTAGTGGAAATATAGTGAATACCTAGGGGGTTCAGGTAATGATGGAGATGCAAAATAAAATATTTTTAAAATACACAGAGAAAAGAAAGCTTATAAATCTCTTCAATATCAAAAACCTCCAAGGCCCCTTTTTGGACTCTTTTGGTTTCATGATTGTAGTAATTAGCTTATGTTGATTAAACTAGAGTACTTTAGGCAGAGATTCTAATTATGGTTCCAGTGGCAGGAATATTTCAATGGTTATTTGCTTTGTCTGGCTCACTAGGCCCTTATAATCTAGGAATCTTCTAAAACAGGACCTTGAAAATGGAACCTTCTCAATTCCAATAGACTTGTGATGCAAAGAGCCATACAAATAGAGAGAGAGAGAGAGAGAGAGAGAGAGAGAGAGAGAGAGAGAGAGAGAGAGAGAGAGAGAGAGAGAGAGAGAGAGAGAGAGAGAACAAACTATGGAGAATGAATGTGGATCAAAATATAGTATTTTTATCTTTTTTTTTCCTCATGTTTCCCCCACCTCTGATGTGATTTTTCTTGTGCAGCATGACAAATATGGAAATATGTTTAGAAGAATTGCATATGTTTAACCTATATTGAATTTCTTGCTGTCTATGGAAAGGAGTGGGGGAAGGAAGGAAGAAAAATTTAAAACAAGGTTTTGCAAAGGTGAATGTTAATAACTATCTTTGTATGTATTTGGGGGGGAAAGCTATAAAAATTTTAAAAAGGAAAAAAAATTTTAATGGGACTTTCGAAAGTCACCCAATTCTCAGTTCATTACCACATTAACAAGACACAAGCCAGAGATAATCTGAAGTGACTAAAACCTTTAATTAGATTTACAATTATAAATAAGAGGGAAATAATACCACATGCATAACCAAATGAAAACAGTATGATTATCCCTTTCCCCCTAAGTAGTTTGTAAAACAGGTTCCTCCTAGACACACCACTTTCTTTGGAATGAGAAAAGTTAGAGATTTCAGTGCTGATAGTCTTGTTATCATCTCTTGGAATCTACTTTGACTTAGATCTATTATGGCTTTCTCATTCCATGTCTGCACATAGTTCTTGAGATAACAGATTTAGAGCTGGAAGGGACCTTCTGGGTCATCTTGACCAATCCTCTCATTTCATAAAAATATAAACTAAAAATGTTAAGTCCAGGGCTATGTAGATGACGAGGGACCCATGATGTAAATCTACAATCCCTCCACCCTTAGTTCTTTCCTAGACTGTCACCCATGTTCTAGCTACATTCTCTTCCATTCTACATTTTAACCCTTTGGTCAAGTAACTGAATTTAAAGTCAAGAAATCATGCTTGATCTTACATTTCATCTACAATCCTCATTATCAGCTCTTTGAATAAGGAAGTGCTCTTTTTTACTTGGTATTTGTTTGATTCAGAATTGTCTCTGTGTGTGTGTGTGTGTGTGTGTGTGTGTGTGTGTGTGTGTGTGTTCGCTAATTCAATTGTCTGTGAGCCCTAATTAGCAAATTAACTGTTTGTTACTTTAAAAAAAACAACAAAAAAAAAACTTTAGATCTTGGGAGTGAAGATTCTGGAACTAACTGATCTTTCTTTTCATGAAAGAAAGCTATTGAAGTTTATTTTTCTAGTGCAAGAACTAGGTTATGAAGGTCCAGCCTTTTTTTTTTTTTAATGAACTAAAACTTAGATTCTGAGGACTAAGCTAAAAAAAGAGAAAGGAGAACTCACTCTTTTTATGTAAAGATATACCAAATTTGAAAATTCCAGCTGAAGGAAAGACAGAGAGGGAAGGGAAGGGAAAGAAGTAAGAAGAGGAGTAGAAGGAGAAGAGAATGGAGAAGAGGGAAAGAGGAATAAAGAGAGAGAGAGAAAGCGGGCAAAAAGGAAAAGAGGAGGGGGAGAAAAAGAGAGAAAGAGAAGGTAGAAGGGAAGGAAAGGAAAAGAGAATGGGGAAAGAAGGAGAGAGAGGAAGAAGAAAAAGGAGAGGGAAAGGAGGAAGGGGAAGAGAAAAGGGAAAGGGAAGGAGAGAAAGAAAGAGGGAGCATTAAGCCTGTGACACCTAGTTGTGCAACAGCACAGACTTGACACTCAGGTTTAGGCCCAGGAGAGAATATAATCTTTGCAGGAATCAGACCCAGAACAAGTAATATGGTGATATTATCAGAGGCTGGCTACTCTTTAGTGTCAGAGGTGGGAATGACACTTTACTACACATGGTATCCCCTGGTCTATACATGTTTCCAATATGTGTGCTCTCTGGATAAAGCATTGGACCCAGAGGAGGAAGAGCTGAATCCACATCTGATCTCAGATACTTCTTAGTGTGTGACCCTTGGCAAGGCATTTAATCCTTGTTTGCTTCAGTTTCCCCATCTGTAAAATGAAGATAATAGTACCTATCTCACAAATTTGTTCTCAGGACCAAATGAGGTAATACTTGTAAAGTACCTGGCACATAGTAATTAATTTTAGTTTTTCCCAATTAGATGTAAAAACAATTAATTTTTTTTCAAATTTTGAGTTCCAGATTCTCTCTTTCCTCCCTCCATTGAGAAGGTAAGTTATCTTCAAAACACATTTCCACGTAAGTCATCCTGTAGAAGAAAACACAGATTAAAAAAACTTCAAGAAATAGAAATTGAGTGGATAAAGATGGTACTTTCCATCATGTTTATTGGAACTGCCTTGAATCAACACCATTGTTGAAAGAACCAAGTCCATCACAGTTGATCATCACATAATCTTGTACAATGTTCTCTTGGTTCTGTTCACTTCACTTAGTATCAGTTCATATAAGTCTTTCCAGGCTTTTCTGAAATCAGCCTCTTCATCATTTCTTATAGAACAATAAAACTACATTACATTCACATACCATAATTTATTAACAGATTTAGAACTGGAAGGGACCTTCTGGGTCATTTTGGCCCAACTGGTGAGTATCCACATAATTTCCAGTTCTTTGCCATCACAAAAAGATCTGTTATAAACATTTTTGCACTTGTGGGTCCTTTTCCTTCTTTTATGATCTCTTTGGCACACAGATCCGATGGTGACACTGCTGAATCAAAGGATATGAACAACTTTATTGCCTTTTGGGCAAAGTTTCAAATTGCTTTCCAGAATGGTTGAATCAGTTCACAACTCTATCAACAACAGCCTTCATTTTGACAAGAGTTTGAGTTACAAAGTTTTCTTCCTCTTTTCCTTTCCTTCCTCCTTCTAAAGATGGTAAGCATTTTGATATAGCTTATACATGTACTATCATATAAATTAATTAAAGTTGTGAAAGAAAAAATAGCTCAAATGGGGGAAAACACAATCAAAAGTAAAATAAAATAAAAATGCTTTGATTTGCACTCAGAGTCCATCATTTTCCTTCACGAGTCCTTTGTACTTGTCTTGGATCATTGTGTTGCTGAGAAGAGCTGAGTCATAGTTGATCATTATACAATGTTGCTAATACCATGTACAATATTTTCCTGGTTCTGCTCATTTCACTTTGCAACAGTTTGTACAAGTCTTTGCAGGTTTTTCTGAAATCTGCCTGTTCATCATTTCTTATTGCACAATAATTTTCCATTGTATTCATGTACTCATGCCTGTTTAGCTATTCCCCAATTGATGGACATCCCCTCACTTTCCAATATTTTGCCATATCACTTAATTTTTTTTCAGCTTCAACTTTTTTCTTTTTTCGATTAAAGCTTTTTATGTTCAAAACATTTGCATCATTTTCAACATTCACTCTTGCAAAACTTTGTGTTCCAAATTTTTTTCTCCCTCACTTCTCCTCACCCCCTCCCTTATGTGGCAAGTAATCCAATGTGTTAAACATAGAATTCTTCTATACATATTTCCATGATTATCATGCTGCATAAGAAAAATCAGGTCAAAAAGGAAAAAAATGAGAAATACAAAATGCAAGTAAACAACAATTTAAAAAAAATGGAAATATGGGGCAGATAGATGCAGTGGATAGAGTCGGGTTAGAGTTAGGGTTAGGCTAACCCTAACCCTAACCCTAACCAGCCCAGAAGTTAGGAGGACCTGAGTTTAAATATGGCCTCAGAGCTATGTGACCCTGGGCAAGTTACCCAATTGCCTCAGAAAAAAAAAAAAAAAGTAGAAATACTATGTTGTGATACACACCCAGTCCCCCACAGTCCTCTCTCTGGGTGCAGATGGCTCTCTTTATCATAACACCATTGAAGTTGGCCTGAATCACCTCACTGTTGAAAAGAGCCACGTCCATCAGAATTCATCATCACATAATCTTATTGTTGAGTGTACAATATTCTCTGGGTTCTACTCACTTCACTCAGCATCAGTTCATGTAAGTCTCTCTAGGCCTCTCTGAAATCATCCTATTGATCCTTTCTTATAGAACAATAATATTCTATAACATTCATATACCAAAACTTATTCAGCCATTCCCCAACTGAAGGACAACCACTCAATTTAGAACTATGCCCAAAGGATTATCAAACTGTGCATATCCTTTGATCCAGCAGTGTCTCTACTGGGTCTGTATCCCCAAAAGATCATTAAAAAGGGAAAAGGACCCACATGTACAAAAATGTTTATAGCAGCCCTTTTTATAGTGGCAAGGAACTGGAAGCTGAGTGGATGCCTCAACAATAACAAAAATTCATTATCATCTTAGCCAGTCTGAGAGGTCTGTAATGGTACCTCAGAGTTGTCATAATTGCATTTTTCTGTTCAATAGTGATTTAGAGCATTTTTTTCATATAACTAGAAATGGTTTTAATTTCTTCATCTGAAAATTGCCTCTTCATAGCCTTTGAGCATTTATCAATTGGGGAATTTGCCATGTCATTTAAAGAAAAAAAAAAAAAGAAATGAAGGGTTAGAAAATTAAGAGTTCAGATAGAGGGACTAAAGAGACTGGATATTGAGCGCCTGAGAAAACAGGATTTGGAAGGTCTGATTCTAAGGACCTCTTGCACTTCCCCAATTACAGAATAAAATTTTTGGGTCACTGGGACTCTCCTAATTTGCCTTCTTTGGAAGTATCTAATATCCCAATTTATCTTCTGATTAAACTATATGAGTAAGAAGAAAGGATATGATTTTGAATTATTGTCCTTTCTGCTTCCAGTGTTTGGTGTTTTGTTTATTTAGGGTGTATTGGAGTTTGGAGGGGGGAAGTAGCTGCTGTTATGAAAGAATAGATAAGGTCTCTCCCTTTCTTGAGGAGAGTGAGGCAGAATTAGCCAGATAATAGGTTATAAGGGATCCTGCTTAGAAGATTTTTTGTTAAATTTTCATTGTGAGTATTTACACCTCAGAAATCATCAATCTACAAATCAAAACTTGATTTGTCATTGTTTGTTTAAACTGAAGAAAATATTAATACAGATTAAATATAAGTTCAAGTAAGCATTTTTAAAGAGTCTAGTTGTTAAACATTTACCAGCACACCCCAACTTAATGTCCTCAAATGACCTACAATCCTCTTCTCGGGGGAGAAAGATCAGAGGTCAGCAAAAAACATTCACCCTAGCTTGTTTTCTTTTGGTTCCCTCCCCCACCATTTTTTCCCAAATGGCTGGGGCAAAGAGCAAGCATATGGGGTAGAGTTTAAGGAGTGGCTAGGTGATGATTAACTCCACATGGCAAACAAGAAGATGGGCATCGTACCATACCTTTGATGTCAAGGGAACAGATCTGGCAATTATCTAAGAACCTAGACCATGTCCCATCTCTTACCCTTGCCAGAACACAAGCAGATTCCTCTATTTTGAAGTTTGAGCTTCCAACTCCTAGAACAAACAGTGCCTTCAGCTATCATTCTTAGGATTGTGTCATTCTTCAATTTAACAAGCTTATTTTGATCTAAGTCACTCATAAGAGAACAGATATTGACATTATGGTTTTAAAACTTATAGAATGTTAGAGCTGGAAGCCCAACAAATCTGTTTTCTGATTAAGGAAAGAGAAACTCAGAAAAGTGAGTTTGACCTAAATCAGCTAATAGTCAAACATTTTTAAAGTGCTTATTGGGTGCTGGCCCTGTGCTAGGTACTGGAGATACAAATAGGAGAAAATTGTCCCTGCCCTGAAGGAGCTTACATTCTAAGAGAAAACAATATGCAAAGGAGAGCTGAAGGATTGTTAGGTGTGTTACTTCCCTGTATCCTATATTACCCCTACTCTGGTCTGGGGCAGCTAGGTAGCCCAGAGAAAGAGCTCTGCATCTGGTCAGGAAGACCCCTCTTCCTTAGTTCAAATGCAGCCGCGGACACTTACTAGCTATATGATATGAACAATTTAACTCTGTGACTTCAGTGCTTTTTTTTTTTTAATAAATTTTTATTGATAGAACCCATGCCAGGGTAATTTTTTACAGCATTATCCCTTGCATTCACTTCTGTTCCGATTTTTCCCCTCCCTCCCTCCACCCTCTCCCCCAGATGGCAAGCAGTCCTTTACATGTTGAATGGGTTGCAGTATATCCTAGATACAATATATGTTTGCAGAACTGAACAGTTTTCTTGTTGCACAGGGAGAATTAAATTCAGAAGGTATAAATAACCCGGGAAGAAAAGCAAAAATGCAAGCAGTTTATATTCATTTCCCAGTGTTCTTTCTCTGGGTGTAGCTGCTTCTGTCCATCTTTGATCAATTAAGGCTCTCTTTATCGAAGAGATCCACTTCCATCAGAATACATCCTCAAACAGTATCATTGTTGAGGTATATAATGATCTCCTGGTTCTGCTCATTTCATTCAGCATCAGTTCATGTAAGTCTCGCCAGTCCTCTCTGTATTCATCCTGCTGGTCATTCCTTACAGAACAATAATATTCCATAACATTCATATACCACAATTTACTCAACCATTCTCCAATTGATGGGCATCCATTCACTTTCCAGCTTCTAGCCACTACAAACAGGGCTGCCACAAAATTTTGGCACATACAGGTCCCTTTCCTTTCTTTAGTATCTCTTTAGTATAAGCCCAGTAGACACTAATGCATTGTTGGTAGGGTTGTGAACGAATCCAACCATTCTGGAGAGCAATCTGGAATTATGCCCAAAAAATTATCAAACTGTGCATACCCTTTGATCCAGCAGTGTTTACTGGGCTTATATCCCAAAGAAATACTAAAGAAGGGAAAGGGACCTGTATGTGCCAAAATGTTTGCGGCAGCTCTGTTTGTAGTGGCTAGAAACTGGAAAATGAATGGATGCCCATCAATTGGAGAATGGCTGGGTAAATTGTGGTATATGAATGTTATGGAATATTATTGTTTTGTAAGAAATGACCAGCAGGATGAATACAGAGAGGACTGGTGAGACTTACATGAACTGATGCTAAGTGAAATGAGCAGAACCAGGAGATCATTATACACTTCGACAACGATATTGTATGAGGACATATTTTGATGGAAGTGGATTTCTTTGACAAAGAGACCTGAGTTTCAATTGATAAATGACGGACAAAAGCAGCTACACCCAAAGAAAGAACACTGGGAAATGAATGTGAACTATCTGCATTTTTGTTTTTCTTCCCGGGTTATTTATACCTTCTGAATCCAATTCTCCCTATGCAACAAGAGAACTGTTCGGTTCTGCAAACATATATTGTATCTAGGATATACTGCAACATATCCAACATATAAAGGACTGCTTGCCATCTAGGGGAGGCGGTGGAGGGAGGGAGGGGAAAAAAAAATCGGAACAGAAACGAGTGTCAATATAAAGTAATTATTAAATAAAAATTAAAAAAAAAGGTATAAGTCCAGTAGAAACACTGCTGGATCAAAGGGTATGCCCAGTTTGATAGCTTTTTGAGCATAGTTCCAAATTGCTCTCCAGAATGGCTGGATGTGTTCACAATTCCACCAACAATGTATCAGTGTGTGACTTCAGTGTTATCATGAGATGGAATAGCAAACCACTTTGATATCTTTGCCAAGAAAATCCCAAATGGGTGTCAGAGATGACCAAATGAAAAATTGGTTATGACAAACAATAACTATGGTCTAGCCACATTTCTGCATTTTGGTTCTGAAGATCATTACCTCTTTCACCATCTTCCTGGTGTCCAGTAAAGCCACTGACCACCTCTGTGACTCCCATGTTGGCCAGTTTTGCTGACTGTCAAACATCTACTCCACTAGTCACTGCTAACTCCTTACTCTTTGCATATCTAGTTTTTAACTCCACTAAACATCTATACCATATATTTGTTTAAATCAACACTTTATTTTTAAAACAAATTATTTATTTTTAACATTCTTTTGAAAAAATCTTGAGTTCTGAATTCTCTCCCTCCAGTCTTTCTCCCATCCGTGGAGAAGACAAGCAATATGATATCAAATAAATCTATGAAATCATGCAAAATATATTTCCATATTACTCACATTGAAAAAAAAAGCAAGAAAAATAAAGTGAAAACATTATATTTCAGTCTGTACCTGGAGTTTATCAGTTTAGACAGACAGCATTTTTCATTATGAGTCCTTCAGCATTCTTGGATCATTGTATTGATGAGAGTAGCTAAATCTTTCATGGTTGATCACTGTTACAATATTGCTGTGACTATGTACATGTGCTGGTTCTGCTTAACCTATACCACTTTTACTCTAATTGCTCCAATGCCTTGTAATCATTGGTTTTTCTCTGAATTATCTTTCCCTGATTGAATCAGAAGGACAACAACAATGCCCTAGAGATAATTGACCATCCCTATGAAGATCCTTACTAGATTTGATTTGCTGACCCAGTCTGGGAACATTCTGCAAGTGGAACCTTCTATATCTCTACCAGAGAGTAACAGAGGGAGACTGGTAAGAAAGAAGAAAGTCAGCTATGGACTCAAGAGAGAGCTAGCCCTGGCAATCTCCTGCAGCTATGAGCAAATCCTGGGAGTACAGCTTAATTGAGCCTTTTAAAATTTCTGCTAATTAGAAATACTGAGCAAAGACAGGAAGCTTCAGGAAGAGAAAGGAGAAAGGCTCTTAATTCAGAAAGGAGTTATCTTTTTCCTCTGTATTGCCTACATGTGAGTCACACTATTATCATAGTAAACTTCTGCTCATCCTTCCCTTGGATGTGGCGTGTATTTGTGGGAGAGTATGTTGCAGTTTTATGGAGAAAATATTTTATAGAAATAGTTTCCACTATGAAGTCTTAGCAAGTGCCTTTGTTATGAGAAAATTATGACTACTGGCTGAGTAGTAGTAGTAGTCTGATGCAGAAGTTCACAAGTGGGGGCTCATGAGTTAGTTTTAGAAGTTGTTACCCATAGACAACACCCTTCAACCTGGGAGTAACAGCTGTCCTCTAGGCACCTGACCTCTTAGTGTATTAAGAGAAATAACCCAGAGCAGATGCTATACTGTGGGAGTTTTATCAAGGATATATTTGGGCATTTGCAGGGACCTACTGGAAAGAGTATCTATTTGGGATTCTCCTTATATACCCTAGTTTTGCAAAGATCCACTGAAAAAAAAAAAAAAGAATGATTTTGTTTGTTTTATACTGTAATTGCACCAGTTGATTTGAGATAATTTCTACCTGATTTGATGTTTGCGTACTGATATCTTTCATTTTACACTATCCATTATGGGTATGGAAGCTAATATCTGCATTAAGGATGTCATAGCTTTACAATAATACTGGAACCTAAGCCTTTTGTTTGACCAGAGCTAACTATAAGAGCTCATCCATGTTTTGTTTTGTTTTGTTAAATTTCTGAAGGCAGTGTGCTTGCCTTGATGTAACATGAGTCCAGACAGCTGGTCTGATAGCCTCATGTAGATAGAAGGTCCACAGAATAAGGTATGCCTCATGTCCTAGTAACCCTATGTAATCAATCTCAAGTTCTTAATTCCTTTTGGGAAGCCCCACATTTTTGGGGGGGGGGAGATTCTCAGTTTGGTTTATTCTGATATTAACTTTATTCTTAAGTACTTCTTTATAATGCTATTTGTGTTGCAAAGGTCCATCATGAACATTTCTGGTGTTCTGTGAATTTCAGAGGACCAGAGGAATTTTAACCAAGGACAGTTTGGTTTTTTAAACTTAAGGTTAAAGTACAGCTCCTTATCAATCCCTGGAATCCTTGATTCCTGTTGGGATCTCAGAAAGGATCAAGTTTTCTTTTGGAAACAAGAAAGCTCAATTCCCCTCCCTTTTAAAAATTGTCTTTAGATTATAATTTATATCATACTTATAAATTATTTTTGGATTATAATTTACAAAGGAAGCACACTAACAAATTCAATGTCCAGATTAATTGTGGAATTTGGTTTTTTAAGAGCCTTTAGGGATTTGGCCAATTTTCACATATCCAAAGGCTTTGTCTCTTTCTATTCAGCTTCCCAAAGGGAAGCACCAATCTTAAAAAGATTTCTGTGGCTATCTAGTCAGCCCATATATAGTTTCTATTCCTCTCCAGGCAGGAATCAGCCTCTCTGGGGAATGGAGACTCCAGGCAAGATTCTTAAGATAACTAAGCTTCCCCATGAGCCTTATTTAGAGACACTCATGTAGACTTACATAGATATACTCATCATAGAGAAGTAATCATTTTTTTTACATTATTAAATTCTAAAGTTTAAAAAATTAGGGAAAAAAAGAGATCAGTGAGTTCTATTGGAGGTCTGCCAGAAGAAATTAGAGGACCACTTGTTGGGTAGATTATTGTAGGAATTCCTTTAATGTAAGGGGTTGCTTCCAACTCTCAAGTTCAGTGGCTTTGCCTTCTGATTTTAAATTCAAGGTTTTTTTCATCTACAGCTTATCTTTGTTACTAATGGGTCTAAGTTACCCGTCCCTTTGTGCTTTAAACTCTGCTGTAACTATTGGTCATTAGCCAGTTTGAGGTAATACTCTTTGGAAAGGGTAAATATTGAGTTTTTATTACAGTTGGGGGGGAGGAGTTTCCCATCATTATTTTTAAAATTCCTCATCCTTTCCAAGTCAGTTTTCTGAATTTTAGAGACAGATCTAATACTTAAGTAGATGAGTCTTTGAGAGTTGATTGAGGCTCAAAAAAGGTTACTTCAAGGTTACAAAGCTAATAAATGGGAGAAGTCAAATTAGAGGTCTCTCAAGTTTGAAAGTTGAGTCATCATATTATGCTGCCAGATTTTACAAAACAGTGTTTAAACTGATCCCATTCTCCCAGTAGGGCTTAAGTATCAAATCTTGCTTTTATTTGACAGATTGGATGATTGTTATGGCTTCCTACACTAAAATGAGATTGCCTTAAAAAAAAAAAAAAAAAAAAAAAAACTTCATTTATGCCTCTTGATTTTATCTGATAATTTCCTTATATGTAGTATCCCCTCCCCATTGAACATTTCCTTGTAAGAAAAGCAAACAAAATGACCTAACAAAACGAACCTGTCTAGCAGCATATGCTGCCTTCTTCACCTATATTCCCCTATGTATCTACTGAGAGAAGAATGTTCTTCATTTGTTTTCTGAAATCAAGATTGATCTTTGTGATTCAACTAGTTCAGTCAACTGCATTTCAGTGCTTTCATTTACATGACTGTAATCATGGCATATATTGTTTTTCCTGCTTCTGTTTACTCTCTTCTAACAACATTTCAGGTAGTACGGCCCATGCTGTTTTCTGAATTCCTTGTAGAGCCATCTAGTGGTTATATCTGCCAAGATTTGGAGATTTAGGTAAAAAGGAGAAGGAAAAGAAGGAACATGATCTCCTCCTCACCCCTACTGATTCACTCTTTCCCAACTTCTCACTTACACAGCCTGGAGGGTTTAATTCTCCTTTAGTCAGCATCTCCATCCTGACCCTCCTTCCGGAGTGATGGGAAGCCTTTGAATAGACTGAAAACTGATGATGAGGGTGGGTTTTGGGAGGAGAATAGTGAACTCTTGCTTGCCAACTATCTGACTCAGAGGAAAAACATTTAATTGTTGTTGTTGTTATTGTTATTTTAAATGAAGCCTGTCTGGGCAGCTAGATGGTGCAGTGGAGAGAGCACAGACCTCAGACAGTTAACATTTCCTAGTTTTGTGACCCTGGACAAGTCACCTAACTCCCGTTGCCTACCCCCCCAAAAAAAATTTAAATAAATATAAATTAATTAATAAACTGGCTTTCTAATTTAAGTCTGTCACTCACATGACCGAAATCTGCTTACACATGATTTAATAGCTTAAGATAAATAATTGCAATTGGAGTCCATTTCCTGCTATTTAAGAGCTTATTAGGGTTATTGATTTTTAATATATTAATGGATTCATATAGGGTTTTAAGATTTATAAAACACAAGTGTGGGACAACAACCACAAGCTTGGGACAACAATAATATCGACAATAATAATAATTTTATATAGCACTTTCTATATACCAGGCTCTGTATTAAGTGCTATACAATTATTATCTCATTTTATTCTAGGAGGCAGTGCTATTGTTTTCCCAATTTTATGGATTAAGAAACCAAAGGAGTTGTAGCTAGCAAGTATCTGAAGCTATATATGAATTCAGCTCTTCCCAATTCTAGGTCCAGTTACCTTACCAAAGTCACATATAACTCTTTATGTGCCAGTATGAAGTACTAACTCTTTTAAACCAAAGTTCAAACCTTCATCCTATTTAATTCTTTGTATTTCAAATTATTCACTAGCTTCCTCTCTTGCAGTTCTACAGTTAGGGTTCTTGCATCTGACTCTTCATGACCTCATTTGGAGGTTTTTTGGGCAAAGATATTGGAATGGTTTGCCATTTCCTTTTCTAGCTCATTTTACAAATGGGGAAACTGAGGCAAATAAAAGTAAGTTTTTTTCTCCAATTTATTTTACAGATGAGGAAACTGAGGCAAACAGGGCTAAGTGACTTGCCCAGAGTCACCCAACTGGCAAGTGTCACAGGCTAGATTTGAATTCAGAAGTCTTCCTAATTCCAAACCCAGTGCTCTATCCACTACATCACTTATCTCTCAAATTCCTCAGCACACAATTAATACATTGACATAAATCACAGAGAATTTTTAAAAATAATAATAGCTTTTTATTTTTCAAAATATATGCAAAAATAGTTTTCAACATCCCCCTTGTAAAACCTTGCGTTCCAAATTTTTCTCTCTCCTTCCCTTCCTACCTCCCCTAGACAGCAAGTAATCCAATACAAATTAAACATATGCAATTCTAATTTGGAATTATGCTCAAAAAATTATCAAACTGTGAATACCCTTTGATCCAGAAGTGTTACTACTGGGCTTATACCCCAAAGAGATCTTAAAGAAGGGAAAGGGATCTGAAAGTGCAAAAATGTTTGTGGCAGCTCTTTTCATAGTGGCTAGAAACTGGAAATTGAATGGCTGCCCATCAATTGGAGAATGGTTAAGTAAATTGCAGTATATGAATGTTATGGAATATTATCGTTCTGTAAGAAATGACCAATAGGATAAATACAAAGAGGCTTGGAGAGACTTACATGAACTGATGCTGAGTAAAATGAGCAGAACCAGGAGATCATTATACACAGCAACAACAATACTGTATGAGTCAATTCTGATGGAAGTATTTATCTTCAGCAATGAGAGAATCCAAATTAGTTCTAATTGATCAATGATGAACAGAACCAGCTACACCCAGTGTAAAAACACTGGGAAATGAGTGTGGACCACAACATAGCATGTGCACTCTTTCTGGTGTTGTTTACTTGCATTTTTGTTTTTCTTCCTAGGTTATTTTTACCTTTTTTCTAAATCTGATTTTTCTTGTGCAACAAGATAACTGTATAAAAATGTATACATATGTTGTATTTAACATATACTTTAACATGTTTAATATGCATGGGACTACCTGCCATCAAGGGGAAGGAGTGGGGGGAAGGAAGGGAAAAGTTGGAACAGAAGTGTTTGCAAGGGTCAATGTTGAAAAATTATCCATGAATATGTTTTGTCAATAAAAAGCTATAATAATAATAATAATGATAACATATGCAATTCTTCTAAATATATTTCCACATTTATCATGTTGTACAAGAAAAATCAGATCAAAAGGGGAAAAAATAAGAAAGAAAACAACAACAAAAGTGAAAATATTATGTTGTGATCCACATTCAGTTGAGTTCTTTCCATCACAAAACTATTAGAATTTCCCCAAATCACCTCATTCACAGGGAATTTATGATCAATCATAGTTTTATACAAAACAAAATCAGGAATTAGAAAATACTTTAAAATAGAGAAATTACCTAAGATCTATCTAATGACTGCAGACATGGAGTTAAGGGAGTTAAATCTTCTTGGTCTTAGTGGCAACAGGGAAACAACTTCAGTTGATTCTAGTCACACACCTTTTCTCAGGACTTTGAATAAGTAGTATAACATGTTGAGCTATATCTACGCTTCACCCTTCCCTCCCATCCCCCCCCCCCCCCCAGTTTTAGTTTCCATTCAAACCACCCATCGATGGCCTCTTATCTCCCAACTGTAAGATGTCTGTTATCAGTTTTCTCCAAAACCAAATTGAACTTTATGTTCAGTGATTTTGGCTCCCTCTAGAGTCGATCCTTCGCCATCTGGGCTAAGTTGGAAAGCAGAGAGTACTGTACATTGTACATTGAAAGTTCGGTTTCCATAAGTTCATGCGTTCAGATCCCAGAACCTTTCTCTGTCTTCAAAGAAATCAGTCTGAATAGCTAAAGACCCAGTTATGTTCTTCCTTAGGATCTGCAATTTTGAATTTCCTCAAAAGTCAGCTCTAGAACATTTGTCATTTACAATTATATAGCATAATGTGAATGCTCACTTAATGGACAAGGATGATAACCTGGCATCCACACAATCACAGAAAGATGAGATTCACAGTAAATGCACACCACCAATGCATGTAGTAGATACAGCAAAATACAAACCTTCACTTTTCAAGCTATATTGGTTAAGGATACAAATATCTATAAAATAAAAAAGTTTGGTTTCTCCATTTAAAGCAAACATAAGGATTCTGTGGCTGTTTTCTGATCAGTCATTGCATGATAGGGGAAAAAAAAGGCTTTTTGGTTGCCTGCTAAGCCAGAATTGAGAAAGAATATAAAAAGCCCCAAATGGGAAACTCACTGTTTTCCTTCCTACTGACCATGTAATGTGAAAATACCTCTGAGCTCCAGAGTTCTGGTCATGGAGGGGGCAAAGGGAACAAACTCATTCCAGATAGGTTGACCAAGATCTTAGGTAAGTGCTGAAACTGCCTCCTTTGGTACAGGGCCTTGTGAGAGCTTGAAAATTTGGAAAATATGTCACTAGAAATCAAACTCATAAAGGGGATAGCCTTGAGTAATAACCTGCTCCACCCAATTCATAGTGGAACAACCCAACAGTTTGACTTGATGTCTTGAAAGCAATGGGGAGAAGTTATCCATCACCTTTGCTCCATTCAGAAGTTAACTTGATAGGATAAATGCTTTGTAGCAATTGCTTTAGGTCTGAAGCAATTCTCTAGAATGATCAAAGTGGTAGAAGAGAGAGTATGATTTCTAATTTGGGAGGGGAGCATTTTTTAATACTCTTGTTCTTGCTAGATCATCTCAGTAAATGTGTGTGTGTGTGTGTGTGTGTGAGAGAGAGAGAGAGAGAGAGAGAGACAGAGACAGACACACACAGAGAAAGAGAGAAACTAGTGACTTATTCTCCCCACCTAACCCGACATGTAGCTTGTGCATACATGACTCTGTGATTGCTTCTGTCCTTGTTATATCTATCCTTTACTGACTTAAGTGAAAGAATTTCAGAGAAGAAAATCGTGTAGATTGTGTAATGGGCTTCAAAAGTCAGGAGAATCACCAGCGGTCCATGACCAGTATCAATCTTGGTCTACCAACATAGCCCAAAGGAGCATCTAGGAATCAGTCTAGCACTGGGTTCACCCCGCTGAGTACTATAAGCAAGGGAATGACTCTTTTTATCCACTATACTATATTCAGAAGTGAAATTGCTGAGATGAATGCTTTATAGCAACTGCTTTGAGGTTGAGTCCATTCTCTTGGGACCAAAATGATTTAAGAGAGGATATCCATCAGGCTTGCTCTGGAAACATAATTTCCCTGTAAGAGAGGACCTGAAATAAGAATCCCAAGAACTTATAAGGGTCATATTTCTTAAATATAATTGATATTAATTGATTAAATTGTTAGTGGAATGCTGGTACTGATGATACTGAAGACATATTAACTAGAACTGACTGTTGATATTTGGGAGAACACAAATTCTTTCAAACTAGGAGTTGGATCTTGAGTCAATAACATTAGAATAAGGTATTCCAAACTCAGAAGTATCCTTAGAAGAACCCTGATAGGGATCAATAGCCACTCTTGGGGGAAGGTCCTTATTTCCACTCATACTGGCAAGTACAGGATCTTTGGCAGAAAGCTTGGATTTGGAGGATTCTAGTTGTCTTGAAGAAGCAACTATCACTCAAATTTTGTGTGATACATAAGAGAGAAATAAATATGAGATAAAACAGGGGTCCTCAAACTATGGCCTGCAGGCCAGATGCCGCCACTAAGGACATTTATGCGGCCCACTGGACTATGGCAAAATCAGACCGGAAATGACAGTCGACCTAAACTCGCGTTAGCAACACACACTTCCAGCACTGGGCTGAGGCGGCGAAGACAGAGTGTGAGGCGATACCCAGGTGAGGTGAGTTCCCAGGCTGGGGTGTGTGGTTGTGGGGAAGGGAGAGAGATGCAGAAGACAGAGAACTGATGGCCCATGGCCTTGTATAGTAACAGCAGCCATCACAACAGACAGACACGGGGGCTGTACAGTGCATGCTGCACATGTCACGGCGGCTGCAGGGGGAATTCACTGCAGCAGTGAAGGTCGTAAGCAGGAGCAAGAAGAGTGGGAGAAAGAGTGCAGGAAACGGAGGTATCACAGCGCAGAGATAGCTTGGAGGAAGTTGGGCATTGCAGTCTGTATGTCTCTGGGTGGGCAAAGTTATTGCTGGTATATTGTTTTTGTATTGCTGAATATATATATATATAAATTTATATATATATAGATATATATATATATAGGTATTTTACTAATAGCAATTTGGAATCCCTAGGAAATAATGATGTCAAGAAAAAGAAAAACTGACTCAGAGTGTAGGATATGCAAAGAACAGTAGATTTATGATTTACTTTTTCATACAGTACAAGGAAAGAGCTATATGTCTGATATGCCAAAATACAGTGTCTGTGTTCAAAGAATATAATTTGTGTCAACACTGTGAAACTCAACATAAAGATAAATATGATTGTTTGGTTGGAAAAGTGAGAAAAGATAAAATATTAAAACTGAAAAATTCTTTAACAACTCAGCAAAATACTTTTGTGAAGCAGAAGCAGCTAAATATTTCATCATTGAGAGCAAGTTTTCAAGTTGCCAAGCTAATAGCACGCACTGGCAGACCATTTGTAGAGAGAGAATTTGTTAAAGAATGCCTTCTTTCTGTTGCCTAAAGAGACGTGTCCAGAGAAGGTCATTTTATTGAGTACAGTGAGTCTTTCAGGACCTACAATTGCACAGAGGATTGAAGAAATGGGAGACAATCTACATCAACATTTGCAAAACTCCATAAAAAACATTTCATATTTTTCCTTGGCACTTGACGAAAGCAATGATGTTCGTGATTCTGCACAACTTCTAATTTTTATTTGTGGGACAAGTTATTATTTTGAAGTCATAGAAGAGCTTGCTGCACTGCAAAGCATCAAAGGAACAACTACAGGAGAGGATATCTATGAAAAGGTTTGCCAAACTACGAATGGTTTGGAGCTGGACTGGGCTAAACTAGCCAGCGTGTCAACTGATGGTTCTCCTAGTATTGTGAGGTCTAAGAAAGGAGTAATTGCTCGCATTAACCAAGACATGGACAAACATAACCATTCTCATCTGATAGCCATACACTACCTCATCCACCAACAAGCGCTGTGTAGTAAATCACTGAAGTGGGACTCTGTTATGAAAATTGTGGCATCTTGTGTTAACTTCATTAGAGCTAATGCACTAAATCATAGACAATTTCAGGAATTTCTATCTGAGCTAAATATTGAGTATAAAGATGTTCAATATCACACAGAAGTCTATTGGCTGAGTCGAGGGAGAGTTTTGAAACATTTCTATGACTTATTTCCACAGATTACAACTTTTCTGCTTTCAAAAAACACAAAAGTACCAGAACTCAGTGATGCAGAATGGAAATGGCACCTTGCCTTTCTGACAGATCTAACAGAGATACTCAACAATTTCAATATGCAATTTCAAGGAAAGGGGAAGCTCATCTGTGACATGCAATCACATGTCAAAGCATTTGAAGTAAAATTAGGAAAACTTCTGCCATCTCCCCACAACTCAAAATCTGTTAGCAGAAAAATCACTTATTGCATTCCCAAACAAAACATGTGTAGATTCACCGGAAAAATCGCAAAAGGAGTTCCAATTAAGATTTAAAGAGCTTCATCTCCATGAACAGGACATACAGCTTTTCCGTAACCCATTTTCTATTGACTTGAAAATGTGGATACAATTTACCAAATGGAACTGGCTAAACTGCAGAATTGTGACTCTCTGAAAGACGCATTCAAGTCAAGCAGCCTTCATAATTTCTATGCATCTCTCCCCTCTGAGACATATCCTCATGTCAGAAACCATGCACTCAAAACGGCAATGATCTTTGACCGCACTTATGTCTGTGAACAGACTTTTTCTAGAATGAAACATTTGAAATCTCCAACCAGATCAAAACTAAAGGATGAAAACTTGCATCACTTGTTACAACTAGCACTGACAAATATGAAACCAGACATTGACCATCTCATTAGCCCATAGTTCCCATTGAAATACTGGTAAGTTTGTTGATTTAACATTACTTCATTTTAAATATTGTATTTGTTCCCGTTTTGTTTCTTCACTTCAAAATAAGGTATGAGCAGCGTGCATAGGAATTTGTTCATAGTTTTTGTTTTTATTATAGTTCGGCCCTCCAACAGTCTGAGGGACAGTGAACTGGCCCCCTATTTAAAAAGTTTGAGGAACCCTACGATAAGAGATGAGCACACAAACCTGAGAGCTAGGAAAAATGAGCATAGGACAGGGATTGCCTGGAGTTAGGCCAGACTGAAGTAGCAGTACCAGTGATTGGTGACAATGAAGTCCAATGAAGAAGTTCCCTTGTTCTCCTAGAGCCCTGTGTTGGGGAAACTCCACTGTTGTTAGAAGCTGCCCAATTCTTTTTCTAGGGAGGTTGGAATGGAAGAGGAGCTAATATAACCTTGCTATTCAAATGCTTTTGATTAATGTTTGTTTGAGTTTTCTACTCTTCCTGATTATGCTAATAAATTACATGGTCATTAAACACTGATTTAATCTAAACTAATAAATTCAGTGTATGAGAATGAGAAAAGGGAAACTGTTCCATGGGAGAAGAGACAGCCTTGGTTTTATTTTGGGGGGAAGGCCCATCCATTTAGAGTTTCTTTATTTTTGATAACATCCAGATATTACCCACTACGCCACCTTTGAAACAGGAGAGAGAATGAATAAAGAGATAAACCAGTAGTGAAGAGAATGAGAGCCAACCTAATTTCCCCTATGTGTACCTATAAAAACCCCATATTAGCTATTCTATTTTTATTCTAAAATGATCACAAAGGATTCTTTGTTGTTCTAAGATGCCCAGATGAAGGCATCATTTATTAAGAGTTCCACTACTGTATCTCTAAATCCAGTTTATGAGCTTCCACCAAGACCTCTTGTTACCTATAATGATATAATATTTTTTATGTCATAAAAAGCTTTGATTTCTTCTTCTAAAAACTGACTATTCATATTCTTTGACCATTTTTCAGTTGAGAATGACTTGTATTCTCATAAATCTTACTCATTTTTAAATATATTTGAGAAACGAAGCCTTTATCAGAAAACACTGTAAAAAAAATTTCCCTTCAGTTTCTGGCTTTCCTTTAAATTTCGATTGCATGTGTTTTGTTTGTATAAAAATTTAAAAATTTGATTTAGTCAGAATGATCTCTTACATATCATAATATTCCTTCTTGTTTGGTCATAAATTCTTTTCTTACCTATAGTTCTGACAGGTAAACAATTCCATTCTCCCCTAATTTGCTTATATCACTCTTTATGTCTAAATCATGTACCCATAGTGTAATATGTTGTCTCTACCTGATTTTTGCCCAACTGCTTTCTAGTTTTCTCAGCAATTTTTGTCAATAGTGATTTCTTGTCCCCATATCTTGGATCTTTGGATTTCCTAACACTAGATTACTATGTTGATTTAATACTGTGTACTTAATCTATTCCACTGATCTATCACTCTATTTCTTACTCAATACTAAATTGTTTTGATGATTACTGCTGTTATACAATTTGAGATCTGCTACTACTAAGCCATCTTCCTTCACAGTTTTTCATTGATTTCTTTGATCTTGGCTTTTTATTCTTCCAGATGAATTTTGTTATTTTTTTCTATCCATAAAACATTTTTGGTAATGTGATTGGCATTGAATAAGTAAATTAACTTAGGTGGAATTGTCAGTTGTATTATATTAACTTGGCCTATCCATGAGCACTAGATATTCTTCCAATTGATTAGATCTTTGTGTGAAAAGTGTAGATCCTGTTTTTGTAGATCCTGGGTTCGTTTTGGCAGATAGATCCCCAAATATTTTGTATTGTCTACAGTGATTTTAAATGGAATTTCTCTTTTTATCTATCTCACTGCTGGACTTTGTTGGTAATATATGAAAATATTGATGATTTATGTGGATTTATTGTGTTATCTTTCCCTTGGATCCATTTCCCCTTCCTTAAACCCAGGGTCTCAGAAATCATCTTGCTTTTACTCATTCCCAGTGCTTTAACCTATTAAGATTATTCAGACAACTACATCTGCCATGACTTTGACACTATTGATCACCTTTTCCTCCTTGGTACTCTCTTCTCTCTCAGTCACTTGGGACACCATGTTCTCCTAGTTCTCCTCATATCTATCTGATTGCTCCTTCTCTGTCTCCTTTGCTATATCCTCTTCCAGATCAAGCCCTGTAATCATGGTGTCTCTCGAGGCCTTCTTCTTTTCTCCCTCTCTAATATTTCATTTAGCTCCTATGGGTTTAATTATCACCTCTATGCTGACAATTTTCAAATCCATCTTTACTGCCTTAACCTCTCAACTAATTTCCAACTGACTTTTAGATATAGATGTCAGTCTCTTGGATGACCAGGAGACATCTTAAACTCAACATGTCCAAAATAGAATTTACGTTTTCCTCTAAATCCTCCTCTCCCCCCCACCCCCATTACTGTGAAAGGGCAACATCATCCTCTCAATCTTTCAGAATTGCAACCTAGATGTCATTCTGGATTCCTCACTAGCTCTCACCCCCTCATATCCAATCTGGTGCCAAGGACTGTTCATTTCATCTTTGTAATACCTCTTGTCCCCATCTTGTCCAGGTCCTTATCACCTCACACCTGGATTAGCCTGCTGGTGGGGCTGCCTGCCTCTTTTCTCCTAAGCCAGTCCATCCTAAATCAAAGTTCTGATTGTGTTATCACCTGCCTCTAGTCAATGAACTCCAGTGACTTCCTGTTCTTCCAGAACTAAATACAAAACATTATTTGGCAAAACTCTTCATAACTTATTGCCTTCCTACCTTTCCAATCTTTTACTCCCTACTATGTACTTTTCATTCCATGACACTGCCTCCTGGGAGTTCCACAAACAAGCTATTCCCTTTCTCTAGCTGTCCCTCATGCTTAGAATGCTCTCCCTTCTCATCTCTGCCTACTGGCTTCCCTGAAGTCACAAGTAAAATCCAAACTTCTACAGGAAATAACCTTCTTAACTGTAGTGTTTCCTGTGTTAATTGTTGTTTGTACATTTTTTTTTTTGCAAGTTGTTTTTATTAGACTGTAAACTACTTGAAAGCAGGATTTTTTTTCCCCCTCTTACTGTATGCTATGGCTTAGCACAACGCCTAGCAAAAATAAATGCTTATTAGACACCCTCCTCTATTCTGTCCCCTGTCTCCCATCCTCCAAGACCCCAGAGTAAAATAACATCCCCAGCATCCGGATAAATTTTCAGAACAAAGCTATGTGTGAGCAACCTGAGCCAGGGCAGACTATTCATAGTTGTTTTTCCTCCCTCAGTAAAGCTTTAGATTTTAGCACAATGAAAAATGCTGCCCTCAGAGATGAAAAGATTTGGCCTCTGACTTACACTTAGTAGCTAAAGGTCCATGGACCAATCACTTGATTTCTCTAAACTTCAATTTTCTCTCCTGTAAAATGGGGTTAATGATACCTTTAGTACCCATCTCTCAGGGTAATGGTAAGGCTGAAATGAGATAATGCACATAAATTGTTTTGCCAGTTTTAAAGAACTAAATATCAGTTATTATTCCCGAGTTCCCTCCAGGTCTCAGACAAGCTCCCAACTCCAGGCAAATGAGCAGTTTGCCACTTCTCATCTGGCCAGGCTAGCCAAGAAGTTAATTATAGGTTTGGGAAAAGAGTCTTGGGTGGCCATTGAATGTCTTCTGGGGCCTGTTGGAAGGTCAGAAGATTGTGTACTAGCCTTAGTGAATGAGTTAGTGAATTTTAACCCTCATGACCCCAGAAGTCTCTGTAGATGAGGAGGGAAATGGTGTTGGTGGCCAGATTCCCAGTAGACTCAATTCAATAATTTAATTTCCCATTTACTAATTACCTGTATGCCATAAAACTTAAAGCTATGCACTGAGCACTGGACTTCCCAGCTCTCATGGTTTAGGACCCTATGGGAGCAGATAGTTTTCTTGTACCTGATGAATTCTTCCAACTTTTCCAGAAGCTCTTGGCAGCTAGATGGCACAGGTAGGTCTGGAGTCAGGAAGAGGAGCTCAGATCCAGTCTCAGACACTTTCTAAGTAAGTGACCTGAATCAAGTCACTCTCTTCAACTCCAGATGATATTTCATTATCTTGCCAGAAATCAGGCTTCCTTGACCCTTCCCAGCTATGTCCTCAACAGGTGACTCCTCACTCCCAACACACACACATCTACCTTTTCTCAGCCTTCCTTTTGTATTGTCATGTCTTCTTAGAAAGTAAGCTCCATTGGGGCAGGAACTGCCTTGTTTATATTTATATTCAAAAAATTTAACATAAAAATTCATCATATACCATCCATCTGTCTATGAAAGGGTCATTTCCCAATAGCTGTTTCTGAATGCCTTCTTCTATGTGGCAGCTTGAAGAGGGGCTCACTTAGGCAAACAGAAGTCTGAGCCTCTGGCTGCCTGCTCTGTTCTGTTTCTTTCCTCAAACGTTTATTCTGAGAAATGGACTCTTTTTCTGGAGCAGGCATCTCAGAAATTTGGAAGTTCCCTGAATCTCTGTCCTATATATATAGATATGCCAGTATTTATAAAGAGCAGATATCAGGGACATAATTGGGAAATGTTCAACAAAATAAAAAAGGTATGCATTGTGCATACCCTTTGATCCAGCAGTGAGTGTTTCTACTGGGATTAGATTCTAAAGAGATTGTTAGAGGTAAGAATTTTTTTTTTTTTTTTGGCTGAGGCAATTGGGGTTAAGTGACTTGCCCAGGGTCACACAGCTACTAAGTATTAAGTGTCTGAGGTCAGATTTGAACTCAGGTCCTCCTGACTTCAGAGCTTGTGCTCTATCCACTACTCTACCTAGCTATCCCTCCCCAAAAAGATCAAAGGAGGGAAAGGGACCCACATGTGCAAAAATGTTTGTGGCAGCCCTTTTGGAAGTGGCAAGAAGCTGGAAACCGAGTGGATGCCCATCAATTGGAGAATGGCTGAATAAGTTATGGTATATAAATATTATGGAATATTATTGTTCTATAAGAAACGACCAGCAGGATGATTTCAGAGAGGCCTAGAGAGACAAGAATTGATGCTGAGTGAATAGAATCAGAACATTGTACATACACAGCAATAGCAAGATTATACGATGATTAATTCTGATGAACATGGCTCTTTTCAACATATATCTCTTGGCCTTGATGAACCTACGATATAATGGAAAACATGGCATATACAGAGTTAAAAGAAATACAAAGCTGAATGTTATTGGGAGTAGTACTGACCCACAACAAATGCCATAGAAAAATTGAAAATTATAGCTAGTGGGAAAAGGGAAACTTCATGAAAGAGATGGAAGCTAATCTGGAGCTTGAAGAAAATTCTAACAGAAGTGAAAATGAAGTGAGATCTAGAAAAAGGGGTCAGAAGGCAGTTTGAAATTAGGTTATAGCTAATATCCCTTTGTCAGACTAAGAAGGACAAAAGAGCTTTTGAGCAAGCATCAAAGCCAAACTCAAGATTTAGAAAGATGCTGATGAATAGTTGTGGAACTGTTGCAAAGGGAAGAACCTAGAGTTGAGTGAGTAGCAGAAAGAAGTGCAAATTCTGGGGCAGCTAAATAGTACAGTACACCAGCCCTAAAGTCTGGAGCATTTGAGTTCAAAAACAGCCTCAGATATTTAATACATACTGTGTAATCCTGGGCAAGTCACTTAACCCCAGTTGCCTCACACTCCCCTCCCACCCCCCACCCCCTAAAAAATGCAAATTCTCTCATCCCAATTCCTCTAGAGCTAGAAAACAAGGTGGGAAAAGTGTCACCTCAAATCTTTTTTTCCACCAAGCTTTCCATGTGAATACCAGGGATGATCTAGCTAAGAATATGCCATAGAATACTCAAAGACACCAGCAGCATAGCTAGATCTCAGTTCCAGCTCCTAGCCCAGTCTGAAGCCTTCAGAGGAATAACCAGTGTAGGAATTTCAGACATAGGGAAGTCTTGAAGTTCTGTCATGATTCCTAAATAGACGGGAAGGGACCTAGTGCAGGCAGGACTATGCTCAAAAAGATGTCATGGGATAGGTCCTTGTAGAATCCTGTCTCTCTAGCTTCATTGTTTTACTTTTCCTGTTCCTTCTTACTAGTTTTCAAATTGCTCACAATCAGTGGATCACTTGGAAGAGTACTAAAAGTTTGCAAGTCCACAGCTTGAGCTCTCCCAGAGAGCCTACAAATCTAAACATTCAACACCCTAAGAAAACAGCAACTAGGATAGCCCAGATATTTCTTCTAAAAGTGTATAAAATGGGGGGGGGGGGAGGGTGCAGCTAGTTGGTATAGCAGATAGAGCACCAGCCCTGAAGTCAAGAGGATCTGAGTTCAAATTTGACCTCAGTCACTTAACACGTCCTGGCTGTGTGATCCTGGGCAAGTCACTTACCCCAATTGCCTCAGCAAAAAAATAAAATTAAAAGTGTGTAAAATAGGACCTTAACATTAAATCCAAAGGCAGAAGGGAAGTTGGAATTATCAAAGAAAACGATCTCACTATAAAAATCTATTATGGTAACAAAGATACAAGACAAAACACAGAAGAGAACAATTCCAAAAATTTATAAATAAAAACCTCAGACAAAGACAACCTGATACAAATTTAATTAGAATTCTAGAAAAGATGAAGCAACATTTTTAAAAATAAAATTTTTAAAAAATAGAATCAGGATTCTTGAAAAGAAATGAGTGTTACAGAATAAAGAATGGGAAAATAAAACAGTTTGGAACGAAAGGTAGAAAATCTTGCTCAAGTAACAAGCTTCCCTAAAAATTAGAATGGATAAAATAGAAACAAAGGATTGAGGCAAGAAGAAATCTTAAAACAATCAAAATACTGAAAAAAAAATGCAAGAAAGGATTTCATAACAAAAACTGAAAATAACAGGAAACATAAAAACAACCTGGAAAACAGATGGGGAAAAAAAATCATGGGACTGAATGCCATGACCAAGAACCCAGACAAATCATTTCAAAAAAACTTAAAACAAACTACTCAGATTTGCTAGAATCAGAGCACAACATGGAAACCAAATCTATCAGTTATTTCCTGAAACACCAAAAATAAAACCACTAGAAAATGATACCCAAAATCCAGAACTTTCAGATCAAAGAAAATATTCAAATACTGAGAAGCCAGTCAAGATCACAGTTGATCCAGCAGCCATCATTGTAGAGACAGAGCTTAGAATCACATTCCAGAATGCAAAGGGGAGATGGAGATACACATACAGTTATAGCCAAGAATAAATTACCCAGCAAATATATAGGATTCTATAGAAGAAAAAAGGAACTTTTAATGAAACAGAACTTCCAAGTATTTATTTAAAAAACAGAACTATATGAAAATTAATAAATCCAAATGGAGAAATTAAGAGAAACATATAAAGGCAAACACAATAATAAGGGATTAAAAAATAAACACTTTATTTTAAATATGGTACAATAATTTGAGTGTATCTTCCGAATCCTATCATCAAGGATTATAGAATTTATTAGATATAAGACCTGAGAATGGTTGCTGTTTTAATGATCCTTTAAAAATGGAGAGAGGAACACTATTAACAGGGGAAGGGAAAGTTAGGGAAAATTGTATTTCATAACCAGGATGTCCAGGTAGAAATGTATTACCAGCCAGGAGTACGTTTGGGAAGAGAGGAGCACTTGATAGTTCTACCCTAATCTGAACTGAGGGAAGCATACACACATTTCTGGATATATACATTTCACTCAAGGAAATAGGAGGGGATGAATTGGGGGGAGGGAGTGGGAACGAGAGATCAAGAGATTGTTTCTGTCCAATTGTCTCATTTTGTCTATAAAGTTCTCTTAGCAAAGATAGTGGAGTAGTTGTCATTTCCTTCTCCAGTAGATTAAGATAAACAGAGGTTATAGTGACTTGCCCAGAATCACAGAGATACCTGTATCTGAGGCTGGTTTTGAAATTCTGGTCTCAAGAACCAATGCTCTATCAACTGAGCCATCTAGTGCCTCTAAGAGTCCCATACAAAACAAATTCTAAAGATAAACATACGTATAATTCTTGAAATGACAAAGAATAGTGAAGTGTATATTAATTGTAAAATGGCTAAATTATTGTATATAAATGATGGTATACTATTATACTATTGTCTTTTTTTAAATTTATAGCTTTTTATTTACAAGATATATGCATGGGAAATTTTTCAGCATTGGCTGAATCTTTTGTTCCAATTTTACTCCTTCCCCCCACTCCCTCCCCAAGATGCCAGATAGACCAATACATATTAAATGTTAAAGTATATGTTAAATACAATATATGTGTATATGTCCATAGTTGTCTTACTGCACAAGAAGAATCAGGCTTTGAAATAATGTATAATTAACCTGTGAAAGAAATCAAAAATGCAGGTGAACAAAAATAGAGGAATTGGGAATTCTATGTAGTGGTTCACATTCATTTCCCAGAATTCTTTCGCTGGGTGTAGCCGGTTCTATTCATTACTGCACTATTGGAACTGATTTGGTTCATCTCATTGTTGAAGAGGGCCACGTCCATCAGAATTGATCATCATGTAGTATTGTTGTTGAAGTATAAAATGATCTCTTGGTCCTGCTCAAGCATCAGTTCATGTCTCTCTAGGCCTTTCTGAAATCATCCTGTTGGTCATTTCTTACAGAACAATAATATTCCATAATATTCACATACCACAATTTATTCAGCCATTCTCCAACTGATGGGCATCTACTCAGTTTCAGTTTCTGGCTACTACAAACAGGGCTGCCACAAATATTCTTGCACATACAGTTCCCTTTCCCTCCTTTAAAAGCTCTTTAGGATATAAGCCCAGTAATAACACCGCTGGATCAAAGAGTATTCAGTTTGATAACTTTTTGAGCATAGTTCCAAATCGATCTCCAGAATGGCTGGATGTATTCACAATTCCACCAATAATGGTATACTATTGTCTTAAGAAATTAATGGGATGGTTTCAAAGAAACTCAAGACTTGTGTGAACTGATGCAGTGAACTGAACTAGGACAATAAGTTATTACTGTTAATAAAAAAGATAAAAGATGTTGAGGGGGATGTGGGAAAACTGGGACACTAATGCATTGTTGGTGAAGTTGTGAAATGATCCAACTGTTCTGGAGAACAGTATGAAACTATTACCAAAAGGGCTATAAAATTGTGCATATCCTTTGACCCAACAGTGCCACTATTGGATCTGTATCCCAAAGAGATCATAGAAAAGAATTCACATGTGCAAAAATGTTTGTAGCAGTTCTTTTAGTGGTAGCAAAGAAATGGAAAAGGAGTGGATGCCCATCAATTGGGGAATGGCTGAACAAGTTGTGATGCAATATTATTATTCTATAAAAAATGAACAAGCTGATCATAGAAGGGCGGAAGATTTACATGAACTGATGCTGAACAAAATAAGCAGAATCAGGAACACACTGTATACAATAGCAAGAATCTGCAAGCTATGAAAGGCCTGATTCTTCTCAGAGGTTCAGTGATTCAAAGCAATTCCAATAGACTTTGGACAGAAAATGCCATCTGCATCCACAAAAAGATCTAAATTCAATATAAAACACATACTATGTTCACTGTTTTCTGCTTTTCTCTCTCATGGTTTTTTCCCTTTTGTTCTGATTTTTCTCTCCCAACATGATTCATAAAGCAATGTATATTAAAAATAAACTTACATGGGCAGCTAGGCAGCACAGTGGGTAGAGCACCAGCCTTGAAGTCAGGAGGACCCGAGTTCAAATCTGGTCTCAGACATTTAACACTTCCTAGCTGAGTGACCATGGGCAAGTCACAATTCCAATTGCCTCTGCAAAAAATAAAATAAACTTACAATTTATTTTTTTTTATTTTTTTTTAATTTTATTTTATTTAATAATAACTTTGTATTGACAGAATCCATGCCAGGATAATTTTTACACGACATTATCCCTTGCAATCACTTATGTTTCGTTTTTTCCCCTCCCTCCCTCCTCCCCCCCCCCAAGATGGCAAGCAGTCCTATATATGTTAAATATGTTGCAGTATATCCTAGATACAATACATATTTGCAGAACCGAACAGTTCTCCCGCTGCACAGGGAGAATTGGATTCAGAAGGTAAAAATAACTCGGGAAGAAAATCAAAAATGCAAATAGTTCACATTCATTTCCCAGTATTCCTTCTTTGGGTGTAGCTGTTTCTGTCCATCATTTCTCCAATGAAACTCAGTTAAGTCTCTGTCAGAGAAATCCACTTCCATCAGAATACATCCTCATACAATATCGTTGTCGAAGTGTATAATGATCTCCTGGTTCTGCTCATCTCACTTAGCATCAGTCCATGTAGGTCTCTCCAAGCCTCTCTGTATTCATCCTGCTGGTCATTCCTTACAGAGCAATAATATTCCATAACATTCATATACCACAATTTACCCAGCCATTCTCCAATTGATGGGCATCCATTCATTTTCCAGTTTCTAGCCACTACAAACAGGGCTGCTATAAACATTTTGGCACATACAGGTCCCCTTCCCTTTTTTAGTATCTCTTTGGGGTATAAGCCCAATAGAAACACTGCTGGATCAAAGGGTATGCACAGTTTGATAACTTTTTGGGCATAATTCCAGATTGCTCTCCAGAATGGCTGGATTCGTTCACAACTCCACCAACAATGCATCAGTGTCCCCGTTTTCCCGCATCCCCTCCAACATTCATCATTATTTTTTCCTGTCATCTTAGCCAATCTGACAGGTGTGTAGTGATATCTCAGTTGTCTTAATTTGCATTTCTCTGATCAATAGTGATTTGGAACACTCTTTCATGTGAGTGGTAATAGTTTCAATTTCTTCATCTGAAAATTGTCTGTTCATATCCTTTGACCATTTATCAATTGGAGAATGGCTTGATTTTTTATAAATTTGAGTCAGTTCTCTATATATTTTGGAAATGAGGCCTTTATCAGAACCTTTAATTGTAAAGATGTTTTCCCAGTTTGTTACTTCCCTACTAATCTTGTTTGCATTCGTTCTGTTTGTACAAAGGCTTTTTAATTTGATATAATCAAAATTTTCTATTTTGTGATTGGTAATGGTCTCTAGTTCATCTTTGGTCACAAATTTCTTTCTCCTCCACAAGTCTGAGAGATAAACTATCCTATGTTCTTCTAATTTATTTATAATCTCGTTCTTTATGCCTAGGTCATGGACCCATTTTGATCTTATCTTGGTATGTGGTGTTAAGTGTGGGTCCTTGCCTAATTTCTGCCATACTAATTTCCAATAAACTTACAATTTAAAAAAATTATATTGTTAAAGACAAACACAATGACCAATCACAATTGTAAATAGTTAAAATCTACTTTCTGATAGAAATGAGACCAGTACATGAGATATCCATTCAGACACAGATGTCACATACATGTATTTCTTTTAGATGTGCAGAAATGTTTGGCAGGGGCAGATCCTTAATATTTCCATTCATTGTGAAGGAAGGAAAAAAGGATTTTTGCCAATTGTCAAAAAATAAAAAATAAAGGTATTGAAGAGATATCTGGCTAGGAGACCAATTAGTAGACTATAAATCTGAATGAACAAAGTAAAGGGAAAGTATGAAAAGGCATATAAATAAAACCTTCCAGTGAAAGTAGCAATTCTTTTAACTAGAAGCAAGTGTTTGTGGAAATAGTCATAAGGCTCTGGTAACAGAGAAAGTCAAGTTTTGCCTATCTAGGAGTAACTTTTGGGAGTAAAATGTTGAGGGGAAGGACCCTGCCATTAATATTTGCAACACCTAATATATCATATGATATTAATGTTACCACTAGAGTAGATTCATCAATAAAATTCCCTTAGTGCCTTTGGTGTGCTGCTACACAAGAAAAATATCCAGAGAATTTGGGAGTAGGTAGGGGGTGGGAAGTTTCAGCAGAGGCTGGATATGTATACTTAGATATCGATACTTTTTTTTGCTGAGGCAATTGGAGTTAAGTGACTTGCCCAAGGTCACAAAGGATTAATACTTACACGTGGTATTTTAGATGATACAAAGGCAACTCCTGCTTTCAAAAAACTTACAACACACAAAAGGAAACTGAAAGGGAGGGAGAGCAGGAGAGAAGGTACCCACTGGAGTACACTATGGAGAAATCCAGAGAACTCTCAAAGTAATACAGCCAGGTAAAAGACAAGGAGTCATCTGAGTTGACTTCTCTTTAAATGGAGACTTGGGAGTTCATGGCCCTCCCCTCCATCAGAAGCAATAACAAGCTTCTTGGGGTTTGGTGTCTAAATTGGTCTAGCGTGCCAAAGTAGCTTAGTCAGGAAATATAATTGTGATAACAGATGCCAATAGCCATGGGAATTGATTTGAATACCAAAGGAATGTTGAGAGATACCTTTGGAGACACTGAACTGAAAAGGCAGTCCGTACAAGGCACTGCTCTAAGCACTTACAAATTGTTATCACTGAATTTTCAATCTTTATTTGTAGGCATTTACATGCTTTTTTATTTATTTATTTATTTTTTAATTTAAATTTTATTTTAGTTAACAACTTTGTATTGACAGAATCCATGCCAGGGTAATTTTTTACAACATTATCCCTTGCACTCGCTTGTTTCGGTTTTTCCCCTCCCTCCCTCCCCCCCCCCCCCCCAAGATGGCAAGCACTCCTATATATGATAAATATGTAGGCATTTACATTCTGATGAAGGAATGGCAGAGAAGTTACTGTGAAATGTCTGGGACCAAATTTAAACCTAGCTACCTCCTATTATCATATTGCATAATGATTAAAGATGTACACTGAGAGTATTAGTGACTTTAGAGAGTTCTTTCCATAGCAGCAGAGCAGAAAGTAAATTGTTAATTCTAAGGAGGCAGTATTAAACAACAGATCCCTTTTTTGGGGCACATAATTTCCCCACCCCACCCTGCTTACCTAAAAGGCTCCCAACAAAAATCATTTATACTTTCTAGGAGGAACTGGGCAAAGGAAAAACGACTTTAAAAGAATTTTTAAAATTGTGCCCTTCTAGGCATCACAGGATTCCACTTAACTAAAATAAAATATCATGTCCTGATTTTCTAAAAAATCTAAATACATCCTCTCTCTACACACGTACTATTCTCATTTTACTTATGTCACTTGGTATCCTTTATTATCCAAATTTCCTTGTATTCTTAGGATGAATATCCTAAGGAATAACGATGTCTCCTAGAATAAGTCCATAAAGATGGAAGGATTGGAGGTCATGTTAAAGATGAAGGTTTAAGGATTAAGGCATAGGTAAAGATGAAATTATGTCATGATAACAAACAGCATACTTGAAATTAGAAGTGAATTCATTTATGATGGTGAGAATGAACAGGTCCAAAAATGAATAACAGGCTGTATTATGAAACATTCTGTGGCACTATATTGTATTTCAAGAACATTGTTATAACATTTCATCCATCCAGACTTCCACTTTCCTTCCCTCTTCCCAGTCTACTTTCTTTAGTTGACCAGTTTAGATTTGTTTATTCTCACTTCCTTAGCCTGTAAACTGCATTACAATCCCAACCATCACCTTATACATTTATGTGAAAATAGAGGCCATCTACTATAAGATATTGTTCATAGCCCTGTGACATTCCCCCATTCTTTATTCCATATTCAAGTTGCCTATGGAGGGCCTGAACTGTCCCAGTGAAAAATGATGCCCTGCATGTAGGCTGCACCCACTGATTACCTCCCTCCTCCCTTTCCTTATAAAATCCTCACCAGCCTACCATCTCTGAAAGCTATCATATCTGCCCCTTCTTGCATAAGAGGTAAAAACCTGTGATTTGTTATACCCATTTTCAATTTCTCACTCAAAATATTACTGTATAAAGTAGCATCTGAACAAACTCTGACATTTCCAAAGTCACAAAGTCCTGACAAATCTGATCACATTTTCCTCTCAGGCTCCTCACCCTTTTCTGCAACAACTGTTCTCAATACTCCTAGTCAATTGCTCCATTACAGAATGGACCACAACATCCCTTAGTTGTAGATGCATACCTGGGCTATCTCTCTTGGAGATATCCTCAGTTCAGCAAGCTGTATTTAAGTCGAGGATTCCCAGAGCTAGTTTCCGGAGCAAAAGCTCCTCATCATCTTGAATGGATGCTCCAGAGAGCTCAAAACCAACATGTACACTGTGACTCATTCTTACTCTAAAATCCTTTCTCTTTATGTTTCTCAGGTTTATGATCATGACATCAACTATGAGTCATCCCACAATAATGCAAATGTTTTTCTTTTTGTAGTTCCCATCTTGCTTCATATCCTAAGAGGTCTATCTCCTTACTCTAATCAATCAAACAGCTTTTGGGAAAGTAAATAACTCCCTTATTCTAATTCCAATTCTCCTACTTAGCATTTTAAAAAGGCTGTAACCTGACCCCAACTCATCTTTCTTTTCAATACTTCCAACACATTCCAGTCTACATCAACTAATTTCTCAGATATCTTAGTGATTATGCACCACATATTCCCCCCTCAACACTATCTTTTGAGTATTTAAGTCTTATGTCTTTCCCATTCTAAAAAATTGCAGCAGTTAGGGAAAACTCTTACACTTTTGTGCTCAATGGCTACTTTAATTTTTGGCATATTTGATAGAAATATTCCCTTTCTCTAAAAGGGTTAATGTCCCTTTTTAATTCACATTTTGTAGAAAGGTTTCACAATATAGCCATCGAATTTGGAGCAAAAGAGTAGTTCTCTATGGGGATTATATCAGGTAGTCTTAGTACTTAAGACTTCTATCTTCCTAACTACCAAGGGTCTTTGTGACCCAAATGGAAATTTTAGAGGCATTTAATAACAGCACTGTCTCATTACAATCTTCACAAACTAGGGATCCGGGATCCAAGAAATGAGAAAGGGACAAAAAGTGATATCTTGGACCATTGCACAGCTATGAACCACACAGATCATCATTATGGCAGTTCAGCAGTTATTCATCCTGCTCTAGATTCAGCTAAGTCAAAAGGGAGCCAATTTTACTAACATATTAAGCTTCACAACAACTAGAATTCTCAAAAACTTAACAATCCAAGTCAATTATTGAGTTCAATTAAATTGCAAATTACTTTTGAATGCTACTGAGCTCTTATGTAACATTTGAGGTCATAACCTTTAATATATCACCTTGTGTCAAAATATATGCTTGATATGGCTACATAAAGGCAAATGGAAACGTTAAAAATACTCAAAATTATCACCTGATAGTAACCAATCTAATCTACTCGGCCCTCCCCCCACTCTTCCAAGCCCCTATTTCCAAAAGTGTCCAACGTCACCAACTCCATAACCACCATCCTTCCCCATTTGGCTTCATGTATCTTACCTTCTTTACAAGAAGCCCATCTAAGAGCTTCTGGTCAAGCAATCACAAGTCCAAGATAGCTTAGGCACTAAAATCTTCATAATTACTATTAATAATTAATATGTAAAACAAACTGAGTATTTCACTGTCAAAGAGTCAGTACTTAACATTTCATAAAATCTCCCAGCTATCCAAGCACAAATCTTATAACAGCCTTCCAACCATTTATCAAGTTTGATTCTCTCACCTGTTGTTGGTTTAACTACATTCTTTAGAAAACTTTCCAGAGTAGGCTGTGCCAAAGACACAAATATTTTTATACAGATTTACAATCCCCCTAACCCACAGATACACCAGGCACAACATAGGGTAGACCAGCCATTTTATTTTCCTCTGATTGGTTCAGGCATGTTGATGGGCAGATATCTCTTTACATGGGCTTTGGAGGGGGTCTGGGGGCAGCACCCTAGAAAAATAAAAGAGAGTTTGTGAGCAACATGGGGAAAATGTTACCCCTAGAATTTCCCTATTGTGGAAAGCAGAAATAGACCTTTCAGGACCTCAATAGGGGAAAAAATGTTACATAGGGTAAATAATGCTTATATACTGGTCAAGAATTGGTTAACTGAAAAATACCTACCATCAGAAGGTATTATCACGAGATTAAAAAAAAAAAAAGTACCCATATTCTTTTATATACAGTCTAGTTTGAACCAAGTTTGTTTTCATTTTTTTTAATGTCCCCTCTTGGACTACCCTCTCTGAGCAGGAACCTTTCCCTACTAAAACCTCTAATTGCAAGCCATCCCAACAGCCTACTCCCTCTCCTCTCACTCCCATTAAGAGACTTACAGCAGGTCTGAAGCGGGGTGGGGGTGTCCGATCCTTTCGTGCCTCCCGGGACCGATTCCTCACTACTTTGCTGTGGATCGCGCAGCTCACACAGTAATGTAGTTTCACGTACAGTTTGGGCAGCACATAGGCTGGTAAAAGAACAAATGTTAGCACCCTCCGGAGGTTATCAGGGTCTCCAATGTACACACTAATCGTATTTAAAACGCCAAGTCAGTAAAAGGGGCTTTAGATAGAAATCTGACCAGTTCCGGCATTAACTGGCCAAATGAGTGTAAATAGCCACACGAATTATCTTAGCCTTTACAAGATGTAAGGTTGCTAGCTGTAGACTAACTTGGAAAAAATGGCGCCTACTCCCAACTTTCCTTTGCTCCTTTAAAAAAAAAAGCCAAAAACCTGACCGGGCCTGACACCATTACAACTTCAGGGCTCTTTTCATTTCCCCTGCACTCAACTGTCCCCGCCTTTATAAAATGGTGAAAGGCCCTTAGGAAGTTTCGGATTAGTCGTTCGGGGGGCGCACCCAGCAGGGCTTACAGTCGAAAACGCTGGCCTCGGAGATGTCCCTGACTGCCGCCGCTTCCACGATGTTGCGGATCACGAATTTCTTGATGGCCTTATCCTTGGGAACGCAGCGGGCACAGTTGGTGCAGCGGATGGGCTGCACGTGGCCGCGGCCCTTCTTGGCGCGTCCGTTATTTCTCCTCTTCTTGGTCTGAAGCAATGGAGGGACAGAGTCACACAGACCCGCCAAGGTTCCTCCTCAGACATTTACCTTCTCCTCCGTAACACTACCCAAGCTCACTCCAATCTCCGGGCCCAGCGTCTTTATGCCTTGGGCCCGCCAGGGTCCGGCCTTCCCATCCTTTCTCCCTAGTCCAACGTACTATCTCGTCGGCCTGAGCCCGGTGTCACCATTCCCCTTTTCACGGGCTCGGGGTCTTCCCCATCCCCCCCACTCCGATACTTTCCCCAAAGTCAGAGACCACCCCCCCCCCCCCCCAAGCCCACGTTGTTTCCTCACCATCTTGGAAGCCGGGAGAAGAAAAAGGATCCGGCTTAGCGTCCGTCCTTCTTATATATCCAGAGATCCATGCGCCAACACATGCGCGCAGACAAAGTTTATCATCAGAAGATAAACCAATCCCAGGATTCACTCAACAAAAGGCCTTACTCCTTAAGAGACCAATCCCTTAAGTTCAAAGAGATTTCTGGTGTTGTTTTCGTCTTAGAGAAAGAACCCCGAGGGACTGTTTTCGTTACTCGTGGAAGAATACATGTAAAACTACTTTCCCAAGAGGCTCCTCGAAGCTTTGACTTTCCCAGAAGCGCTTGCTGGGAAGTATAACCGGTCAGCTGTAGTGTCTCAGGGCACGCCGGGAGTTGTAGTCCGCTGGCTAAATTAAGTCAACATGAAAGATTGCCTTTTGGGAATTGTAGTTTGAATGAGCAGGTAAGCCTACATGTGCGATTGAGGGATGTAGTTCAGAGGTGACCCTTGGGCCTCTCCTCTCTCATCCCCTCCCCAAACCTTATCTTCCATATGCTGCATTTCTGTTCCCTCAATCTTTCATCGTGGTCTCAGTATCCTTTTAAGAATGGAGACAGAAAGGCGAACGATGAAAAAGCTATTCCCCACTCCCACCATAGGAAAAAAAACTCCCTTACTAATATATATTAATGTCAGGGGCTCCCTCTTACTCCCAGGATGAAATAGAAAAATTCTCCTTTGACAGCTTGGTCCCCTTATTCCATTCGAGTTTTCTTCCAAAACTCTTTTCCTCCTTCCTCTCCTCCTTCTCTACGATTCACTTCTCCTTAGGGCCTAGACTTGATACAGCTGAGCTGAGGCATTTGACCCGAAGCGTGGACCCCCCTCCTGGGTTCAGTGGAAGCTTTCAGCAGCTGCTTCCTGGCCCCGCTGTGCCGGACTGTCTGCGGTAGCTAGCCTATTACTCGGTGAAGTCCCATGCTTTCTCTCTTCCCGCTCTGAGGCAGAAAAGAAGTCTCTTCTGATAGCAATCCAGGAATGAATAGTTCTCTCCAATTCCCATTCCAGGATTTAAAAACTCTTGATTGTGCCAGAGCCCATCCTGACATTTAAAGTCAATCTCTCAAGCTGTAGCAGTTTCCTTTGGGTAGTATTTCTTGCTTAGTCTCTCCCAAAACTCTTGATACATAGACCAAACTGCTTATTATCGAAGGACAAACATATCAATAAAGTCTTTTTCCTCCTCTCCAGAACAGCAAAGCAGGGGAAGTTTGAAAAGACAGGCGGTGTTAAATTACTCATGTTTATTTATAACAGACCTTCAGCCAGTACAGTACAAAACTTACAGTAGTATATTCTTCCTTACACAAATATTTACTTACAATATATTACAGATACAAAACGCTTCGCAGTTAAGTCTCAAAAGCAAGTTTGACTCCCCTTAAGAAGGGAAAGAACTCTCAAAAAAAAAAAAAGGAAGGGGGACCCAGAAGAGGAGAGAGGACAAGAATCAAGAAAGACACCAAGTCTAGGATGCAAATGAAAACCCTGGGAAAGAGGACAGAGTTGGTATTGCACTTTATTCTTTTTTTCTTTTTTTGTTTTGTCCATCATAATGTCTGATTAAAAATATATATATATATAATATGTACACAAGGAAAGAAGCTGCTAGGAGTGTTACAAAAATCCCTCCACAGCTTGGAGACAAGACATGGAAAAAAAAACCCAAAAGTTTGGAAAAGTATCTGTTTAGAAAGGGTTTTGTTGTTGTTTTTGAATTTGTTAGAAAACACCTCTTTCTTCCACATAAAGTTTCAGGGTTTTTTTTCCCCCTTTTTTTCCTTCTTTTTTTTTTTAATTTTAATTTTTTACAAAAGGAGCCGGGAGGAGGGGTAAGCACATTTGAGGTCCCAGAGCCAAGGAGACTCTGGGGAAGTAGGGTTTTGTCCTTAAGACCCTGGTTAAAGTGCAGTGATGATCTGGAAAATGATGGAGTCCCCTTCTTCCCCTACTTAAGAATCTTATCTTGCTCCCAGCCCCCACGTCTCCACTCTCCTGGGCATAGCAATAGCCTCAGAACATGATATTTTTGTTTGTTTTCTTTTGAATTTTTAGGGGTAAGAGGACCACAGGTTTGCCAGAGTAGAATGGGGAAAGGATGTGGGTAGGACCGTAAGGCTCTGATCTCCCTGGAAGGAATAGTCCCTATGGGGAGTCACTATCACAAGCAGAATACTGTAGTAGTTCCCAGTTAAGAAAGGGGAGGAAGTAGAAAGGGGCTCAATGTCCAAATCTGCTCTGCAAAAGTAGAGTAGGGAGGTAGGAGAACAGTGTCCTGCTAGAAATAAATTTCCCTTACAGATCCTTCCATCCTTCTCCTCTACTCCTGTCTTTGTTCCCCTACCTCCCACCTCCCTGACCTTGGCAGCATCTGTTTATTGCTACATTGTCCAGGAGGAACAGATATTTCCTTCACAATGATGCTCCACTCTACACCTCTCTGGGTCTTATCAAGGAGACCTCAAGGTAGAAGAGGAGAAAACTGTTTTAGGATCTCTTCCCCACATGGGGATGAGACAGATTCCTCTCAAAGGCCCAAGCACCACAATCCTGGGTTCTGTTCCCCCAGCCAACCCTGCAGCATCCTTCCCTGGGGACCACAAGAGATCCCTGAAGAAGGAGAAAAGGGAGAAGAGGCAGAAGAGGCAGAAGAGGCAATGAGGAAAGGTTGTGGAAAGAAGAGTGGGAGTTGGAGGAGAAAGGTGAGAGGAAAGAGAGAAGGACCAAGTGTTGCAACTTGTGAGGTGGTTGTGTTATATTTTTTTTTGTTTTTTGTTTTTTTTGTTTTTTGTTTTGTTTTGTTTTTGTTTTTCTTTAACATAGAAAAAAAAAAAACAGCCTTTGGTTTGAACCTCAAGGAAGCAAGAGAGCCAGGTGGCTGTGGCCCTGGGCTGGGACTCCATGTACATAGAGATGCTTCCCCTTCCCAGGGGCCTTCACCTATCTCCCAGACCAACAAGAACAGCCAAGCATGCTTCAGGAACCAGGAGGGAAGTGAATCCCTCCTTCCCTGCTTCCTTGGCACCGGGCATGAAGGAGGCAGTGAAGCAAGCCCTTGGTCCAGATGTGCTGGATCTACTCTCCCTGGGGCAGGGATAGGGTAGGGGCAGGGGCACATGCCCACCCTGCAATCATTTTTGGTTATATTGAAATAATTAAAAGTGAGGAAAGAAACTTCCCATTCTTATGACCACTGACCCTGAGGATGGAACCTCAGAGTCAAGAATGGGATGGTAATCCCTGCTGGGAAGGGGTGAAGGCAGCAAGACTGAAGGACTGGGTCTTCTCCTTGTGTTTAGGCAGCAATAGACTTAACTAGTTTTTCATATGGTGGGAAAGCCCCTGAGTGCCTAGAGAGGTTTCTGGGGTGAAGGAGTCAATTAAAGAAGTATTGAAAGGAAGAGAAGAAACTTTTTTCTCCTTGTCCCCTAGTTCTAATTTGGTGGAGGACCTTTTACTCCCCAATGCTTTAGAGACAGAAAAAGGTGCAGACCCAGCTTTCACCCCCTGAGGATATCAAATTGGAGGAAAGCCCCCACCGAGCACACAGACTGGTTGGAGGACCAGAACAGCCCCTATGAGGTTGAAGGGAGAGGACCATCACATCCTAGTGGGAGACCCAGAGTGCAAATGCAGGCTTCAGAGTATTCATATTATTAGGGGAACAAGTGAGAGGATTCTGAGCCTCACAGTGCCCTGGAGTGAACTGTCAACCCTCTTCTCCCCCCTAAGTGGGAGAATCTTTCATTCATTCATTCAAGAACAGTGCAAGCTGCCCAAGGTGAGAGGGCAGAGAGGTATGGAGTGCCAGAGTAGGGGTGTCCCAGAGAGGAGAGATAATGCCACAGAGCTATGGTGGGGCCAGGAGGCACCGGCACCGGAACTGAGGAATCTGGCAGTGTAAGTGAGGGGTAAGGATCAGGGACAGTAGGAGGCCAATGCCCCTCCAAACACTAGAGAGCTTCCCACCCCATTGTCCTAGGGAAGTGGAGGAAGCAGGGATAGAAAGGGAAATTAGGCTTGGGCTGGAAAAGAGAATTAGGGTGAAGAATGGCAGCTCTCTGATAGACTTTTCCTATAGAGGGCAAGAACCCTCTTACTAAATAACTTAGTGTGAATATGGGAAGTCATAGGGGTTGGGAAAAAAAAGGACTAATAAAAACAGAAGACCTGTTTCATCACAATGCTTAAATAAATCAGCTTGGCAACTGGCATAAAGAAGAGGGTAGAAATGGCGAGGAGTCAAGTGTAAAATCAAGCAGCCAGGGATTATATCTGTGTGACAGGCTACAAAAGCAAAACTTAGTCAGGTTGCAAAATGGACAGCGGAGGCAGGGGTAAGAGAGGAGGGGTGGACACCTCTGAAGATAGGGGTAAAAGACAGGAAGGACTGGGTTGGAGGGAAGGCCAGACATCACTAGCCCACCTTGTGTTCCCCTCGGACAATGTGGGAGGAGAACTCGTACCGGTCCTGGCTGTGGTAGCCACAGATGTTGCACTCAAAAGGGTCCCTGAAGCCATGGCAGCCCATGTGGATGGTGAACATGACGTGGTCCAGGAAGAGGATTCGGCAGTGCTCACATTTGAAGGCCTTCACTGGCTCTCCGTCCTCACCTACCACCCGTAGCACATCCTTGGCAGGGCCAGGAGCACTCCGGGGGAGCCCTTCCTGCAGCTTGGGGTCCTCTTTGGCGTAGGCAGGGCTGGGCCGGCTCCCCATAACCAGAGCAGGGGCTGACTGATTTGAGGGACACTGAGGAGTTGTTACAACCCCTCCACCCCGCTCCTCATGGTTGCTCTCTGTGTCTGTAGAGTCCTGGCAACCATTGCTGGGGGAAACCCCAGGGTCAGCTAGAGGACCCCGAGCCCGGTAGAGGAGGGGGCCCCCATCAGCCAGGTCCTCATGCCCCTCACTGGCTTCCCGAGTTCCAGGCAGCTCTAGTCGGCCAGGGAGGGGCTGCATCTGGGTATAGACAGAACTTATGACTGGTGTGAGCTCTGAAATGCAATTGGCAGGTGGAAGGCGAAGTGGGCGCAGGTGCTCTGCGCCCACAAAGGCTAGTGAGCCAAAGCCAGGCTCCAAACCATGGTGTGCAACCAGCTCCACATCTTTCTCATAGCCACCTGAATTCATGTCAAAGGGGAGATCGGAGAGGCTAAAGCGCATCTGCTTCTCACCTGCAAGGAAGGAGAAAGCACTTGAGCTCCCAAATCAGAGAACATCCCAAGAGTGGCATTTCTTTGTGGGCTATTTGAGTGTTCTATTCAGGCCCATGGAGGCCCACTTCTAGTTCTGCCATCCATGAGAGTTCAGGATCTTAATTGGGGTCCTTATTCAAACCAGAGTCTAGGATCTTAAGTTAGGGATGTTAGTGTAGATTATTTTCTAAGATCAAAGGACCATGTCATCTACATCAAGAAGGACCACGGGAGATCATATTGTCCAACTCCCTCCTTTAAGAGAAGATAAGGAAACAAAGGTATGAAGAAGTGAGGTGGCCATGGGAGTGGGCAGCCATGATCTGCCTCCCTCTTTCTGAGGTCTGTGGGGGGCCAGGATATAGATGGACTGTCTCTGCTTCCTGTCAAAGGCTCCAGGGAAGGAGAATCAGATTCCTGACTGCTGAGATCCTTCCAGTGAAGTCCGACTTCCTTCTTTCTTGTTCTAGCTGTAATGTTTTTTTCTCTTTTTTCCACCTACAGCAGCTAAAGACATGGATTCTTTCTAGGCAGCTCTGCTCCCAGGGCAGCTGTGTTTAGGGAAGTACATTAGGGAAAGGGGGAGGGGACAGTGTCCAAAGATGAAACCATTAATCCATATAGAAAGATCCCTGTGGGTCTCATGCTGACTGGGAAAACTACATATTAATATCATCTTGGTTTTAGTATATTGTTATTTATTGTGTAAATATTTCCCAGTTACATTTTAATCTGTGTCTCAGGCCTCTGAGGATTTGATACCTCTGGCACAGTGGAAAATGTGCTAGGATTGGCAGGGGGGAGGTGTCATCAGGAAGAGCCGAGTTCAAGTCATGCCTCAGACACTTCCTAATTGTGTGACCCCAAACAAGACATTTATCTTCAAAATCTGTTTCCTCATTTGCAAAATGGTGATAATAATCATCCTTCATTGGAAGGGTGGAGGGAACCAGATGAGATAAGAGTTGTCAAATGATTTGCAAACATTGGGACTGGGTCTTGTGATTTTATTGGTACAGGGACCTTCCAAGTGAGGAAGCTCCCCCTACCAATGCAGGTCTTCCTTATTCAGTGCTCTGCAGCTCGTAATCTGAGAGGGCTTCCTGCAGCACTGAGAAATCAAGGACCCACCCAGAATCAGACTTAGTTTGTCCCTGAGGCAAGCCTTGGAACCAAGACTTCCAGACACTAAGCCTGGCTCTATTCACTGTGCTATCTAAATATGGCCACCTTAGCAGCAGAGCTGGTTGAAAGTCTGTACTTAGAGCTGGTATAGAGGGAAAAGGAAGAAAGACCCAGCTATAGCAGGTACTTTAGCCATGATTCCATGCAAACCCTCAAACACTGTATAGTTGTTTTTTTATTATCTCAGGTTCCAACAATTCAGAAGGGCTTTGACTACAGAGAACTATTCCCTAACATTTCTACAAACCTTCCCCCACCCTTTTCACTCATTTGAGTGTCTTACCCACAAACTTCTGGGGGGTAGAGCGCTTGCGTTTGGTGAGGCTGTTGGCCAGACGGTCGATAAAAGTCGGCCGCTCAGAAGATGAGTGTAGTAGCATGGAATCTGGCACCATCTCTAGGTCACGCATGTCATCACCTGGAGGAGATGTGGGAGAAGGAAGGGAGGAAAGAGGATCAGTCTGGGACAGGAAAGGACAGGGGCAGCCTGCTTCAGGGAACTTTTAAAGACCAGAAAAAGACAGTGACCAAAATATATAAATGCCCTGTCTCTAGAAGTTATCAGTGTTTTGCTTGCCATCATCTAAAATTCATTCTCTCAATATTTTCAGTATTTTGTCCTTTCCCTTTTTTTCCTCCAGTACTTTTGTAGATATTTATATAGAGGAGCATGGATTCAGGGACGAAAGATGTATTAGAGATCATTTTGCCCAATGTAGTTTGCACTCATCTTCTATCTAGATTTTATCTGTCTCCTTTATTAGATTAAGGGTAAGGATTGTGTCTCCTTCCTCTAGTTCAGGGGTTCTTAACTGGGGGTCTATGATCTTATGTTTAAAAAGGTTTTGATCACTATAATTTAATAAAATTGATTTCCTTTGTAGTCTTATATTATGTTGTATATTTAAAGGCATTCTCCTGCAAAAGGGTTCATGGGTTTTACCAATCATTTCCCAAAGGGCCCAGGGCACAAAATAGGTATCCTCTGGCTCTCTCATTGCACCTAATACCCAGAAAGCTCTGCACATAAGTTGGGATGTTGGTGACCTGGTATCTTCCCTGATGTGATCACCCTTGCCTCACTAACCAGCATCTTCCTTTCTTCCTGCCTTTCTTAGCTTTTCCTACACCCTACCTGGTGCTCCAGTTAGGGCCTGAGCTTCAGTGCTGAGAGACTGCAGGTAGTTATGACACCGTTCCTTGTGTTCCTCCAGCGTACTCTGCTGCTTGTAGCTCCGGCCGCAGTAGTTGCACTTGTACGGTTTGCCCACCGTTGGGGAGGAGACTAGGGGTTGGGGTGAGATGGAGAAGAAAAAGTACTAGGGTCATTTATGATCCACAGAAAAGCAAAAGAATAAACCCTCAATATCTGGCGTTCAGAGGACCCTAAATTTGACTTCAAAGCTTTACTCTTTCACCTGCTACAGGCAAATACATGCCTAGGAACTAATAATAATAATAGGAGAGCAGGAAGAGAGAGAAGGGACCCTTTTGCCAATTAGCATAGGATTGGAGCTGCCGGCCAGCTGCTGCTGTTGGGAGAACAGGGACAAAGTCCCCTGGTAGGCAGGCTGGCCACACCCCAGGGCATCAGAACCTGGGCCCCAGGCTGTGGTTTAACCTTTCTATAGGGCGGATGGTTGAAAGCGGCTGTTTATCAGAAAAGGGGATTTCTCACTTACGCACCTTTGGCTTTTGTTGAGGGGGAAATGTTGGGCTGCTGGCAATGAACTAAAAGCCCTCAGGACTTATGTGGGGTGTCAAGGGGGAGTTAGCCCCCCCCTCCATGCCATTCCTAGTTTTGACTTCCATTTCTAGACTGAGTTTTCTGTACATTATTTTTCTATTTCTGAATACTGATCCCCTCCTGAAATGCATCAAGAATATGTGTCCTTCATAGATACTGAAGTTGAATTGGGAAGGGATAAAAAGAGAATTCGGGATTTAAAAGAAAAGCACAAAGAAGAAAAAGAAGGTGAAAAAAAGAACATGATTCTTCACCCCATGAGAAACTATATAGTTACTCTGATTAGTTTTCTTTTTAAAGGCTAGATATTAACATTCTTAGGGGATAGGTAAAAGGAATTTGGTGACAGGTATTAGAGTTTCCATTAAAGAGGCAGCATGGTATAACAGAAAGCTGACTTCAGTTTTCAAGAAGACCCCTCACACATGGTTGTGTGACCCTGGACAAGTCATTTAATCCTTCGATTCCTTAGGCAATTTTCTAAGACTACACTGTAGAATATGTGCCAAGCTGCATTGGTAAACCTGAAAAGGTAATCTTACCTGAGACTCCCTATGTCACTGAAATTCTAGGTCTAGACTCTATCCTTAAAGAGAACATGAGGGAGCTTGGAGCTGAAGGAAAAGGGTGGGGAAAAGGAAAAGGGTGTGTGAGTAGGGGGAGGAAGTTTATATAAGAAATCGTGAACGTTTTGTTATTGCATGTAATGAAATGTTACTGTGCTGTAATAAATGATGAATAGGAAGAATGCAGGTAAGCATGGAAAGCCTTTCATGAACAGAGGCAAAGCCAAGGAAGCAGAGCCAGGAAAGCAATACACACAACTACATCACTGTAAACAGAAAGCATTGCCACTACAGAAGGGGGCCCAAGAGGATATGTGGCTGATTCCTCTATAAAGGTCATCAGGAAGCCAGGAGAAAGCATCGCTAGGAGGGTGGGTCTCCCCCACAATGAGGGAAAAGGGGCTGTCTCAGGTCTGCAGCTATTCTGCAGGGATGAGATGAAAACCATCCCTGAGACGGCCCCTGGTTTCTCCATTCAGGCCAATGGCAACCTGCTCAGGCCTTGGGAAGAACCACCTTTTTGGTTGTTGTGAGGGTTGAGAAGGCACAGTTCCACAGAGGTGGACTCTGTCTAACATCTGTTTCTGCTCTTGCTCATCAGTCACACATCTCCCAAGAAAAAATGTCTCCACACCTACCCAGCCCGTCCCACCTCTGCAGTGAGTAGTCCCTAAGCCTAGAGCCCAAACAACCTGTTTCAAACCAGCAGGGGGAGGCTCTCCACTCCTTCTTCCCATTTCAAATCTAAGCCCCACTCACTTCTAAGTGCAGACCTCCCTGGGTGGGAGAAATACACAGGACCTGAGGGGCAAAGGGTAACTGCTTGGTATCTGTGTAGCAGATGGATTAGAAAGTTAGGTAGGGGACTATTTTGTCTATAGCTGCTGCCCCAACCCTGGAGTGAAAAGGTCCCACCCAACTCTGAAGAAGAGCTCTGAAGAGTCAGAGGTCTGAGGAAAGAACAAGGAAGAAGCGGTTGGGTTGGCGAAATGATAAACTTATTTCTCTCATATCCCTCTTAACCCCATGAATTTTAGAAGACAGAACATCAGGAAGAGTTTTCAGAGAGAAGCTCCCCAGAAGCTTCTCAACAGCTCTTTGGTCTTCTGTGTACACCACGAGCCCCACACTAAATGAGGAGGCTGGGAAGTGCAGCCTGCTCCCTGGATTCACACACTACCAAGCATCTCTCTCTAGGCTGGGCTGGCCAGTAACATTACTTTGGCCGCCATCAATTTATTCCAGATCCTGAGCCCTTGCCACCCTCTGGCCCTGCACTTGACCTAAGGAGAGGGAAGAGGCAGAAGTTTATAGGTAGATTACCTGCTCTCTTTTCCTTCCAAACTAGGAGGACCTTTATGGGAAACAGGAAAGAATGGAGGAGAAAGTCTAGAAATCATTCCTACATCCCGAGTCAATGTCTAAAGAACCAAAGGGTGGGCCTCTTAATACCTGTGGGACTTAAGAGTTGGAACAGGTGGGGTGGGAGGATGGGTTTCCCCCAGGGCTCAGAAGTGGGGATGTAATGGGGAACAGATGGCTCTGGCACCAGAGAGGATGACAGCTAAGAGACACCACCATTGCCTCCTATTCCCCTTTGCTCCTCTGCTTAGTTCATGGTAGACATTAAATGTCTTGCCAAATATTCCCTGAAAATTCCCAAAAGGGCTCTGTGGATCAGAAGGTAAGGGCAAAGATACAAGGCACCATCAATTTAGTAAATGTTAAGGTTTTAGGTTTGCTTTTTTTCAAGCTTTGCTACTTTCTCTCTCCCCCAACTAAATTATTGGCTCTCTAAAAACAAAGAGCAAACTTCCTATTTCTTTTGTATGGCTGGGATTTCATGTTATTTGACTGAGCCATAGGGCCTTGTGTGGGGTAGGACTGGAGCTAGAGGAGAGTAGGTAGTTCCAAGATGCAACCCTCCCTCCCTTTACTCCCCTCTCTGTGGCTCACTGACCGGAGTGGGTGCGGAGGTGGCCAGTGAGAGCGTCTCGCCGGCGGCAGGCATAGTTGCAGAAGGGGCATTTGAAGGGCTTCTCCCCTGAGTGCAGCTTGATGTGGCGCAGCAGGTTCCCCTTCTGGGTGAATGAGGCACCACACTGGTTGCAGTGGAAGGGCCTCTCACCTGCAAGGGAGACAGACCCCAGAGGGGAGGGGAGGGAGAGGGTTTTTAAGGCCAGACTCGACCCCCCACCTAACTGGCTCAGAACACTTTTCTAATAGGCAAGGTGGGTCTATGGTGCCAGGCAGGACTGTGCCTTAGGAATTCCTGCTTTATCTAATTACTTCTTGGGAGAGTCTCTCTCAGGGCATTAATAGTGTAATGGTGCAGGGATAGGTGCCAGGCATTTATGGGAGGGAGGGGGAGAGGCAGTCCAGTGTGTCTCTCCAAGAGCATTGGCACAAGATGGCCTTTTGGCTTTAATCAATGTCTGAGCTCCAAATTACCTCCTCTGTCTTAGAAGCCAGGGGGGAAGCATTGAAGTGAAGGCATATGTCCATTTCTGGAGAAGAGATTAATGGAGGTGGGGGAGGGGAAATAGAAGGGAGAACGGGAGCACGGAGGCCCTAGGAAGGGTTGTAAGAATCAGAAACAGTACCCAGGAATCCCAATCTTAGCTTATCCTAGGACACCCTTTGAGGTCTCAACACAGGACCTCCCCCAAACCTCATGGGAACAATTCTTATCACCACCTTCTCATTGTGATAAATGAGATAGGTACCACAAAGGAGCAAGGGAGGCTGGGAGCCCAAGTTCCCCTTTCTGCCAGTTTGAAATAAGTCATGGGAAAGCTTGTTCTTTTCTTGCCTCGACCTCACCCCTCACTGTGGCTTCCTCTAGTACCCTTCCTGATCAATGCTTTCCCCCCTTCTCCCAATAACTCCTTAGCTATTTCACAGGTATCATTTATGAAAATATCCCAAGAAACACTCTCCCTTTCCCACTTGCAATCCCACTCCAAAGACTATCCCAGAAGCCCCATTTCTGCTCACCTGTGTGACTGCGCTTATGTACCATAAGTACATTGGGCCCGATGCAGACCATACCACAGATGTCACACTTGAGCTTGCCGTTGGGCAGTCGGATGCCACCAGGGGAGTGAGGCTCTGGGCCGCTCCCATCACAATAACCCAGGGGCTCAGACAATGAGTCTTCTACAATCACACTGTCCTCCTTTTCCAGAAGCCGATCATCTGGCCCCAGCAGTCGGCTTGACTCTTCATCACTGTACATCTCCACCTTGATGGAATTACCTGAGAGATGAACATTTTGTTAGGACAAGGAAAAGCAAAGAGGAACAATTTAGGTCCAGTACAGAAGAAATTGGTCAGATTTTTGAGAATTCAAGAAGCATCAGTATCCAGTATCGAGTATACAGTGGCCATGGTGAGGAGCAATTGGTCCTGCTGAGGCCAGGAATATCTTTTTCTGTACAATCCACCCACTGGGAAATTAAGCTTCAAGAATAAAAAGATTGGGAGTTGGTAAGATGTCTTCTCTTACAAGGAGAAGAAAAAATGTGTGTGTGTGTGTATGTGTCTGTTAAAGAAGATGGAATTCCTTTCAACAACTTTTCTATCATTAAGCAAGATGTCTGATTCAGCCCTAGGCAAAAAGCCAATCAGAGACATTGGTAGCAAGAAGGGCTTAGCAGGATTTGGTGAGGGCCAGGGGAAGGTGTAGGTGGACTGGAGAGCAAGGGAGGAAAGAAATATAGGTGGAAGACATATATGACCCAGTTTATCCTCCCACCCTCTACCCATTCCTCTTCTCAATAAAGCTAAAGGTAGGGAGGGTAAAAGAGCTGTCTGTGGGAGAAAGAGCTTTGACTTTGGCTCTGACCTACATTCCTGACTATTCCAATCATTTAGAGAATGTCAGAGATCCAACGCCAGTTGAGGAGGGGAAGTAACAAGGACTCCACCTGAACAGGACAGTGAGGGTGAACAGGGAGGGCCCTCCACCCTCTACCAACTTCCCAACATCTCATCACCATCTCTATTTGTCTAATAGAATCAAGAAGTTTCTTCAGCACTTAAACATGTTCTAGTTCCCTAATCATTGTGTACATCTTCCACCCCTCATCTATACTGAGTTTAACTTCATTTTTTCTTAACTGTGACTAATCATTCTCCTTTCAGAAACCAGGGGAACCAAGGACACTGGGCTCCCCAATGCTCTTAAAGAGTTATAGAAGTCAGAAAAAGATAATAGGGAAATAGTCTCTAACAAAAAGAAAAATAGAACTGAATACAAATGGCAATGTTTGATACAGGGATGTGACTAGAGTTGGGGTGGGAATGAAGAGCTGATACTTACCACTAAGCGAACAGATGGGTGAAGAGTGCTGGCTATTTGGTGTGCTCACAGTGGGCCCCACTGGGGCCCCACCGAACTCCTTCTCCAGAGATGAGTCCCCACTACCTTGGGGAGACAAAGTAGAACACGGTTAACGGGGGAAGCTAGAGGAATATCACCCAGCACTCGGTGTGTCCTCTTGTCCCTCAGCACTGAGAAGAGAGCCACATGTGTACCTTTCAGACCTCAGGGGAACAGGATGATTGGGGCCCTTTCTACCTCACTTTATAAGGTTGAGGGGAAGAACAGCATCATCAATTGACACCCACAGGAAGCGAAGTGGGACTGCGGCTTGGAGAGCTGAGGAAAGGAGACAAATAGGGGCCTCAGGAGGGAGACATTTTCTTGGGAATGTCTCCCCCGATAGATCCCAAAGGTACCTCCTGGCTCTTCTGGGAAGACCAGCTATAGGGTTCTCTAGCTACTTCCACATATATTACCCAGTCATGAGAAGTCATCTTAAAGGAGGTGATGGGCAGGCAGACCACCTCTTAGGTGAGGACTAAAAATTCTGTCTTTCTTAAGCCACAGACTCATCTTTGGATTCCCAAACCTCAATTCTAAAACTTGTCTCTTCCAGGATGTCTTCCTTTTATGAGAGACTCTACCCGATTCTGCTCACTTCTCAGCTAGTGTCCCTTAAGCACTTGCACACTCACTTTGTACTATGGTCTACTGGTTTGGATTTGCTGATTGATATATTGCTTTATACAAATATTCTTTAGTCTCATGTGTATTTGTTAACTAGATTATATGATTTCCTGAAGAGAAGGATCATGTTAATTTGGGAGGAGGAGAAGTATATATCTAGATATACATGTTACAGATATGTGCAGATACTCAGACAATCATGAATGATCTAGCTCTATGCTTATACAGACATTCACAGACCCCTGTTATATGGACATGCAAAGAGAACTTATACCATTCCCAGTCTGGAAATCTAGCTATTACTTTATCCAGATATTTTATAGTGAAAAAACTCATTCTCACAAAGTAAGGACTGAATTCTAAAAAGGCCAGAATTTGGACCATCCGTCCCTGCTTACAAATTCAAGAAAATTCAAGGCCTCTCCCCATTCTGTTGCTCCAATTAATGAAGAGAAAATAATCATTCAGAATCTTTTTTTTTAATCAAAGTCCCCCTTTTCATTCTCTATACAATTTCTGGAGGTTTCCAGACCTTACAACAATAGCGTTGTTATGAGCTTTTAATGCATTAAATAAATATGAATTCTTTATCTTTAGATCTTTTTAAAAATACCTCATGACCTAAGACTCAGTTCCCTCTTCTGGGATAGCTTCTGTCTTTTGAAAACATCAGATAAGAACACAACCACATATATACAGAGCTGTGGACTGATGGGTCCTCTCCTCTATTCTCAGACTCCCTTCCCTGAGGCATTATATAGAATTTAGGGAGAGGAAGAGAAAAAGGGTCTGTCTTAACCTTTAAAAATAAATTAACAAACATTTATTAAGCACTTAATACATGGCCAGACATAGTACTAAGAGGTAGGGAAAAAGATGAACTCAAAACAGTTTCTATACTACAAGGGCCTATGTCTAACTATTTATTTACTTAATATGAAACTGCTCTAGTCAACTTAATAGGGGAAGAAGAGAGATATGGGGCTTGACTCCACAAAGATTAGTGAACTTATTAGAAAATGTCTGTGGATTTTTGGTTAAAAGTCATTGGCTCTGTGTTCCCCTCAGATAGACTTGAGCATGAGGACAAAGCATTCCCTTAACAGCCAAATGGTGCCAGTTCATGAAGCCCTTGGATAGATAAGGCTAATGTCTCTAAGATAAAAATGAGGTAAAGAATATTCTCATCCACTTCTTCCCTGGTGAGTACCAGAAGATTGTTCTATACTCAAAATAACTTTTGAAGGGTTAATTACCTGAAACAATTAGTTTCGGGAGTTAGGAATCAATCTGGAAAACTCATGGACTTTGAATCCTCCTAGGAAATAGAGGGAACAGGAGATAGCTTTGGGAAATTCATTAGATCACCTCAAGGCATCAGCAGCTCAGGGGAGGGAATTTCAAATATCCTAAGTTTCTGGAAACTCCAAACTAATCAAATTGAGGCTATTTTCATATCCCAGAAAAATGTTCCTGGACAAGGCTATCACAATAAGGCTAGTTTCTTAGCCATCAGAATCATATTCTAAGACTCATATTTGAGGATTAGGGGAAGAAGGAGCTCACAGGTATCTAGTTTGACATTCAAGAAAAGCTAGTATTTTGTTCTTGCCTTTTCCCCCATCCACCTCCAATGGTATCTGCTCTTAAGAAGCAGTCAGGAAATTAAAGAAAACCTTGAATCCTCGTACTTCTCTTCTAGGGCCTTCATTTTGGCAGATCTTTCTTAGCAGTGGGGCTCTAAGATGGGGGCAGTTGGCCTGCTCCAAAGAAGCAAGATAAATGCCAAGCTCCCTGCTTCCCACATCCACACCCACACCCATTGTGGGGATATGGCTGGGAAGAGAAAGAAGCCCCCTCTACCTCTTCAAACCTGAGGCATCTGGTGCTGAGTCCCTATCCCTTTAACCAGGTTCCCTTTCTTCTCCCACTGTCCCACCCAGACCTGCTTTGGCATTTTACCCCTAGCAGTTCCATCTGTGTCCCTAAGGCCTAATCGAGATGTCACCACTAGCTCAGGCGGCTCAAGCCGTTGTCTTTGCTTAGCAACGCCAAACGCCCTCTCCCATCCTTGGCAAGCATAGCAAGGAACGCCCCCTCCCCCTTCCCTCCTCCCTTCTCTCTACCCCTCTCCCTTTCCTCAGGCTCCGGAGTTGTTTCTGAATTGGCTCCTTAGCCCCAGCAACCCCCTTCCCCCTCCCTCTGTCCACTTCCTGCCTGAACTTACATTATCCTTCCCTTGCTGGTGAGACCCCAGGGTGCAAGCGCAAGCCACCGCCTTGGAAACGGTGCTGGAGTGCGGGTGGTGTGTGCATGTCTGCGTCTGGGTGGCAGGCAGGGGTGAGCCCAGCCACTCACCTTCCAGGAAGCATGGATTCCTGGAAGTGAGGGGAACCGCCGTCATTTCATAGGCACCAGCAGCAAACAGCTCGGTGAGCAGGGGCCCACAGCTGCAGCTGGCAAGAAGTGCTCGGCTTGGGGGGGTGTGTGTGTCTATGTATGATTGAAGAAAAGGCTAGGGAGAAAGAATGGGGGGCGCTGAGGCTAAAACAGCTCTTTCCCAAGGCAGCGAGGAGGGCTGAGAGGGCGGGGGGAGGCAGATGCCCTCATGCCCAGCAGACAAAGAACAACTACTCAACAAATACCTGAGAATCCAGGGAGTGTGTGCAAGGGAGGAGGGAGAGACAGAGCTGCTGGGCTGGAGGGGGCCACAAGGGGCAGGCCAGCCAGCCCTTTACCAGCTCAGGCCCCAGATGCCACAGGACCCAGGACCCAGAGCAGCTGCTGAGGTTCCAGGACAGGGCCAAAGCCACTCCCTGCAATAAACATGGACAATTCTGTCCCTATTTTTTCTCCAGCAAAAGGGAGGTCTTTCTCTTAAGGGCTAGTGAAGACAAAGCCCTCTTTCCCAACAGCTGAGGGGACCAATAACATTCTGGCTCCTGGCATGTTCTGCTCTGTTGTCCTGTGCCTTTTTAGGGACCCTAACTACATCTGTTAATTCACAAAATCACTGAGCACAACTAAATGTGTCTGTACCATTTCTGCTTGCCTTCCATTCCCAAGACTGCCCTCTGGGGCCCCTGTGCCACTCCTCCCTCCCCCAAGGAATCAGCCTTCTAGCAGGATGAGGCTTTGGCTGTGCTCCCTTCCAAAGGAGCTGAGCACTTTAGTGCTGACCTACTTTGAAGGACTAGATTCTCTGATTTTGAGACCATGGAGGAAGAAGGGACAGGAAATTTGAGAGAAAGTGTCCAGTTTGTAAAAATAAAAAATAAAAGGAAAAACAGCATCCTCTATTCCCAAGTCCCTTTCTTTTTTTTAACTATTTTTTTTTTTAGCATTTTATTATTCCTGAAGGTTTGAAGTAATAAATGTTTCTGATAGATGTAGACTGATTTTGAGATAGTTTCTTCTAAAGTAGAATATGGATAAGAATGGAATTTATGTGGATTCAACTTATCCAGATCTTTTACATAGTAAAAAAGTAGAGAGAAAAAATTTCCTGAGATTTAAACATTAAGTGGGGCAGAATTGCTCATTTTTTCTTCTAGAGAAATGTCAAGATTAGTCATGAGACAAAATGGCATTTCCCTATCAACTGACCAGACTAGGTTAAGTTTATTTGGCTCAGATAAATAAAGATAACGTCATGATCTCTAAAACTGAGATTGATACTCTCAACAATTACAGTCAATCCTCAATACTTCATATCACCTTTAGGAAAGAAGGATTGCTGATAGACCCCCAGACATCTAGGGAGAAAAGTCTCCCTATTCAGACAGACAGGGGACATCTTTGAGGTCCACTATGTTATCCTATCAGCTCTTCTCCCTCTTCCCCTTTCCCCAGTCCCATTTCATCGCAACTGTCCCCCAGAAATGCCAGGTGAATATTCTCAAGGCATATCTGAGGTGTCTTTGGCTTCTCCGTTTATTTTTTAAGAATCATTTGGAGTAGGAGCCTCTTTTTTTGGTTATACAAGGAAACCTCAATCTATTTAGGAAGTGAAAAAAGTTTACTTTCATAGCAGAGCAGTGAAAGAGTCTCCAGGCTTGATGTTCGACTGGGAACTAAAAGAATTCCTGGGAAGGAGACTTTTGATGGTCACCTTTCTGGATTCTTTAGTACTCTGAGGGAAGGAATATATGATAATAATGAAGTTAGATATAATGCTGGATGCTCAAGGAAAGAAGTACCAATGAAGGAGGATGCATTTGTATTTCTGAGTCTTTGACTTCATGAAGCAGGAGGCTTAGAAGATTCACAGATATATAAGGAGGACAATGACTTTAGGTTTAAGCTAGGTTTCTTCTATCCAAAGCAGTCTATCTCTTTCCTGTTAACTCTGTCCATGGAAATAGCTATCAGTTGGTTCTCCATTTGGCTAGACCCTCTTCTCTTCCTTAAATATAGGTCTTGAATGGTGAGAAATAAACATTAGCTTAAAGATGTCCTTAATTAAATCTCATTTTACACTACCAATGAATTCCAAACTGATCTCCTACCCATTCTATTTTTTCCTAGTCCTTGACTCATCCCATCAGTTCCTATATTAGCCTCTTTTGGGACAAAAAACAAATATAAGTTTCTTTCCACATTGTGGAAGGGAACAACTCAAGATCCTAAAACTTGTACCTGGCCTCATTCCGCTAAATTAGATTCTTATCCAGTGCTTCAATATCATGAATCCTTGAGTCCTAGAGATAAAACCTGGTTTCACTTCCTTTACACTCATCTTTTTAAAAAGAGGCTGAAGAGAGGTTCCCATTTTTACCCACTGTATCTGAGTCTGGGAAGTCTGTGGTTATTTCTGCATCACTGAAAATCACACTAAAAGCAAAGGCTCTCCATCCACCCTAGTCAGAATATCTTCAGGCAAGAAAAAACACATTTCTTTAGGATGCTGGGTGGGGCCTATGCTCACTCATTCTGCTCTGATTATCTGATGGGAAACAGATTCATTTTTTATCTGGCTCACCATCATTCAACATTTTGTTATTTTATCCTAAGTACTTAACACAGTACTTGACATGTAGTAGGTATTTAATAAATCAATTAAACAAATTGATTGATTGATTCAGGTGGTAACAAAAAGAGACCATTGACCTCAGAAGAGGAAAAGGGAACCTAGCATCTCTTTTACTTATTTGCTTGTAAGAGTCAATCTAATAAGTGAGAATCACTCCTTTCCTCTTTGCCCATATTTCCAACTTGGGCAATGCTTCTTCTCATCATCTCCTTACATACAGAGAAAACTTAGGGAGAGGAATTACTCTTGATCTCAGAAATAAAATAAGGAAGCAAGCAATCACTACCAGGCCAGACCTTTGGCCAGCAGCTTTAAGGACCTTATGGTCCAAGGTGGCTCCTTTAAGAAAAAGGAGTGTTACTCCCAGCTTTTTAGAAGCAGAACAAATTAGAGAACATACCAGACATATACGAGCGGCCATTGCAGTTCTCTATATCCATCTTAAAGAGACTTTGCTGCAAGAGAAAAAAAAATGCTATTAGAAGCTGAGTTCTGGGTAAGTAGCAGAAGTGCCTTCCCATAATTTTTGAATAAGAAGGAATCATGAAGAATGATCAAGATCTTCTTCCTTGTGGCAGGCCTCATTTGATACAGCTCCAGAAAGAGGAGAAAATTTATATTGTGCTCTGACAAGAGGAGGAAAAGAATATTTTGGCTTAAACTCCAAGAAGTATGGGCGCCTGCAACCCATGAGAATTAAGCTTCAGATCATTCCAGAACTGTTCTAGCTGGGCTTGTTTTGGTGGGGGAAGAAATCCCTCCAGCAGTGGTCTTTAACATGGCAAAGGGAATATACACATCCTATCCACTGGGAGATAGCAGGACTCTCCTAGAAAGCTCCATCCTCTGGCCAAGAAGAGATCAGTGATATGGCAGTGATGCTGAGAGACGGTCACACTAAGGATTTTCATTGCCAGGCAATGAAAAGGGTGATAATGGCGAAGAGGGAGATGGGGAAGAGCAACCATGATAGAATTTAGTGCTGGATTCCCTACAGTGCTAATGAACGTTTTATACATTTAAGTGGCTTTTTCCCCCTCTAAGCAATTACATTTGCTGTGTTAAAAAACAAAACCTGAGTCTGGGTTTAAAATACAGGTTGAACTGTTTGAAGAAGGCAGGCAATAATTGCCAACAGCATGTTCTAAACAAGTTGGTGCTGAGAACAATTAAAAGTGATAATTTGTTGCAATGAATTATCTCCTTAGGAGCTGAATGGGAGGGAGAAAAATGAGTGTGATTTATAGGAAATTTGCATATGTCCAAAATTGTCCTTACCACATAACAATAAATCACAGGATGATTTGAAAGAGAAGGTGGAGGGAAGTAAAAGACCCTGAAGTGGTGAGATTGGTAGGACTGACCACTTTGAAGAATTCCATTTGAGCAAATTCCTGGCTATCCAGTTTGTAACTCATACCAAATCAGGGAAAAGATCCCTTGAGCATCTATTTTTCCATCTCTTTCTAATTATTTGTAGCTCAGAGAGAGACTTGAGAACACAAATAAAGTTAATAAAAAAAAGACTGATACATAGCCAGGAACTGACTTCTGATCATCCAGCAGCTTTCACCTCTATTGCACTAAACTCCAGGTCCTCACCCTCTTCTCCAGAAATATTTAGCAAGTCTCCAAATCCATAATTTCTTTTCTTTTTTTTTCTGAAGTAATTGGGGTTAAGTGACTTGCCCAGGATTACACAGCTGGGAAGTGTTGTGTCTGCCGGCATATTTGAACTCAGGTCCTCCTGACTTCAGGGCTGATGCTTTATCCACTGCCCCACCTAGCTGCCCCTCCATTATCTCTTAATGTCTTTCCCTTAGGTGAGTTCAATGAGCTGCAGAACTAACACACAAGCCAAAATAAAAAGGGGCCTCTTAAATCTCTCTATTAATAGTGATAACAGTAGACCTAGCCCATTTATTTAAATATTGTTCATGTTATGAAATTCACACACAGTACTCAAGGCATAGCTCCCTAAGGTGATCAAAATCATAGGAAGAACACTCTGGAGAGCCATGGAGACTTCTTCCTTCCCAAACCATTTTCATCATAACACCATTTTGGGATTTACAAGAGCTCAAGAGAGCTCCTCAAAATGCTTTTGCCTACATCTCTTTGGTACTCACAGTACCCAAAGAAAATAGGAAAAAGAAAGTAAGATTCTGTCTTCTACTTAGAGAAAATAAGGCCAGTAGAGATGAAGTGACTTGTGCAAAGTCACATGGTGAGAGTCCAAAACCAGAATGTAGGACATCTGCTGGTTCTTTTCCATTGAACTACTCGAACAGTCAAGTTGTTCAGGATCTTCTTCATAGTTCTTCCTGTTTTCTCTCTTATTTCTAGCATTAACATCAATTAAACCAATTTTTCCTTTGGTGTCATCTTACAGGAGAGTGGGGATTCACTTCAAAAGTAGAAACAATTGAACCAACAAACTTCCCAGGAAGAAGTGATAACTCAATAGTAATTCCCTGGATTAGAGACTAAGCAACAATTAGGTGAACAAAGGACATATGAAAAAATTGCTCTCTAGTCATTGGATTATGAAGTATTCCTGACTGGGAGTTGCTCAAATAATCCCTGTTAGATTTCTAAAGGAATTTAGATTAATCATCTATTTAGAGGAATCAGTGCTACTGAGTATCAAAGTGAACTTTCCTGCCTTCTAACCATTCAAACAGATATAACATGTTAGAAGGCAGGAAAGCAATCTTTAATTGATACCAATGCAAACTGATAACGTCAAAACTGAGAGGATGAGGATTCAGTTACTGCTTTAACTTTAGCACCCTTGAAGTGCATCTTAGCTTTTCTAAGAAAGAGATGAGAATGCCAGATATCTCATTCCACCCAATGTGTATAAACTCCTCCTCCTCTAATCTGGATTCCATTTCTTCATGACCAGGCAAAATCTAGTATCTCCTTGGGCAGAAGAACTGGGCCAAATCTTGCTTTGCCAAGAGTCAAGACACTATTTTAGGTAAAGGATAAAAATAGGAAAAGTTTTGGTTACACAAGACAGCTTTGGATAAAAGACCCTGGGAAAGAATTGACTTAATGGCAACAACAAATCTTTCCACTTGACACGGATAATGGACAGGGCCAAATTCAGCTCAATTAGCAATTACAATCAACTAGATAAAAACCACCTTTCTGAAGGGAAACCAGGGTATACCAAATGTGTAGAAGATGCCACCTCATGTGCGAACCTTCCCGAATCCTTCAGCTCTCTCATTCCCCTCATCCTCATTCCCCTCTCAAATTACCTTGTATTGATTTATCCTCTCCCACCCCCAAGTAGAATGCAGGCTCTTTGAGAACCGTTTTGTCCATGCACCTTGCATATAGTAAAGGGGGGGGGGGGAGAGAACATATATATATTAATCTGTTCAACTAAACTGAAAGAAGATTGTTAATCTTCAGCAACAAAATGAGTTTTCTTCTCTGTTTTTCTGACTAGAATGACAATTTATTTCCACTAAACTAAACTTTAGCTTAGCCAGATATTTTTCTACCTCTATCAGTACTATATTAATATAAATCCGTATTATCTAATTTGGAGATTTCCCGCCAAGCCCAGTAACCAAGCCCACAAGGGTGGGACTTGTATATGCCAGTAACTTGGTGGCCCAATCCAGTGTCTGTCTTTCACAGTTCTGCCAATAGCTGCCACCTTCTATGTCTCCGAAATAATATTCCCACAGCTCTAACTGTTAATGACAAAAATGACAGAGTTGAGTTTACCTAGCTGCATATTACAAAACGTTGAAATAAAGAGTGACAATGGAAATAATTAAAGTGCTTCAAATCCCCCAAAGAATCCAGTGTTATTGAGACACTCCCAAACTGGGACTTTTAAAAAGACATGCTGCCTAGATAAAATAAACAAATTAATTGGGAAAGGAGATCTCCCTTTTTACTGTAGCTTTACTCAGTCTCCATCAGGGTCCCCTATTCTGATTTGTTCCTAAAGAGAAAAAGGGATAAGCATTCCACTCTCTGGCTAGAAACAAATTTTTTTTTCCCCCTTGAGAAATGACTTTGGAGGCAAGTTAATGTTCAAATGCTTTAGCCCCATTTTTCTGTGAGATGATGGAACTCATAGAGAGGATAAAGGGGCAGAGATAAATTAGGTTCTTTTTGTCATTCAGTACAAGAGGAACAAGAAATAGAAAAGCAGAAAGATCTCTTCTAATCTCTCGAGATATGGGATCTCGAGTACACCATGATTCACTGACAATAGGCAATGCCCTCACCCCTGCATGTATTCACAGTTCCAGTTGAACAAGCAGATCAAAAATACACCTGCTCACTAATGCCTCTGTCTTTTACAATCAAAGTTTGGAAGCTTGTGGTTTGGGAATGACACTGTTGTCTTGTTGCTTTAAAACTGTATTTTCATAAAGGAAACATATTGGGTGGAGTAAATTTGGCAGGTTTCTCATAGAAAGATGTTGGTTAAAGAAGTATCATCTTCTGCTTAGCTCCACAGAGCCTTCTAGGAAACAAATCTAGACACAAAGAGCTTTGCTGCTCTGAAATGACCTTTAGGGTTAGCTTGTTTTTTCCCCCCCAGGAGTTGACACCCTAAGAGGTAACCTGACAGCCTTTTTTTAGTTTGTGTGGCTATCTTTTCTGCTGAGGATGCCTGAATAATTTTTTCTTCAGGCTTTAATAGTGATTTCATATTCACAGACAACATAAGAAAGCATTATAGTTTCATTAAATATTTGGAGAGTGAAAGGAAGAAATTTCCAAGACATCCTAAGAATGGCTATTCTAAAAATAAGGGATAATAACTAGGAAGATACCACAGTACCAAAGAGGTAGGAAAATACCATGTCACCCTCTTTTAGATCTCCTATGGCTATATTTTTTCTCTTGCCCCTTCATTTTGCCTCTTTTTCTCATGTGTATTTTAGAAAAAAAAAAAAGAGGGGGCTAAGGCATATGAGAAGAAAGTAGTAACACCTTCTGTGCTATCCACATATATCTTCTTGCATTTCAGCATAGAATTAGTCTGAACAGTTACCACACTTAATTCAGATCAGATAAGACTTCTGGTAAGTTATTTAGCATAGCATTTAACATATTATGTCCTACCTAGACAATAAAATCATATAATTTTAACACTAAAATGTACTTTCAAAATCAGCTAGTTGAATCTTCTCATTGAGAAGTGAAGAAACAAGGCCAGAGAGGTTAGATGATTCTCAGTTCAGTGTTTTTTCCCATACTAAACCATACCAGCTGCACAGAATTCCAGATTTAGAATGGACCTCAGAGATTTTTTAGTTTAATTCATATCTAAATAGGAGTTATAGGACTCAGGATAGTCACCAAGCATGAGCTAGGTGGTATCCAAAGAATGGAATTAATTACCTACTAAAGCAACTTATTCTGCTTTAGTACATCATCTAATCCACAGTTCTTCTTTATTGTGGACTCCTAATTTTGCATCTTTGAAATTTCTACCCATACCCTCTACTTCTGAATTTTGTACCCAAATACTTTCTGCCTTCTACTTGACAGATTTTAAAATACCTGAACAATTTCTATGTTTTCCCTCAAGTTTTTTCTTCCCTAAACATACCCTAGTCTTCTAATTAATTGATCTTTGTAAGACATTATTTCTAGTTCTCTCACTATCCTGAATTCTCTTTCTGGTCATGCTCCATTTTCTCAAAGTCTTTCTCAACAGGTATTATCCAAAATCAAAGTATCCCAAATGTAGAATGACTCATGATAGGGTTCAATGGGATTATAAAATTCCATCATTTTGGAACCAATGCCTGTTAAAGCAAAGATCTCTTCTTGTTTGGCTACCAGATCACACTGATGATTCATTTTAAGTTTACTGTATACTAAAATCCCCCCATTTCTCCCTCACAGACAATGCTGTGAACCATGCTTCCCCTACTTACATAAAGTTGATTGTTTTGAACTGTATTGGACTGTACATTATCAGATTTAGCTCATTGTCCTACTATGTTCTCATTTAGGCCACATCTCTTTATTTTGTCCACATAAGGAAAATTTTTTGTCAAATATCATGCTGTCATTAAATATATTATACTTTCTTTATAGCATTTTCTTCAACTACCCATTTATTTCCTCACCTGAAAAATTATTTCTTACTGGGTACAGTGGCACAAGGCCTGTAGTCCCTGCTCCTGGCAAGTTGAGGTGAAGACTCGATTTGAGTTCAGGAGTTCCGCACTATAGCAGATCTAAAATCAATCAGGTGTCCCAACTAAGTCTAACAACAAATTGAAGAACCCTCAGGAGCAAGGGGCTACCAGGCTGCCTAGGGAGGATCAAAATGACCCATATCAGAAGATTCTGTACCAATCAGCAGAAGAATTGGGCCTGAGAAGAGCCAATACGCTTCCATTTTGGGCAAGATAGGGAGATCCAATCTCAAAAAAAAAAAAAAAACCCAAAAAACAAAAAACAACTTCTGCAACGGAACACTTCATTTCTTGGTTGACATTAAAAACTTGTATTTCCACTTCTATTTCAATGAACAATCTGGGAACACAGCCTGTAAATCTCTGCTATGCAATCTAGCCATGTTGATTCCAAATATGATGCCCAGTGAAAAGACAAGGCACCTACGATGCAGTGGAGAAAATAACAGGCCTGGAGTCAGGAAGATCTGAGATCAAAATTTGTGTCATATATTGGGCAAGTCACTTAACCCTGTCTGCCTCATTTTCTGCATCTGTAAAATAAACTGGACAAGAAAATGGCCTATCTTTGCTAAGAAAACCCTAAATGGAATCACAAAGAATACAATATGACTGAAATGACTGGAAGTAGTGTCAAGAGAGATGTGGAAGAGGCAGACTCCTAAAGACTAGGCAATTGATAAGAAGTGTGAGTGAGTATGCTATCTATATTCTTCAGGTAGCTATATTCTTCAGGTAGCACAATGGATAGAGCACCAGGCTTGTGATCAAGAAGGTTGAGTTCAAATCTGGCTCTATAACCTTGGACAAGTTACTTAACTCTGTTTCCCTTAGTTTGTTATCTGTAAAATGAGCTGGAGAAGAAATAAGAAACCAGTCCAGAGTATCTTCCAAGAAAACCCCAAATGGGGTCAAGAGAGTTGAACACAATTAAAACAACAAACAATGAAAAGACAAGATTATTTTGCATCAAAATTGTTCTTTTCCTTAGAGTACTTATATAGATGAATCTTGATTTTTGATGAATCCACAGTCCAAACCTTTGTGTGGAAAAGAAAACAGACCCCAATAGTCTGGAAGTAAAACTCATCCCATTTATACAAAGGGTAAACAGGCAAATTAGGATGTATATCTCACTTATGTGTCATTACTCAGAATCTACCAGCATGCCATGCTCTGATTTGTTCTCAAAGAGCAAAAATATTGTTTTGGGGGAAAAATGATCCAACTTTACTGGGGATGAAACATGAATTCCACCTCTCAGGATAGAAATGATCTGACTACAGATATAGAGTGAAGTATACATTTTCAGACATGGTCAGCATGAGGATTTATTTTGCCTGTGTTTATGTGTGTAAAGGGAGATTTTATAAGGAAGAGAGGAACATAGGCAAAAGAAAGACAGTGAGGCAAAACAAAAGAAAAGAGCATTAAATAACTCGTTTTGCTTCATATCTAGCAAATCAGCAAAGATGACAAAAAGTAATGTTGAAGAAGCTGAAGATAGGCACACTAATACACTACTGGTGTATATGTGAATTAGTGCAACCACTTGGGAAAGCATATTTGGAATTATGGTAACAAAGTGAGTAAAATGTGCATATCTTTTGACTCAAAAATTCCACTCCTATATTATATACATCCCAAGGAGGTCATAGACAAAAAGAAAGGTACCACATACACCAAAATATTCATAGCAGCATTCTTATGGTGGCAAGGAACCGGAAACAAAGTAAATTCCCATCAATTAAGGAACTATAAAAATTGTAGTATAACAATGTCACTTTTTTAAAATTTTGAATTTAATACCAAATGAGCATTTCCACATACAAAATAGAACAGAAAAATAGTATCCCTTGCTTCTCTTGTATACATAAATGTAATGGAATATAGTACAACAAATGATAAATATGAAGAATTCAGAACATATGAACTGCTGCAGAATTAAGAGAACAAGAAAGGCAATAGAAATAATGACTTACAAAAATATGAAAGGAAGGAAGAAAAAAATCCTTGAATGATATGTAATTATAACAATCAAGTCTGGTCCTGGGGAAGAGTTGAGAAAATAAACTTCTCTTCTTCTTTGCTTAAGTGCAGGACAATAGGTTAATGAATTGGTTTTGCTGAACTGATTTTTATTCTCTTTAAATCTTTTAAAAACAATATTTATGAACATTTTTATTATTTCCAAATTCTATCATAAAAAATTGAACTTAATAAATACTAAATAAGATGAAAATTTGTGTATACAAAGCAGAAAATTACAGACGTGCACTTGAAGCCATGATTCTGCCCACTGCTTCTCTCTCAAAGTATAAAAATTCAACATATTATTTTTAAAGCTGCCCTCCTTGTCTGTGTTTCCTGTTGACTTTCCTTCTACTTTTTCTAAAGGAAAAAAAGCTTCAATGACCCTTTTTTCTTATCTCCTTCCATTTTGGTAACTCTGACCCTGTTGTTAAGCCCTTTCCTCGGGCTTGTCTAAAAATGTGTATCTTATTTTTCACTTTGAGTTGTTCACACTTCACTGTGAAGAGGTAAATGTTTCAACATGTTTCATCACTGACCCTTTGAAATTCTAGTTGTTCATTACACTGATCAAGAGTTAAGTCTTAGTTGTTTTTCTCTACAATGTTGTTACATTAACTTTTCTCTGAGTTCTGCTTATTTCACTCAATAAGTGAATGAATATTCACTTAAATGAACATTTAAGTTTTCTCAGGTTTAATTAAAGCCATCCCTTTTATTAATTCTCATGGTACAATATTCCATTACATTCACATATCATAATTTTGTCCAGCCATTAAACAAGTAACGGGCACCGTTCTCCCCTTAGTTTCCAGTTCTTTGACATTACAAAAAGAATTGCCATAAATATTTTTGTACTTAAAAGTCCTTTCCCACTTTAATTAATCTCTTTGAGGGGATAATCTTGGGAGGGACTTCCAGTAGATCCAAATTGTTTTTACAGAATGCCTATTACCTTCTCTCTTCCAGGTTTTCACCTTCTATGGAGGAAGCTAAAAACCAAGAGATAATACTAAAGTTTCTAATTCAGTACGTTTTTCACATCTGCAAAGCATATTCCACAAGCTCTAGGAAGACCCTAATTCATTCTAGTAAAACCATTTTTTAAAAAATAAAGTTAAACTTTTTAGGAGTTATACAAAGAACAATTTTTAAATTCAGATTTATTACTTTTTTAAATGAAGGAATAGTCACTAAGTCATCTTTACTATAGGAAAAAAAAAAATCCCCAAAGATTAAATATTCTAAAGAAAGGAAAAGAGATGATTTGAAGATTTTAGATATCAGAATCTAACCTTTTACATAAAATATGAATCCCTGGGCAACTTTAAGACTTTTGCCAGTTGCAGAGCAGAGGTTCATTTGCATTGGGAGAAGGAATTCCTCATCTGAAGTCCCTTATAATAATGAAATCACAGGTCAGGAAGAAAAACCAAAAGAGCTTGTATCATCAGAGTCAAATCTTGGTCAGAACAGCCTTTAAGTCTTGTGTTCCCATACAGAAGGAAACCTAGAACACTACTGAAAACTACCCTGACTCTAATTGTTTTCTGTCAGTAGGAAGGAAAAAGTCCGGAGCACCTCTCAAACTCACACAGAAAATGGGTCCCTGAGAGAGAGTCTAGTTTATTCTCAGCTGAGCCAAGTCTTCCTCTTTAATAAAGGCCACTGGCCAGGAGCATTACAAGCACTTCTTTTTTTTTGTTTCATTCTGAGACTGATAGCTTCTCATTCAAGGGCCAAAAGGTGGTGAGTCAGCACCAGTGGCATCACAAGAAGGTAAAAGGTGACCTAGTTGAAGTTTATTGGAAATTGCTAAAGACTTTTAATTCAAGAGCCTCTTTTCTGTCTCTTCTTCTGATCCAGGACCCTATATGGATCCCCCCGCCTATAGAGGAGGTCTGTACTAGGAAAGTACATGGGGAGCTGAAAAACCCTTTCTCTTGGCTGCAATACTGTTGGGGTGGGGAGAGAGAAGGGGGAAAAGCAAGAGAGGAAAAGATCATCCAAGAACTTATGTCTTCTGCTAACTGGAACTCTACTTTCCAAAGGAGTTGTCTTTGCCTGATGATGGAAATATGAATTATCTTTCTTAATGACACTCCTGGTCACCTTGGATGGAAATATTCCATATTGTACTAGCTGTAGCCATATAGTTGACACTTGCTGGTTAATGCAAAAGGAACTATGGTAGAAAGGCAGGTTTTTATGTTACCTAAGGATATGGAAGAGGCAGAAGAAGAAGCAAAAGATGCCTCCTAGAGCAAAGTGATAAAGAGGAAGCAGAAAGGGGAGGTGACACCAGGAGAATCTGGGCCTCAAAAGCCATAATGCTAGAGGAAATATGAATAAAGGTCAAAGGATGGGAAAGGCAACTTTGCACACATAAACATATACATAATCATCTACCAAACAATAAATTATTAAGCCCTAAGGAACCTCTTAATTTATCTACTTCAACTTTATTTTAGAGCTGAGGACCCAAGATGTAAAATGGCTTGCTCAGTCATACAGGTAGCAAATGCCACACTGTGGACCAGAACCCTGGCTTTCTAAATTCAAATACAGGGCTTGTCCCATTACTGTATATCTCCCATATGTAGGACCCCTGATTAGGGGCTCAGAGATCTAACAAATCAAATTCTGACAACTACCAATGCAGGGCAGTAGAGGACAACAGGAACATCACAGGAAAGACAGGAAGTCCATAATGGAAGGAGTAATGAGGCATGCAAGTAAAGAAAGAACTGAGGTTCCTTACTAGACAACTTAACTTGTTTGAAGAATAAAAGATCTATAAGCTGAGACCCAGATGGAGTGGGGAAACCCCCAATGTACTAGGCCTTGTAGACAGAAGGGTGTATCATACTTCCTAAAGGCTTTACATCTAAGAAATGTTTCATTTCAGAATAGTAACAAGTGAGAACCAAGTTTAACTGTCACAACATCAGAAAAACAAAAGAAGTGAGAAAACTTAAATTCCCAGATTATGGGGGAAGGGAAGGGAGAGAAAGATAAGAAAAGGGGGCTGCAGAGGGAGAATTAGACAGACTGGTTGGTTATAGGATCCCCTTAGTATTCAGGAAGAAACAACTTCCCACCCTTCTCCCAGACATTTCTTCCTTTTTTTGTCTCATGGATTCTGTCCCATTCCCAGCCCTGCTTTCTGGATCTCCTAGATCTCTCAATAGATAAAGCCCACTTTATTCCTCCTGTTCTAGGCATTTCTTTCTACCATACTAATATTCTTCCTCTTCTGGTGTTTCTTCCCCTTTCTTTTTACTTCTTAGGCAGGATCCCAAGTCCTCAAACTTTCTATTTTCCCCCATCAGCCTTATTGTGCTCTCTCTCCCCCAGTCTGAGTTTCCCTATCCTTCCCCCCATCTTCCTAGTCTCCTTGCACTTTCCTCTATCTTCTCTATCCCCCCATCTTCAATCCCTCTGTTTTCTCTGCTCCCCCAATCTCAGTCTTCCAGTGCTTTCTCCCCCCATTCTCATCTCCCCTGTACTCTTCTCCCTCATTCTCTCCATCCCCCCCAGATTATTCACTAGTCTCTCTGGTATCTTCTCAGTTCTCCAGTATTCTCCCCTCATCCTCTCAGCTCCGCTCTTCGTTCCCCCCATCCTTTGGGCCCCACTATACTCTTCCTATTCGCTGTCCTTCCTTATTCTCCCCCCATTCTCAACCCTCTTGTTCTCTCTTCCCCTTCATACTCTCAGTCCCTCTGTCCTCTGTCCCATCCTTTGAACTCCTCTGTACTTCCCCCCATTCTTTCAGTTTCCTTAACTTTGCCCCATCCTTTGAGCCCTCCTATTCCTCTTCCTCCCTCCCCCCCACCGCCTCTCAGCCCCCTGTGCTCTCTCTCCCAGTCCTACTAGGATTCTCCCCCATAAGGGTTCCTCCCCCTCCATCCTCTGCCCCTCTTTCTTTAGCTCTTCATCCAGCTCAATCTCCCCTCCCTCCAAGACTACTGACCAATCCTTCCCCCACCAGGCCCAGGGGGTCATGCCCCCTTCTCCCCCTCCCCATCCCTTCTTCCTTCACCGCCCTGTTTATCCCCAGGCCCAGGCCCAGGGGACCCGAGGCATCCCAGGTCTCCCCCCACCCCCACCACTTCACGCCCTTGCCCCCTTAGGCCCCGCCCCCAGGCTGCTTGGGCCCCGCCCCCCGCCCCCCGCGCGCGTCCAGGCCCCGCCCCTCACTCACCTGAGGCGGCGCCGCGCGCGCGCGAGCGGAGGGGCGGGAAGGGGGGGGAAAGTGTTGGGGACGAGGGGGGCGGGGCAGTGGGGGGGGGAAGCCCCCCGGCCCGGCCGGCTTGGGGCTGGGGGGTCACGGGGGGCGGGGTCACTGAGGCGGTGGCAGCCAAGCCGGAGCCGGGGTGAGGGCGTTCGGCGGCGGCTCCATCTCCATCGGCTGCTTCACCTGAGGAGGGACGGACCCCCCCCTTGGGCCCCCCCCCATCACAGCCGTCCCCCCCTCCCCCGAACAACTTCCGGTCCCACTGCCAGGCGACAGGCTTCGTGGCCGAACACCGAGCGTTCCGGAGCCGGGGAGGCTGCCGGGGAAAAGGAGCGGAGCCAGGTGAGAGCAGCCGAACACCGAGGGCATCGAGTCGAACTGGCGCCCTCCGGGGGGTGGCAGTGTGGAACTTGTACCAGCCTCTGTATCTACCCGTATGATCGGCATCATCCGCGTTCAACCGTAGGATACCCCTGGCACGCCACTCCCACCCAGGCTTTCTCCACTCATCTCTTTTCCTTTGCCCTGGGGAGTTTCACGAAGGTCTCCGGTCTGTTAACAAGAAATTTAGAAAGGGGGGGGGGAGTCCCAATCCCTCTTGCTTTGAGGTAATCTTTGGCTCGCTCACAAAGATTCAGTTCAAGCTTTAAATCAGTGCCTTCACACTCGGAGAAACAAGGAGTAAAAATGACAGCGCCCTTGCCCTCTAAGAGTTTACTTTCTCCTGGGATGGGGGGGGGGGGGCTTCATTGGAAGAGCTCAAAGGAAGATCTCCCAGCTTGTCGGCTCTCTGCCCAAGTTAGAAGGGACTCTACATACTATTTATTCCGTTTTACGGAGGAGTAAATTGCAGCTGAGGAGGTTAAGCAAAAAGCTGTGAGGATAGACTGGGAAAAGAAAACTTGAGGGACTTGGTTTCCTTAAATCTTATATATATCTTTGAGTAAATTGTAACCAGGATTTAAAACTCAGGTCGGCCGATTCAAAATTAAGAAAGTTTTAAAAACCAGTTTTATTGAAATTTTTTGATTTTACATTATTTACATTTACAAAGAGGTACTATCCCTCCCCATCCTCTAGAAAACCATCCCTTAACAATGGGAAAGAAAATTAAGGCAGAACTAACCAATATTAGGAAAAAAATACATTACATTCAGTATTCCACACCCAAGTTCACCCACTTCCAAAAGCAGAACAGGAGGCGTCTTCTTTGAGATCAAATCTTCACAGAATTCGGCTTGGATTTTTTTTTCATCTATGTTTTGTAATTATGTATATTGTTTTGGTTTATTTCATTTTACTTTAGATCATTAACTCTTCCCCTGCTTCTTTATAGTAATATTCATTGTTTCTTATAGCACAGTATAATTTTGTTAGGCATCTCCTATGTTAACTAGTGTGACCATGCTGCCACCCCTTCTTTTAGTGTACACAATTCTAAGGTGTACACAGCCTCCAATGTTGTATTTCCTTTCCTATTCCTTTCCTGACCCTTCTGCCCAGGCAACAAGCCTATATAAACATAATACTTTATTGATAAAATTTAAAAAGAGAGAGGCTTACAATTCCTCTCCCCCTTTTTTTCCTCTTCCCACCCTGGGAACAGGTAATAGTGTCTCTCTATATACATTATGTATAAAGGAAGACAAAATAAGGCCTCAGAATCAACAGGGTTATTAAAAGACTGGAGAGAGAAAAGTGATGGTGGCTGGTATAATTACATTATTTCTGTCCAGACAGCTTTCAGCTCACTCAGAGTCTGGAGAAACATGAGTATGAGGTAGATATCACAGTGGAATAAATATAGCAAAAATCAGTATTCATCCTTGAAGTTAGGAGGAAAGCAGGATGGAAATGTGTATGCTTGAAAGTAAGGGGATACATATATTTGTGTATGTGGGAGGAGTGGGGCTACCCTAGAGATTGTGTCTGAGAAGTAGAGAAAACCAGAGGAGAATTTTTGATTATCTATTGAAAAGGGAAGAATTCAAGAAATAGTTAGGAAAATTAAAAGATTGAGAAGGGTGGTTTATAGAGTGTCAAGGCTGCAGCAATTGTTTTTATGGGACTACCTGAACATGGACACGGTGCCAGGCATTACTAAGTACACCTCGAAGATTCCAGATAGGGGCCACAGTGTCGGGTTGTACATTGTATCCATCATCTACAGCCTTGCATATAATGTTCAGTCCCTTCTTCCCAGGAGGCACTGATGCTGTCAGGTGCCACAGCCGCCATGCCCAAGCTCTCCTTGGTGCCTGTGCCTCCCCCTCCAGAGTTGCCACTTGCCAGGTCAGCCCACCATCCAGAGATACATCTACCCTGATTATGGCCCTGCCTCCTCCACTCCAAGCATAGCCCTTCACAGTCACCTCCCCTGGCTCTATTGTTTGCCCTTCCCTGGGCTCTGTAATGACTGACTGGACAGGGAGTTCCTGAATGGCTGGAGCAGAGTCAAAGTCCACTGTGTCCCAGTCTACTGAGGGACTGAAGCCTTTGTAATCACGACGTTGCCAATGACTAGGGCTTTCCTCAGGGCTGATGCTCACTTTCCCCAGCCACTTGACATGGCGGGCACCCACAACACCAGGCACCACCACCCTCACTGGGAAACCATGGTCAGGGGGCAATGGCTGCCCATTCATCTCATAGGCCAGCAGCACATCACTTTCAGGGTCCATGGCCCGGGCCAGGGGAATGGAGGCTCCATAGGCTGTCCCTGTGGGATCAAAGTCCAGCCCTTCAAAGCATACATGGGCTTCAGGACCATAGGGTGAATGACCAGCTTGAATTAGAACATCTCGGAGCCGAGCACCACCCCATTGGGCTGTGCTGATAGCTCCTGCTCCCCAGTTTAACCCTTTTACAGACTTAATTTGGGCCATCTCACTGCGCCGATTACCAGCACACTGCAGGGTGACTGTTACCTGGTGCTTGGGGAAGCGACGGAGGTCATCTAGTGATAGGTTCAATGTCTGACCTCCTGGGGGCCCTTCCACTTGCAGGTGATATGTGGTAGGATCTAGGGTGGGTACTGGCAGGTGATTTCGGGTGAAAAAGAGAGGATTGGGTGTGATATAGCTCTCACCCAAGAGCTCAAGGGGTGGTTCTGCATTAAAAGGTTTCTGGCTGTTGATCTGGAGAGCAGGGTGTCTTGGGGGATCACTGGCAAAAGGGTCAGTGGAAACTATATCAGAAGATTTTTCCTCATCAGGGCTTAGCTCCCCAATCTTATATTGAGCTAGGAGTTCACGAACATGTGGCTGGTTATGTACTGCATAGAGAGCCCAGAAAGGCTCTAGCGGTCCCCCTGCAGCAAGCATTAATTTAGATGGTCCACCTGGGTGTATGGCCACAAAATCGGTGACATCAAAGACCTCATTGCCCAGGGTTACCCAAACCCGCTTCTCAAGACTTCGATGATAGTTCACTTCTGCCTTTGTGTACATAGGTAGTGATTCCTCAGCAGCCTGTGGAGTGAAGGAGAGAAGACAGAAGGAAAAATTATTAACAATGCTATAAGCCTTTTCTTCTCCCCCAATCCAATCCAGATAAGGTATGGAACCAGGGAATCTGGGACTGGGATTAGATTTTCAAATTGTGGCATACTACCTATGTGTTACTGGATAAGTCACTCTCTTTAAGCCTCAGCTTCCTCAGATGTACAATGGGTATTACTCTTGTACAACCTATATATATATTAATTAAAGTTTTTTATTTTCAAAACATATGCATGTATAATTTTTCAACACTGGTCCTTGCAAAACCTCGTGTTCCAAATTTTCCCCTCCTTCCCTCAACCCCCTCTCCTAGATAACAAGTAATCCAATATATGTATACATATTTATATAGTTATCTTAGTGCACAAGAAAAATCAGATCAAAAAGGAAAAAATGAGAAAGAAAACAAAATGCAAACAAACAAAAAGAGTGGAAAATGCTATGTTGTGATCCACATTCAGTTCCCACAGTCCTCTGGGACCATGGTGTAGATGGTTCTCTTCATCACAAGATCATTAGAACTGGTCTCAATCATCTCATTGCTGGAAAGAGTCACATCTATCAGAATTGATCATTATTAATCTTGTTGTTGCCGTGTACCATGTTATATATAGATCTCCTGGTTCTGCTCGTTTTACTTAGCATCAGTTCATGTAATCTCCTAGCCTCTCTGAAATCAGACTGCTGATCGTTTCTTACAGAACAATAATATTCCATAACATTTATATATCACAGTTTATTCAACCATTCTCCAACTGATGAGCATCTGCTCAGTTTCCAATTTCTTGCCACTACAAAAAGGGCTGCCACAAACATTTTTGCTCTACCTACCTTACAGTGTTGCCCTGGGCAAATACTTTGTAAATGTGAAATTCACATGAAAATGTGTTAGAATTAGCCCTAGCAGCAATTCCTTCTTTCCAAAGTGCGGCACAGTGAATGGAATGTCAGGGAGAAATGAGTTCAAATTTGGCCTCGTGTATTTTATGTGATCCTGGCCAAATCATTTTATCTCTGGTTGTCTCAGTTTCTTCTAATGTAAAATGAGGATCTTAATAGTACCTATGTCCCAGGGTGGTTGTATTATATGAGATATTTGTAAAGTACTATACAAGCCTAAGAGTACTATATAAATGTTAGCTAGCTGTTATTTAATTCAACAAACATGTATTACTACCTTACAAATCAAGGAACTTAGCCACCTTTCCAATTTACCTTTTCTCTGTGGTTTCCATAGGCTAGTATAGCCCCAACACCCAGCAGAGCCCCTGCAGCTGCCCAGTATCCAGAAGGAGTGCTGCCATTAGAAAAGTGAGGTGTGCGCCTTTGGAGATGAGAGGAATTGCTGGTAAAGAAGACGTGGGGATACAGTTTTGGGACAACGAACCTGTAAAGAGGGGAGATTATTAGTAATACTCCCTACCATGCCTCAAAATGAAGGAGCTTCATGCAAGGGTTTGTCAGGTTGATGCCCTCCATACCATATTCAAGGATGAAAGAACAAGATGTCCTGGACTAAGCGATAAAGGAAACTACATGCCTTGTCTTTTAATTTCCTAAGCTAGAACTTGTTCTTTCCCAGGAGCAGGTAGTATTAGAAGAATGCAGCTTCCCTCCTCTGATTTATAATCACTCCTGGTTATTAAAGACAGCTAATTTCCCCAGGCAGATAAGATAATACATCATAAAATACTGAAACAAGAGGAAATACAGGAGTGAGAAACTGTTCTAGGTATACCTGGCATAACTGTCAAATCTGGAAACTCGAAGGCCAGAGACAGCAACTCTTTGTAGCAACAGCATTATAGAACCCGGGTTTCTAGGGGAGGAGAAGAAAAAATCAATTACCCTGAAGCAAGGACAGGAGAGACTTTCAGAAGCAAGACTAGAGATAAGATAATGAAGTGGGAAAGATTCCTTTCTAGATTCCTACCCTCTCCTAGTTGATAATGTAAATTACCCTTTAACTCACAAATCCTGGTCCCCTTGAATTCCAATAGAAGATCCGGATCTGAGTCAATTTTGGGGCTACACCCAAAAGCCCCTAGAGCTAAGTCTCCTATTATAAAAAGTCCATGCTGGGAACTCCTCTTTGCAGAGATTCCAAACATGGTAGCCATGTGAGGACCCTCTGTCCATTGGACCCTCTGTCCATTGGACCCTTTGTCCAGTGCCCTCCTTATCTCTATCTTCATCTATCTCCTTACTTCCAAACCTAATAAACAACAAATGCTTTTATTGGGAACTCCAGCGCTACTAGACCCCATTTACTGCCATATCCTTGCACCGAATCCAAGGGCGTTGTAGGGGAGCTTTGCTTGACTCCCTGTATCCCAAACCTGCCAGTAGACCTTAACTAAACTCTAATTTCATTTAGGTACCCCAAATCTAGACCTCAACAATAAGAGGGGTGATGAACTACTACCAAATTTCATTAGGAAAAAGATAATTGAGTCCAACACCACAGTCGTCAGAGGAACAAACCATACTAAACATTATCTTCTTTCTTTCAACCTCCCTCTGGTCTAAGTGCCCACACTGTACTTATGCTATTACCAGAAAGCAAGTTTTGCTTTGTTTTAATTGGGGAGCAAGTTTAAGTAGGGAGAAATAAGATAAAGCAGACCCCTCATTCTCCATTCAAAATAGCATTAACTGAAGATCAATATTCCTGAGTCCCCACCCCATCCTAGCCATTCAATTCTTCCTGAGCTCAGCAAACTAAGGGGTTATTGTCCCAAGTGTCACTGAAGAGACTGACTTCCTCTCTAGAATAGGGAAGAAGAGAACTACACAATTCTCACCTCAACAACCGTTGTCTCCTAATCCTTTAGATAGAATCAAAGGACGGAAAGCAATGGACAAGGAAAATATGGGCCCACCTGGAGTGTTCCGCCTTTGGAAGGAGAGGAAAGTTAGAGTTAAACTATTGGGGGAATCAGTCCAAGAAACCCGAAAAAGTTATGAGCAGATACCTGGGAAAAGAAATCAGGCAAGGAGATTTGTGACGCTGGGAAAAGTAGAGGAATTTAATTCTAGTTCTTAGCACCCGACTCCCAGCATCTTTTACATCACATACGCGGCCCTTTGGGAGGAGCAACTACTTTTTCTAAAGTGAACCCTGTCAATGCCTCCCCGTCCTGGTTTGGTCGAGGCAGTCTTCTAAAAAGCAACATCCAGTCGGTGGGGGTAACCTACAATCTATTTTCTCTGGTCTCGAAGGCGGGACAGGAGCAGGAGGTGGCTCTTAGAATAGGGGGGCAGCTGCCCTGACCGAAGGAACATGTGAAGAGGGGAAAAGAGAAAAGGCTTCTAAAGCAACCTTCTGCACCCCACCCTTACCCCACTCCCACCTATGACGCAGGCACGTGCCATACTAGAATCCCCATACAACAGCCCTCCCCATCCTCCCCGGAGATGTTCTTAGGCTTCCCCCTCCCCCGTTCCCCTTTCTTTCTGCCCTCCCCGCCCCCGCCCCAGTTTCCTACCCGGAGCAACGTCGCAGCAGTTGCAGTAGCAGCAGCGATTCTTCAGCTCGAACCTTAGTCGGAGAGGGCGGAGATTCCCGATGGTGACGTCAGGGTCGCATTTAAAGGACCACTTTCGCCCTGCAGTTATTTCCCAACTACTGAAGAGAAAAGGAATCCCACGGAAATAGCAAATAATTGAGGGCTGAGAATTCGGATGCTAAGTCTTCCGAAGTTCCCTGGGTTAATGCTTTAGTCCTAATTAGGGGGCCAACAGGTTTGGGAAAATTAACAGGTCAGGTGGAAGGAGACCCATTTAGTACCAGCACCGGAGTAGGAAAAGGTAAAAGGGACCTTAAGGATATGTCGAAGATTAGGTGATTGGGGACGACGCCCACCAATAACTCTAATCAATAGCCAACGTTCAAGAAATATTTATTAAGCATCTACTGAGTGCAAGGTATTGTGCTTGGCGCCGAGCATACAAAAAAGAAAAACAAGGTTCCTGCCTCCCAGCAGCTTACATTCTATTGGAAAGGATAGATGTGAGCTTTAAGACTAATTGGGTCTCAGAACTCATGTATGTGGATTATTTCCTCAAACAATGCTGATAATAACCCAAACCATTGCGAGACCCCTACAAATCCGCCACTGGAGAGTCCACCAGATTAGGAGTCTTCTTGCGTTCTAGCGATATGTCTTAGGTATCAATAAAGAGTGGAGAGTGATGGAGGCAAAAGAGAGAGCCAGTATCATGAGAACAGTTACAGCTGAGGGGTCCAGGGAAGTTTAATCTGAAGCAGACGTCAGATTCTTACGAGGCGGAGGATCGAGGGATTGCATTCCGGGGAGATCCACAGAACTGGTATGTCCTGTTTGAGTGGCATCGTAAAGAGCAAAGGGGGTGGAGCGAGTAACTGAACCAAGGCTAGAAAAGGAAGCTACAGATAGATTTGAGATCACATCTATGCCTCTATATGGCTATTTTGGAAGCTATTCTTCCTCTCAATACCCCAAATCACGAACTAGCGGGAAACAAGTTGAAATACTGAAATCCATCCGGACAGCAATTCCCTACTTTCTCCTTGCATGAACCAGATAATTAGAGTAGAATCTAAACAGGATTTCATTTTTGTTTTTAATTTCCAGCATTTAGTGCGGTGCCTTGTTCTTGGGCACACCCTCTGAGCAGGCAAATTCTCTAGCCCGCAATTTCGAAACGTCGTTTTCAAAAGTGCTATATTGGCTCCTGCTTTCGCCTTCTTACAGTTTCCTTCCGTGACAGTTTACCCCTCGAGGATATGGAATGGAGGTCAAAATTCGATTCTCACTTCTCCAGGTCCCGGGAGAACTGAAATCAATGGGTCAACAAGCAGTTGGGGGAATCTTGTCTTACGACATTCCCACATCGCCCCCCAGTGACAGGATGATTCAACTACATGATAAGTCAGACTGCTTCAGTCATGCTCCTCTCTCAACAGAAAAATGCCGGGTTGGTGAATAAAAGTAATAGTAATGTGAATGATGAATTAGAGGGTCCTGGAAGTACTGATTACAATATTAAAGGCCTGGGTGCACTAAACCAATTTATAAAGTATAATAAAAAGCTGATGTAGTAGCAAACTAGACTTGGGCACTAACTAGTGGTCCAAGAGGCCGAATTCCCACCTATCCTACTGGTATACATTTGAAAGCAGTGCTGTACTGAGGAATGCATAAGGAGAAAAATCTGCTCCTACTCTTCTACTTTCTATTCCTTGGACATGTGGAAATCCTGCTTTCTACTTTTGGTACAGGAAAGGGCTATTAAGAAAAGAGAATATCAAGAGACACTCACAAGTAGTCTGTGAATTTGGATGGGAAATTTTTTACCTTATTTTCACCAAATTTTAACTGAAGTTTATTATTTCCCTCAATTTTCAATTTAAAAAAATTATCTGACAAGGGGGCTATTGTTTTTACTATACTGCCAAAGGGACTCATGACACAAAAAAGGTTAGAAGCTTATTGGAGACCCTCCAAAGGAATTTGATAATCTAATAAGTGATCTGCTGCTTTAAAAACAGAGAAAGTCCTACCCCAAAAAACCACCACTCCAAAATAGTAACTTTGGTCATTTTTGAAGTGTCCTTCAATGTCCTGGAGGAGATGGAAAATGGAATCAAACTAGGCATTTTGATTCAATTTCGTTGCCCCCTTCTCTTCCAACATCTAGCTTCAGCTAGAAAAATATTAGGAAAGAAATACTAATACACTCTGTTCCTCTTTTTTCCCTCTTTTCTTTTTTACTTACATTAAATACATTGGTAAATCAGCAGGTGCATTCTGTTACCACGATTGTTATATTTAGGGAAGGGAAAGGGAGAAAGACAAATGGTTTCTTGGAAGCAAAAAAAAAAAAAAAAAAAAAAAAAAAAAGTCAAAAAACCCCATAAAAACAATTGATCAGAAAAAAAAAGCAGAAAAATTAAAAAACTCCCAAAGCCCAGTAAAGCTAGTCTCACTGAGCCCAAAGGCAAGCAGAAAAGGTTGGATGAATGGGAAGGCAGTAGACAAGCCAAAGAAGCTAAGGCCAATCCTGTTCCTTAAGTATGTGTACAAGGATGGGGAATGAGTGATGGAGGCAGAAAAGAGAATCTTCTGGGGAAAACACTCCAATCCCAAGGCAAAAAGATACCCTCACCCCAAAGTGTAGACACACAAATATGCAGAGACCCAGAGATCCCTCCGTTCCCCAGCTTTTCTGAAGTATGCTGGCTGTTTGCATGTTTGATCAGTTGATGGCAACCTGAAAGGAAGGAAAAAGAATCTGCCAGGCCCCTGGGGATGTCACTGGGAAAAGCTCAGCTGAAGGGCCTAAGATGACTCCAACGAGGACATAGGTCTATAAATTTCATAGCTTTTTTTTCTTTTTTGGCATGTTTATGTGTTTGAGACAGATAAGGCAGTTTAAGTGTCTATGGATCAGGAAAAACAAGTGGGACTCTAAACCCTGGGACACAAAAGTGAGCCATGGTCCTATATACAGCTTTCTCCTAAATAGGACTACATTCCTAACAATGGACAAGAGGATACTTGGAGAAACAATAATCTATCTTCTCCTGACATCTGCTCCCTTGACGGCTTTCCCTAATACTCTAAGACAAGGACCTTTTCTACCCACCTTCATCTCAGAAATCTATATTCCGGATGCAGCATGTGTTAATCCTTCTTGAGAAGACTAACACTACTATGAAAAAAACTCTCAAAACCAGTTATTTCATGCCAGAAGAGCAGCTCATATGGTCTATGGGACTGCAATTAGGACTTTGTGGCTTAATGACAAAAGAGCAGGATATGGAGGCCATAGCTCCTAGGAATAAATGTAAAGGGGATTAAGATAGAAAGAATGATTTGTCATTCTCCCTCAGAAGCGAGATGTTAAAGAATAACCAAAGGAGTAGGGGTAGAAGGCAAGGGATCCCCACAGAATAGGGAGTGACTGGGGCCTGTTTGGAAGCCAAATGGCATGACAGACTATACAAAGGGGAAAGCGATCACCATACCTATTTACAGGGAAGTAGAAAAGACAACAGAGATAGGGCATCAAAATGAGAGACTCATCTGAGGAAAAGGTAGTTGTCTTCTCCTCTTCCCTATATCCCTGCTTCTTGCTTGGGACATGCCTAATCTCTACCTTGGCCTGTGCTTCCCTGAGCACTCTTCAATCTGTCTTTCCACCAGGTCTTCAGAGTGTTCTCAAGCACAGCAAAGGAGTGGACAAGGTAGAAAGGAATCAAAGTTTGAGGGTAGGGTTAAGGAGGAGAGAGGATTTGGCTTGGGTAACTGCCATTGCCCTTTCTCATCCACCCCACAGACCTCATATACACCTCACTTTCCATGTAGTTATAAAAAAGGAAGGTGTGTGCATTAAAAACAACATAAAATAAGCATTCCAAATAAACCAACCATCAACTAAAGTGCAAACCGCAATGATACACAGGCCATGCCCAGGGTTGGAAGGGGATAGGTGATGGGGCTGTGGCCAATGAGGAAAACAATTCTATATGTATTATCAATCAGAGGATGGGTATCAGAGACTGGTCCCTCCTCCAACTAGACCACAGCAGAGCCAGGAAAAAGGCACCCAATAACAGTTCTTTGGAAGACCCTGGGGCTGAATCACCATGGGGGAAATGCTCCCAAAAGCCAAGGGAAAATAAAGGCAGAGAAAGTACTACAGAGCTCACAAGGAACCCTAAAAGCTTCTTCCTCTGGCCAGGTTAACTAACTCAGCATGACCCTGCATACTTTTCTCCCTAATTCTCATCTTTACCCAGAAGTTTCCCATCATCCACCTAGGGGTAGAAGAAAAGGATCAAGGACATTGCAGCTTTCTTCAAATGTGGGAAATACCCATTATATAATGACAAAAAAAGGAGCTGTTTTCCTTCCAGACCCTTATTCCCCTCTCCTCCCCAGGTTACCAATGTGGATGTGCTGTTAACATCAAGTTCACCTCTCCAATCCTGGGGAGAGGGGAACATCAAGGTGGGGAAAAGGACCAAAACCAGTTATTGATGGAAAGCAGAAGGAGCAAGTGACAAAAATGTTATCCTTAGACATGGGGACGAAGGATGGAAAGAGAAAGATAGATAAGTAGGTTATTGTCTTGCACCTATAATACAAAGTGAAGAAAGTTTGTTTTGGAAGATAAGTTCCAGGGGGAACTAACCACCCCCTTAAGCCCCAGGGCAGAGGGTGGGAGGCCAGTGGCAACAGCTGCCTGTTGTTGTTGGTTGCTGAAGCATTAACAAGTGCCATGACGGAGCTGTTGGGAGGTGGCCTTTGGGAGCCAGGGCTCAGTGTGCTGTTACCGAAGGGGCTGTGTGCTGAGGGGTGGGGACTGAAGTTATGTCTTAGCTCTCGTGCTTGCTCCACACTCATTTGGTGCCAGCCACCCCATCAGTTGCTACAACACTGGCTCTTGTTCTGCTGCGACTGCTCATGGAGATCCACACCTCGGCTTCGGCCTGCTGTACCCCCCATGTTTTGAGGTTCACTCTTGGGCAATTTCTTAGCTGAAGACAAGAGACAAGAAAGACAGAAAAATAGATGGTTTTACTTCAAAAAGAGAACCTTGCAGGGAAGGGGATACCAGTGAAATGTTCTAAGGACAGAGGGTAAAGGCTAAAAGGGGCTGATACTACAATTAAAAAAGGAAAGACCAGATAACACCAAGGACTCTCCATCTGTAAGTTTCTATTAAAAACATGCTAAGGACTTTCTTTACTGTACATCTTACAAATAAGAGACACAACATATCCATATATAGAGATTATTTTTGTAGTTTACCTTGGGGCCAATTGATCATGGAACTAAGGAACACTCAAACAGGATATTGGATTATTCTGCCCTTACCTATAGCCAAGAAGAGGTCATTCACATTCATGGCTGTCTTGGCCGATGTCTCCATAAACAATAAACTGTTATCATCTGCATATGCCTGGGCCTCCTGCAAAGGATCAGGGTAAGACATCTGGATGTTCAAAAGATAGATCTGCATTTCTAGATCTGCATTAGGGTTAGGCCACCCTTTGGTTCCTTCCCTTTTAATTAGTTCCCACCAATTGTACTGTCCCACTCCAGTTTGCCAGACCATTTTGTTGTTTATTTCAGCAGGGAACTATGTCATCTATAGAATTCAAAATTCATGTTCTTGGACAGAGAGCTGTTTATGAGAATAAGGTAGTAAGGGATGGGATGAGATGTCCTTGAGACTTTGGGAACCTCATATATTCAATTACCTGCCTTCCTTCTTCTCTTCATATTGATACTCCTTTCCCTTTAAACCTCTGTTCTGACATTTCCCAACAATTCACAAAGCCACCAATTCTTATATGTTAGAAGGAAGAGATAAGAACAAATTGTTGGGAAAAAGTGAGGCTCTTGGGGAGAACTCTGGGCCCCCTTACTTCATATTCCACCATGCGCTTGTTGGCCAAGTCAGCCTTGTTTCCTGCCAGGGCAATGACAATGCTGGGACTGGCCTGTCGCTGTAGTTCTTTCACCCATGTCTTTGCTCGAGCAAAGGTTTCCTGAGGAAACAGAGGAAGTGTGCAAGGGGGGGTGCATTCTGAACTCCACCAATTCTTGCTCATCTTCTAAATCCCCCTCCTATACCAAGATTTTCTTCCCTGAAATCATGTTAGTGATCATTTCTCATACACGTGTATATTTATATATATTTTTGCCCGGGGATTTCAATTGTCCAGGATAGGCTACTTCAAATGTGTGTATCTCATTTTCCCAACTAAACTCAAAAATATAGTGGAAAGAGCAATACACGTAAAGAATTCTGGCTCTGATACTTGCTGGCTACATAACTAGGCAAATCACTTACCCTTCCGAGTTGTAGTTTCCTAGTATATAAAATGGAGATAACACTGTAGCATTTGCTTCACACACTTTATTGTGTGAAGAGTATTTTGTATATACATAAATGGAAGCTATTATTATTCTTTTATATTCTCCTATGGTATCTTTTCTTAGGTTTTGCCTATATAGATTAGATTCAAAACTATGATTATCTTTTCTCAGAATTCCAAAATCAAAGAACAATATCTTCACATCACTTACCTGGTTAGTGATATCATAGACCACAATAGCAGCCTGGGCACCCCGGTAGTACATAGGTGCCAAGCTGTGGTATCGTTCTTGTCCTGCTGTGTCCCAGATTTCAAACTTGACTGTTGTGTCATCCAGACAGACTGACTGTGTGAGGAAGGCAGCTGTGGAGAAAAAATTTGTTGGGGAGGAAGGGAGGGAGGGCCCAAGGGAGAAGAGAAATAGAAAAAGCAGTGAATGAGGAGGTGACAGGGAAATGGTCTCTTTCTCTCTAATCTCCCTTCCCCTCCCCCTATCATTTATACTTAGCACTTCTATGGGTAGGTATTATTCAAATTCAAGAATTTGGGATTCTTTCTTCCACAGTTTCCATAATGATTCATAGATTGGAGAGACAACCCCCAAAGTGTGAGATTAAAGTTCTTTCTTAGCAGTTTTAACAAATGGGAAATAGTAGCAATTCGTGAACTACCAGAAACTGCGGAGTGCAGAAGAGGACAAATTGAAGTAGTTGCATTTACATACATACCACTTTTCTCATAAAATTGATATTGATGGGGGTAAACCCTGAAACTGTCCAAATGATGGGGGTGAACCCAGAAACTCTCCTCTGACAAAGACTATTCCCTTCAGGGCAGTTAAGTGGTCTCATTCAGTTGGAGATCTGGCCAGAGATGTGGTCACATCTTCTACCGAGTGAAGATTAGTCTGGGACCACTCCCAGTAACTCAAACTTCTAAGATAAATGATCTCTTTTCTATTGGAGATCTAACCCTGGGCACTGACAACATTGAAGGAATCTCATTCAATTTTGAAAGGAAACCCGAACCTCAGACTGCTAATAAAAGACAATTCTGAACTCCAAATCTTTGCAGAAGTCCGAAACAGGATTATGCTTTGCCAAGGAAACTTTCTTCTTGGCAAAGTTGCCTGCCAGGACTCTTGCCCACTGAGAAGATATTCTCCTCTCAGTGTTAACCTTTGTTATTTCCTTGATAGGACCTTACCCACTGAGAAGTCTGTCTTCCTAGCAAAGCTGGCTTCTTAGTGCCAATAATAAATCTCTTTTACCATACAGACTTTTTGGGTTTGTGAATTCTTTCGCATTGGACCTGCACTAACCAGAGGGGATTCCCCAACCCAATTCTTGAACCTCTTCACTACCACTAGCACTGCATCACTCTGGTTCCCTGACCAGGAATCCCTGAGAATCTGGATGAGGTAAAAGATGAGGTTCTTGTTTTCTATTCTATAGCTAGACATCCAAAAATTTCCAGGAAAGATTTGGGTCGTTGGAGGCCCAACCTTGAGCAGAATTCTCTCAGGGATGCTTGAAATGGGAATTCCTGTGGTCTAACAAAAATCCCCTTAATCAGGGAACATGTTGTCATCTCTCCATCTCTAAAGATGTCTAGAGAAGGACAAATTGGGGAAACTAAGGCTTGTAGCAAAATGGGACAAACCACCTCTATTTCTAAGGATCCTTCCTTAGAAAGTCTTTTAAAAAACAGAGACAAATTCAGCTTGAAAGATCTCAAGATTAAAAAGCTTAAATTAAAACAGCATTGCAGGATGTTGCTTAAGTTTGCTAGAAGGAAATCAAACTCCCTCATTCCTGATCCTCTAGGACACAGGAGCCCTCCTCTGCATCTCTATGCAGAGGCTTCTGCATATCCCTTCCAGAACGGGACTTTATGTCCGGCAATATCTCTTTAACTCTATCTCCCTCACCTGAACCAGATCCTGAGACTCCCAGCTTTTTTTCTCCTCCTCAGGATATTGATTCTAATTTCTGCCCCCTGGGAGAAACAGCAGACTCTCAGGGAAAGACACTCAGAGCAGAGGTGCCTCTTTCAATATCAAATCTCTCCCAGACTGAAGAAAAATCTGGCCATTATTCTGGGGACTCCACCCAGCTTTTTGAGGGATCCAAAGCCAACACCCTCCTTGATCTGTCCTGGGGAGATGTTAATGTTAAACAATTTGCCCCAGAAATAAGGAGGAAGCTGCAGAGGTCAGATTTGGTCCCTCAAATTTCTCCCTTAGAAACAGCTGTTGGAGTCTTTAATGATAAGGATCAAACTGCAGCTGAGAGAGGCCTCAGAATTAAAACGAAATTTGGAGAAAAGTCCCTACTCTTGGCTACTGACATTGCCAGGAACCACAAAGATCCATGCTTTACGTGTCATGAAATCTGTCTGAGGACTCCCCAGTCCTTGTCCTGAGTTCAAGCAGGAGGAACACTGGAGGGGAGACTGCCTACAAGGGATGAGCTACTCCACACTCCATGCCCTGTCCTCCAGCAGGAGTTGGGGGCTTGGTCAAGTTCTCCCTCCATCCACCACAACAGCCCAGAAGGCTACTCTTTCACTCTGGCTCTGGCACTCTAGTCTCACCTGACCCTCCCCCCATAAAGTGGGGATTGCAGGGGAATTGAAGAGCTGCCTTGAGACCTTTCCTCTGCTTCAACAGCTTGGTGACCTGTGATTTAAACGCTTGTTTCTTATTATTCCTTCCTATCCTGCTCCCTTATTGGGGAGTGATTTAATTGTGAAATTGGGGACTTGATTTTCTCTTCTCAGACCTCCAGAGAAATCTTATGCATGAACTTTTAGTTAGAGAGTTAAGAGATTTGGAGAAGTTTAACTGCAATCTTATCTTGACCTGACCTGACCTGACAAGCAGGGCCATACTCTGGGATATCCCCAACTGGTTGTCTCTTTTCTAGCTTTCACGGGCTACAGGGTCTCCTTACCCAAAGCCCACATTGCCTGCCAGTCTGTCAAATATTTGGGCCACAATCTCATCCCTATTTCTTGAGAAAACAGACCATTTTAGGTCTTCTAGACCTTGCTCACAGAGGCAGCTCCTTTCCTAGGCATGGCTGTTTCTACAGAGTCTGGATTCCTAATTCTGGAATTATTGTCAAACCTCTCTAAGATTCTATTCAAGACCCTGATAATCTTCCTCTTGAATGGGGACCTGATCAGGCCAAGGCTTTTAAAACCCTGAAGGCCAAACTGACTCCGCTCTGACCTGGCCCTACCTAACTTAGAAAAGCCTTTCACTCTGTATGTGGATGAAAGTTGAGAACAGGCTTTGGGAGCCCTAATGGGTATTGATTACTTCTCAAATAAACTGGGAGTGGTCCCAGATTAGTCTTCAATTCAATAAAGAGGGTGACCACATCTCTGGCCAGATCTCCAATTGAATGAGACCACTTAACTGCCCTGAAGGGTGGGTCTCTGACAGAGGAGAGTTTCCGAGTTCACCCCCATCATTTGGACCTCTATTAACATGAGTCAATAAGCAATTAGTGCCAGGGACTGTGCAAAGTGATCATGATACAAAGAAAGGCAAAAGACAAAGACAGTCCTTATCCTGAAGAAGTTCACAATCTGATGACAGAGACATTAAACAACTATGTACAAACAAGCTGTATACAGGTTAAAGTGAAAACAATTAACAGAGAGAAGGCAGAGAAACCAAATTAAAGAGGGATTGGAAAAAGACTTTCTGTAGAATATGGGATTTTAGTCTAGTCTTGACCAGCTAGAGAAAATACTCAGACCAAAGATGGAATGTTTTATTTGTGGAATAGCAGAGGCGTAGGGGTAAGGAGGCATTAAAGACTGGTTAGGAAGGGCTCTGAACGCTAGATAATTTTGTATTTAATCATGGAGGCGGTGGGGAGTCCCTGAAGTTTATTGAGGGAGTATCTTGTGTCAAGATCCCTCTACTTCCAACCACAGGTTAAAGTTGACAGAAGAAAAAAAAATATGTAATGATAGAAAAAAAGAAACATCTATCTTCTTCAAGAAGTCTTAAACCATAAAGAATGAATATGATTTTAAAGCTGGATGGCAGGCACAGCTATCTCAGATAGTTTTTCATTAAAGCACTAATGCTTTTACACACATTCATTCAGCCCTTGGAGGGCTGAAATGTGGAGCCTAGTCTGTAGGATTCATGTAACACTTACCTCCAATGGTGCTCTCCTGGTATTCGTGGAATTGCCCCTTGACGAATCTCAGCACTAAACTAGACTTGCCTACTGCAGACTCTCCCAGCAGGACGAGTTTGAATTGGCAGATTTTGCTGGCCTGAGGCTGGCCGTTGGGCCGAGCTGTGCCTCTGCTTGTCATGATCAAATATTAGGGTAGGGTGGGGTGGGGATGGGGAAGGGGGGGGAGGGGAACGGGGCTTCCCAGCTTCTCAGCAGTCCTGCAAAATAAATTAGGTAGTTACAATGCAGACATATTCCAATCACTCTAAGAAAGGGTTGGAAACTCTTATCTACCTTCAAAATTATAAAGGGAACTGCTTAAATTTATGGAATATTTATTATGACTGCAAAGCAGTTCCTTCACAATTGTCCTATGAAGTCAATGGTAAAAGTATTTCCATTTATAGATGAGAAAATCAAGGCACATAGATTAAGTTACTTGTCAACAGTCTTAAAGCTGGTTAAATGGAGTATTATAGATTAGAGCTCAGATTTTGTAGGACTAGAACTCAGATTTTCTGATTGTAAATCCAATGATCTTTCCACCAAAGCACATTCCTCTGGGAGTACCTGGAATGTGACATCCTATAATAAATGGAAATGTTACAAGAAATACATATATATGTGTGTATTTGTATATATGTATAAAATAAAACTCAACTAATATCATTCCTCAAAGCCCCCCAAAATAGACCCCACCTAACCCTTGACCTGATTTCTACTAACAAGAAAGTTGACATGAAATTTGAGATGGAAAGTCATAGATGAGAGAAAAGACCTATCCCTTATTCATTCTTCCCGGGATTTTATAACCTCCAAGAACTTTCTTTGAAACTACACAAATCATTTTAGGTCCCAGTAAAATCAAACCTTAATCAGTCTAAAGAAAACTTAATTCTACCTTTTAACTATTATGGTACATCCCCAGGAACTTCTTTGATACCTTTGTGCAGGTTTCCAAACTGCCCTCCAGGGATTTGGGGCAGGAGTCCTCTCTGAAGAGTAATTAGGACTCCATGCAGTTTTTAGTCGTCTACCCTTCATACCGATCTAGATTTTTCCTTTTTTTTTTTTTTTTTTAAATAAAAGGTTATTTCTAAACATTCCAACCAAACCACTCTTCAATTTCCAGCCTACTACTACTATCTTTTCCAGTTGTAGTTCAACTCTTTCAAATACAAGTTTAAAAAAAGCCATTAATTCCCAGACTACTATTATCTTTTCCAGTTGTAGTTCAAACTCTTCAAACACAAGTTGGAGAAAGTGCCATCAAACTGCTCAGTAGACTATAACTGCTTTTGATGAAGTGGAAGAAGAAATGTAAAAACAACTCCACAGCTAGGTTTTATCACATATGAGTCAGCAAATCTTTCCTACTGTCTCACAGCTGTTCTCCTGGTGCCTGAAGAATGGATTGCGCTCTCCATTCCTTGTGGGCTGGGCAACCACAATACCAGGTTGAGAGTAGGGGGAAAAATATATCAAGTTTACTTGTATATTAAGGGATCACTTGGAAGATAGTACATTCCTTTCATTTACTTTCCAATAAAATCAGACTATGTTCCATTACCCAAATATAGCTAATCTTGTGTTCTAATTCTGAGATTCCAGTCACATTCTTTTTTTTTTCTTTATGAAATGTATTCCCTCTCTCATCTCCACTTGTCAAAATCCTTCACATTTTCTAAGGCCCATCACAAGATCAATCAACTAGTATTTGTTAGAGTGACTACTGTGTACCAGTTATTGTGCTAGTTATTCATGATGATAAAGACAAAAATGAAATAGTCCTGGCCTTCAAGGAACTGACAGTGACCAGAAGAAATAACATCTAAATATAATCAACAAGTCTCCATTAAGCATCTATGTACTAAGCATTGTGTTAGCCCTGTGATTACAAAGTCAGAAGTACAAAAGTCCCTGATCCCAAGAAGCTTACTCTCCACAAAGGAGACAACCTGTATATATGCATATATATGCACCTGTCTACAGAATACATACAAGATGAATACAAATAAGTTCTCAGATGGAGAACGGGAGGAAGGGAGGGCTCTAGCAATTGGGAATCAGGATAAGCTTCATGGAGAAAAGCCTTAAAGGAAACTGGGACGACTTCTATGAGGCAAAAGTGAGGGGAAAGCCCATGCCAGTCAGCAAGTGTGAAAGTGGGGAGATAAGGGTGAGGAATACCCAAGCAAGCCAGTATGGCTCCACTATAAGCTGCTCAAAGGAAAGTAAGGGGCAAGAGCAGAAAGGGAGGATGGCACTGGGGTTTGAGGAGCTTTAAAATCTAAACATAAGAATTTATAGAGGTATAACAACTGAATTTTACTGGAATTTACATTACTGCCTACGTAGGTGATGGACTGGAAAAGAGGCAGGGAGAGAATAGAGGAAGGGAGACCAATTAAAAGGTTATTGCAGTAATAATCCTGGTGAAAAGTGAAGAGGGCTTCCGCTAGGACAGTGGCTTTGTGAATAGATAGAAGAGAATGTATGCAAGAAATTTTATGGAGACAGAAATGACAAGATTTAGCAACTGACTGGATAGCTAATGTAAAAGGAATATCAAGGGTATGAACTCAATGATTGCCGTTATGAATCTGGGATACTGGAACAGTAGTATCCTTGACAGTAACAGGACACTTTGGAAGAAAAGTGGGTTTGAGGGGGAAAAATTCAAGAGAAATCTCTCTAAGAGTGCTCAACAGTGTTAAAGACTGAAGAGAGGTTGGGAAGGGTGAAGACTGAGAAGTGCCATTAGACTGGACAATTAACAGATCTGTAGTAATATTGGAGGGAACAATTCAATTGAATAATGAGACTGGAAATTCAAATGTAAAAAATTTAGATGAAAATGAGAGAAGAATAAGCAGAGGCACTAAGTATGAATGGCTTTTTCAAGGAATTTGGCTAAGAAAGGAATGAGAGAAATGGGATGGATGATAAGAATTTTTCAAGGATATCAGAAACCTAAATGAATTTTTAAGTTTCTGAGAAGCAAATAGTAGATTGGGAAAGACTGGGGATGAGATAATAGGGGCAGCTTTATAAAGAAGACAGGAAAGAATGATGGAATTAAAGGTATACATAAAGGGAGATTTGCACCAGAGAATGGAGTAAAGGAGAAAATAATGGAAATGAAGTCAAAGGATTGAGAGAAAGAATAGATACAAGTAGATACAAAAGATATACAAAGTAAACAAGATTGATTTGGTTTGGTTTTCCAGGAGTACATTCTTTCTAGGGAAAGAATGAGGAATGTTATCTCCCAGAGGAGATTAACTCTTGAGCAGAAATCTGAAGGAAGATGCTCTAAGTTCTAAGGTGTCAATGAGGAGGGAGGACATGCCAAACACAGGATGATAGTCTGTGCAAAGCATAGAGATGAGAAATTGAATGTCAGGTATGAAGGATAAGTAGACTAAATATTAACTCCTTAAATGAAGCTTTCCCCACTTTCTCCCAGTAGGAAATTATTTGTCTTCCAAACTCGGCATTTTGTAGCTGTTATGTAATGAAAACATTCAAATTTTAATTTCCTTAAAATACTCATATTCATCTCCCATAGAAGGTACTCAGGAAATATTAGATGAATATTGTTGAGTAATCAAGATTGGTTACAAACCCATGTCCTGTCTTTCTGGGAATAACTGGGTAAATTAGATTGAGGAACAGGATTTTATTAACTCCCTCAAATTCTATGCCTGGAATTAAGACTGGTTTGGGAAATGATATGGCATACCAATGGCAGAAGTAAGGACTTTTTTTTTCTCCTATCAAAGGTCAATGATCCTTGAAAAAGGTCAATAAGTTTCACTTATTCCTGGAAGTTAAAGCAGAGTCAAAATGGAAGCAATTCCACAACTATAATATGTAAAGGTTCTAAGTATAATAGAGTATCCTTTTTTTTTTAAAGAAAAACTTATTTTAACTGATTTGAATTTCAAAAGAAATAGGAAATCCATTATCACTCCAGAGATCTGCCTGAACATCTTTAGGGGTGGATAAAAACTACCTTCACTGCTCTGATTATGACAACAGTCAGAAAGAAAGTCTGTTGGCGTCTGATAAACAATGAACTTGGACTCAGCAATAAAAAGGAAGAAAAAGGATTCTATATGGGAATTTCTGCAATGCAACTGTACCTGTACTTATATTCTCCTTGTCATAGACTCTCAAAGATGGAAGCAATCTCAGAGGCCATCTGCATCCACCCATAGTTGAATGAAGTAATGATACAACAGGCAACAACACACAGAAAAGCAAGAGTTCAGAAGAATCAAAATTCCAAGTGACCTGAAAAGCACGGGGAAGATCTATGGAAAATATAAGTAGACTACAATGTCTAAAAGGAAAAAGCATCAAGGAGTATATTTTCAAAAATAGAGTAAGACCTGTCATGTAGCATAAAAAGAGAGGGATAAAAATGGACAGTGCCACACTAACACACCAGAGGAAAACTTTTGGTTTTCTTCACTCTCCTGGGAAAATGATCTATAAAGGGTATAGAAGGCTATAGAGGGAGAGGTCTTCTGGATCCACCATTAATGAAGATGCCCAAGTACTTGGATTCCAGGATCAAAGCTGCATACAATTAGGAAGAGAAGATGATCAGGAGGAAAAAGAGACGGAACAGAGATGGGAAGAACATAGAAGAATGAATACTAATAACAAAAATAGTAAAGTCAAGAAACTAATTTTTGAGAAAAGGTAAGTACTCTCTTTCCCCTCTCTCTCTCTCCCTCTCCCTTCCCAAATTTTAGAATTAGAAAAAAAGCAGCAACCATCTTTAGTCGAACCTACATCCAACAGAAATCCCATGATATACATAGGTATAAGTAATCATCCAACCTGTGGTTGACATGTTCATTTTGATGTGCCTGTGGAACATAACATAGAGAAAATGGTATCCTAAAGCCCAAAAGACAGATTTTGGAGACTGACATGCACAGAGTGTTGGGAACAAATAGAGTGCCACAGAAGAGAGAACATAGAGAAAAAAGAAAGTGTACAGAATACCTTGGAAAACTGCCACCTTAAGTTTTGAAAGATGATAAAGGAAAAGATGAACCTTATTTATTGATGTATTGATGTTCTATAATTGTCTAGCTCTGTGATAGCAGCTCTATTCTGAGTCTTTTCTAATCTTAATTCATATTACTTCCCTCTTTATGTATAGGACCCAAAGTGATGGCCTAATGTCCTCAGTATATGCCTAATACTTTTTTACCTTTGTTTAAGTTCTCCATGCATAGAATTTCCCATCTGACCACTAATTTCTACTCATTTTTTACAGTACAATTCAAATCCTACTTTGTGCAGGAAGCCTATTGTAATCTCCCAAACTCACCCAGAACTATTTGTACCTTTCATATTCATTACTTTATTTTATACTTTATTATATTATCATATATATAATATATAGTACATTACTAAATTATTTTATATTATAATCATTTGTGTGTGCTATATTGTACACTCAAGAATGAGGACTGTGTTATCCAAATTTTCTATCTCTGCTGGCATCTGCTAGAATGTTTTCAACCTTCTTCCTCTTATTTTGGAACCACTGAGAAGAACTCTATGCTAAGTGACAGTACCACTGTTCTGGAATAGAAAAACATGGCAGTCAAGTTGAACTAGGTCCTAATTTGCCAGTCACATCATTCTAGACTCCAGGGGAAAAAAATAAGGGGAATAGAAGTAAGAGACAGTAATAGATAAAGACTAACCACCACAGGCAGGGAGAAAAGATGGGATACTGTCTTTTAAATGCCCAAGTCACAATCACTGCATTTCTGGTTGGAAATGACCCTTAAAAACAATTTGGAACTTTGCCCAAAAAGCTAAAAAATTGTGCATGCCCTTTGATCCATCAGTGTTACTACCGGCTCTATATCCCAAAGAGATTACAAAAAAAAGAAAAAAAACATGCAAAAATGTTTGTAGTAGCCCTTTTTGTGTTGGCAAGGAATCTGGAAATTGAGTGGATGTCTATCAATTGTGGAATGGCTGAATAAATTATGGCATATGAATATAATGGAATATTATTACTCCATAAAACATGAGGAGCATGATTTCAGAAAAGCCTGGAAAGACTTCTTGAACCAATGCTGAATTAAGTGAGCAGAACCAAGATAACTTTGTACACAGTTAACAGCAACATTATGTGATAGTCAACTATGATGGACTTGGCTCTTCTCAGCAATACAGTGATCCAAGACAATTCCAATAGACTTGAGATAGAAAATGCCATCCACATCCAAAGAGAGAACTATGAGACTGAATGCAGATCAAAGCATACTATTTTCACCTTTTGTTTACTTTTTTTCTTGTAGTTTTTCCCTTTTGCTTTGATTTTTCTCTCACAACATGACTAATATGGAAATATTTTAAATGATTGTACATGTAAGTAACTAGAATCAAGAGAACATTGTACTTAGCAACAAGATTATACAATGATCAATTCCGATGGCCATGGCTCTTTTCAATAGTAAGGTGATTCAGACCAGTTCCAATTTTCTTGTGATGGAGAGAGCCATCTGCACCCAGAGGGAGGACTGTGGGGACCGAGTGTGGAATACAACATAATATTTCTATTTTTGTTGTTATTAGTATTGCTTGCATTTTGTTCTTTTTCTCATTTTTTTCCTTTTTGACCTGATTTTTTGTATGCAGTATAATAACTGTGGAAATACATATTTAATATCAATTTATTAATAATTAATTAAATAATTAATAGTGATTAATATTAATTTAATACATATTGGATTACTTGCCATGGGGGAGGAGAGAAGGGAGGAAGAAAAAAAATTTGGAATACAAGGTTTTGCAAGGGTAGATATTGAAAACTGTCTAGTCTATGCATATGTTTTGAAAATAAAAACCTTTATTAAAAAAAAAAAAAAGAATAGTTAAAAAAAAATAAAGATTCTACATGTATAATCCACATCAGATTGTTTGCTGTCTTGGGGAGGGAAAGATAAGGGAGGGAGAAAAAATTTTGGGAACTCAAAATCTTACAAAAATGAATGTTGAAAACTATCTTTTCATGTAATTGGAAAAACAAAATACTACAGAAATTAAAAAAAAAAAATGGCCTTCAACTTCAAGGGAAAACTATTAGGATGGGCTAGAACTTGATCAGTCAAGTCAATTAAAGGAAGCTGAGTAGAGGAAGATTCCCAAGCAGGACAGAAAAGGAAGTCTTATAGGAACATTTTCTTAATTTGCTACTCCAGCAAGGACAAGATCTTAAGTGTCCCTTCTACATATCAAACATCCCATCTGTGATTGTAACCCTCTAGGAACCTGTCACCCAGCAGTAGGTTTCAACTCCTTGGCAAGTTATTTCCCAAAGTCCAACCCAGTTTCAAAAGTTAACTGAATTGTAGTCCAATCCAATCTGGTTTTTTGGGTTTTTGTGGGTGTGTGTGTGTTGTTTTTTTTTTTTTTTTTGGCTGAGGCAATTGGTATTAAGTGAGTTGCCCAAAGTCACATAGCTAATAGTGTTAAATGTCTGAGGCAAGATTTGAATTCAGAGCCTCCTGATTTCAGAGCTGGTGCTCTAGCTACTGTGCCACCTAGCTGACCCTCCAATCTGTTTTATAAAGTTAAGCTCTTGCCCCCCAAACTAATGCATTACTTATAATCAACTGATCCAAAATATCATCATCTAGGCCTTCCCCCTCTTGGTGTCTCTAAAGCCAGTCATTTAGAGAAGCAGCAATAGCATCTTCACAGAGATGACAGACTATTAAAGCTGGTAGGGAACCTGTCAATCATTGGACTCTAAATCTAAAGCTGGAAAGATCCTCAGGGTCAGCAAGTTCAATACCTTCACTTTATAGATAAGAAGAGTCAATGTCAAAGAAGACTAGTGACTTAGAGTCACACAGATTTTAAGTCTTAGTCATGGGATTTTGACTTCAACTTTGTGTTCAAAATTTTTCTCCCTTTCTTCTCCTGCCCCCTAAAGCAGCAAGCAATCCAAAACAGGTTAAACACATGCAATTCCTTTAAACACATTTCCACATTTATCAAGTTGCACAAGAAAAATCAGATCAAAAGGGGGAAAAAAAGGACAAAGGAAAAAAAAAACCAGCAAACACCACCACCACAAAGGTAAAAAAATACCATGTTGTGATCCACATTTAGTCTTCATAATCTTCTCTCTGGAAGCAGATAGCTCTTTTCTTCACAAGTCTATTGGAATTACAGGGCTCTTTCTAATACATTAGATAATATAATATAATCTCTTCACTTCACAAATGAGAAAAGTAATAGATACCAATTGACTTGTCTACATCACACAGGGACAGAGAAAAAAACTAAACTCAAGCAACTTTTAGATTTTTTTTTAACACCACAATCCTATTCCCTCAGAGAAACCAGACTTATTGAACTCTACAAAGAGTTCAAAGAATAAAAATAAAAATGAAGCATCAAATCCAACTTGGCACAGATCTGTCCTATGATAGAGCAAATTAACAAAGATTAATTTTTCCTGTAAACTGTCCAACTTTATTATACAAAATAAGGAAGCATCTTGCTTGGGAGTCTGTCTATATAATATGAAATGGAAAGGTAGGGGTGGATGGGCATATTTAGAGGAGATGATATGGCCCTTATCTTTTAATCACTTATTAGTTTAAATATGATTTTTACCACTTCTACTCCTGTTTACATTTCCCCAAAAACAAGCAGCATCTTTGTCTTCAAGGTGGTGCAAACCTTCCAATATTAATCTAGAAAGACTAGGGAGGGAAGAGCAGAATCAATTCTGCTCTCGTCACCACCCTATTTATTCCTCTCTTCTCTTCCAGGAAGGCTTAATGATGTGGATGGAATGGACTTTTCCTATAAGAAACCTCAATTTTATTGTCTAGTACCTCAGAAGCCCTTTGGAATAGAACCCCACCCCCTTTACCAGCCTGTGGGACATGACCCACAAGGCATTACAGTAATTCACATGGGCTAACTGTGCTTCCTGTTACCTGTTACTACAACCTATTATGTCCTAATCACACCAAATAAGTGGTCTTCTAAACTTCAGTATTAGGGTGACTATAATTGTAATCATTTTTTAAATGGAAAGAAAAAAACAAACCCAACAGGGTCTAGAACACTCACAAACATTCTCAGTTGCTACATGAATGCCAGAAAGTTCTGAATTATTATCCCACTATGAAACCCTGAAGAGGTCTCAGGCAATAACTGTCATAGTAGAGCCAGAAAGGACTCAAAGAAAATTCTGGATAGAAATCACAACTTGGTTCAAGTATTAGTTACACACCTTCCTCACCTGGGCTGCCCTTTGATCAGCATTGGTCATGTCCTGATCTCATCTTTTCTCAGATCCTGGGGGAAGAAGTTGGGAGGAGTGGGTTGTGGCATATGAAGACTTTAATAAATGTTAAGCAAATGAATTATGGCCTCTGTCCTCCCATAGGGCTGCTCCATTTTCAACCTCTTTGAGACTCAGTTTCCTCATCTGCAAAAATGGAGATGACACTTATACAACCTACCTCAAAAGGTGGTTGTAAAGAAAGTTTTAACAAAACATTTTATAAAAGAGTTATATTATTATTTTCAATCTATATCTGATTGCTTGCTGAGTATAGGAAATTGATCAAAACCTTTATTCTTCAGGCTACATTCACTGACCCCACCATTATGCTTGACCTTCTAAATATGTAAGTATAAGAGGAATTACAAAATTAAATTATTTTTGAGCCTCTCAGATGGAATTTTGTTCCATTATTTCTATGGAATCAAATTCTTCCCCAATTAGAAAGAAATATTCATTTAAATGCTCTTGACAGAACTCATCTGGAATGCTGTGTTCAGTTTGGAACATCATAGTTTAAGGACAATCTGAAGATAAGCTGAAGAGTGTCCAAAGGCCAATTATGATGGTAAAGGACCTTGAGTCCATGACATGAAGATCAGTTGAAAGAACTAGGAAATATTTAGCTGGGAGAAGAGGTGGATCATGAGAGTTGAGTCTTTAAGTATTTTAAGGGCTATCATGTAGAAGAAGGACCATACTTGTTCCGATGACTTAAAAGGATGGAAATAGAGAACAATATCTGAAAGTTACAGAGGCTTAATTTCAAGGAAAAAAATCTTTGTAACCATTATAATACGTCAAAGTGATAAGGTCTTCCTTGAGATATAGTATTTACCCTTCAGAGGTATGAATAAGATGACTATCAAATGTATAAATCACACAAATCTGTTTGGATGAGAGAACCAAAAAAGAATTAAAAAAAAAAAGCCTAGAACACTGGGCCAGCTTTAATATAATGAAATTAATAGAGATAAATGTAAAATCCCTCTAACTGAGCAAATGTAGCAGTGAGGACAGCCATCTCAAAATAAAGTCACCCAAGAATAAAGTCAAATTTCAGACACATACTAAAATATATAAATCTCAGCATGTGACTAATCTTTCTGGGCAAGTGTCTTTAGTTGCAAAGGACCTGATCTACATTAATAAAGAGAATTTTCTCACTAGGTATTCCCTCTAAGAATGAAATCATGGGTTTTTAATTGTACAGAATGGGAAAGATATGACTACAGAACAGTTCATATGAAAGAGATATGGTTGTTTCAGAAGACTGCAAGTTTAATATGAGTCAACAGAGTGCAATGATAGCCAAAAAAAGCTATTGGAACCTTTATGTTTCTGGTAATGCAGCCTGTGTTCAAAGTAAAGGAAGTAATAATCCTGTTTACTTGGCCCCAGTTGGAACAAATCTTAAGTACTGGTTTAGGTCTTCATAAAACATTTTAGGAAGTTGAGGCAGACTAACCAGAATGGCAAGAAAACTAAATTTTCACTCAGTATAAGGGAATACTTTCTAAGATGTCTAAAAATGGACATGATTGACTCTAAAAACAGTGTACTCTATATGACTAGAAGTACTTAAGTGAGATAGAAAAGTATATTTTATATGACAAAGTACTCAAGCTGAGGCTGGATAACCATTTTTGAAGTATTATCATAGAAGACTTCTACTCATGTACAAATTAAACTTAAATGACCTCAGATGTACCTGCCAATTTGGGTTCTGTGGCTGCTTGAGTGGTAACCTGTGGGCTATCCACAAAAATGGAAACCTAAGGGAGGAAGTAAAGGAAAGACTTACCAACTATGAGATAAAATAGACAAACAAACAAACAAAGAAGAATGGCATATAAGAAACTTTGTCTATCTCACAATTTTGTATAGGGTTGATTCTGTGGATGAGAGAATGGGAATTCTAGAAAAGTAAGGAATTGGACATTAAAAAAATGCTAACCAGAAGTTTCCTAATAACCAATGAAGCAAACAATTTACAAACCACTGGTCCATTACATGAAATACTTTCTTTTAAGCAAAATGATTCAAGTAAATATCATTGAATCTATATAGAAATCAATTGTGGAGCCAGGAAGAGTCAAAGATATATTAAATCATTGATAAAACCAAAACATAGACCAAGGTATCCAAAACTTGAGTGAATCCATCTGTTGGGGTCCTAAAGCCCATATGGCATTCAGAGATTCCAAACTAAAAGATAAAAGGTTTTGGATTTCTCACTGGAGAACAGATCCTTCCTAAGTACTATATTTTGTGGCCATTCCCACATTAGAGAGGCATTTGGGCAATTTCGTTGGGAAGAATGTCTTAAGTTGCAATCTGCAAAGCTATATTGATGGGAAAATTACACCTGGAGTATCAGGCAACAGGAACATTAGCAGAGAAGCTCCCTGCTTGAATAGTTGCAAAGGCAAAGTGAACAAAATGTCTGCTCAATGAGGCAAGGTAAAGGGAAACATAACTGTGAAGATCAATGACTGAAGAGGGCCTACGACAGTCACACAAAAAAGGAAGATGGATATGGAATGGGTTAAGAGAAAGAAGTTAGGGGTCGACAATATATCTTTGGCTCCCCAGCATTCTAAGCAACAAGAATGAGATTGGGAGAGAACCGATGTAATCTGAAGTGCTCTGCCATGTTTCCTTTTTCAGGGTAAAATAATGATAGGAGAGTATGATAATACAAGATAAACTAGAAATAGTAAAAAAAAAAAAAAAATCTCAAAGATGGAAAAAATCAATATACACCCAACTTTCAACACTTCTAAACTAACTTCTCAGGAATTGACTTCTCAGGAGGTCAATAATACAGTTTGGGCTTTGCTAGGTAGGGATATTGGAAGTGAATAATTAACAGGGCCTCTTATCTCTGAGTACAACCTATCTGTCATCTCATCCAAACCCTACAGATGCTGTCACTGACCAATATCGCTTCCCAATAATAAAGTCCATTAGCAAACAGGTACCTATACAGTTAAACCAAGCTCCTGAGTAGAATTTTACTACTCTAAAGCCAAATAATCTCCAGAACTTCATCCAAGTTTCTGGGAAAAAAATTTGTTTTGTCCAACTCCATCACTGGCTAGGAAAACCTAAAGTCCTACATTAGAAAATTTCATCTAACTGACTTGGTGAAGGCTCCAAGCATCTTTCTAAGATGATTAATTCAAACTTTTCCACTCTCTATTTCTCAGTAGGGAACACAGCACCAACATTATCTTATCATGCAGCTAGATGGGAATGAAGCTAACCATACTCTCCCAATACAAACTTTTTATCTTTCTTTCTCCCAAACGAAATCCTCAAGGAGTCAAAAAAAAGTAGGAAAGACTGGATATTCCACCCAGCTGTGCTTCATATGAGGTGGGGAGACATGAGTTTGAATTTGTTACCAAACAGAAAAAAAAATCCTATCATACCACACTCTACTTCTGCTCTCTAATTCTGACACTAGCAAAACTCGCTGATAACCCTCTCTTCAACACAGGGGTCACTCAAATGGACAAGAAGAATAATTTCTTACTTTGTGGAACCCTTAGCCTCTCAAAAGATCCCAATTGTCTGTGTTAAATGATCCCAAAGTCTGTGTCAAGTTTCTCAACTCCTTTCCTATAGCTTAAATAAAGCTTACTTCTTTCACCTTAACTCTTTCAACTTGCTCCAAATCTCCTTCAGCTAAACACCTTAAATCATCCCACCCTGTCATCCCCTTTTGGGATCTTCTCCACTTAAGCTTAGCTCCACTATCACCCACTTTATGAGGATAAGGATCCCTCATGGATCCTACCAATTCATCCTTATTTCTGCCCACAAAGCGACTTGCCCCCATAGCTCCCTCATCTCTTTGCTGCAGCCCATTAGGGCTATCTGTCAGGTGTAGCCCCTCCACCACCCATCATCCCCACCCTATCTTGGTGCCTACAAATGAACTTATTTCATTCACTCCTCCTACCCTCCTTTCCTCCAGGGCTGAGATCTAGTTCCCCTTCTTTGTCATCCCCAAGTAAGCCAACCCCTGCGCCAAGCAAGCCCCTTTAGCTTGCCAGGCCCAGCCCCCCTGTACCCCTTATCTCCATAATGCGCTAGGCCCACCCTATCATATCCCACCCCAACTAGTGTCAGGCCTAGCTGGATCTAGTCATCCTCCCACTCCACCTTCTTACCTTTTCCAATACTCCAAACCCCTACCCACCAACTTCACTCTCTCTTTGCTCCGGTCCCCCGACTCAGGAGCTCCCCGTTAGGCCTGCCCAGCCCTGCCCCCTTCATCCCCAGTCCCTCCCTGGTCCGGGAGGGCGCCGAAGCCCGGTCCCCTTACCACCCGCAAAGCAGGGCCTCTCTCCTCCCCAGTTCACCGGAGCCTCCTATCGCCCCAGCCCTTTTGGCTCCACCAGCTCCAGTACCTAAGCCTCAGTCTACCCAATCGGGCCCGAGCCTGTGTCGAACAAACAGCTGCAAGTCAACCAAACCCTTCTTCTCCTCCTCCACCTCCTCCTTCTCTTCACCCTGGGGCGGCGGCCTCGACCAATAGCAGCTTCCTCCACTCGCCGCTGGAGGTGGAGCTTACGTCAATACATTCGCCAATCGTCTTTGGGAAGGTGGGTTCTTCCGGCATTGTCGCTAACGAATACGAAAGGGAGCCCTGACGGACGAAGCACGCAACCAATAGACAACGAAGCTCCATGTAAATGAGCAACCATTAAAGAGTCTAGTTTCCGAGTAGGAGGCGGTGCGTTATTAACGGACGTCTGAAGCGACCAATGAAATCTCGACACCCAATGAACCCCCCCACCTCCTTCTTTCGACTCATAAACATCTAATCAGGTGAGGAAAACGGGGAGGATCGTGGAAGAGATCTGACCAATCGTGTCACGATCTTGAGCTTGATTGGCAAATGAGGCGGGACAAAAAGGAAGCCTTTTGCTAACCTTCTACCACCGAGTTTGGGGTTGATACCGGGTTGTACCTCCCCTGAGGAATTCGCAGATCAACCCTAAATATTTATTAGGTGGATACTTTCATTGGATTGGACAGAAGAAAGGAGAGGGGAATAGAGGTAGAGGGAATGTTCACTTCCGGGGTCGGGGCAAAGGTCATGACCCCCTTTGCTTGGTTCTTGCTTTTTGACAGGGTCCCCACTGTGTAGGTTTCATTCTGGGACTTGAAGGGTAGGAAGGTGTAGGTGCTGTATTATTTCCGGGTCCGAGCGGCCTGACTCGATAGTCTGTGTAACCCCATTTACATTTTTTTTGTGGGGGGAGGGAAGGGGAAGGTCCAAGGCGGGAATAATTGAGTTCCGTTCCGGCTTCCTCCCGCCAGCTTCCAGAGCTTCTTTGTGGCCCTGCCTCCCTAGCTCTGGCCTCCAGTCATTTAGTCGAAGGTTCAGCCCTGGTGAGGAAAATCCAAGACCTCACCCATGACTAAGACCCTGCCCTCCGTTACCCCGAATCCCAAGGATAAAGAAACAGGCTATAAAACTAGGAACTTTATTTTAATGAATTACAAACTAAATTACAAATAACATTAACAGGAATTGGTTGTGGGGATAGGGAGTGAGGACACACAAGACCATAGGAAGACAAAAATGACAAAAAATATTTTTTCTTAAGATTTCCCTTACAAAACCCTAAAGGTGCACATGGCAGCAAAATTCCTCCCCGATTAAAAAAAAACCACACACACACACACACACACACACACACACCAAAAAAAATACAACCTGGAATATAAATAGTAATGTCCTTCCTTTAAACAAATATTCTCTGGCATTCCTTTTGCCCAGTCATAACCTTCCCTTAAAAAAATTTCAGGCATTCTTCAAATAACTTCTAACCCTAACCTCTGCCCCAGTTTTGAGTTTCCTTCATTGGAGAATAGGAGGCAGAGATGCTAATTGAAACTACAAGCCAATTCCAAAAGGGATGGAAAAATCAAACACCTCCCACCCTTATAAGGCAGCAGTGAAGTAGTCATGAATTAAAATGAACAATTCTTTCTCTCTTCTTTGTCTCTATCCTTCACCCCAAGTTCCATTTCTGCCACATGGACAGAAGGGTGGCAGACAAGGGGAACTAGGGCCAATTAGTTCTGTGGCAGCCCTTATTGGGACTAAGTTTTTATTCTTCCACCCTGTAAGGGGAGATGAGCCATTCTAGGGTACAAAATCTGGTTTTATCTATTTTCTTTTTTAAAAATTCACAACAAAATAGACACACACCCCAAAAATAAAAATACACAAATTATTTAAAAGGGGCCCTGTGGAATGTTCTTTCAAAGCTTCCCACCTAGCCCTCTGCTTCTAGTAGGTCCTATATAAACAGTAGCAGCAGGAGGATGGGAGGGGTATGCTGAAAATCCTATGTTGTCACTCCCAAACTCAGGAGACAATCATCACCAGACAGAAGTCCTAGGTAGGGGGTGGTTTATCAGACAGTGGGGAGCCCTGAGGTCCTGTCTTTTGTCCATCCCCCTCAGCATAGATCAGGAGCTGAGGCTGCAGAGTCTGTCTCACTGCTCATGCCCTAGAAGGAGGCAGTGGAAGGCAGATGTTGGCTTAAGTGCATTGAATACTGAATCTCCTTTTCACTTCCTATCCTCCTCATTCCCCACCTGGGTAGAATGGGAAAAGTGAGAAGGTAAGTTGAGAGTTGGAGGCAGCCAAATTGGCTTTCCCCTGACCCCTATCTAAGTTCAAACAGCTCTGGAGTCAGACCAGGGCTGATCTACCCTAGAAGGTGAGAATAGGATTGGGGGATAGGGGCACAGCATGGCTCAGAGTCGTAAGTGGGGTACAGGCTTAGTAACATCCAGGAAGAAGGGATGAGTTAGAGCTGCCTTGGCTGAAACACGCTTGTTAGGGTCATAGTGCAACATTTGCTGGAAAAAGAAAAGGAAATTATTATTAAGAAGTATGTCTATGAACATGTGAAGGGGTGAGGAACAAGCTATGAAAAAAGGATCCCACTTATCCTTCATTCTCCCCACAGATGGGCCATTTTTGCAATTCACTCAACTTCAACCCCTATCCCTCTAAATTTTGCTAGGAAATCACCAAGGAAAGAGGAGGCACAGACTCCTCTTTTTTAGCAAATGTCCAAGGAGCCTGACTCTCCATTGGGGTGAGGGGAAGCCTCTATTCTGGGATTGTGAGGTACAAAGAACAGGTTAGTTTCTTCCCTTCTCCCTAGCTTACCGACAGCAAGCTCCGTCCATCTTCATCTAGTGGAGGCACCACCTTACTGAAATCTTGCCGTGCCCACTTGGGGAAGCTGGGTTTATAATCAGGCATGGAGGTCACTCCTGGCCAAGCTACCTCATCTGGTGTCCCCAGTGTCCGAAAGATCCTGAATAGCTGGTCAATTTCAGAGTCTCCAGGAAATAAAGCCCTACGGGTAATCTGGAAAGTAGAAGAGGGGGACAGGATTGACGTAGGTGAACCCCTCCCAGCACATAAAGAGTAGAAGTTCCCACAGGCAGTGAAAGGTCAATGGGACCCCATGACTCCCCCCAGGGCCCTTCACGGGGTCAGTCACACATGAGCCTGAGACAATAAAGCCCCTTTATTATCTCCATGCCTCCTCCTCCCCTCCCCCAACCATGGCTTTTCAGATCCCCCTAGGCTGGGGTGGAGGGGTTGGGGTGGGGGTGAGTGGGGGCCACTGATGTGCAGCAAGGGGATCCCAAGCCACTCACGGGGTGTGGGGTGGGCATTGAAGTCATCCCCCCTCCTTGTGATGCAGCCACTTCTAGATAGGAGTACAGAGGGCAGGGACTGTGTCTTCCACTTCTTCTGTTATCCCCCACAGCACCTAGCACAGTGCTGGGCACACAGTAGGTGCTTAATAAATCCTTGTTGATTGATTGAAACAGGAATATGGGCAAGTGTAAGGTAATGCATGAAGGGACAAATAACCCATACCATATTTTTAAGATGATGGGTTCTGAGCCCTTAGCTCAGTTTCCTCATCTATAAAATGAGGGGGTGGACTAGATGACCTTCAAGGTCCAGTAAAGGGCCCTGGGAATAAACTCTCAATAAATATTAGTTGCTGATTTGAAGACACTGTGTGGCTTTGGCCAAAAAGACCTACAAAAGGCCAGGAGCTATCAGGGAAGGTATTGGTTTAAAAAAAAAAAAAAAAAAAGGTGGGGGGAAACATTAGTCCTCCCTTGCCCAAAATCATGGTACATCTGTACCTGGAATACTGGGTGCAGTTCAGGTCTTTGTATCTCAAGAAAGATTATCATTGAAACTGGAGAAGATTCAGAAGGATAACTTAAAAAATCAAAGGGATGGAGGGGTGCCTCGCACATGATTTAAAATATTAAGAATTTTCTGTTTGAAAAGTCAAAAGTTAAGCATATGCTCAAAGTTTATAAAATAAAAAATAGTATATAAAGCTCCCTGAATTCTGTTCTATCCAGGAGAGATATTCTAGAAAGTTAATGAAAACCTAAAATTTCAGTATAGGAAGTACTACTTTTTTCAGAGCAGGTAATAAACTCTTGGTGTGCACGAAATAGCTATAATAGTTTATAAGTTAATGGTGACAGATCTACAGCAGTCTATTAAGTGAGGATTTTATGGGAAGACTATCCTACTATTTGAAATTTGAAGGTCCTTATCAGGGAAGAAAATCATACCCAACCACCCCATCCCACTTCCATACTTCCCTTGCTGTCAGAAACTAATGAAGGGCTGGATGGAGCATAGGTCTTAACCAGTGTGGCAACTCTTTTAAGTGTTCTCATGCCATGAGATAGAAGGGGTTATGTCTGTGTTTGATGGAGTGAAAAGGTGGGGATTGGTGAGGGTTAGGGTCAGGGTCTATAACATACCATCTCAGCAAAGATACAACCCAGGCTCCATATATCTACAGCTGTTGAGTAGTATTTACAACCCAAGAGGATTTCTGGTGCTCTATACCACAGGGTTACCACCTGAATAAAATGGAAAGATGGGAAATCAGTAGAGAAATCCAACTCTTAACACCAGTCTCTAAAACTCCATTCTTTAGGGCAGCTTTTCCTCTTTCCCAACATGTTGCTCTCACTGATTCCCTTTTTCCCCCAACAATTTCTTCCAACCCCAATTAGTCTAACACATGGTCCTTAGCTTTGCATTTTATTTTACATGTCTTCTATATGCTTCTAGACAAGTATTCCAGCTTTGTGTCTAATTAATCAGATTCTACAGTGAATGGGATTAAATTCTGAGATCTTCCTGGAGTGACAGAAGTTCTTTCCCCTTATTAAGGTTGTCAATTATATATTCTATTATAATAAACAAAACAATTTATATGCCAATTTATGGCCTACCAATATTTTCCATTTGATAAAAGAAATCTCCAAATCCCCCAAACCATTTCTATTCCTTTCCAATAACCCATGCTTATGACTTCAACATTATTCTTGATTTCTTACTCTACTAATCTCTTACCCCACATATTTAATCAGTTACCAAATCTTCTTACTTCCAAACCTACAGTATTTCTTCCATCTCTTTATTTAGCCACCATTCTAGTTTGGGCCTCCATTTTGCCAAGATTACTGAACTAGCTTCTTCCTTGATCTCTCTGCCTCAAGTCCTTTTTCATTCAAATTTATCTCCTATACAATTGCCAAAATGATAGTCCTAAAGTATAAATCTTATTATTGTCACTTTAGAGGCAGCTAGTACCACAGTGGATAAAATGCGAGGTCCTATAGTCAGCAAGACCCAAATTTAAATCTGTTCTCCAGACTTTTACTAGCTATGGAAGTCTAGGCAAGTCTTTTAACCTTTGTCTCAGTTTCCTCAAATGTAAAATTGGGATAATAGCACCAACCTCTGATATTGTAGAAGCTTTCTTCCCTCAAATGAGATAATCTACGATACCCTCCCCTACTCAAACTCCAGTGGCTTCTCACTACCTGTAAGATCACATATAATCTGTTTTGCTATTAAGGTCTTTATACCTGGCCCCAATTTCCCTTATTACATCTTATTAAAATTATTTCCTCTATTGGCCTTCTTGCTGTTTTTAACACATATATATGTGATATATGTGTTATTCATATGATCTTTGCAATATGCCCCCTCCACTCACTTTCACATCTTAGAATCCTTTGTTTTCTTTAAAACTGTTTGTTACAATTAAAAGAAGCTTTTTTTATCTTCCCACCTGCCAATGTCCTTCCCCCTCAAAAAATGACCTCTTATTTTTCATATATTTCTTCACATATATATTATCTCCCTGAATAGAATGTAAATTCTGTGAGGACAGGGATTGTTCCATGTTTGTATTCCCACAGTGGTGTTAATAAAATAGTAGGTTTTAAGTAAATACTTATTGAGAATTTGAGAACCATAATTAGTGATGATAAAGGGCATATAAGAAGATCATTAGGGGGAGCAGAGGATGGGTATCTCACCTCATGCGTGTAGGTACGAACAGGTACTCCAAAAGCTCTGGCTAATCCAAAGTCAGCCAGTTTGATGGAGCCTTCGGCATTGATAAGGAGGTTCTGTGGCTTGAGGTCTCGATGGAGGACTCTGTGAGAGTGGCAGAAGGCTAGACCCTGGAGAAGCTGAAACAGGTAGCTCTGGCAAGAGAAGTATATGGAAGAAGAGAGAAAAGCATCATAGGATGCAGCTCTCCTTCCTTATAGTTCCTTGTATACAGTTGATATTCAATGAAAGGATTTTTTGTTTTTGCTGATGCATTAAAAATAACTCTTAGGAAGAACCTAAAGCCCGAGTCTTCAAATGTAGCCATTGTCCCTCCCAAGAAGGCACTCACAATTGCTTTCATGTCAGAAGATGGGATGAGTAAGTAAACTAGACTTTCAGTTAAATGAGTTAGTCTACCTCCTTCATCTAAAACTCTCCCACCATCTATTTAATAAGGAGTTGACTCAGTGTAGTTGAAACTTTTTTGGTTCTCCAGCCCAGCCCAGCCCAGCTCAGCCCTAATTAACGAGCTTACAAAATAAGGCACAAATGAGATGGGGGAGGGAAGGAACCTGAATTACCTGCAAAATATTTTATGTTTTAAACCCATTGCTGTAGGCAGAATCCCCCATTTGCTATGAACACAAGGAATATAGGTACAGATATTCAGGATGTTATCATCAAAAAGAAGAGAGTTGAAGATTAAAGGTGGAGAGGCAAGTTACCTTAATGAGGGGCAAAGGGATGCCTGTGAGTGCGGATGCATCCATGAACTTCTTCAGATCCTGATGCAGAAATTCAAAAACCAGATAGAGTTTGTTTTCTGTATGGATAACATCCAGCAGCCTATAGAGGAGAGGTCAGAATGACCAAAGGGAGGCAAGGAAAAAGGATTATTGATACTGATGTACTAAAGACAAGTTTATGTCACTATGAGAAGGGATGGGGGAATCAGAGGCCCACTCTTTAGGAATGAACATATCAACATATCAGAGAGCCTCCTCAGAAACATACTTACTTGACAATGTTGGGGTGATTAAGTTCCTTGAGTAGAGAGATCTCTCGAATGGCAGTACTGGGGACGCCCTCTGTCTCACTTGGAGAGGATGGGGGAGCAGAGATGGGAGTTTAGCAAGAAGGTCACTCCCCACAGCCCAATCTCCCTAATTAGACCCCAATTGCTAACAGAGGCCCTTCCAAACTTTTTGAGAAGGTGGGGAAGAGATTCAGGAGAGAATGCCAACCTACAAACTACTCCTGCCCATGCAGGGTGGGGCTCACAGGCCAGGGAGTGGCTTTTGGACACATAAAAGGCCACCATTTCCTCCCTCCTACCAGAGTACAATAAGGTCCTAGAAAGTGAAGTTTCTATCTAACTCTTTTATATTATGGGAAACTGAGGCAAGGGAGGCAATGGGGAAAAGTTTTGAAGGGGGTAATCCTAACCTCCCCCAGAAAGGCCAGTGAAGGTTCAACTGCCATTCTTTTGAAAGAGCAGGGAGAATTCTAAGGTAGGGGAAGAGGGGAAGACCTGTTGGCAGCTGCTTCCTACCAGTTGATGTCTCTGCCACCCCTCTCCCTCCTTACTCTCTACAAAATCCAACTCCATTGGGTCTCACAGGCCATTCTAGAGGTTTTTCCCCTCTCCCTCAATTAATCCCTACACATTTGGGGCATTGTCATAGGCAATTTTAGAAAAGGGTTTTTCATGTTCTAAGCTTCAAAGCCTTCACCGGGAGCTGAGAGACCCTTCCCAATACACCACCTAGAAAGCCACGCTGCCCTGTGCCCCCACAATCCAGAACCCCACTCCAAAAGAAACTGCCCCTCCATCTTCCGGTCCCGCCGACTCCTATATAGGATGGGGGGCACTCCAGGAATCTTCGAAGTAGTAGGGTCGAGAGTAGGAGGGGGCCACTCACGTGTCCAGACGGATTTTCTTCAGCGCCACTACTTCTCCAGTCACCTTGTTCTTCGCCTTATACACCACCCCGTAAGTGCCTTCTCCGATCTTCTCCACCTTTTGGAAATTATCCATGGAGAGCCGGGGAGCGAGGCCGGCACGGCCCAGGAGTGGGAACTTGGGAACGAGTGGGAATCCAGAGAAGAGTAGCCTGGCTCTGGGAGCAGAGTTGGAGGGCAGGGGGCCGGCGCCGTGGCCCGAGCCCGGATGGAACGCTGTGTATCCTTTGCCCCTTGTCAGTCAGTTTCTTCAACTTGCAACAATGTTGCCGCCTCCCCCCTCCCGCGCCCGGCCTCCTCCAGAAGCCCCGCCCCAGCTTCCCGCGTTTCACTCGCTCCGCCCCCAGAGTGTCTTATTGGTTTGCGTCATCACAGGGGTGGGGCTCAGAGCCCTGTCCTGTCCTACTGGCTCCAGTAAAATACTCTATCGCCCCATCCCTTTTCTCCAGCCTGCCAATTCCTTCCCTAGGTCAACTTTTCTTGCTTGAAAAACCTAAAGAATGGCTACTTTGGTGATAGTACTTCTCTATGTCCAATGATCATTCATCCATTGTAGATAATCTCCCGCTTCCTAGAGACAGCCACGTACGTCTCTGGAATCTATATCCTCTGCCCTTTGTGTCTTGTGTCTGCAGAGACTATAATCTCTTGTCCACCTTTTATCTACAAAGCTTGATCAAAGGAATTGAATAATATTTGCCATTTATATAAGTGCTTTAAGATTTACAAAATCTTTTTCAAACACTGCAAGAAGCACATCTCCACCAATGTTAAACATACTTTATTTCATTTGATCCCCATAACAGCTGTGTCAGCTAGATTGTGTTAATTATCCCCATTTTACAGCTGAGGAAACTGAGGCTCAGTTAAGTGATCATTTATTAGGCACCTACTCTGTGCTATAGGTCCAGGGACTGTGCTAGGTCTAAAAGTCTCTCCTAGCTCCAAGTTCAGATTTTTTGGGATAACTTTCCATTCTTCCAAGGGAGTCCTGGATAGAAAAGAATGATTTTGAATAGGGACAACTGTGGTTCTGAGCCCAGAATATATCCAAGGGAGTGCTGGAGCCAGCCCAGACCAACTTATATGAGAGTCAATTGTAAAATTTTCAGTGTAATAATTTGCACTTAAGAAATCAGCAAATGCTAAAATCAGAGCTTGACTGATTATTTTGACTGTCTTACAAAAGTGAAAATTTTTAAAGTATGTCATTCATACTTTTTCCAGAGAACTTGTTGTAAAGCATTTACCAATGTACCACTATTTTTGATTATATTTCTGTTATAATAATAATGGACACAGCAGGGCACAGTGGATAGTTTCCTGTATTTAGAATCAAACTTCAAATCCCCCTTTGACTTCAGATTTTAAAGCTCTGAATAACTGCATATAGCACTCAAAATATACAAAAAGCTTTTCATCCTTGATTTTATGTAATCCTCACAACAGCCCTGTGATGGTGTAAATATAGTCATAGATAGTGTTGATAACTATACTTTATACTCATAATCTCATTTGATTCTCACAACAACACTGTTTGATAGGAAGTACAGGTGTGAGAGTCTCCTTTTTATAGTTGAAAAATTTGAGGATCACAGAACCAGGTGGCTTCGGAAGGCTTATAAGAGCCAGAATTCTTAATCTCTTCTCCCCTCCTTCACACTATAAATCCACTACTCTCTCCACTAACCTTTGTCTTTCAGAATCTTCTTGTTTCTGTCTCACAGGTTGTCATATGAAGATATTCTGTCTCCTTTTTGTGAGGTCCCTGATTTGATGTAATTTAACTCTTTGGCTGAATCTGTCATACTGAGTTATTTGGGCAACTGTGGAAGAGGAAGAGGAAGGTGATTGGTACAATGAAGATATGGAAAGATATTCCTTGATTTTTGCTTAATTCCTGTCTATTCCAGAGATTCAGGCTCCCATATAATTAGCAATTATCTGGGTTGTTGGGGGGAAATGGAGCCAAAAAAATCTAATCTTTTAGTGGGGTTCAAAGCAACAAGCAAGTATTGAAGTAGGAAAAAGAAAAACTTCAAAGCATTTTCATTCATTTCTGTTTTATTGTTAGGAAACAGAGAGGTTGTGGTCATACAGCCAATAGTTGGTAGAAGCAGGAAAAGAAAGAGAACCCACATTTTCTGCTACATAGAGCAGTGTTCTCTTTCTTACTTTTATCACACCATTATAAGTTACATCCACCTCTCTTCAATTCTTCCTTTCTTCCCTGGGAATTTGAAGGGAGGAGACTATAGGCAGGGCTATGCAAATGAGCAGTAGTACCCCTTTCTTATATAGGAGCTAGCACTAGTCTCTGTGCTATGGCTGTTCCACTAACAGAAAGAATGACACTAGGACAGATGATCTGGTTTTATTATACGGCCATGACCTGTGTCCTGTTGACCACAATAGCTGCTGATGGTGAGTATGAGAATAAGTATGGAGATGTTGGGAGGATGGGAGAGAATGGGCAGTTTGAGCTGGAACTATCTCCTAGGCTTAGATTCCAGATTCTCTTAGGGACAACTCCCTTAGCCAATTTCCCAGGTCTCTTCTGACCCATTTCCCCATCTATTCAGAAGGACTTTAACATTTAGATTAAACATCCCTTCCTTTTCAGAAATGTGGGGAAATTGAGCCAAAGCATTTCTTGAAGAGGGAAGCAATTTTGGAGTACTTGTTATTTAAGTTCTCATCCCAAGAGGATGAGAATAGATCATATCAGGATTTTTGAAGGTAAAATAGACAATCCCTAAAGTTGATAAATCAATTGTTCCTGCCTCTTCTAGTACCTGGCACTTTAGGGGATGTGAAAGAAGCAATTCTTGGGGAAAAGAATGAAGTATATGAGATCAAAAGATTAAAAAGGAATCACTTATTCCTTTGGATGTGAGACACCTATTGTCTCTGCCTGCTATGCTGGGTCTAGGGATAGGGAGGCATGGGGGTCTCAGCTGAGAATCACATGAAAAGGATCTGCTGGGGGATTGGCACCTCGTGACTGGGAAGGGGGGTGGTGGTCTGGAATATCAGAAGTTACAGTAAGGAAGAGAGTGGAGAGGAGAAAGAAGGAGAGAGCTTATTACTCCTTTTATCCTAACAATGAGCTACTCAGTTACATTATTCTAGGTTCCTTCTCTCTACCTCTAAGTCTCCAAGCCCATTTTTTAGTCCTGTTGTCCCTCTGAATCTTGGAAAATCAGAAAACTCCATCTCCCTAATATCTGACCCAGAAGTTCTCTATTTTTTTTTAGTATAAGGATAATTTTTTAAAAAATTATTAACAGCTTTTGGTTTTCATCACTTAAATTTCCTCCTTAAATTAAATATTCCTCATCCTTCCAGAGAGCCATATCATACAACAAAGAATTTTTTCATGAAAAACAGAAGAGGAAAAATTAGTACATACATAGATAGAGATTTATATAAATTTATATGTGTAAAACCTCACAATATATGATATTCTATACCTGTAGACTTCCACATCTAGGCTAAGAAGTGGCAAAAGATGTCTTCTTGATCTCTAATTTTGAAACTCATTTGTGATTGTTCTTTCCATTTATATTGTTGTAATCATTATGTATATATTTTTTGGCTCTTATTAATTCATTCTGCTTTAGTTCATATGAGTCTTTCCAACCTTTTATGCATCATTGCATAGGTCATTTCTTAAAGCACAATTATTCCATTCCATTTATTCCATTAATTTATTTTGTCATTCTCTAGTTGATACATATTTTGTTTAAGTTCTTCATTTCCACAAAGTGTGCTGCTATAAACATTTGGTAAATATGGGTTCTCTGGTAAATATGCCTGAGTGGAATCTGGATCAAAGGATATGAACATTTTGTCTGATAGATTTTTCTTTTATCTCTTCGTCCTCCTCCTTTCTTTCCTCCCTCCCTCCCTCCCTCTTTCTCTTCCTTCCTTCCTTCTTTCTTCCCTTCCTCCTTCCTTCCTTTCTTCTTTTCCTTTTCATTCTTTCTGTATCACTAATACTTCACAAGTCCCTCACATGGTAGCAGTTGTACTATTAGTATCCATTTATTGAAAAAAAAAAGCTACTAAGAATTCAGTAACACTTTTAAATTCATTTGTATTGTATGAGTAACAATATCTATATACAGTTGAAATGTAGTGATACATAAATTCATGCAACATTATTTCATGGGATTATAGCTTCAGAGCTAAGAGGGAACCCAGAGGCAATCCAGATAAGGAAACTGTGGTCTTAGATGATACAAGTAGTATGTCTGAATATTTATTCAATCTGTAAAAGATCTGTTTGACCCATTGTAATATCTCCTTGCTTCAAGTTGGAAACCACCAAGTTCACCGATCTGTATCAGTTTTAACCATGATGACTTTGTTTTCCATAGAAATTTAGAGTACAGAATTGGGTCCTCCATCAGATTCATCTAGACAAGGGCTTTATTGTTCTCTCAGCATTCTCCTCCACAAACATGTATTCTTCTAGTTATCTTCTTCTGCTGTTCCTAGCCCTTTTCTAGATCCTTCAAAGATTTCCCATTCTTACTAAACAAAGGATCACTTTCCTTGATACTGTACCCACCTCTCACAATATTCTCTTTAATCTATTGCAATATGGCATTTATTACCTAGAAGCAGTAAAGCATGGTAGATAAAGGGGTTGACCTTAGAATTTGGAAAATGGGTTCAAATTCTTTTTCTGACACATAGTAGCTAAGTGACCATGGGTTAGTTTCTGTATTTAGAGTCCTAGGTAAGAAAGGGTAGTAGTATCTTACTTCAAATATGAGTTGCAGACCTATACCAGTATATGTATATATGTTCCCATACCAATGAAATCACAAGTCCAAAACAACAAAATATAAATATATAAATAATAAATATTAAACCACAACCATCACCTTCCTCCTCCTTGTTCTCTTCCAACTACATATTCCCTAAGTGGGAGGATTATTAACTCTGCTTCTTGTATTTTATTATTTTTAGGGCCACATGAACCAGGTTGGAAAGGTGCCAGAAATCAACCCCAGACTAATGTCTGGGACTCAAAGTTGTATCCAGAATGGACAGAAGCCGGAATTCGGGGTCTTGACTGCTGGAGAGGTAAGAAACAGGATTTGGGATATGTGGGGAAAGATGGAATTAGAAAAATGGTAAGAGGAGCAAAGTTAGAAATAAGATTAGAAGATAAACCATCAAAATGAAAAGGGTCCTGCAGAGGTCAGGATCCCCAACTAATGCTCTTTCCTTATCCAGGAGGCCAGGTGACACTGGAGGTCAGTAATGATGCCCCAACTCTGACTGGTGCCCATGTTTCCTTCTCTATTATCTTGCACTTCCCTGCAAGCCAGCAGGTCTTGCCCAATGGACATATTATTTGGACTGGCAATGGTACTATCAATGGTAAGGGACCTCTCTTTGTGCCTGAGTATATCTCCTAGTAGCCTTTCTGTGTATTCTCCCTAATATCCTCACAAATTTAATAATGCCTCATGTGGCTAGAATGCTGCCCCATTGAGCCACTGGCTCCATTTATTAGTGATTGGGATTGGAGTATAAAAAGATATTAAAGTTCAAAGATGACCATGTTTCTTTCAGGGAGCCAGGTATGGGATGGACAACCTGTTTATCCTCAAGATTCTGATGCTGCCTGTGTCTTCCCTGATGGACAACCCTGCCCATCTAAGGCTGGACCTCATAGGAGCTTCATCTATGTCTGGAAGACTTGGGGTAAAAAATTGTCTTCTCTGAACCTATCAAGGCATTCAACTCCTTCCCTCTATTCATTTCTGGGATCAGCTTAATCCTGACCTTCTTTCCCTTGAACCTTATTCTGCCCTTTTGGTCCTAAGATTCCCCCATTCCATGGTTCTATATCTTGGATCTTTTTTTTTTTTTGATAACTCACTTTGTACTCCTTTGAACATCTTGCCAATATCAGCTTTATTGGGACCATACCCCAATATGCACCTTTGTCCTCTCTGGGTCACATAGTTGAAATTCTTTAATCTTTCTCTCTATCTTGACTACAGGAAAATATTGGCAAGTTTTGGGAGGTCCAGTGTCCAAACTGAGTATTGAGACACTTGGAGTAGCTACAGGTCCCCATACCATGGAAGTGACAGTTTATCATCACCGAGGACCTCGGAGTTATGTGCCCATTGCCAGAGGCTTGTCTACCTTCACCCTTACTGGTAGGAGAAGAGAATAGAATCATGTTTGTAACAAAAATAGACAAGAAGTCTAGGAAGGGATTGTTTTCAAGAGGGACTAGCCAGATGCTAATATTGGGGTAGGGAAGTATTTTGTTGTGGGAACTGAGTCAGGGAATTTGCATGATTATAGAAAATATGAGGGTAAAGAACTAGTGAAGAATCAGTGCAGACCAAAAAATAAAATAGTCTTAGAAATGGATTCTCCAGTTATTCTGGATGTCCAATTTCAGAGAGGGTTGGGAAAATGGGAGGAGTCAGAAAAGTCTTTGACCCTGCATCTTATTCTTTCTGATCCCACTCCAGACCAGGTTCCATTCTCTGTGAGTGTGTCACAGCTTCAGGCTCTGGATGGGGGAGAGAGACACTTTCTGAGAAACCAGCCCTTGATCTTCAACCTCCAGCTCCATGATCCTAGCAGCTATTTGTCCCAGGCTGATCTATCCTACACTTGGAATTTTGGAGATGGCAGTGGGACTCTCATATCCCGAGCACCCACTGTCACTCACACATACCAGGTGTCTGGCCCTGTAACTGCCCAGGTGGTTTTAGAGGCTGCTATTCCCCTAACTTCCTGCAGGACTTCTCCTGCTCCAGGCACTGATCTCCCAAGCACCCAACCCTTGGGCACCACAGATGGAAGAATAACAACTTCAGAAACCCCTGGAACCACAGCTTGGGAGGTTCCAACCACAATGGCCTTTACTCCCACAGCCACGGAGATACCAACTACAGTGGCCTCTGGCACCACTATTAGGGAAGCACAAACTATACAGGTCTCTGGGACTACAGCTGGAGAAGTACCAACTGCAGTGTTCCCAGTTACCACTGCTGAAAAAATGCCAACTGTAGCACCAAGTGCTAATACAGACGAGGGGGTTTCAGTCACAGACATAATAAGAAATGTAACAGGAACAGGACAAACTATGGAATCTGTGGAGACCTCTGATATGGTCATGGTAAGCCCAGGCACCAGCCCAGCTATTCCTGAACAGAGCACCTCAGAGGTACCCACAACCCCTTCTTTAAGACCAGAAGCCACCAATCTCCCTGGAACAACAGGTGGGTATGCTTGGGATTCAGGAATTCTGGGTCCCTGCCCTGTCCCTGCCCTAGGGACAGAACAGCTTGTCCCTAGAAGTAGAAAAGAAGGGAGGGATGTGTGGTAGACTCTGAATTAACCTGCATTGGGTTTACATTTCATTTGTATGCATTATTTCATATTTAAGGTGTAGAAATCCCCCGGTCCTTGATATATAACCCCAATTTTCCCAAATACCCATTTCAACTAATTAATGCATCTGATTGACCTGGTCCTAGCTAGAAAAATTCTAAAACTCCTGTTTATTATTAACGCCCCTCCCCCCCCAATCTTCTTTTCTCACTATATGTTAAAGGATTATCAGTCCTCCCCTCTGCTGGCACAGCTGAACTGGCTCTGGTGAAGCGTCAGATTCCTCTGGACTGCATCCTGTATCGGTTTGGCTCATTTGCTCTCACCCTTGACATTGTCCGTGAGTCCTATCTATCTGCTTAATTCAGGAGAGGCTTGGAGGGGAACAGGAGGGAGGCAATAGTTTCCCAAAGCCTTGAGAAGGAAAGACATCTTGGCAAGATCTCCACAAAAATTCTGGGGCTCTGAGCCAGTTCCAAAGTTCAGGGGACACTTAGACAAGGGATCCTTATTTGGAAGAATCAGCAGTTTCCATATCACAGAGTTGGGGAATAGCTTGATTCTCTGAGCCTCAGTTTCCTTGGAAGTTGGAGATTATCTCCAAGGTCTTTCTGGACATAAACCCTAAGAATTCCTATGTGATTGTTCATCTTTCCACAGAGGGCATTGAGAGTGCTGAAATCTTGCAGGCTGTGCCTGTCAGTGAAGGAGATGCAATTGAACTGACTGTATCTTGCCAAGGCGGGTGAGTGGTCTTTGGGACAATGACCCTTGAAAATGTTTAATTTCAAGGGACTCACCAATCCTGATTGATAGCACTCTGCTCAGGCTTTCTCCTCAGTTCCCTGCCATAAACTGATTCCCTTCTCCCCACCCCTCCGCCATCCCCCATATTCAGGTTGCCTGAGGAAGTTTGCACAGAGATCTCATCTCCTGGATGTCAGCTCCCTGTCCAGAAACTGTGCCAGCCTGTAGTGTCTAGTCCAGACTGTCAGCTGGTGCTACACCAAGTTTTGGAGGGAGGGGCAGGGCTCTACTGCCTAAATGTATCTCTGGCTGATACCAACAGCTTGGTTATGGCCAGCACTCAGCTCATAGTCCCAGGTAGGCATCTGAGGGAAGGTGGGATATTGCTGGTGGTGATTAGATTTCAAGGAGAGAGGAGTATTAATAGCGGGGATACCTGGGGCTCTGTTCACAGGACAAGAAACAGGCACCCAGAAGGCTCCGCTGCTGGTAGGCGTTATGTTGGCTATAGTGGCAATAGCCTTGGCATTTCTAACGTACAGGTAAGATACCTTCTTTTCAGCCCTTGCCCATCATTCTGTCCTCCATAGAGATTGGAACATAGAAGTAGGTCTTGATCTTTGCTCAGCTATCTTTTAGCCTTCTTGCTACAACTTAAGGAGCTCTGGGCTTTTCTAACCTTTACTTCTTGGGAAATGCTAAATCTCATTTTCTTTTTCTATAGTATTCTGAAGTATGATGTAGTGGTGAGAATTTCTGTCCTAGATCTGCCAACTTACAGGTTGTATGACTTTGAACAAGTCCCTTCTCCTCCTTCAGTAACATGATATTCACTTAATAGAGGGGCTTTGAACCCTTTAGCAGTTGGTAAAGCTTATGGACTTATGGATTTTAGAACTGTTTCTACTGCATAAAATAAAAACATGGGCCTATAAAAGAAACCAATTATATTGAAAATTATGAAAATATTTTTAAAAACAATTTCACAAACCCCAGGTGAAGAACTTCTGAACTAACTGAACTCTTAAGATCCTTTCAGCTCTAAATTCTTATTCCAAAATGGGAATTAAGAATTTGTACTGCTTTCTTGATAGAGTATTATGAGGAAAAGGTAAGAATGTATATAGAGCACTTCCTATACAAATGTATTCTTATATTAGGGTCTATTGTTCTTCTTCCTCCCACAGATATCCTCTTCATCAAAAAGGAAATTGTTGCTCTTTATTTTTGAGGGATAAATAAAATAAAGAGAAGGCTGAGTAGAATGAGGTCTCCCAGAAGTTTGTAGCCTGTGAATATAAAGCCTTTAAAGGGAGATTTTATCCCCATGTAGGATAAGCAAAAGGGAAGAGAAATGGCCTCAGGTCCCAAGTGATGATACTTCATGGTGGTCAGACATGTTGAAAATGGGTGATATATCCCTTTCTTTGGAATGGCATACCTGAAAATCCCATGTAGGCTGGCCAGGGCAGCTTTCAGAAAGACTTTGCATCTGCTGATTTCTGTTTCTTCTCCTATTACTGCAGGCGGGTAAAACGGGGCTCAGCTCTTCCACAATCCTGGCTGCCTCAACGTACTGTTCACTGGTTGAGATTACCCTCTTCCTTCTATCCAGGCCCCAGTGGAGAAAGTAGCCCTCTCCTCAATGGGCACCAGGTCTGAGACCTCAAAGCATCTAAAAACTAGTCCACAGCTTGGAAGAACTCAGATCTTCCCCTCACTTCTCTCCCCCATAACTACCCTGTCATCACCTGAATTAAAAATTTTGAACACAACACTGGATCTTTTCTTGTCTATCAACAACCCAAAGTAGAGTAGGAATACAGAATAGGAGAACAAACTTACTCTTCCTCAATTAACACAAGATTGTTTAGTGAAAAACCAAACGATTTTATTCAGATGAGGCACTTTCAATGTGTTATGTTGAGCAGGAAGGGAAGCAGAGTGGGACAATAAATATTTGTGAGGGGAAGGAGCCCACCCAAGCTCACCAAGGGAGGAGCAGGGGGTGGGTAGCATAGATGTAGAGGAAAGCCTAGGGAAATGAAGAAGAGGGGCTGAAGAGCCCTTCCCTCAGGACCAAAGGTTGAAGAAGTTGGAGGAGCGTGGTGGGGGGCCCATAAGCATAGGCATTTGATTCTTGTGCGTGATCTGGATCTGAAAGGTAAAGAGCCCAGGTTCATAGTGAAGGAAGCTGGTGGACTTAGGGATCAGGCAATGAGAGCTCCAGGGAAATGCTGTGGGAATCTGGAGACATATGTGACCTACCAACATCATTAGAAAACTGCTGAGCTTAGAAATAGTGGTAGAGGGGACTTGGGAAGAAATGATTTGGGTTAGGAGCTCAGAGAAAACTCAGGGAACATGCTGACCATGTACAAGGTCAAGAACTGGATGACACTGGGGTAAAAGTTCAGGAACTAAAGAATCTTGGGGAAGAACTCACAGTACATGGTGCCTGCATCCAGGGTTCCCCGTCGATCTGCATGGGTAGGGCTTTTTTAGTCCTGTGGGAGTCCAGAGCAGATTGCATGGAGAAGACAAGGAAGAGAGAAGACCTAACATACAGATTTCCCCCAATTTGCCTTTGGGAACTTAGATCCTATTCTCACCTGAGCACAATATCTAAGCCCTTGGAACTATTCCATTATCATGTTCTCTCTATATCTCCTGTGTCCCTCCCTTCTTCTGCCACTAAGCTCTGGTTCTTCCTTACCGAAAAGTAATTTGGGAGCATTTAGCAATCCGGTGTCCGGCATTCTTCAGCCTGGTATATATCTGACCCATTTCAATTGCTCCTTCTAGTCCTACCACCTCCAGTCGTTTGTCACTCAGATCTGGAGAAAGTTGAGGGGTGAACATAAGAAGAAAGAATATTCTCTGCCCTGTTCCCATCATTTAAAGGGTCATTCAACTCCCCCTCCCCCAATTTAGTTAGGTGACCCATAACCTTCCCAAGGTCCCTTCACCTTGTACACAGGTTTTCAGGGCTTCAGGGTTGGTGATTGCTTCAGGAGGCACAGAAGCAAAATCTAAACCCTGAGCATCTTTGGAGGGTCGCTTTTTGTCTCCCCAGAGGTTGGAGCCTCCATGCATGCTGGGAATATTTAGGACTGCAATGCCCTCCAAGGATAGGTCACTCAGTGTCAAAGGTGTCCCACAGATCTGGGGAATGAGAGTATTCTGGAGCTCATGTTCCCATTCCCCAAAGAGACTAATAGAGGTAGCTGTGTCTCTTCTCCTTTTAATGCCCTTCCCTAAACCCTCCCCATGACTGGGCACCATTCCACCCTATGCCTTGGGTACTGGGTATCTTCTTGATGGGATGGGATAGGAGGTTTGTTTGGAAGACTGGGAGAAGGTCAGGGTCTTTGAAGCCTGGGGGAAATTTAATAGAGTCTGGACAAAGTGTGGTTTTTAGGAGTCAGAGAATTGGGATATATCAGAAAGCAAAAGAAATATGGGAGTGGTTGGGATGTCTTTTGGGTATGGGGTTCAGGCCATGTTTGAAAAGTGTCCAAACCTCACCTCCACTGAAACAGACTCTTCCAGCTTTTTGCATGTGGAGAAGATGGACTCAGATGTGGCGAACTCCAAGTACCACAGCTTGTTCTTCATCCTGCCTCAGCCCCATACCCCAGGCCCAGGGGGGAGGGGGCAGGTTACATAGGCCAGGTTACATAAGCCCTGTGGGAGGGCAAGGGGGCAGAGGAGGCGAGAGAGCACTCCATCTCCAGTCTCTCTTAGGTACAAGGGGAGCTTGGGGGTAGGAGGATGTCCACTTAATGTATTCACTGCCTTGTTTGGCACATGGACATAGATAGTAGTCAAAGCCTGGCCCTCTCTGTTGCTCTGCCTACCCCATTCCCATTATTTCCAGACCTCCCTCACCTGCTGTTGAACTTCTCAGGATGTTTCTCCCTCATGATATGAAATCGGTGAGCAATAGAGGCATCCTGGGTGAGGAAGGCAAAAGGTCATAGACAAGTTCCAACATCTTTCTTAATCAGCAAAGACCTCATCCCACCCCTCCAACTAGTTCAGTATCCAAAAAAATTGTATCTAGGAACATTCCTATTTTTTCTCTGTTGCTGGGAGGGAGGGGAAGAGGAGGGTAATTGCACAATAACTTAGATCTTGGATGCCAATGGTCCTATTAACTCAAGTGTCTATGAAAGCAATCTTATTCCCTAAACTATTTCAATGGGTACTAAAATTTCAGACTTCTAGTTTCCTTTTTATAACTTCCATTCCCAATGATTTGAGTACCCACTTTTTCCTCTGATCCCACACTCTTCCATAAAAAAGCAAAGTCCACTGACCACACCAATGGAGAAGTAATTGTTGATGATGTTGTAGGGAACTGGATCACTCTTTTCTTGGGGGTCCAGAGGAATCACCTCCACAGACCATCGATCCATATATACTGTTTCACTTAACTCTAAGTCCTTGAGTATCTTCGATAAGTTCTCCCCATCATAACCTGAAGGGAAGAGGGGAGATAGGAGAGGCAACTGAAAAGAAAATTTCAGGTTCAACCAATTACCAGGGAATGTCTCATCTTGATTCTTTAGGAGCCCATGGCCCAATTTTGTGCACGTGTGTATAGATGGGCTGTGACACTGACAGTAGGGTACTGGAAAGATTTTCTCTGGTTATCATATTCTAATTCTCTCCTATTTCCTTTTCCCAAAGCTTTAGCCTGGCTCTGATATTTCTCTCCTCAAATCTAGTAGTTTTTCCACTAGAATTATTCTCATCTCCAACACCTACTGAATCCCTATCTCTGTGAACCCCCAAAATGGTGGTCCATGTCAGCAGGAGAACAGTAAAGAAAACAATTACTCCTCCAGGCTTTAAAATATAGTTTTCCATATTTCTTGATTCTACTCTTATTCTCTTCTAAGTCATTACCTGTCCATCCACATCCCAACTTTTATGATCCTCTCAGCCTCCTACGCTCTTTTTTCCTTTAGGCTCTCTTTATTATATCCTCTTCTGCACTCTTATCAATGGCACTCACCTCCTCCCCATCTTAGGCATCGAGCTAGGTCGTTCCCTGTGCCTAGGGGAAGCACAGCTACTGGTGGTGGGTTAGAGAAGCTGGCCTTGTCTGGGAATAGAAGAGACAGAAATGGAGTCAGGAAGGCCACCACTTCTCTGACCCTCAGGACTCCATGCTTCTCCCCAACACTGACCAATGGCATCTAGGATCCAGCCTACTGTGCCGTCTCCTCCACATACCAATACCCGGAAATCTGGGAGGTCCTTGAAGAACTTGAGCCTGAGATATAGAAAGGAAGGGAGAAGGGGATCATGAAGGTTAATAAAGTTGGAAGGACCCTAATTCTTTGACCCTCAAACTCAATGAGAAAAATTCCTTGCTGATCACCTCTTCCAACATCCCACTTCTAAGATTTTGTTCATAGCAAGAACTGAAATCAGACTGATGGTAGAGAAAGGGAAGAATTTGAAACTGTATAAAGAAAAGAAACTTTAAGAGGGGCTTGTTAACAACTGGGAAAACAAAGGATCTTTCTTGAAGATCCCCACAACACAGGAAAAAGTCTCAATTTGTATGTTTAAAGGTAGACCAGCAGGAAAAAAGATGATCTTAGAGATCCCAGAGGTCCTGTTCTAAATTCCCTGCCCCTTGGACATAAAACAATTCTCCTGGCCTTCCCACACACTCATCTCTGCTCCCCACAACACATACCTAGACATTTATATTAAACTGTAAATATTCTTATACTTACCCTGGTTCGGGACCCCCCTTTGCAAGGTTGTAAACCTGTCGTGGATTCAGCAGGTACTGGAACTTTCGAAGGACCCTAGGGTTTATGAGGATGCAGGTGATGAAGTTTATGGAATCATTTTTCCTATTCTCTCCTGAAACATTTTTCAAGCTGCCCCCTTCCTCTTATCAAATCTAATTCCTGGGAAGCCTCCTTCCACTTTTCTTGTAGCAGTATTTCCAACCTATGATTCCACCTCCTTCCTTATTTCCACTTACCTTTCCCCCTGCTTCCCACCACTTTTGGGGTTTACAAAGACGAGGAGTGGGTGGGTGTTGGGGACTGGAATAATCTGTTTAGGAGGAGAAGCAATAAAAGCAAGGTAGGGATATTATGTAAGAGCCAAATTAGACCCCTAACATTAATTATGATAATAATTCACATTTATAGAGAGTTTAAAATTTATAAAACATTTCAGGGGCACCAGCATTTCTGGGACTTCACTCAGAGATGCCTTCTTTTCCCCTTTCCTTTTTGCCTGTTATTAGCAGGAATGAAGATTTGGGGACCAGGTTATATTTTCTGGATTTCCCCCAACTTCATCCTCCCCCAATTCAGAGCCCAGCCATCCTAATCCCCAAGGCTTTCCCCCACCATGATGCCCAGGCACTGCTGCCTGTACCCGCAGGGCCTGCCCATCAGGGACCAAATGTTGTAATTCATCCACATTCCTGGAGCTCAAGTTCTGGCGGTCCTGTTCAGAGGCAGAGGTAAACAGAAGGGAGGAAGGCTGAATCTTGTGTATGGGTATCTGTGTCCCTGCTGAATCCACTTTGTGGGGCCTTCACTATTTCTCAGCCACAGAGAGGTACCAGTCTGGCCTGAACCCTAAAGAAATGGGTAAGAGTGATAGGCTCTCTCTGAGATCAATGGGTACTCTCTAAGGAAACTATGAAATTTGTGCAAAGTCTAGGGGGTGTGTGGCTTTCTACAGGGTTTGGGGATATTCTACAGGTTCTCTTTCTGATATATATTTCTTCTCTTCTCCTAAGTCCAAGTGCTCACCAGGATACAAGGATAGATGGCTGAGGGAGGCAGGATGTGGTCACGGAGCATCCCACAGTCACATTCAGGGCTCATGGTAGAGAGACAATCCTCATGGATCTAGGGAATAAGAGAAACCATTAGTGGAAAATTACCTTCTGGCTTTCCAACTCAGGGAAGAGAAAAGGGACAGAAGAATAATTGGGGGTTTAGAAAGCCCCATGTGGTAGGAATATGGGGGACATTATAGTAGGAAAGTCTTAAAAGGAACAAAGGGGAAGGGTTACTTCAGGAGAAAGCCTAGGGACAAGAAGTTGAGGAGACTCTAAAATAGCTGGGAAGATCTGGAAGGTCTGGAGGAAAAGGTTTGTTCTGACCTGGAAATGGCACCACACACAATGCAGTCCTGTCAGGCTTTGGAAATTCCTTATCTTCTTTTGGCAACAGTCACAGCGTCCAGAGTCACAGCCTCCACGAACCCACACATGGGTCTGGGCCTTAAGGAAGTAGGGAATAACCCGATGGCTCAAAAGAGCGGAATAATAGCTGGATTTACCCCTGTTTCCTAAGGGGGGGGGTACCTTACATCTAGAGAAGTCCAGAGAAGGGGCTGAGGAGGGGTAATAAAAACATGAGATTGAGGTTAGGGGTCACTCACACCAGTGTCTTTCTTGGACTTGGCATAGGTGCTGACTTCACAGGGAGAAGCCTTCTTGGCACAGCGCTCATGTACTGTGAATTTACAAACTGGGAAAAAGAGAAAAAAAAAAAGGAGAGGGGAAGCTCTTAGCTATGGTTGGAACGCCTGAGGTCACTCACTCATCACAAGCACAAGTCTTTAAGTCTCCATCACTCAAAGATTATTCCAACCTCCCACCTTTTTCCCAATACACTCACAGGTACAAGAGAGTCCCCGCTTGGTTATCCCGAGCAGCATTGTCTCACATACATTACAATAAGCTGGACGGGAAAATTGCTTCAGTCGCCACATGTGCTGCCCATCATCCTTCAAGCTCTGTGGAGGGTACCACAAGTAATCTGGATGAGGGGCACCTAAGTCCTTCCCCCAGTACCACTTCCTGGACAGCAGTCATAATCCTCCCCAAAAGAGCTCAGAGATGGAAGGAGAGAAATGCACACTCCCTTTCTCCTTGACTTACCACCTCTAGTCCCAACAGCACCAGCAGAGGCACAGTGGTAGATCCACCTCGTACCCACTCAGCCAGAGAGACTGTACCACTGCCATCATAGTCAATCTCTTTCATCATCTCCTGCAAAATCTGAATATTGGGGAAAAGCATCAAGAAAAAAAAAAGATTTTATGTATTCAAGGTCCCATTGGTTAGGTCCCCAACTTAAAGAGTCCAGCCCAAAACAGATACAAACTCCATGGGAGGGTTGTAGGAAACAATATACATGGATGGGGAAAGAAAAAAACCGTCTTACTGGTCTCAGCTCAGTTACATCCCAGTCCAGATATCTTGCCACACGCATCATTTGGGTGATAATTCTGTCCACTTCCTAGGAAGAGCCAGGATGAAATCTCTCATATCCTGAACAAGGTACTGACTTTCCCTTAAAAAGTCCTTTTTCATGGATCATGAAACTGAAGTCTTCATCTCTAAGTCTGCCTCCCCCATAGTCTTATCTGTCTATGGAAATCTTATGGTGTAGGAGGGAGTAGAGTAGAGTAGGATGGGATGGTGAGTAAGGACAACTCCTACTTCTTGTCTTGTCCTATGCCTCTTATGTCCTTTCTCTGGGAGTCAGAACCCACTCCACAACATTGCCCAGAAAACTCAATTTCTTCCCTCAGCAGCAACTGCATCTACACAAGATGGGGGCCCAAGGAAGAGAGAAAAAAGACCAAAATGTCTCCATCTCCTATACTCCAACCCCTTCCCCAATCTTCAGAACTCACCGAGCTGTCCAAAAGTCCATTTCTGTCTGTATCATATAGCTTGAAGGTAACTGTGAATTGGTGAGGAAGCAGAGCTAGGGTCAGTTTATGAAAGCCATTCCCTCAGCCTGCCCTAAATCTTTTCCCTGCCCTCCTTGAAGAATTCCATGCTGGGGAAAAAAGAGACTATACTCTGCCGTCAGAAAGTCTGCTATGGGAGCTAACACATTTATGAACATAAAACTAAGGATAAGCGTAAGCTATATATTATACCTGAATAAGGATATGTAAAAGAAAGCTAGAGGAAATAGGGGAGTGGTAAGAAGAACTTAAAAGGCCATTCCACCTCTTTCTATGGATGCTTCAGTGACTAAGAATCCCAAAAGAGTTAGGGGAGGATGGCTGGAAATACCTTCTCCTTCAACTTTTCCTTTTACCCCAACCTTCCCCCTCAATATTTCTCTTGTTTTAATGACTTACATTCTAGCTTGTCTTCAGGCCGTCCACCTTCCAGTAAGGAGAAATAGCAGGAGACATCACTGAGACAGATCAAGGCTACTTCTGGTTGAGGAGAGTTCAGCAAGGTCAGAGGTCCTCCCTGATCCAGCTAATCTGTCCTTTCTAGCCCATCCCCTCCTTTATCTTTGTCCCCTCCTGTCAAATAACAGCCTAAATCACCCCTCCTTTCTTCAAACAGATTGAGCAAAGACCATCAGCTGAATTTGTTCTGGCCCAAGCTGATTTGATCTTGCTTCCAAGGCTCAGTACTTGTTAACTCCCAATTCCATACCTTGTTCATCACCTTGTTTTTGAGACTCTATAGTCTGGAAGGACCCAAAAAGTGCTTGGCTCAGTTGTGGAGGAACATTATTCACCTCCAGGTAGGCTTTCAGGAAGAGCTGAAACCCTTCATATCCTATGGACTAGAGTAGAAAGGGGTATTACCTCAGAGGTGTAGCTGGAGTACAAGGAATGATGGGCCAGGGACAAAGGTAAAGCTTGGGAATATCTTAGGGTGAGCCATGATCACCTGTGTCAAGAATGTGTTTCTGTACTCAACAAGTTATTTATCCTCTTTCCACCCTTTATGTTACAAGAGTCTAGAGATGAGGATGGGAAGTTCCATGGGGAATGAGGGCCGCAGGGGAACAAAAACAATAAGATACGGGATTCTGGCAGGTGGGGGATACAAAATAGGGGGAACAGGAAGTGATCCCTGGAAGTTGGGGATTTTGAAGGAATATCAGAAATTCCCCAGGGAAGGGGCTAGGAGCTGGGAGAAGATTTTGTAGATGCCTCTCACATCTCCCTGGAGATACTGAGCCAATTCTCCATCTTCATTGAACAGAGCTAGGACATCACTGACTTTCTTGGTTGAATCTGGAGGAGATAATAGACAAAATCAGGGCAGAATCTCCTCTCATCCCCAATATGCAGATCTGCCTTAAAAGCATATATTTCTAGATATTCAGAGTTGAAGGGCACCTTAAAAAGAATTTCTCCCCACCATTTCATTTTACAGATAAGAAAAGGGAGGGTCATTGAGAAGTAACATCCAAAAGAGTAGCCCATAGAGAAATAAACTCTGCTGCTCAAAGTGACAGAGATATGGAGAAAGACACACACATAGAAACCAAGAAATAGGTAGTTATAGACAATTTCAAGGTCTCAGGGTGGGGCAAACTGAGGAACAGAGCAAGGGATCAGTGATTTCAAATCCCAGTTATTGGCTTCCTTCCTCATGCCCTGAACATGGCAGAGGACAGCTCAAGATTACTTGGAAGATTAAAGACCAGCCTGAGGAGGGAAGTCCTCAGCAAAAAAGCATCTTCAGAAATGGAGATCATGTAGGGTATCCCAGGAATGAGGGGGTGCAGAAAACTCACATTCCATATATTCCTGTAATTGAGCAAAGTCCTTGGGGCTTAAGGGGCCCCCGTTTTTCAACATCTTTTCGACTGCTTCCTAAATTGGCAGAATAGGAGGATGACCTTCTTCTGGAGGAGTCCAGAATAGAAGTTGGGTTGGGGGGTACTGAAATTAAGATGCACAATAATATGGGTTACCCAGAAGTGAGATGTAGGGAGGATGTTAGTACCGGTAAATGTGTCTTCTTTCTTGGCCCTGCCCCACTAGGGGAAACCACTTCTCTACTCCTTCCTCCTCCCACCTCCTCTCTATGTTTAGCTGTTTCTCGGTCTCTGGTCCTTCCCATCTCTCTTGTACATCCCCCCACCCTGGTGGCTGTTCTCTTGGAAAGGGATCTCTTTTCTTGGAGATGGAGGCCAGCTCGTACTTGCATCTAGCCCCACCTTCCAACTTTGTGGTGTCTTGCCTCTCCCCTCATTTACTTTACCGCCCCCCACCCCTCTTACCCCCCTCACCCCGCCCCCCTCAGTCCCAAGTTCACTCCAGGCCTCACTGCCATGGGTAGGGCAACTACCTCTAGCACCCCTGAATCCAGGGGCGGAGGAGGACCAAAGACCACCGCCCTGCCCAGTAGAGCAGTAGCTCTACTCCTGGCTGTGCCCGAGGAAGAAGACAATGGACCCAGAGTGGGCAGGGCTGGGAAGAGCTTAACTAGTTCCCCAGAACTTCAAGGAAAAGGAGCTAGGGAGACACGGAGACGGGCGGGAGGCCTTATTATTCCCTGGCCGAACTTCTTGGGAAGCTCTAGTCCCAGCCTCTCCAACTCTAGGCAGTAGGCACTTAGGGGGAAAAAGAGTGAACTGAGTGCAGTCTGTTTTCTTTTCTTGTTATTGTATCTTTGGCGCCCCGCTGGGTGCCTGGAGCAAAATAAATGCTTATTGAATTGAATTAGATTGCAGAGAATGCAGCAAACTTTAGGAACTAGATTATGTTTCCTTCTAAAGGATCCCAGAGGGGAAGTTTATAGGACTGTCTTCTCTCATCTCAAGGCAAATTTGGTAAGGGAAAAGGAGGAGGCAGCGCCCCAGGAAGGCAGCTGAAGTCTGCAGGGGTAACCCTGGCAGTTTTCCTTCCTGTGGTAGCGAGAAACTTGTACTCATTCACCTCTCTGCTTCCCCCTCATACCCCAATCCAGCCTTTGCCTAGTGTTTGTCTATTCTGCACCTCAGCTTGTATCTCCCAGCCAGTCCTCTCTGGTTCCTGTGCCTCGTTCTCCTCCCCAACCCCTCTGTGTCTGGAATTGAAGCTCCTGGGGAGCTCAAAAGACTTAGAGCCTCCTGCTGCTGGGAAGAAAAAGGGCTATTTTCCACAGGGACTGTGGTATACCCGGACTTGGAGCCATTGTTTCCATTAGATCTAATGGATATCAATAGCTAATAAGACATAATGTCACAGCTAATAGATCTGGTTGGATTAATGAACTTCCTTCATAAACACCAACCCTCCTCTTTCCCTACATGTAAAGGGAGTACCAACTGAAGAAAGGGACAGGGGAAAGTGAACAAGGGGCAGGCAGTTTCTTTCTTGTTCCAGGAGCCCAAAGTATCTCAGTTTAGAAGATGAAACTGAGGCTAGGGTGGAAAGAACCTGTATGGTGCTAGGAGAATGGGAAAAGGGAGCTATTTAGTCCAGGAAGAATTAAACTCCAGTTAATTTCACCACACTATCACTCCCCAACATAGCAGAGAAGACCCATTCTAAATTTTTCCATATCTCAAACTTGAGCACTCTTTTCAATTCCCCAACTGTGCTACTTTACCATCCTTGATCTCTACTTTCAATGTCCCCAGAGGATGAAAGGATCTAGAAATACTCAATCCAATCTGTCTCCCAAGGGGTACCCCAAACTTGTTTCAGGGAAGAGCGAGAAGACAGCATAGCCCTAATGAGTGAACTAGTGATTCATGCATTTAATTGTCTGCACTTGTTAAAGCCAATGTCCACCCAGCTCCCAACCAAATTTTTCCATTTTCCTCATAGACTTCAGATGGGTCAGAACTAATCCCAGGAACTGGAAGTGTCTAGGAACTACTACCAGAATATCTAGAAAATCCTGTAGATTTTGGGTTTGCTTTAAAATTTTTTTTTTTTTTTTTGGAAAGGGAAGGAAAAAAAATAAAGAGACTATGGGTGGTGTGTGCATGCAGAGATTGAGAATTATCAGTCCTGGATCTCATAAAAATCAATCAACGACTACAACAGAATTTAGGAATTTGGATACATGGATTCCTCTGGCCCTGCCTCATCACAATTTTCTGATTAATTGTAATCTGGGCTAGTCCAAGCAAAAGTCTAGGTAGGGGCAGGGCAAGTCTGCTGCTTTCTTCATTATGTGACTCATCCTTCCCTCCCCTCCTCCTTCCCCAGACTCTCCAGGTTCAGCAAGGTAAGGAAAAGAGTCAGTCCCTCATGTATGTATGGAAGTCTAAAGTGACTTTAGGTATCTTTTAATCCAATTCCCCTTCACCTAATGTAGAATTGAGAAAACTGAGGTATGGAGATCAAATGACTTGCGTTTTAAGGTCATTTTCCAGCTGGTTAGTGGAGAGACTACAACCCTGTTTTCTGATCCAAGTCCAGTGTTATTCCTATTCTACTACACTGCCTCTACATTTTAACTCTTATCTTAACACTTCTTTTGCCTAGGGCTACTAGTATTGAAAGAAATCAACTGTACGTTCAAAACATTTTCTAATTTAGTATTTTTCCTTAAAAAACACATTCAAGAAGTTTGAAACAAATTGTTACATGAAACAACGTATCTTAACCTTTAAGGAAGATTTCCAAGGCCATGGAGGCTTTGAGCGCAGAAGGAAACATTGCAGAACACTGCAGAAGGGAACATTGGAAAAGGATGACTGGGAGCTAGGCCACCAGGGTCGAGAACAGCAGCAGCTCTGAGACCAGCTGGCAGGAGTCCTTAGGCCACTTAATGGACTTAAGTTTTGGTCTTCCCTAGCTGACAAATGGGTACCCCGGAGGCAAAGATTTAGATTAAGGATTTCTAAATCACTTCACCCTCAGGGAGCACCGGAGTAAAAGTTGGGGTTGAGTGCAATGATTTGCCTACCGGGCTAATTCTCCTACCGAAATAGAGTAAGAACAGAGTATAGACCGAGAACAATAAATGCGGCAAGGGAAGGAGGGTGGGGTGAGATGGTGGACCGCCCGAAGTCACCGTGTGTAAAATCGGACCCAGATCTAGGAAGGAGGGATCGATTAGTCCAGAAGCACCACAGCTCTTCCAACCAAGGAAAACAGATACCCAGGTCCATTCCTCCCAGCCAGACACTTCTGCTCCCCACTCAGGGTTGATTTTCCACTCCCTTCCTCCAAATATCCCCAACCTTCAATCCTTCCCCCCTTCTTTCCCCGCCTCCCCTCACAGCCTACGATTCGTTCCAATCCTAAGGGTTTTTTTCTCCGACTGATCCCGCCATAGCAATTGGGAGACAGCCTGCAGGTTTTCACTCCCTGCCCCTCCTTCGGGGATGAGGTGAGTGGGGGAGTTAATGAGGGGTTTATGGAGTTTACCTTAAGGAGAGCGGAGCGGCGCGGGAGGGTGCTGCGGCGCCAGCGCTGGAGCAAGGAGCCAGAGCTATTGCCCGAGCTGGGTTTGGGGAGCCGGGCGGGGCGGGCTCTGCCTCCCGAGGGCCGCCCAGAGACTGACGACACAGCCTCCAGCTCCCGCCCTTCAGCCTAGCGGGACTCGCCCCTACCCCGATCTCCACTTCCCCCACCCCCGTTCTCTCCCCATTCCCCAGCCCATGTCAAGGACCCAGCTGGTTTACTGCTCTCAAACTAGATTCTCCCTGCCGTTTTGTTGGTCCCGATGATCTCATTGATTCTTACAACTCAAACCTCAGACCTTAGTAAATCCTCCTCCCCATTTTTTTCTCTTCAATGCTAGATCATCCAATGACGTCCCTTTCCACTTTCACCTTTTTCTGACCCTGACTGACTAGAGATTAAAGGAAGAGCTAAGGGGCTGAAAGGACCCCGCCCCACTCTGTGGTCCTTTTCCTTAAGGAGGCAGTATCTTATCCGAAATGGATAGTTTGGAAGAGTACTTGTGTCCAAATCGTAGCTTAATGCCTGGGGTACTTTGAGGGTGCCTCAAGTCTCTTATCTGTAAAATGGGAGTCGAACCAAATGCCTCTTATATTCCCTTCTAGCTTTAAAACATCTTATAATAGCTATGGCGATTTCCTCTCTTCCCCTAGTAATTTTCAAGTTCTCTGAGTCCATGGATTTCAATCCTCACCTGAGCACAACTAAAAAAAATCTCCAGATCCTCATGCTTCCTCACACTGCACAGATTTCTAGATTTCTCAGATCCCAAGTGACACCATCTCATTATTCTGGAAACATTTCCATCCTTCACCTTCACTTTATTTTGTGGAATACAGGGATGTGTGTCTATGTGTACACAGTGTTCCCCTCTAATCCTTTTATTCCATTTCTACTTCCTGCCCCTCTTCTCTGCTACACCAATCGAATGACTATCCATGCTTCACCAGAAATGGAAAATGAAAGCAAAAATATTGTGCTGCTCCTACCTCAGAACACAGAGTTTGAGAGGACTGGTTCTGTATCCCAGAAACAGAAGACTCAGTAGAGAAGACACTTTGGGACCCCTAGAGAGTGGGGTTAGAAGACTGAAAAAAAGTTAAAAACCTTTAGACTTTTAAGATTTGTCTTCTCTTTGGCCACATCTTATCTCCAATAACCAGGATTCCCTTTTTCTATTAAAGTGGAACAGAGTAACCCATGTTTCCTGGAATCTTTTCTCTCATACCTGCTTTGAGGTCTAAAGTGGGCGAGTTGTATAAACCAGCCTCTTCAAATGGGACGTCTCTCTTTTAATGGGATTGGAAAAAAGAGATATCCAAGATGTTTCTGTTTAGCCCCAATACAGACATGCTTGGGGGATCCTCCCTTATGTTCCCCAGAAAGGAAGCTGCTAAATAAGTAAAAAGGTTCTGCTAGGAAGAGGTTGCTGCTGGTTATCTTAGCTAAAGATCTGGGGCAGGTATCTGAGAGGCAAGGCTATGTAGTCTCTCTCTGCTCCCTCCCATTTTTAGAAAGAATAAAAAATAATTCATTTTTTCCATAGCAAGCTTAAAGTCTTGAAAAACCCTCTCCTTATAATGCCCTACTGAGGAATGGGGTATTATTCTAGTTAATAGATGATAAAACTAAGATTCACAGGTGAAATAACTTGCATTGGTTATACAGTTGTGTATAATTGAGAAAAATTTTACCCGATTTATTTTTAAATACTTTTAAAATGTGATATATATATGTAATTTGTAATACTGTAAGAGGAAGTGGAGTAGCAAACAAGATAGAAATCCCACCCTAGAGTCAGGAATACTGGGGTCCAGTATCCCCGAGATTTCAACCCCTTTCAAGAGAGAGGCCAAGTCACTTCCTCTTTCAATGTGTAAGGCAACTGCATAAATTAGAGACCAATTGCCAAATCTGCATGGATAGAGAAGCTTCCCATACTGGGACTTTTCTGCAGCAATAAAATCACAGGTCAAAAAAAAAAAAAAATAAAAAAAACAACCCTTGGGCTGTTTCAACCCATGAATGAGTTGAAATTTCTCTTTTTTTCCTACGTCCTTATATATCTTCTCCTTTCCCAGCAAAGAATATTCATTCAGATGCTGGAGTTGTATTGTAGGAAAAGCAGAGAATTTTGAATCAGAAGGCTCAGCTTTAGAATTCTAGCTATGTGCAATATATTTAAACTTTATGAGTCAGCTAGATAGAGCAGGGAGAGTATGGGGCCTAGTCAGAAAGACTCATATACTTATTATCTCTATGAACTTGGGCAAATCAATTAACTTTTATTTGCCTCAGTTTCTTCATCTGTTAAATGGAGATGATAATAGCAATTAGTTTCCAGGGTTTTTATGAGGATCAAATGAGATAGCTGTAAAGGGCTTAGCATAATGCCTGGCTCATAATTACTTTTGAGTAAACTCAAAGTAACATTTATAAATGTTAGCTATTATTAGCAATGTGACCCTGGACAAGTCACTTGCCTCAGTTTCAACTGAAATATGTAGATATTAACAGTACCTACGTCATAGAATTGTGATATGGATCAAATAAGATATTTATAAAGCACTTGACACATAACAGGATCTATATAAAGTCACATTCCCTTTTCTTCCCTTCCCCTAGGAGACTCGAGTCCCTACCTATAAAATGGCAAAAGAATTATGTATATCACTTACTTTATAGGGTTGTGGGAGAGGCATTGTTTTGAAAGCGTCAAATAGTGTAGAAGTATCATTCCTGATCTCACTCTACCCATATCCCATTCTGACATTCCCTTCCTAGGAGCAGAGCCTCAGAGTTTCCACTTTGGGAAACTACAGGTGATCTCAAGTGTGGGAAAGTAGGGTGAATGGCTCCCATTCCTTCCGTGGGAATTTAATTCATTCTGAGATGCTCAGAAAATTATCTTTGTGTAAACCTTTCTCCAGTCTTTATCTCCCATCCTACCCAGCCTCAGTAACTGTGTGGGAAATGGGTATAATCGATAGGCTCATTGCACCACGTCCCAGGTGCACATTTTCTCTTATCGGCCACATCACAAAATGGAGCGAGAAAAAGAAACCACAGCGAACAAAGGGAGGAAAAAACAACAGCCTCATTTCTACACCCACCCCCACTTCTCCCTCCCTCCCTCCTTCGGTGGGGACACGAGCCACACCCCAGTTCAGGCCAGGGTCTGCAAGTCCCCCAACGGGCTGTTAGACTCGCGAGTTTCACTTCCTGCCAGCCCCGAAGTTAGGGCAGGATGTTTGGGGGTGGAAAGAAGTACAAGAGGAGGGGCCGTAAACTCGAGCTAGGACAGGCCCGGAGGGGAACTGTTGTAGGTCTCCTGAGTTTCCCTTTTACAAACACCGAACTGAAAGGGTAACCCCAGCCTGAGGAGACCATGCCAAGCGTAGTTGCCAAAGAGCCACAGAGCCCTACTAGTTTTTCTAGTTTCCCCCCAGTCTCAAGCACAAAGGCAATTACGGAAGTGGCTGTGTGTGTGGAAGGAGAGGAGGAGAGAGAGGAAAGTTTAGGAGGGAGAGGACTGGGGGAAGGAATGCATACATTTTAATAGTTGAAAATTAAATGCAAAACACTATTCAAATGGATCTCTTACTCCACCGTTGTTTTAGAGGGCAGCCGAAGATCGATGGGAAAAGGAAGCGACTGATTTGTTAGGTTGGGACCTTTCAGAGTGGGATTTCTAAGTCACGGAATGACATTCGGTTTGGGGAAAAAAAGGCTTCCAAGCGATTTAGTCCCAGCCCGAACGCCTTTCGTCCTCCCCCGGCAGGGAGATTCTTGGGCGTTAGCCTTAGACAAAGCAGGATAAAGCAGAAACAATTTCTGTGGTAAAGTGCTACATATATGTCAGCAATCTGCAGACAATGAGGGGTGGGCTGGGGTGGGGCGTGATGAGGGAAGGACGAGGGAAAAACGGAGCCCGGGAAAGAGAAGCTAGTAGCCCGGCGCCTCCCAGCCTCCGGGGGAGCAAGCCTCGGAAAAGAGCCGAGGGAACAACGCGGTTGAGGGCGGGAAGATTTGCAGTTGGTAAAAGGGGAGGGGAGAAGGGCAGAAATGGGGAGTGCAGGAAAGGCTGTAGGGTCAAGCCCAGCCCCTCCGATCACGCCCCTCCCTCCTTCCCTCAGTCTCTTTCTTCCAGCACCCTCGGGGTAGAGCCGTAGACCGAGAGGTGGGAATGTTTTGCAGAGAAAGAAACTGAGGCGGGAAGGGGAGGATTGGGGGCGGGGAGGAGAGGCCTACGCCGGAAGGGAGAGTAGAGGTCAAGGAGCCCGCCCCTCCGGTGAGATTAATCCAAGGTCACCAGGGGAAGGAGGAGCAGTCAGGATTTGAACCAAGATCTTCGGCCTCGGCCGAGCCGGGGAAGCTCGTGGCAGGGGCCTTGCGCGGGGCCCCGGAGCTAAAGGCCAGCCGCGAGGATCTCGGCACCCCGGCTTTCTCCTCCCAGGAGAAACGGCCTCAGGCCTCTTGTTTCATTCATTCTACAGACTGATCGAGCTCTGTCTCTGTGGGGCGCGCACGCCGACTGCTCGGGCCTGCAGCGTCTCCCTTCCTTCCTTCCGCTTTTGCGGGACCGCCCGACCAGGGATGTCGTCCAGCCGCCAGCCCGTTCCCGAAGACGAGCTGAAAGGTACGGTCCCTTCTTAGTAATTCTCCCCCCTCCCCCCCCCTCCACTTCGTTTCCTCGGCCCTCTCTTAGCCCCGGGCATGAAATCCAAGGACGCTCTGTCTCTTTAAGACGAAAATGGCAGCTCGCGACAAGCCCCGACTCCACTTCCGGTGGAGAAGGGGGCGGGTCTTGGGGGGGGTGTCCCTCACGCCGGAAGTGGTTCTCGTTTCCAAGATGGCGACTCCCTATGTAACTGACGAGACCGGCGGTGAGTGCGGGCGGTGCAGTGTCTCCTCTCCCCGGGCTTCTGGGGGGTGGGGGTAGAGGTGGAGGGCGGACTTGGAAGGGACCTGCGCCCCGCCCATCCCGGGGCCCCTCCCCTGTTCCCGCCCCCCCGGACCGCCTACCCCATTCATTCGCTCCTTCGGGGCTGCACCTGCGCCCCCTTCCGGTCTTGTGGCGCTGGGGTCCCACTGCTTCCGGTCACCCAAACTCTAGGCTAGGGTCTCTGCTGGCCAGGGTTAGTCCCCGGGCCTCCGCTGACCCCTGGGAGTGTCCACTTTGACCCCGTCAGCCCGCGGAGCTCTGTTATGTCCCTTCCAATTCCTGCCCCCCGCCCCCTCAAGCTTCAATCCCCCCCTTTCCCCTCACTCTTAGGTGTGAAGGATCGGGAAGAACTCTTCCCCTCCTGACTTCCCTTTACCGACTCTGAGCTTTTTCTTCGGAGACCCAATCGCCAGTTTCAGCAAGTCCTCTACTTTCCCGGGGAAACTGTCAGCCTGGGCAGGGGAAGGGATCAAGTCAATAAGCACTTAACTAAGTTCGCACCGTGTGCCAGGCACTATGCTAAGAGCAGAACACAAGGGTCCTCGAACTCAGCCTGGTAACCAAACTACTAAAGTCACCCATCCTCAGCTTTCCGGCTCACTTAAGTTGTGGAAAAGAATTGTATGAAGGCCTGTTGGGGTCAGGCCCCGACAGCCTGGTGCTAAGATGAGGTCCTGGGAAAAGTTAGATAGGGAAAGTGAGGTCTCCTCCTTAAATGCTTCTGGTACTGGTAACCCATTCTGCCCAGGGACTCCAGGGAAAAAATTTCTAGTCTAGTTATCAAAACAGACATATAGAAAATATGTGTAGGGTACATGTTGTGTATGTGTGTTTCCATGTAGAGCAAACATTGTATAAGTCATGAAATCATACTGGATACATTATAAAGTTATCTAACCTTAACTGAGCTTTTGTTGCTGTCATCTTTGACTCCCTATAGTAACTATTCCAAACTTTGTTTTAAAGCCTTCAACCCCAGATGTACTCTTTGTCAATGTATAACCTCCATTCCCCCTATATTGAGACTGTGAACGCTGTCATCCTCTTTTCTTAGAATTTCATCTATCTTTTTCTCCTTTGCTGTAGTCTTAGCATGGCTAACCCTTTCTTTTGTGCCTAATACCATTCCTTTCTAACTCCTTTGGGAGTTTCCCTATTATTTTCTCTTTATATGGCTGTATCTTGATAGAAAATATCTCCAGGTTTCCTTGTTGTTTAAAGAATCTGCCTTTTGTTCTGCCAATCCCTCACACTATTTCCTATTTCTCTGTTCCCTCTTTTAGCTAACATATAAGAATGAGTAGTCCCTCTTGGATGCTTCCACTTATCACTTCTGTTTCACTCAGCTTCTTTCAGTCTATGTTCCAACCCCATCATTCCATTAAAACTGTCCAGTGTTTTGGGTTTTTTTTAATCATCAAATTCAGTGGTCATTTTCCCATTTTCCTCCTTCTTGACCTTTCTGCTATATTCACTACTTTGTAATTTACCTTTCCTAGATGCTATTATATCGCTTATCTTCATTGATACTGCTCTGTTGGGGTTCTCTTATTCTCTCTTTTGTCCTTTGCTCTGTTCTTTGCTGATTCATCCCTAAGAATGTCCTAGGTTCCTTTAAAACTGAACTCAACATCTCCCATCAAATTTGTCCTTCTTCTAGACTTTCTGATTTCTGAAGATGCCACTTCCCTGGATCCTTGACAACCCCAATTTAAGACCTCTGAATTTCCTTGATGTTTTTGCCTCTCTTCCATTCCCAAGGTCCAGGCAGTTGCCCATTTCTATAGGTTCTTCATCTCTCTTCTGTCCCATTTTCATCTTGCCATTACCCTGATTCATTTCTTCATCACTTTTTCCCTCCTGAAGTCCTTTGTAATAATCTGAATGGTTTCCTTACATCCTTCTGATTTCTCCTTTCACTAGCCCATCCTTCTGGCAGTTGTCAAAATAAGTTTCCTAAATCACAAATTTGATTTTATCTCTTTTTTACTCAAAAAATCTTGTGACCTCTCTATTGTTTTTGAGATTAAATACAGATTCCTCCTCTGCTTGCCATTCCATGTCCTCTCCAATCTATTCCAATCTATATTTTCAGCCTTATTTTACCTTATTCCCTTTTATGCCTTATGAAGCTGAATTATGACCAGTTTATCTCCATGGTTTACACAAACCCTCCACCATTCTTAAAAAACACTGCTTCTTCATTTCTTCTTCTCTGAATCCTTTCTTCAAGATTCAGCTCAGGTGTTACCTTTAAAGAAGCTTGGATTGTGCCTCTTCTCTCTACTACTCCCCTCCTCCCAGCTAGAAGTGTTACTTCTGTTTTCATTTAAAAACATTTGACTGGATCTCTTTTCCCCATCACAACTCACCTTTTATTATAAGTAGCTGTATGTTCTTCCTATGTATGCTATAGGATCCCCTTATTTATACTATTTAAGTGTCTTTGTATATATTGTAGCCTTCCTACTTCTAACACCAATAGAATGGAAACTTCTTAAGGAACAGTTACATATAAATCTTTGTATCCTCAGAGTCTAGCATAATTCCTTGGTTATAACATGCTTAAAATATCTGTGATGTGCAATGGAATTGTATGTTGTGTGCTTATATGAAGCATCCATACCGTGTCTTTAAGATGTTCCAAATATGCTTCTTGGCTTGCAGCATAGTAATCCTTTTATTCTCTTATTGTTTCCCTATCTCGTCCTCCACAACAGCTTTTCCAAAATGTTTCCTCTCTTAAGCTGGCATAGAGGTATCTCCATCTTCGTATTCCTGGCAGATGACTTGGGTTGATGCTACCCAGAAAAGACCCAGGCCCTTAGCTGTCCGCTACCACACTTAAAAACGCGATAGGGTCTTCTCCTGTTGCCTCCTTTCCTCCTGATTCAATGTTACTAAGGTTGATTTTTGATTCCATATGCTTCTCATGTCTATTCTAAAACATTGCTCTAACAAGCATCCTTCCTCTCTCTCCCTCTCCTGTATCTCATGCATCTTTGCCTGACCTCTAGTCATTAGACCATTACCTGGCCACTTACCTATAAATGTCACCCAATGCTTAAAAACAAACCCTTATTTGGCCTTTATTTCCCCAAGGTACCATCCAGTAGGCTCTCCTTGACATTTAAAAAATTTTTGAAATCTGTATTTGATAGTTCCATTCTCACCATCTGTATATTAACTCCTTATAGTTTGTCTTTTCACCCAATAACTGTTAAAACTGTTCTCTAAAAGTCATCAGTTATTACTAAATACAACATTCTTTTCTCAGTCTTCATCTTCCTTAATCTCTTCAGCATCAGAAAGTATTTGGGTCTTTTTTATGACTTATACATTATTTCTTTTCTGTCACATTTTCTGATATGCTATATCCCATTGTGAACCTTCATAATAAAGCAACATATTAAGATTTGCTGACAAGCAACTTCATCAGCTGACGTTGTATAACACATTCAGCACCTATAGTCTCCCACCTGTTTACCTAGAAACATCCTTTATTAATGCTTTCTCCTCTTGTTTCTATAACACGGTACCCTCCAAGTTCTTAGGGTTTGGACTATCACTTGTTGCATATATTTTGTGGATTCCTTTTGCAAATAGGGCTAGATATGTGTTTGACTAGATAACCATGAAAGTCCCTTCCTATTCTCAAATTATATAATCCTCTTTCTGGTCAATTCCTTCTGTTTACTTTATCGGTAGTTCTTCCTCTTAACTCCACAAGGCTCAAGTCCGTAGTTCCCAAAGTTGTTGATGCTTCCCCCCAATGACTTTATTTTGAATTTACTATCTACATACATGTTGTTCCCCACACAAACCTCTCCACCCACCCCATTCTACCAGGTGAGTGGGAAACTATCTGAGACACTGGAAATAAGTAAGTACAAGGACTTGGATTCAAATCCTGCCTGTTTAATCTCCTTGCCCAATGTCAAGTCACCTAACCTTTGCCTTTATTTTTTCTCATTTCTAAAATGAGAGAGTTCAAATAAACAGCCTCTGAGGTTTGTTGCAATTTTAGTTCTAGGATCTATCAATCCCAAATTCTCAGCCTAAATTGGAGGGCAGGAGCTGTCCTGGTCTTCGTGTATCCTCTGTGCCCTTCACAGAGCCAAGCACACAATAGGTACTCAATGAATGCTTTGTTAGGTTGACTTTAAATTAATATTGTCCAAAGCTCCAATATCTTTTCTTTTCTTAATATACCCAGTTCTTAGGTAATGTCATTTGTCCTTATCATTTTGGATACCACCTCTAAACAAATCTACTTTTGTAGTCCTGAGTTCACTCCCAAGCTCCAGATCTGTTAATGAACATTTTTACCTAAATGATCTGTGGATGTTTCAGACTTGACATATCCATATTTGAAGTAATCATCTTCCCAGTAGTTCTCAGAATCTCTGAGAGGGAAGAACTCAGAGGTCCAGTCCATATTGAATTATGAGTGTCTTCCATACATTCCCTACAACTAATCCTGCCAGCCCCTACTTGAAGATCTCCCCAAGGGAGATCCCACTTTCTTTGTATGTATTTCATTAAAATTTTATTGATGTTTTTAATAGCAAATTTTCCTATGCATCTTTACTCTATCCTATGCCAAACTTGCTCTTTTGTAACAAAGAAAGCAGTTAAAAACTGACAATATAGCAACTGTATCTGATAGGTAACATTCTATACCCATAGTGCCCCATTTCTCTTCTCTGGTTCCCACATCAATCCTCTTGTCTCTTGAGGCAGCTCTTTTCATTTTTGTACAGTTCTAATTGTTAAATCTTTTTTTTCCCCTTAATTGAGACATCTTCTCACCTCTTTAAAGTTTTCATCCATTTTTCCTAGTCTATCCTTTTGGAAATCAAGCAGAATAAATTTAAACCCATGTGATGGCCCTTCAAATACTTGAAGACCTGTGTCCTATTCTTCTACTGTTCTTCCTATCATTGACTCCTCCCTCTCTCTCACTCCCCCCCCCCCCCCATATCTACCCAGCATCAAAATCATCTCCATTCTGCCTCTCCCAGAATCCATCACATTCACTCCCTTTTTTCCATTCCTATTGCTGCCTTTGTGCCCAAGTTTTCATTTGTTCTCAGCTGCACTATTGGGATAACTTTCTAATTAGTCTCACTGATAGTCTCTATTCCTTCTAATCTGTCCTGAATACTTAGAATCATTAAAGTGATGATTACTGTGCTCTGACTCTAAGAAAGGAGTATGTGATTAGGCATTTCAGGGATGGGAAGTTGGGTCAATCCCTATCCTTCTAGCAATCATTTGTCATGAGGCTTCTCTCCAACAGTTATATGTATCTTTGGCCCTCAGTTCTCTGTTTCTCTCTCAACACACATACACACCCTTCCTGGGTTATACAAGCTTTCAACATATTCTTCCCTATCCTTACTCCCAGGAATTGGTCTTTCAGGACCAGACCTAATCTGGACTCTGTTATTCATATTAACATCTGAGCTATTGCCTTTCGAAAAATTCTGCCTATCTTCCCCAGGCTACTTTTCCCCTTCCTCCTAAGTGACCTAGAATTATGGAAGATGCCCCTAGGAGAGGGTAGTTTTCAGGCTTTAGGGCAGTGATTGGGAAGAGTTCCACTTACCCCCTTTTCATTTGGGTGGGACCTGCAAAGGATGAACAAGTATGGATGGGTTCCAATAGATCTTAGATCACATTACATGAGCTTTCCCCCCAATACCCATCCCTCTTCCCAGTTTTCCTCTTTTTATTAAGGATACCACTATGTTTCTAGCCACCCAGGTACAAAACTTAGATATAATCTATAATGCCTTGATTTTCATCTCCATAAAGCCGGTCATTGCCATATCTTACCGTTTCTATTCCCACAATTCCTCTGGTATTTCTTCTCTTCTCTTTTTTCTACAATCACTAAACCACCATCCTAGTTTAGGGGCCTTTTTGTCATTATGTCTGTCCTATTAAAATAATCTCAGAATTTGTGCACAGTTCCAGAATGATAGCTCACCATATCACTGCCCTATTCAATAAACTCCTTAGTGACTAGGAGCAACTATTATTTTAGCTTTATTTTGTCCTATTTTTTGTGTAAATTTTATAATTTACTATTATCTATATCATTTGTAAGTACTATATCATTTGTAAGTAAGCAAACATTGGGGGTACATGCTCAAACATTTCTACTGATAGAATACACAGTCAAGGATTAGAGGCCACTGCTGTGTATCATTTTAGGTGTTAGAATGAAGTGTTAAGGAGATAAAGTGTTAAGGTTGGAGTCAAGAAGACTTGAGCCCAAATCTTGCTCCAGACCCCGACTAGCTGTAAATTGCCTAAGTTTACTCGCTGTGAAATGGGGTGACAATAGCACTTGCCTCATAGGGTTATATGGTTTAAATGAAATTATAAAGTGCTTTGCAAGCCATTAGGCCATATATAATGATCATTAACAATTTTTTGTTACAGTATTCATCTTTTCAAAACTAGTGATTTCCACAGCTTTAGCCAGTTGAAAGTCCTCCATGAGCTGGACCCAGGACCTTTCTTCCCTTGTACATGCCTTACCACATAGCTATATTTCAGCCAAGAAACATAGTTCAAGGACATGTACCATGCTTTCCTATTTCTGAGCCTTTGCTCATGCTGTTCCTTTTGACTGGATCATTCATCTCTAGCTTTTAAAATTCAACCTGTTATCAGATCCTGCTTACGTGGTCCTTTTTCCCTGAAGATCTTCTTGATTGATCATTTAGGGATGATTTTCTCCTTCTTTTGAACTCTCACAGCATTTTTATACATCTCTTAAATACTTAGTTATTTGTATGTATGTCTTATGTTTCCTACTAGATTAAATACCATGAACTTCTTGACAATACATATCTATGATATATACTTATGTCATTCATTTGCCTTATGTAACACGTATATAAGACACAATAGTGCTCAGTTAAAGAGGATATTTTTTGGTGTGATTCAATGTATGTCTTGTCTCTTCAAGTAAAACAGGCTTTTAAAGAAAGGAGTATGTTTTATTTTGCTCATAGTGTATGCCACACAGATACTTGTAGAAAAATGTGATGTGAAAAGTGACATGCTAAAATTTTCATTTAAGTGATTGAGGGAAATTGATGGGATTTTATTTTATCTTAAAAAAAGTTTTATTGATATTGTTTAAAAAATAATTTTGATAATAGTTATCATCCAATAAACCTGTTTCCCATCATTGTAACAAAGAAATGATTAGACAGATGAATCAGCTGATTTAGTTAACAAAGCAGTCTGTATCCATAGTTTTACTACCCTTTCCATGGAGAGGAGAACAAACTATGTTTTAGTTATTTTCTTCTCTTAAGTGCCTCTAAATACTACACGTTGTGCTAAAGCCTGAGGATACAGGGAAAGATAAAAGACATTTATTTCCTGCTTACAGTTATCTGGAAACACCATCATTCATTGATTGCATTAACTCAGATTTCTGATGGTTTATAGGATTGTTTTCATCTATATTATTTTAGTGATTTTGTATGTATATTCTATAGATTCTTCTTTCCCTGCTCTGCTTAAATTGATACACATTTTTTCATGATTCTCCAGATTTCTCATACTTACTATTTTTGTTGTACAGTAACATTTTATTGCATTCATTTATCACAGCTTGTTCATTTGTTCTCTGTTTTGTTTCTAGGTTGTTGTAATTATGAAAAATATGTCTATGACCATTTTGGTATAGATAGGACATTTCTTTGTCAGTGTCAGTGACTTTATTAGACATGTGCTCAGTAGGTCATAAATAATTTAATATTACTGTATGAAGAATTTAGTAATTAAAAAAAATTCTGAACTGTTTTCTTCATCAGTTTGTCTATTTCCTGACTCAATCAGCAGTATCTGAGTGTGCCTATCTCCTTACAGCCCTTTGAGCTATTGAGGAATGCCTTAATCATACAAATTAGTATTAATTCCCTATATATCTTGAATATTAGAATTTTATTAGAGATATTTGATGCTAAGATTTTTTCTCCACTCTATAACTTATCTTTTTTCTAGCTACATTTTGTTTATTCAAAAGCTTTTAATTTTTTATAACAAAATTGTCTTTTGTTTTTTTCTCATCATTTCTATTTTTTAAATCATGTGACATTTTACATTTAAATTGCTATCTATTTGATCATTATTGTGACACGTGGTGCAAGATGTATGAATGGTTTGAACCTGTCTTCCTCTTCAACTTTCTAGTATTCCAAGAACTTCTTATCAAATGAAGAGTCTTCCCCAGTGTAATTGATAGGTGACTAGCATATGTTTGGTACTGGTTAAAAAAAAATTTAGAAAAATAGATCAGTTAAATAGAGTTAAAATGATACCTAAAAGAAAATGGAATACAATTAAATAAATTCAAAGATTTAATTCTCTTTCGGTCGCTATTATCTGGAGATTGTCTTCATAACTTGATATATTCTATTCCAGGTAAATATATTGCTTCAACCCAGCGACCGGACGGGACCTGGAGGAAGCAACGGAAAGTAAAAGAAGGTTACGTGCCTCAGGAGGAAGTTCCTGTGTATGTGGTTGGCTGGAAGTGGGGAGGGAGGCAGGGTGGTAATTTATCCCAGGAGAGTCAGGGTAGTGTGTATGTGCTGGGGGATTTTTCTCTTTAAGTTACCAAAGGATGTAACCTTAGATAGGGCATGAGAGTAGGAGTAGATGAGGAGGCAGAAGGTTCTTACTGATCTTACCTGTCAGAGTAAGAGTTCCTATAATGCTTGATTATTACTATCACCAGTGTACTAGGTAGTTTTATAGCTCGTATCCCAAGACCTTAATATAACCCCTCTGCAGGGGTGCAACTTACAGTACACTGAGAGTAGGGCAGTGGGGGAAGCTTATTTCCCTAGGGGCAGGGATGAGAAGAAGAAGTCAGATAGTTGGAGAGAATGTCAGACTTGGGAGGTAGGGAAACTGAAGACATGTTGACAGCCTTTGTTCCTCTCAGGTATGAAAACAAGTATGTAAAGTTCTTCAAGAGTAAACCAGAACTACCTCCTGGGCTGAGCCTTGAGGCTGGGGTCCCAACCCCACCCCGTCTAGACAGTGGTGAGCCAGGCCTTTCTAAGACTGCCAAACGCAACCTGAAACGCAAGGAGAAGAGGCGGCAGCAGCAAGGGAAGGGGGCAGTAGAGGCCTTGAGCCGGACTCTGGATAAAGTGTCATTGAAGGAACCAGCGCAGCTGCCAAGTGTGCCCCCTGCTCCCCGTGCCACCCCTGCAACAAACCCTGACAAACCTGACACACTTTCCACCACTGAGAAAGCCAAGAAGATAAAGAATTTGAAGAAAAAACTTCGTCAGATAGTGGAGCTGCAGCAGCGGATCCAGAGTGGGGAGATCAGTCATCCCAGCAGAGAACAATTAGAAAAACTGGCGAGGAGGGGGACCTTAGAAGAAGAGTTGGAGGACTTGGAGTTAGGCTTATGAGGCTCCTCATGGACTAGGAATGTGGACTGTAGGACAAACCATGATGTTCCCTCTGAGGGGCCCGGGGACCGTGGTGGTGGCAGCAGTGGCAGCAGCCAGGAGGGACGTGTCCTGCTCTCTGCCCTCTTATTCTTGCCCCGCTGTCTCTGGCCCAGCCTTTCCTTCCAGAGCCTCGCCTCTCCATTAATCCTCACCTTGAGCCCTTACTTTTCGGACTCTACCCTTCCCTTTCCCTGTGTCTGGAATCTCAGTGACTGTCCCAGGTACCACTCTTCCTGGCTTGGGGTTTTTCTTTTCTTTTCTTTTCTTTTTTTTCTTTTTTTCTTTTTTTTTTTTTAATCTGGGGGGCATGGGAAGGATGGGTCAGGTTCTCAGGAAGGGCTGAACTCTTAGGGTGGGGATGGGGACTACAAACTCTTGGATTTTTGGTTTCTGTTTAGTGTTTTGGGGTAATTTCCATTCTACCCCATTCCTTTTTTCCTTTTTTTTTTTTTAAATAAGATAATAAATCCCAAGTAGAGATGTCTGACTGTGACTCCTTTCTTTTGCGATAACAAGAAGGTTGTTAGGGATGCCTTGTTTCCTATACACAAGCTTGATTAAGCCCATCTCTCCCCTCTACTTGTCTTCTTGGCAGATACCAATTTTCCATCACCATTGGTTTGTGAAGACTGAGCATATAAGAATCACTTAGTTTTATAATATTGGTGTAATTTTAAATTTAGAAGAGATTATAGAAGTCATCTAGTCCTAACTATCTGAATTATGAATTCCCTCCATAAGTGTCCCTCCCTATTATTAAATGGAAAGATACCAGAAGACATTTCTCCTCATCCTCATTATACTGAGTAGGTGATTTTTCCTGGTTTGATTTCCAGTTCTCTTTGACACAGCCCCTGGTCATGACAACTAGTAAGGGATTGCTTCATCCTTTCAAATTGTCAAATCTTCAGCCCAGGGCCAGGGCACATTTACGTCCTTATGGAACTAAGATTTTCATCCTGGCTTCATGGACAGTGCTTCAATTCATTAGACCAAGGAATTCTCCAGTCACTTCTGTTACCTAAGTATATGTTATTTTACAAAATGAATACAAGGTAATTTTTGGAAGAAAGGCCCGGGGGGATCAGGGAAGTATATACATACTAGATCTTGACCTGAGTTCAAGCAAAAAGGGTTAATAAGGCCATGCAAAGTGCCCAGAGATGAGAGATAGAATATTATGTGAAGAGCAGCAAGAAGACCAATTTGGCTGGACTGAAGAATATGTGAAAGGGAGGCTGGAGCCAGATTGTGAAGGACTTAAATTGCCTAACAGAGGAGGTTTGTATTCTATCCTAGAGGTAATTAGGAATCCACAGGAGGTTATTGAGCAGGGGAGCCCCTAGACAAACAGAAATCAGATAAGGCATGGATAAGATCCAGTTGTCTTTAATATTTTGCTGGAGAAATTGGCCCCTAAATGAAGGAAAACTTTTGAGAATAAAATACTGAAGACAAATTGTAATAATTCTTATTAGAAAGAAAATGGGAACTGCCTAAAAGCCTATTGGCTAAGCTATGGAGGGAACTCAACTCATTGAGATTTTTTTTGAAATATAGAGCATTTCAACATAAAAGTGGTCAAGGGACATTAAACAGTTCCTCCAAAAAAGAATTTCACTATAAACCGTTATATTAGAGATTGTTCCAAATCACTAACAAGAATGTAAATCTAAATATCCCTGAGGTTTTATATCACATGTACCAAATTAGTAAAGATATGACAAAAGATAGTAATAATCAATGGAATGAAAACACTAAAACACTAGGTAGACCTGAGCTATGAATTAACTGTTCTGGAAAGCAATTAAGAATTATGCTATGAAGAATGACTTTAAATAATATCCGTATTTTTGACTTACGGATCCCACTTCTTCACATGGATCCCAAGGAAGGTCATAGATAGAAAGTTCCTATGCCAAAATAATGAGAGTATTTTTGTGGTAGGGTGTAGACACTGAAGACTATGTAATGAGGAATGGTTAAATAAATTGTATGGAAATAATATATCATGAGAAAAGAACAATAAGGGATCCAGAGAGCATAGAAAAGCTTGTGACTTGATGCAGAGTAAAGTAGGACCAGAAAAACAATATAAATAAGACAAATAGCTTTAAAATGCTGAGAAAATATACTTTATCTCCTTTGCCGACTTGGGGGGGATAGGGAGTGGGGACTGCTGCTTTGGAATGTTGTATATGTTATTAGATCTGTTGACTGTGGATGATTTAGCTGTGTTTTTTTTTCCCCTCTTTTTCCATTAAAAATTCTTATAAGGAATGATTCAAGGGCAGAAGGAGGGATATGGGGGGAAATCTAGTTAATGTAAAAACATCTCAATAGAAAAAGAATTTTAAAAGAGAAAAGATGGAAAGAATTAAGAATAGCATAGTTCTGCAAGAAGAGTTTTATGAATTAGAGACATGAATAAGCCTAGTTTGATGATGAATACTCAAAACTGAAAAGGGCTTTTTTTTTTTATTAGAGGCAAAATAATGGTCAAAGGACTACTGTACAGAGGGGATTGGATAGTGGTAATAGGTTGTGATGAAAAGGCTGAGGTACTCAACTCTTACTCTGCTTCTTATTTCTCTTCCAAGGAAAATGATTTTAGGATTGGAAAAGACAGGACAAAATTGATTAGCAGGGAATGGAGACTCAAGATAAATGAGACAGCATCTATCTGCCCTCCAGGCCTAGATGAACTCTATTCAACGATACTGAAAGAAGGGGAAGATGTGATTGCTGAGCCACTAAGCCACTATTGATCACTGACATATTAGGAAGACCAGGAGAGGTGCTACAGTACTGAAGAAGGGCAAATATCCTGACTTTCAAAAAAAGAAGAGGGTGGATTCTACAAACTGTAATCCATCAAACTTGTCTTCTGTTCCTAGCAAAATTCTATCTTAACACACATTTTTAAAGATTTTGAGTTCTAAATTCTCTCCCTCTAGCCCCTCCTCCACCCATTGAAAAGGCAAGAAATATATCAAGTATACATGTGAAGTTATGCAAGACATTTCCATATTAGCCATGTTGCACAAAAAAAAAAAAGCAGCAAGAAAAAGTAAGTGGAAAAAAAGTATGCTTTGATCTGTATTCAGAGTTCATCACTTCTCTTTCTGGAGGTGGAAAGCATTTTTCATCATGAGGCCTTTGGAATTATATCAGATGATTGTATTGATTAGAGAAGCTAAATTCTTTACAATTGATCTTCATTATGATATTGTTGTTAATATGTGCAATGTTCTCTTGGTTCTACTCACTTCACTTTATGTCATTTCATATAAGTCTTCCCAGGTTTTTCTAAAACTCCTGCTTATTATTTCTTACAGCCCAGTAGTATTCCATTACAATCATATACAATGACTTGTTCACCCATTCCCTAATTGATAGACATACCCTTAATTTCTAATTCTTAGCCACCACAGAAAAGAGTTGCTTTAAATATTGTGTGTGTGTGTGTGTGTGTGTGTGTGTGTGTGTGTGTGTGTATACACATATATACAGAAAGAAAGAGATTCTTTTTCTCTGATCTTTTTTGGGATACAGACCTGGTAGTGGTTTTGCTGGGTCACAGGATAGTCCTTTTTTTAGTCCTTTTAGTTCCAAATTCTTTTCCAGAACTGTTGGACCAGTTCACTGCTCTACCAAAAGTGCATTAGTGTATCTATTTTCCCACATCCCCCCCAGCATTATCATTTTCCTTTTCCATCATGTTACCTATTTTTTTGGGTTTGAAATGGTACCTCAGAAAGATTTTAATTTGCATTTTTCTAGTCAGTAGTGATTTAGAACATTTTTTCATGTGACCATAGATAGCTTTGGTTTCTTCTAAAAATTGCCTATTCATATTGTTCAACTATTTATCAATTGGAGAATGACTCTTATTTTTATAAATTTTATTTAATTCCTAATATATTTGAGAAAAATGAAGCCTCTCAGTTTCCTGTTTTCTTTTTAATATTGGTTGCATTAATTTTGTTCGTGCAAAAGCTTTTTGATTTCATGTAATCAAAATTATCTATTTCATTTCCTGTGACCCTCTCTATCTCTTATTTGGTTATAAATGCTTCCCTTATCCATAGATATGACAAGTAAATTTTTCTGTGCTTTCCTACTTTGCTTATGATATCACCTGTTATGTCCAAATCATTTATCCATTTTGACCTTATCTTGGTATATTATGTAAGAAGTTAGTCTATTCCTATTTTCTGCCAGACTTCTTTACAGTGTTCTCAGTGTAAGTTCTTACCCTAAATGCTTAGATCTTCAGATTTATCAATCTGTAGATTACTATGTTCATTTTCTACTGTGTATTGTGTACCTAATCTATTCCACTGTCTTAATACTCTATTTCTTAGCCAATAGCCAAATTCTTGGTGATTTTTAAAAGAAATAGTTTCTAATCATTTAAAGGGGGAAATAGTGATTATTAAAAGCCAACATGGCTTCAGCAAGAACAGGCCTTCCTAAAACTAAGTTAATTTCCTTTTTTTTTGCTGAGGCAGTTGAGGTTAACTGACTTGCCCAGGGTCACACAGCTAGGAAGTATTACGTGTCTGTGGTTGGACTTGAACTTAGATCCTCTTGACTTCAGGGCCAGCATTCTATCCACTGTGCCATCTAGCTGCCCCAGTTAATTTCCTTGGCAAAATAACTGGACTAAGAATTAGATTATGGAAATTCAGGCAAAGTATACTTCAATTTGAGCAAAATGAGAAGATTCAATCTAGATTATAGTACCTGTTACAGGTGGAATTGTAACTAGTTGAATAACAGGATACAAGGAAGAGCTGTTGGAGGGAGGTTATCGGGATTTTATCCTAGTGATTAGCCATGTGATCTTCAACAGTTTTATTGGTGATCTAGATGCAGCATTGTATAGAGGAAAGAGAGCCAGATTTAGATTTAAGGACCCGAATTTAAATCTTAGCTTTTACTATGAAACCTCAAGCAAATCATTTTTCTTGGGCCCTAATGTCCTCCCTATGAAATGAGGGGATTGGAAGAGATGACTTTGAAGGGCCCTTACAGCTCCCAATCTCTAACCTAAGATCCTAAACAAAGTTATAGGATACATGTTTGTCCAATTTGTGGATGACACAAAGCTAGCTGGGAAATCTGGTCTAGCAGTTTTGGATTGGAATGAAATGAGATCATTCAATATTTAAGAGAAAGAAGCTTAATAATATCATGGATAGGATATTCCAACAAGGCTAAAGGAATTACTCAGCACTATCTCCATATAGAAAAGATCTGGTCACAAGAATGTTGAATCAGAAGAGTGCTTTGTTGGGGACAGAGATCAGATGTTTTCCTTCTTTGAAAAAAATTTTTTTAATTAATTGTTTTATTTTTTCTGGTTATACATGTATGCTAACTTTTAAAATATACATTTTTTTAATGAATTATATTGGGAGAGAAAAATTAGAACAAAAGGGAAAAGCCATGAGAGGAGGAAAAAAAAAACAGAAAAAAGAAGTGAATATAGCCTGTATTGATTTACATTCAATCTCCATAGTTCTCTTTCTGGATGCAGATGGTGTTTTCTATCCAAAGTTTATAGGGATTGCCTTGGATCACTGAACTACTGAGAAGAACCAAGTTTTTCATAGTTGATCAGAACACAATCTGGCTGTTAATGTATACATTGTATTCCTGGTTTTGTTTGTTTTGCTCAGAATAAGTTCATGTAAATCTTTCCAGGCCTTTCTAAAATCAGCTTGTTCATCATTTTTTATATAACAACAATATTTCATTACTTTCATATACCATAACTTATTCATCCATTCCCCAGTTGATGAGCATCTATTTATTTTCCAATTCTTTGCCACCACAAAAAGAACTACTACAAACGGTTTTATACATGTGGGTCCTTTTCCCTTTTTTATGATTTCCTTGGGATACAGACGCAGTAATGATACTGCTGGGTCAAAGTGTATGATAACACTTTGGGCATAGTTCCAAATTGCTCTCCAGAATGGTTGGATCATTTCACAACTCCACCAACAATGTATTAGCACAATTTTTCCACATCTCCTTCAACATTTATTATTATCTTTTCCTGTCATCTTAGCTATCTGAGAGGTGTGAAGTAGTATCTCAGAGTTGCTTTAATTTGCATTTCTCTGATTAATAATGATTTAGAGCATTTTTTCATATGATTATAGATGGCTTTAATTTCATCATCTGAAAATTGTCCGTTTATATTCTTTGACCACTTATCAATTGGGGAATGACTTGTATTCTTATAAATTTGATGTAGTTCTTTATTTTAGAAATGAGACCTTTATCAGAATCACTGTTGTAAAAAAAATTTTTCCCATCTTTGTATTTCCCTGTTAATGTTGAGTTGGTTTTGTTTGTTCGAAATGTAATCAAAATTATCCATTTTGCTTCTGTAGTTCTTCTTTGGCCATAAATTTCTCCTTTTTCCAAAGAGCTGAGAAGTAAATTCTCCCTCCTAATTTGCTTATGGTATCACTATTTACACCCAAATCATGTACTCATTTTGATCTTATTTTGGTATGGGGTATGAAATGTAAGTCTATGCTGAGTTTTCCCATCAATTTTTGTGAAATAGTGAACTCTTATCCCAGAAATGGAGTTTTGGGGTTTATCAAACACTAGATTACTATAATCATTGATTATTGTCTCATATGTATCTAATCTATTTCATTGATCCACCACTCTATTTCTTAGCCAGTACCAAATGGTTTTGATAACTGTTGCTTTATAATATAGTTTTAAAGTCTGGTACTGCTAGATCACTGTCTTTGGTATATTTTTTCATTAATTCCCTTGATATTCTTGTTCCTCCAGATGAATTTTGTTATTTTTTTTTTTTTTTTAGCTCTATAAAATGATTTTTTTGGCAGCCACCTATGCTATGATGATGGCCAGATGTCACCATTCATACCCCTGTCTTCTTTCTTTTCTACCTGTGCTCTACCCTTTTATGTCTGCTCTTCTCCTACTGTAAGCTTCTTGTGGCCATAGAATATCTTTCTTTTTACTTGTATTTGTATCCACAGCACTTAGCACAGAGCCTGGCACATAGTAAATGCTTAATAAATTTGTTTCTTCCTGATTCTGTCACACAATATGTTAACTAGCTTTCTCAACTTCTTGTTGTGAGCAAGTTTGATAATTAATGTCATCTATACCTTCATTCAAATCCTTAATAAAAGTGTTCAATTAAAAAGGGCCAAAGGTGAAATCCTGGGATACTCTACTAGAGACACTCTACAAAATTGACACTGATCCTTTATTCAAAACTCTTTGAATCATTATTCAACCTATGTTGACTCCATCTCACATATTTCCATTGGGTCCACAAGGATTTGGGGAGGATGAGTTGGGGAGAGAAAAATCATTTTAGTGATTTAATTGCTATAGGGAATTTGCAATGAATTCCCTCAACAAAGCAAATTGACCTCTTCTGCAACTTAGTTAATAAGCACTTATTAAGCTCCTACTATGTGCTATGGCGATGTGCTAAGCACGAGGGATGCAAAGAAAGGCAAACAAGCAACAAAAAACACTTAAGTCTTTGTGTTCCAGGAGCTCATGTTCTTTCTCATTGGAAGAGACAACGTATAAACGGTTATGTTCAAACAAACTATGTACAGGCTAAGTTGAAGAGAATCTCATTGAAGACACTAAGATCAGGGAGGATGGGAAAGGCTTATTGGATAAGGTGAGCCTTGAAGAAAGTAGGAGAAGCCTAGGGGTAGACATGAGGAAGGAGAGAGTCACAGGCATAAAGAAGATAGCTAGTGAAATGTCCAGTTAGGACATGGAATGTGAAAAATGGCAAGTAGATTAATATCAAATCTTGGGAAATAAGGTATGAAGAGTTTTAAAAGTCAAGCAGATAAGATAGGATGGGATGATGTGGTCAGAAAGGCTTTAGGAAGATCAGTTTGACAGCCAAGAGGAGGATGTGTAGGAATGGAGAAAACCTTGAAGCAAGGAGATCAATCAGCAGGCTATTTCAAAATCTAGGCGTAAGGGAATGGGGGCCTTCACCAATAGTAGTACAGTATCTGTTGTACATGGTACAAGCACTAATTACATATGGGAAAATAATTTCTCCCATGAGTGTCACAAGAATGAGTGGTATTAGCCTGAGACACTGAGAATTTAAATGTTTTGTTCAGGAACATATCAGTGGCTTGAAGCTAGGTTTTTGTGGCTGGTTCATTACAGGTTGCCTCATCCTCAAGGATGTGATAATAAATGGTATTTGTATGAAACTTTAAAATGTTCACATTGTGTATGTAATCTGAAGGAAGCCACCACCAGGCTCAGTCCCAGTGTCCATTTAATTATTTCATCTTCAATTGTTCCATGTAATAATCCAGTCCTGGAAATAGCTTCTTTTGAACATTCTGGAAGAAGCCTCATTCTCAAGACAGTTCTGAAGGGTGCTCTACCTTGTAGAGAGACTCCTAGGTAATTCTGCTAAAATCTTCCAGTAACAAGACTCAGTATAACTATTTGTGCTCAAGCTTTCAAATCTTGTATTGGTCTGATTGGCCAAAGTTGGACACACTTGACCCCAACATAGTCATTCTGATCCTCTTTGAGCACAAAAAATAACCACCAAAAACAATTCCTGTTTTTATATATCATTTGCCATTTTTTATCTTTATCTGAACACTGTGCCTAATATGAGAATCTTAAAAAAAAATTCATAGAAGTCCTGACTTAATAAAATGAATCGTTTTGTCTTTTAATACGGACATATTTTTAAATAGGAAAATAATTTCACTTTCCTAATGCAATTTTACATGTAAAATCCTTAATTCAATTTTGAAAATTTTATTACTAAAGCATAATCAAATCCTGAATTTCCATGCTAGATACATTTGGAAGTCAATAAACAGTTTAATCTTATTGCTTTTTCAAAATTTATTATCGCATTTAATTAAGAAAAGTTTTACATTACATCTGTTTTTGTATAATTCCCCCGTAGGATATTATCCCTGTTATAATTTGACCACAAATACAGGTTAAAATTGCAAGATTTTTCATGCTTATTTCCTATTATAGTAACTTAGAGATGTTCTAGTCCCAGTCTATTAGTTAATAAATTTAGTATCATATTTAGAAAACTTGATAGTTGATTCATTAATATATCGAAGTTACATCTTTAAGTCACCCAATGTTGTTTGGTCATTTCAGTTGTATCCAACTTGTGATTCCATTTGGATTTTTCATGACAAAGATATTAGAGTGATTTGATATTTCCTTCTCTAGCACATTTTACAACTTGAATCTGAGGCAATATTTAAACTCATGAAGATGAATCTTCCAAACCCAGGAGCTATCTATTGCGCCACCTACCTGCCCCAAACTAACCCTATACATTTTCATAAACAATTTTCAAATGAAAACACATTCTTTATTATAGGAAATTTGCAATCTCTCCCCCTTTTACAAGGAATGCTAAAAGAATCCTATTTTCCCCTGAAGTCAGGAGGACCTGAGTTCAAATTTGGCCTCAGACACTTAACACTCCCTAGTTGTGTGACCCTGGGCAAGTCACTTAACTCCAATTGCCCCCCCCCCAAAAAAAAATCATATTTTTTTGGTTCTATGTTCTCAAACTTCAGTATTTTAGATTTTGCAGCATATAATCAGTAGGGATGATAAGCTCTTATGACCCTGCCTGAATAAAAAGTCTCAAAAAACCCTAACAGATTAGGATATTTTAAAGGGTCTGTGCAACTTTTTCTCCAAGCAGTAAATCATTATTATTGTTTTATTATTATCAGTTTTAAAAACAAAATAAAGCCAATTACATATTAAACAGTTTTCAAATATCTTAATAATACTTTATTTTTCCAAATACACATAAAGATAGATTTCAATATTCATTTAAGACTTTGTGTTCCAAATATTTCTTCCTCCTTTACCTCTCCCCTTCCCAAAACAGGAAGCAATCCGACATAAGTTAAATATATATAATCCTTTTAAGCATTTCTTTTTGCCATGTTATACAAGAAAAATCAGACCAACAGAAAAAAAAAAAAAAAAAAGAAAACAACAAAGGTGAAAATGCAATACTTGGATGCATGTTCAGTCTCCATAGTTCTCTGAAAGTAATTGGATGGAAAAATCCCAAGTCAATGGGAATTGCTTTGAATCACTGAATTGTTGAGATAATCATAGTTCATCATCATATAATCTAATTGTTACTATTCATAATATTCTGGTTGTGCTCACTTCATTCAGTATCAATTAATGTAAGACTTTTTATGCTTTTCTGAAGTTAACTTGCTTATCATTAAATTATCTATTTTTATCACATTCTTTTTTTTTTTTTAATAATTATAACTTTTTATTGACAGAACATATGCCTGGGTAAATTTTTACAACATCATCCCTTACACTCACTTCTGTTCGACTTTTCCCCTCCCTCCCTCCACCCCCTCTCCCAGATGGCAAGCAGTCCTATATATGTTAAATATGTCACAGTATATTCTAGATAAAATATATGTATATCACATTCTTTTAATCATTCACTTCATCATTTAAGCTTCCATATTTAAAAAGTTTTTTTCTAACAGCATTTCTGCTAGTTTTCCAAAATTTACAACATAAAAGAGAATTTAGAAAGATAACACTAACATACAATATCTCATATATTTAAAACATGAAACAAAACTTACCAGTCAGATTACATCACTATAACCTAATGCATTTTCAAATTATCTTACATAAAAAAGTCATCACCTTTGACATTACTATATAAATTATAATATATAATATAATACAAATATATAATATATATTTAATATATAATAATATATTTAAAATAAATAAAAAATATAATATATAATAATATAATATAAATAAATATATAATATATAAATATATATCTAAAAGTTGGTATAGAGTCATCACAGCAAAAAAGCAACAACAATAGTTAACAATTATATAGTGCTTACCATATGCTAGTACTTTAAAATTGTTCTATCATTTGATCCTCTTAACAATTCTGGGAAGTGGGTGCTCATTATTTCCTCCTTTTGCAGAGCAGAAAACTGAAGTAAATAGAAATCAGATAATTTGTTTAATATCATGCAATTAAATTTCTGAAACCAGAATATAACTCAGGTTTTTCTGCATATTTTTGCACTTTTGATGATATGGTTAATGTCTTGATTTGGATTTAAGTGAGGCAAAATTAATAGAACAATTTTCACCATATCATAACAAATAAAGCACGGCTAGCTAATAGCTTTGAAAAACAAATTTTAATTTTGTGGTTATAAATCCAGATTGGATTTGATTGAAATTTGTTCTGAAACTAGATTAGATTTAATTATGCCTCCTCATGTACAAACCCCAAGTGATTATAGAAAACTCAAAGCAATGTCAATAATAAAGACATCTAACCCAGAGTCCAAATACATTCTCTTCCTCCACAAGTGGTGTCAATTTAAATGTGCTCTTCTCCTACTCTCAAGACAGCTTTTCCAACAAGAGTTCCTTGGCATTTTACTATTACTGGAATCCCTTCCCCTAAAGGGAGTATCTCTTCCCCAGTATGGTGAAATGCAAACTGTTCCCAGCAATATGGAGGTAAATCTTGCCTTAGCTCAGAAAATTTGAGATCAAGGAGGGAAGTCTGACCTCCAGGAGTAGTCTTTCAATGAAGTTTCTGAAAAATCCATCCTGGGGTCTGAGTTCTGTCTCAAGCTGGTTGACTTTGCCAAAATAATTGTGACAGCTGAAAAATGAAATAACGGGAAACAAAGGTTCAAGCTTCTAATGTTCACTAAGCAATGCATGTCAATTGCATAAGAAATTGGGACCAGATCTCCTCAGCTTGGTATACTGGGGGAAGCATTTATGCATTAAAAGAACAATAAGCAGGATATAAAACAGGATGTATAATTAGTTTCTAAGTGGAGGAAAGATTAGGGTCTTTCTGAACTGAGTGATGGAGAGCAAACAGGTGCAATTCTTTGAAATCAGGAAAAATGTCCTTTCCCTACCCAAAAGCCTGTATTCAGAGGAACAAGGAAAGAGTAACAGGAACAGCATGAGATCAGTTTTAAAATAAGATATATGGGTTGCTTGAGATCTATAATTGTGAGAAAACTTTTTTCATCAGTCTTCAGATCTGATTGGATTTCTGGTCATCATAATTTAGGTCATTAGTTAAAAGTTTGTAAGCAACAGGTAGAAGGTTCAATTTCCCAGCTAGGCAGAACTTGGTTCAAACAATGCAATAAAGTTTTCTCACGATTTCCACAATTGAATAAAAAATTTTCACAACACAGAGATTGCATTAGGCCCATAATTAAATAGAAAGGGAACTGAGCCAAATCCAGAACTGAATCACAAACTAATTGATTTGGTTCACTAAATTACCACAATTCTCTCCGTGATAACAAATAATCTCTTTAGTGATTTATTCTAAAATTTTCCTGGGAATGTACGTTTACCAGCCCATGTTAGAAGAATCCATTCTTTTTCCCTTTGTTTATCTGACATCTTTCCCTTCTCCTCTCCTATACAGATATGGTTCAGAAATCACATCTATGAAACTTTTCATTACTTTGGGATCTAATTTTCTATATCAAGTGACTTCTACAAATTAAAAGCATTTCTTGGGTTTTAATTTCCTTTTATCATTTTCTTAGAGAAAACAAAAGCAAAATAGTAGTAATATATAGTTTTTCTATTTGTCCTCTTTTTGCGTTTACCCCAAGCATTGAACCTATCCCTTCTTTATGAAACACTATGTAAATGACTTCCATCTGCTATAAAGGGCCAATATGTGCTTTGGCTTTTTCTTCCCTTCTAGGTAACTTGGAAATTTCTGAATCTGTAAGTGCATGATTCTCCTGTGATAACCAACTTCCCTTACCAACACACAGGTTCACAAGGCTCAAAGCAGCAACAGATTTTTTTTTTATTGAGAAGAGGAACAGATAAATTTATATTAAAGTGCATTGAAAATTACACTTCATGATTAACCCTCCCCAAAGGCTAGTATACTATCACTCACTTACAATAGCTTTTGATTGTAGGTTGTTTGGTTGTTTTCTCCCCCTTGTAAGATGTCCAGGAACAGTTCTTCTATATCACTATTATCCATTGTTCTTCTGTTTGCACCATGTTGTTTTATTTTTCCTGTAGCTCAAGTTCCTTGCCTCTCTCAGAGGATTCTGTAATCTGTTCTTATGGTTCTCTTAAATTCTCACTAGGTGAATAGTGTTTCCCAGAGATCCAGTTCTCATCCTCTTTATCTAAATTACAGTTTAAATTCAGTCCTGTTTCTAATGTGTTTCTTTATCCTGTCCTGGGCCTGTTGTACTCCAAATCTAGAGGAAACATCTCCCCTTTCATTTTATAAGCAATCCTTTCTCCTTAATTCCATGTTGGCTCATGATTTGGACATCACTTTGATGTCCATTCTCCTAAAGCTGCTAGATAAACAATTCCCATGTGTTAGAGGAGCTTGGAAGAGCTTTTTCTGTCACAATCCCCTGTGGGGCACTTAGGAAGGGTCATTGAAGTTACTTGGAGTTAGCTTAGGGGAAGGTTAGTCCCATAACTCTCTCTCTTAGTTCAAAGGAATTCTAGGAAGCATGCTCTGGAATATACTTAGAAATTACCAAACATGTAGAAGTTTTCTAATAAGTGTACCTTCACTCCAAATGGAATAGAGGGGAAAGCTTTTTTCCTCATGAGCTGACTACCTTTTCTCAAACTTGAACCATGCAATCTCCAATGTGGAAGTGCTCTTCAGAGGAAACCATTTCTAATACCCAGGATATTCATTCTTCTTTTGCCCCCAACATAGTTTTAGGATCTTTTTTTTTTTTTAATCCTTAGCACTTTAAAAAGTCTCTTCTTCTATTAAATCATAGCCTTCTTGACACTTCCAATATTCTTAAAAGTCTGAGCTACTTTTTTCAATTTCTCTTTAATTCTATGGTCTTCATCTTGAACCAATAAAAATCTGACCTCTTTAGTTACCTTTTTTTCCTCATGGAAATCACTTATAACTTTGTTATTAGAATTTTTCTTTTATCACGTTTCTCTTTATTTTATTGAATTTTTTCTAACTCAGCTATTATTGTATTGCTCACACTACAACAGGCTTCTCTTTGATCAAATAAAACAATAAAGTTAATTTGGTACGTATTTAATGTCATGTAAAGTCTCATTACACTGTATGGAAATTAAGCATAACTATTAAGGAAAGTGGGATGACTCAAAGAAGAAAAACTTTATAGTTTTGGACTGTTTTAACTATTCTCACAGAGAACTGATCCTATATATGTTGAGGCATATGAGACATGTTTAGCTACAAATAAAAATTATGATTAGGGTTTTTTTTTTTATATTTCAGAATGGAATAGATGAGTTTATCGTGAGGTATTGTTGGGGCATATCCTCAGTGAATTTAGGATGGGATCCCTATTTCTTCATCCTGTTTCTTTCATTCTTGCCTAAGATTCCTTCTTATGATGTAAACTCCAGAGATCTGAAAGTTAGTAATGGGATTGACCCAGTTCTTTTCTTGGCTGAGATTGGAGTTCAAGTTTCAAACTATTTTTCTCCACTAGGTGGGGTGGTGAGGATCTGATTTTCCTTCTTAGCACTGTTTAATTAGTCTGCCCCTGGTTAACTAAGGGAAAGAAGTTCCTGGGCCTTTAGGCTGATTTTCAAAAATCTTTATGTCTATGTTAGAACTCTAAACTCTTCTCATGCATAACTTAGTCATTCAGACCACTGAAAGGTCATGATTATATGGAATAGAACAGGGACCAAAGGCTATGGAAGAGGTGGGCTGGGCACACTTAGTTTTCAGCCTTACATTATTTTTCTTTTTCAGTGAAAGGGAATAAAATAAACTATCAGAAAGGATGTAGTTTAGACTCTAGAAAGAATAGTGATTTAAGTGGAAGACAAACATAATTTAGGCAGTAAAAAGAGGGAATATACATAAAGAATTATAAAGAATATTGAATTTGGAGCCAGGGATTTGGATTCAGTTCTCACTTTGCCAACCACTTACTGTGTGTGTAACCTTTTACAAGTCACTTTATCACCCCAGATCTCAGTTTCTTTATTTGTAAGAGATTGGACAAGATAATCTCTAAAATTAGATCCAGCTCTAAACATGATTCCACAATCGGTTTCCACATCTATATTTCATTGAATCTTCTCATGAAGCAGAGATGAGAATATATGAGTTAGAGAGTGATCTGATGCCAGGCAAGACAACTTGTCAGCAATAGTAGCCAAAAGATGTATTTAAGGGCCAACCATACCAATCCCCAAACCTCTCTGTGCATAAGCTTATCTCTGTATTAACTCTCTCTCCTGGTTCAAAGGAATTCTAGGAAGCATGCTCTGGAATATACTTAGAAATTACCAAACATGTAGAAGTTTTCTAATAAGTGTACCTTCACTCCAAATGAAATAGGGGAAATCTTTTTTCCCCCATGAGCTATCTTTTCTCAAATTTGAACCATGAATTTATAGATTTTAGGAGAAAAGAAGCTGTTAGTAGTCATGTAAGTTATTATTAATTATTAAGTAGCATAGAAAATATAGATTAGAATTCAAATAAGGCATAGGTGTTTATGATAGGAATTGTAGCTAGGATTGTCTCTTCTCTGTTCTTTTGGTTGGTCTAAATGGATGAAAGAAAGATTGTACTTAAAACTCTGGTTAAACAATTTCCCAGCTCTATTCTCTGGGAAAGTGGGATTGAGAAAGGAGCAATGGATTGGATTTGCTTTCATCAAATGTCATAGCTGCTGGTTCTGTTCTCTGGTCTTCTACTTAGCCTGTTACTGTGCATGTATGCTCTTAACTCTTATTCTCCCTCTTCATCTACATTTCACCATGAGGTCTCTGTTCTGCTTGGCAGTGTGTGCCAAGTTGCCTGTTGGACTTTCCAGTACAAACATGTCACAAAATGATATATTTCTTGCTTCTTTTTTGTCATTTTGTAGCCCAATTTCTGCCTTCATACTAGGGAACTTCAACATACATATTGCTACTTCTCAAATTAGTCAACTCAGCTTCTATCATGTAGGCCTCCTCCAGCTACACAGAGATGGCTTTACCCTTGATCTTGCCATCATCCAAAACTTCATGATCATGTTCATGAACTGCAAACTTCTTTTATATGATTATAATTGTTTATCATTTTATGTTGTATTCTGCCCAATATGACCTCTAGCCCTATCCCTCCAATCCTTATACCCCTCAGTTCTTTCCCAAATCATCATCCCTGTATTGATAACTCTCTTTTCCCTTCCCTATCTCAAACTGTTAATCATTTCAACTCTATACTATTCTCTTCACTAGAGTTTCTTGCACTCTTGTCTTATCACTCACGGGTCATTCTTTGCCAGATCTAACAATTGGATTTACTCCCACCATCTATCTTCATTCTTATTGACAAGCTCCTGATGGGAACTGAAGAAAATCCTGAAACTGTACTATTGGGTCCAATACAAAATTATGTAGCATAGTCTCACCTGGGAGACTACAGTAGAGCAATCATTTCATGTTTTCCTAATAGAGCCATTAGTCCACTCACCACAGTAGTTATTTCAAACCTTTTCATCTCTTTTCAAATGTCCTGTCACATCTGTCCTAACCTTTCAGCTGAGAATCTTCTCATGCTTCACCACTTCTCACTTCTTCATCATTTTATATCACTTAGGATGTTCACTGCAGCTCTTCCTTCACCCATCTCACATGAAGAGGCAGTTTTTCTCCTGGTCAAGGCAAACTCCTCTATGGATAACCTTTGTCCCAACCATTAGAGTTTCCCCATTTATCCTGTAGAGTCAGTCCCAACATTATCAGGTCTTTAGGTAGATGAAAGATAACAAATGAAAGAGGCTAGAGAACCAGTTCCCGTTATGGTCACTGGGGAAGACAAAAGGCACCTGGTGACTTGTAGTAGATTATAGAAAACTGAACAAAGCTATCACGTCCATTGTTTGACCATTTTTGACTTCTTAATACTTATCAGAGTGTCAGAATATGGGGCCTACGTAATAGGCCCTTAATAAATACTTATTAACTTGATTCATCAATGTGGAAAACCAGTAGCTTGGGCCCAGTGTGAGTATGGAATGAAGGCTAATGTTCTTGTTTTGTTTTCTTTTGTTGTTCCCCTCTATTCCTATGGCTAAGGCTAGTTGGGAAAAATTCATTTGCTCCTGGTTCTCTTTCATATTTGACTGCTCCTTCTTAATCTCCTTTGCTGGATGCTTGCAGAGATCAAGGCTTCTAAGCAAAGAAAAGTGTCCCTCAGGGTTCTCTTCTGGATCCTCTTCTCTTTCCCCTTCCCCTACATGATCTCATCAATCTCCAGTGGATTTAATTAACATCTCTCTTCTGATGATTCTCAAATCTACCTATCCTGGCCCAACCACTCTGTGGACCTCTTAATTTCCCATCTCCAAGTGCCTCTCAGACTTCTCAATCTAGATGTGTAATAGGCACCTTAAACTCCACATATCCAAATTGGCACTTATTATCTTTTCCCACAAAGCCTCCCTTCCCTATTACTGTTGAGGACAACACCTTCCTCCTGTACCTCACAATCTATTCCTCATTATTTCCTCCCCATAGCTGATCTGTTGCCAAGGCTTATTGATTTCACTTTTGCAACATCTCTCAAATATGCCCCCTTCTTTCTGCTGACATCGCCGTCACTCTGGTGCAAGACTCATCCCCTCATACCTGGACAATTGCAATAACCAGCTGGCGTGTCTGACTACCTCATCTCTCTTTACTGCAATCCACTTTCCTTCAGTCACCACAATAATTTTCCTAAAAAATAGATTTGACCATGTCACCCTCCTATTCATTAAACTCCATGAGCTCTCTATTGCCCTAAGATCATATACAAAATGTTCAAAGCACTTCATTGTAATGTTCTGGTTGGTTTTCTGGAGGTCTCTGGACCAGCCTTTTTTTCACCCATGAGAATAGCTAGAGATAAAGTCCAAAAATCTTTATTGTCTCCTTGCCTGGGGCTCGGGTGAGCTTTCTGGAGGTCCTCCAGAATGTGTCTTGGTTTCTGTGGGGGAAGTAGGAGGCACCATGACGGTCTCTGTCTTGAAGTCTGTCTCGGTCTAAGAGCTTTGTGCTCCAGCCTTCAGTCTTCTGTCTTCTTCGAGTCTGTCTCTGAGCCCCTTCTGAGTCTGACTGAGTTTGTCCCAGTTTATATGCAGTATATTGAGTATAAATAAATCATTATTATCACTAGGGAACCATTATTTGTTGTAAGATTAAATCAATCATACTGAATTAGAGAACTATTAATCACCATGCTAAACTAGATAACCATGGTCTTATCAATTCTGCTGACTTAACACCTTGTAAGAATCCTTGTTTCAGGTACAGAGTTCTGGCCCATAATATTTCATAACCCATACAATCTTATTATACTTTACTCCCTAGCAGGTAATCTTTAGTCTAATGACCTCTTTGCTGTTGTATGAATAATACACTCCATCTCTCAACTTTAGGCATTTTCTCTGGCTCTTCCCTCTAGAATGCTCTCATTCCTCATCTCTGCCTTTTTGTTTCCTTTAAGTCACAGTCAAAATCTTCTTTTACAGAAAGCCTTTCTCAATCCCTTTTAATTCTAGTGCCTTCTGTTAAATATTTCATATTTATTCTGTATATAGTTTTTATGATAGGTTTATTGCCTCCATTAAATTTTGAGCTCCTTGAGGACAGAGACTGTGTTTTGCTTCTTCTATATCCTCAATACTTACTACAGTGCATGGAACAAAGTAGACACTTAACAGGTGTTTATTGATTAATTGATTTTTCAAAATCTGACCTTAATCTCTACAACAGAGAAGAAATATCTCTCACCATCCTGAGGACCTGCTATTGTCTGATATTAAATATAACTCTAAGGATTTCCAATTGACCCTATTAATAGTAACCAGCATGGATGTTGCCCAAAGGCTCTTACCATTATTGATTCTCACAAATTCATAAAGCCCATTCCTACAATACACCAAACTCCAAATAGCTTCCAGAGAGAGAGCTGTGATCCAGACAAGAAATGTTTTCCTTTTCTCAACTCCCATATGGAAACTGAGATGTCTCTATTTACAATTCTGGGGTTCATCTAGTATGGATAGTAAACAGACTGCTGTTATTCATGAGCTCCTTATGTATTTGATAGCTCCCTTCCATGCTACTATGATGAGTTGGGCATATAACCTCTAGTCTCAGTGTCCTTGAAGTGCTAAGAAAGATCCTAGCCTCGAGATAACTTTAGCCTTGACCTTCAAAAGAAACTTCTCAAGTCTGCATACAGAGATTGGTGTAGCTTAGAACTGCCATGTTGGATAGAGGTTTAGGTAATGCCTTATACTACTTTATAAATGAGTAAAAGGATCTTTAATGCCTTACCTTAGATGTAACAATCAGTCATTTAATAAATATTTAAGCACTTACTATATGTTAGGTATAATGTTATTTGCTGATGATATAAAGAAAGTACAAGGAGAAAAAATAAAAAAGGTTTACTAAGAGTTTACATGCTGGTGGGAAAGATAATATATAAATAACTACATATATAAAAGATTATGTGTACGTACACATACATACACGTATATATGGATATGTATGTATATATATAAAAGTGATCTCAAAGGAAAAGCACTAGCAGTGAAGGGGTTAGAGTGACTGAGAAAAGTCTCTTGCCTAAGATGAGATTTGAGCTGAAGGAGATGAGGGAAGCCAGAAGGTAGAAGTGAGGAAAGAGACAGCATTTTTAGGTTTGGGAAATAGATAGTACATGAAAATCAAGAGATGGGATGCTATGTTCAAGGAACTATAAGTAGTCCTGTGTAGCTGATCCTAGAGTACATGAAGGAGAGTGAAATATAAGAATAGGAGAAAAATTGCAAAGGACCAGATTGTGAAGGGTTTTAAGTGTTAAATAGCATTTATATTTGATGTTGAAGAATAATAGAGATTCTGTAGTAGAAATATGCCCGTATAACCTTTTGATATTTCTTAGACTCCATTTTGTAATCTAGAGTCCATCTTGTGATTTTGACTTATGATTCAGCTTTCATTTGCTATAAAAATTTATTAGCTCACTTGCTAAACTCTCACATCTTGCTTAGGGAACCATCTCCTACCCTGTTCCTCAGCATCAGACCATCCTTGTCAAGATGATTCAAAGTTAGAATAGTTCAACTATTCTGCATCATTAGACACATCCTACAACCTAGAGATAGGTCCTACCACTATTCAGCTGCTAGAGATAAATACTCCATCTCCATCCATATGGCTGGTGGAAATGCCCTAAAATAACCCTTAAAAAACCACAATCAAATTTATAGTCAGTGGAGTCATCAGTTGGACACCTTCTACCCTTAGTTGATGGTTGGAGATCAACTCTCTTTTCTCACAAGCATTACCTAAGTCCCTGAGTGAGACCCTTCTCCCATTACAATATGCTCCTTCTCTTCCTTCCCAAAGATTTAGACATTTGTGTCACTGGTCCCTGGATCTTTCTGACACCCACCACCAGCTTCTGGTAGTGGCAAGTGTTACTGTGTTTCTAATAAAGCCTCTTGTAATAAAACTTGGGGCCATTCCCTGTTGTCAGAATCCAATTGGACCAGTCAGAGTTAAAAACTGAGCCTGAACCATCCTTCTCCCCTTAGCTAATGAGCCATTGACCAAAAATGAGACTGAATTTTCTGACATCTGTACCTCCATAGACAAAGTGAAACAGACAGCTCTACTGTCTTCTCTGGGGAAAACAAGGGATTAATCATGAATTAATTAATCCATTAATCACTGACCAGAGCTGGGACTAGGACTCTTGGCAGCTGTACCTTTGTGGGCACTATCTATTTTCATAAAAAAAAAAAAAAACCCAAGGGATGAGAATTAAAACAGCAAGTTTTCCTTACTCATGCCTTATGGATCCATGAGCCATTGACCAGGACTAGTAAATGGATTAAGGTCTGATGGTAGGAATGTCATGAAGATAGGGAATTTCTTTTCATTGTGGTCAATCTAGGGTTTGTACCTTTAGTGCCAGGGTGGAGAACCTTTTTTCTGCCAAGGCCCATTTGGATATTTATAATATCATTTGTCACACAAAATTATCAATTTAAAAACTCAAGTAGTAGGAAGTTGTTGTAGCAAAGTGAAGGAAGAGAGAGTTAATGTGCCTATCTCCCATTTGGAAAATAAATAAAGAAATGATATAAAATCCCATTTCTTTTCATCATGGAAGCCAGAAATAAAAGTGCTACTGATGGGCAGGCATTAGGCTTGGAAAAGCTAGTTACCCCATATCTGATTTCCACTGATACATATTCTTACAGAAATTCAGAGCTGGCAGGACCCTAGAAGCCAACTAGTCCAATCTAAACCTGAACAATATATGTCAGAAATTGTCATACAATTTTTTGCTTTAAGATCTACACTGTGAGGGAATCTTTCCCATTTATCAATAACTCTAATTTCTAGGAAATATTTTTCTTAATAGTATTTTATTTTTCCAAATACATGTCAAGATAGTTTCCAACATTCATTTTTGTAAGACTTTGTATTCCAAATTTTTCTTCCTCACCTCCCCTTTTCCCAAATCAGCAAGCAATCCAAAGGAGGTAAACATGTATTATCTAGGAAATATTTTCTTACATAAAACTTCTATTGTTCTTTGTAACATCTAGCTATTGTTCTGTCTCTGAACAAAAAGTACTCTTCCACATAATACTCTTCAAATATTTGAAGATATATCTTTGAATATATTGAATACCATCTGAGCCCTCTTTCTTCAGACATTTCTACTTCCTTCAAACATTTTGCTTATGGCATAAATTTGAGATCATTTCTCATCATGATTAACCTCCTTTGGAGCATTTCCTCTGGATCATTCATATTCTTCCTATTTCCAGCACATTACTCAATACCCAAATAAATCTATGACTTAATCATTTTCGATATTTTTTTTCCTGATGTGCAGATTGTAATCTACCCATTCCTGAATATTCTGTGTGATTCCCTATAACATTATCACCACAATAATATACCTTACATGCTTCAGGTTTTTCTCAATTTTTCCTAATATTTTAATGATATTAGTGGAATGCACGCTTTTACCTAGCATCCCTCTCCTTTCCTGTTATGACCACTCCTACTTCTACAAGATGTTCCCCTGAAGATGTTCAGGGTGTTTCTAAAGTCTCAGTGAAGTTATAAATTACTTTAGTAGTTACTTTAGGTAGATACCTTCAATTAATTTTTCCATTGACCTATATGTTATATTTATTTTTTTAAATGAAGTTGTATTGATATCTCCTGTTTTTATATCACCTATATTCCCTACCATATACCTCCCTTTCCATTTCCAGAGAGGTAGCCCTTACCAAAAAAAAAATTAAAAATTAGTTTGGCAAAACTAAGCCTACTGAAAAATTCTGACATATACAGTATTTATACCCATAGTTTTCCACCTCTGGTTAAAAAGTACCTTGGGGAAAATACATTTTCAGATATTTTTTGAGGATCAAGCTTGGTTGTCATAATTTTGCAACAATTTGATTAGTTATTTTTTGTTTGTACATTGTTGTGGTCATTGTATACACTGTTTTTTTTTTTTTTTGGTCCTGCTTACTTCACTTGACATCAGTTCATATTTGTCTTTTTATGCTTCCTTGTATTCATCATATTGATTCATTTCTTAGGATACTGTAACATTCCATTACATTTATGTATCACAATTTAACTATTTCCCAGTTAAAATTGATTGGCATCTATTTTGTCTCCAATTCTTTCCTACTATGAAAATTATTGTTATAAATATATATACACATATGTATTTTATTCTTCAGATAATATACTTATGTCTTAAAGCTAGAAAGAACACTAGTGAATGTTGGTATTTTTTTAATAGGCCTATTTCTCTGGAAGAAGTAATGGATTGTAGAGTGACTATCCAGTACCTTTGCAGTTTTCTGATGGTTTGATTTCTCTTGGCTTTTTAATTCTATTAATTTGTGGTGTCTTAAGTATAAATGTTGCTAGACAAGCTCTATAGCATCTAAATATTATTCCTCTTTTAATGTAGCCTAAAATTGACTGATGAATGGCACTTATATCAAGCTTCCCCTTTACTAAAACACCATTATCTTTCTCAAATGAATTATTGTCCAACTACTCCTCTCCTATCTTGTACTTGTGATATTGATTATTTGAACCCAAAGGTTCAAATTTACATTTATTTACATTTACATTTATCCCTATGAAATTTCTTCTTTTTATTGGTCCCAATGTTAGCCTATCAAGTTCAATTTGAATCTTCAATCTGTTTTCCAATATAATAGCATCTGTGGATTTCCATAACATGCATCCACACCTTTATCCAAGTAATTGTTTAAAAAAAAAAAGAAAAAGAAAAAGTCAAATAATAAAAGGCCAAACACAGATCCTTAGGGCAGTCCACTGGAATCATTCTTCCAAGTTGACCTCAAACCATTAATTTCTGAATCCATTGAATTTTAGGCCCATTTATCCATCTTTTGCAAAAGGACAGTGTGAAAAGTAAATTAAAACCTTATTTTACTTGGCATAGTAACTGACACATAGAAAGTGCTTAATGAACTGACTCAGTTTTAGTTCAATTGAAAGTATTAAGAAACAAGTATTTCTTCAGTCTAAAATAATTCCCAGATTTCCTAGGAAAAAGAGAAGACTTTATCAATACTTACATTTCTCAGGAAAAAAATGAGTTCCAGTAAATTTTTTTTTCCTTTTGCTTAGATCCAATTCCTTTCTTTTCAGAACATTCATAAAAGTCAAAAATAAAAGCTAAGGACCTAGAAAATGTATTAATTCAGTTAACCAAATTTAGAAAGAGAAATGCTTTAGATTTAGATAAGATCCCTGAAAAGATTAGAGTTGAGATTTTTAAATTGTGGCCTATGGATCCCTGAACATCCTTAAAGCCCTTTTGGGGGCCTAAGTAAAAATTACTTTCAGAATAATATTAAGTTGTTGTTTGCCTATTAAAATACTTACATAGAAGCATTTTCTTCATGTACTTCAATCATAACAGCATATCAAAAAAAGATCGAATGCAGAAGCAATAAGAGAATTTTACAGTCATCTGTTAAACCAGACAGACATTAAAGAGATTTGCAAAAATATGTTTAAGTGCCATTCTTTGCATTAATTTTTTTTTTTTGAGGCAATTGGACTTAAGTGATTTGCCCAGGGTCACACAGTTTGGAGGTGTTAAGTGTCTGAGGTCACATTTGAACTCGGGTTCTGTTGACTTCAGGGCTGGTGTTCTATCCACTGAATCACCTAGCTACCCCTGCATTAATTTTTTTACTTTGTAAAGTTCATAAAAATATGTTATGGAATAACAAATTATTGTTATTTTAAAATGAATTAGTAAACATGTTTTATTTCTAATTTGGTAAATATTATTAGATAGAATTCACACAGACAAAAGCTCATTTGGGGTCTTCGATATTTTTTAAGCGCATAAAAGGATCTCAAGGCCAAAAAGTTTGAGAACCATTGACTTAAAAGGCATTAGGAATGCCTAATGGGAAAGTGAAATCTTTGGATCACTTCCTGTAATTTATGGGCTCTAAGTGGATAGCTTTTGAAGAAAATGGCCAAAGAGGGATTGAGTGATTTTAGGAGAATGAGTCTTCTGGGGCTTTTCAAAAGATTATTATTCTAGTGACTAAATTGTACGATTATATCTTATCTTATGAAATTTTTCTTGTAAACATTCTTATAAATGCTACTTGAAAGTGTCTTGTTTTAGAGCAGAGAGGGTTTCTTAAACTGAGGTACCTAAATTTGCTTTTTCAAAATATTTTGATAATTGTATTTTAATAGAATTGATTTCTTTGTAATCTTAAGTGTTTTACTTTAGGTATTTAAAAACATTGTTTTGAGAAGGGATCCATGAGGGTTCACCAGATTACCCATGAGATCCAGGACACATAAAAAGATTAAAAACCTCTGTTTGGGAAAGATGTTTGAAGACATTAGAAGGTGTTTATGTCAGTTCAAATATTTCTCCTAAGTAAACCAATGCTTGAATTTAAAATAATGATAAATTAATAAAAATTGCTTTTGGCAAGCTTATGTCAATAAGACATATTATGGTATTAATATATATCTTTGACACTAGATAATTGCATAAGAAACTGTCAATTCTTTGCTAGCATCTAAGTAAGCCTCATCTGCTGCTATTCATTCTCTTGTTACCAGTTTAGTAACCCTGTCAAATAAGAAAATTAAGTTAGTCTGGCATGACCTGTTTTTAATGAAGCCACAAATTATTTTTTCTAGATGTTTACTAACCATGTAATAATGTGTCCTGGAATTTTGTCAGTAAGTAAGTGAGTTCAACTCACTGACCTCTAGGATGCAGAATTCATTTTCTTTCTTCCTCCCTCCTCTTTTCTTTTGAAACTGGCACTTTGGCCTCCTTCAATCCAGTAATACTTTTTCTTTTTTCTTTTGTATCCTAAAAATCATTGACAGTCACTCAGCAATCATATCTATTGGGTTTTTTTTCCCCCATATCCTGTGATTTAGTTGTGATGCTTGAACTCATTAAGGGCAGCTAAGTACTCTCTTACTATCTTATTTATTTAGGGCATCAACTCCCTATTAGCTATTCAGGTTCTGTCCTTTCCTCTGCAAAGATCATTCTCCTTGGCAGAGAAAAAAAAAGAACAAAAACAAGAGCTGAGCAGTTCCATCTCTTCTCATCACTGCCATATCCACATGGAGTAGCAAATGTATCCCTTTTTGAATTTCCCATTTTTTCTTAATTAAGCTAAAAGATTAAAAAAAAAAAAAAAGCATTTGTACCATCCTCAGCTTTTCTTACTAGCCTCAGCTATGTCTGAGCTACCTTTGAATTACCAGACCTCTGGGAACCATGCCCTGGGTGATAGTCTACTCAGTCCTGGAATCAGTGTACTGGGTCCATGCTACACCAATTTGGTGATCTAGTTAGTGTAGACACATGTAGTTTGCTCTATCTAGTCTATCTCCAGACTGTGTTTTCACATCCCATCCAACCATTTATCCCCATTCATGCCTTTGCCATTGACCTTGCTAAGTGTCCCTTCCCTTACTTCTTTCTCAGGGAATAATAATCAAATCAACACTACTATTGCTTCTGGGAAAGGGATGTCAATTGATTCCCCACTGGCTCTCCTCACTACCTGTCTGACTTGCTAAATTGAAACACCTTCCCTGGCTGCTTCTCTCTTATATGTGTGGTCTCCCCAGACTACAACATAAGCTTCTTAAGAACAGGAATTCATTATTTATATTCAAAGGGCTTAAATATGGTTTCTTGCTGATTGTATGGGTTTATTATGTACTTTTCATTTATTCATTTAGCATTCCTGACACAGGATCATGTGAAATAGATGCTATACGATTATTGTGTCCATTTTACCAGAGAGGAAGCTGTCCATCTTATAGGGGAAAATAAGGTTCTGTTAGGAGTCAGATGACCTGAATTTGAGTCCTAGTTCTGTCAGTTACTTCTTTTTTGACCACGGGCAAGTAATAATAACAATGATAATGGTGATGCTAATAATAATAATTAGTATTATCATACTTTAGTAGAAAGAAGATAAGATTTGTAGACAAAGCAACCTGGGTTTGAATCCTGGATTTGCCACTTATTTCCCGTGTGACTATAGATAAGTTATCATAATAATAACAATAGCTAGCGTGCATTAGTACTTTAAGATTTGTTAGGAGGTGCTATAGTTATCCCTATTTAACAGATCAGGAATTGAGTCTTAACAGAGGCTAAGACATTTGCCTAAGATTACATAGCTAGTGTCTGAGACTGGATTTTAACTCTACTTCCTGATTCCTGAGCCAAGTCTCAATCTATTCTACAATCAAGCTGCCCCTCTAGATCTTCATTTCTTCATCTATAAAATGAAGGATTTAAAGTCATAGGCTTATTTTTTTTTTTATAGCTTTCAACATTTATTTTTGCAGGACTTTGTGTTTCAAATTTTTCTCCCTCCCTTCCTTACCTCCCCTCTCCCCAAGACAGCAAGGAATCTGATATAGGTTAAATATGTACAATGTTTAAAAGATAAACATATTTCTACATTTGTCATGCTATGCAAGAAAGATCAGACCAAAAGGGGAAAAACCATGAGAAAGAAAAAACAAACAAAAAGTGAAAATACTATGTTTCTATTCTCATTCAATCTCCATAGTTCTGTCTCTGTATGTGGGTGGCATTTTCCATTCCAAATCTATTGGAATTGCCTTGAATCACCTCATTGTTGAAAAGAGCTAAGTCCATCACAGTTGATCATCACATAATTTTGTAATTATTGTATACAGTGTTTTCCTGATTCTGCTCACTTCAATCATCATCAGCTCATGTAAGTCTTTCCAGGCTTTTCTAAAATCAGGCTGTTCATGTTATAGAACAATAATATTTCATTACATTCATATACCATAACATATTCAGCCATTCCCCAACTGAGGGGCATCCACTCGATTTTCAGTTCTTTGCTACCACAAAAATGGCTGCTACAAAAATTTTTGCAATATGGGCCATTTTCCCTTTTTTATGATCTCTTTGGATACAGACCCAGTGGTGACATTGTTGGATCAGAGGGTATGCACAGTTTTATAGCCCTTTAGGCATAGTTCCAAATTGCTCTTCCGAATCGGTGGATCATTTCACAACTCCCATCAACAATGAAGTAATGGACTCCTAAAGGTTCTTCAAAGTAATTTACTCCAGGTTATAACTATTTGACACTTGAGGCAGGATTGAAATTCGAAGTCTGCCTGATTCCAAATTTAGTTCCCAGCTATTCAGATATCACCAGTACTCTCTAAATTGTGGCATCCTGGTGCAAAATTCTGATCACCCAACCCTGGTTATGCTTCTGCTTTCATGGACAGTGGTGAAAATATTATCTGCACCCTTAAGGTCTTCAACTTCTTACCCAAGATTTTGTAATCTTTAGTAATGCTTTCTAAGTTTCTTTTAGAAGTATCATGTGGGCCCACATGAATCACCATACGTTAGCAGTAATCATTTGGTTCTACAAGTCTTGGGAGTATTTCTGTCACATCTTAGATACATATTCCAGGAAGAGAGCCAATCTCTCTAAGATTGTTACCAGATTGACACTTCCCTCAGTACCACTGTCATCAGACATTGACTCACAGGATTACAGAAATTCAAAATTAGAGAGTGGCAATCTAGTCCAACCCATTCACACAAGGAGTCTACACAACACTAAACTTGACAAATAGCCTTCTAACCTGTGCTTGAAGACCTCCAAAGAGTGGGAACTCCCTAGCTATGTAGCCAACTTCACTTTTGGACAACTGTAATTCTTTTTTTTTTTTTGTATTCCACTTAATTTTGCTTCTTTACAGCCTCCATCCATTGTTCCTGGTTCTGTCGTCTGGGGTCAAACAGAACATGTCTGATTTCCTTCTCCACACGACACCCTTCAAATATCTGAAAAAAGTTGTAGACTAGCTATCTCCTAGTCTTCTTTTCTCCAATTTAAATATCCCCAGTTCCTCCAACTGATTGTATTATGACACAAACTCAAAGCTTTTTAACTACCCAATTTCCCTGATCTGGATACTTGTCAGTTTATACATGTTCTTCTTAAACTATGAAACATGTTTAACTGAACATAATAAGTCCAGATGAGGTCTGAGGGGGACAGGGAAAAGTGAGATCATCACCTCACCTTTTCCTAAAAGCTATGCCTCTTTGGGTGCAGCCCAAAATTGAATCAGTTTTTGTTATTTTGGTTTTTTTGGGCTGCTACATCATGTTGCTGACTCTTAAACTATGATACGTGTTTAACTGAATGTAATACTCCAGATGAAGTCAGAGGGGGTCAGGGAAAAGTGAGATCATTACCTCTTTTTTCCCTAGAAACTATGCCTCTTTTAATGCAGCCCAAAATTGAATCAGTTTTTTTGGGGATGTTGCTGACTCATTTTGAGCTTGGAGTCCACTAAGCCCTACAGAACTTTTTTAAAACAATTAATGTCCTAGCACACTCTTCAATTTTATATTTGTGAAGGGTTTGTGTGTGTGTGTGTGTGTGTGTGTGTGTGTGCCCAAGAATAATACTTTACATTCATCCCAGCTGAATTTAATCCTGCTAGATTCAGGCAAATACTCTGGCCTGTTAATATTCTTGGGGATCCTGACTCCAATAATATACTCCAGTATGTTAGCTAGTCATTAGATTGGGAGTTCCTGGAGGGCAAGGGCTGTTGTCCTTTTTGTATCCTCAGCATTTAGCACTGTTTCTGGCACACAGCAGACACTTGATAAATGATTATTGACTATCTGACTAACTAGTCCTTTCAACCTTGTGTCATCTGCAGATCTGAGAAGGAAGCCAGATATACCTTTATCCAAATCATTAAGAAGAGGATTTTCTCCTTCCTCTAGTCCTTATTGGAAGACCTCTCATTTAATAACACCTAGGGAGCAGAGGAAGCTCTCTTATTTAGTTTTCTTTTTTTTTAAGCTGCTAGGTGTGAACTTTTAAATTTTCATTTATTTAATTTATGGAATAAAACAATCATAATCATGTTCATAATATAGTCTAATAAAAAATGATTGCACATGAAACTGGAAATCTGTTATATATAACTTGCAATTTTTTTTTTAAGGAAAAACCATAGTAATAACCTTTCCATGTCTCTTTGATCATTGGAAAATTTAGCCCCTGAAATTTAAATTCACATCCTTCCTGCTAGAGTTAGGAACTGAGAAGGAAATTTGCAAGGTCAGTGATTAAAATTCAATAAAGGTTTATTAAGTATCTGCTATGAACAGGGAATTGTGGTACAAACTGGGCATGCAATGACAAAAAATGAAAACAGTCCTTGTCCTTGACCTTATAGCCTCTCCCTTTTTAAAAAAAGAATTCAATTGTTTTTATTCTGTACTTAACAAATAATAAATAAAACAAGAATTTCCATATACCTAATAGAGCAGAAAGAGAGGACAGTACATGAGACTGCAAGCCTTTATTATACAGTTTGCTTTCTTTTAAAATATATAATATATTCAACATGTGTCTTTCAAAGCTATCCAGCTTTTCTGCTCTTCTTTTGATCCTTTCTTCTACTCTCTTCTGTGCATAAAAATGAATCAATAATCCTTTCTTTCTTTCTTTTTTGGCCACTTATCTCTAGCACCCTCCTCTTCTCATTCTACTCCTAAATTGAAAGCACAAAACAAAATCCTTGTAACAATACATATAAACAACAAAGGCAAATTCCTACATTGGCTGTTTTGGAAAATGTAGAATTTATTTTGCATCTTGAATCTATCACTTCTCAGTTTAGTGGTGGGTAACATGATTCATTATGATCTTTTGGAAGCATGGTTGGTCATTGCATTGACCAGTCTTAAGAAGAATCTTAGATTCTATTTCAAAGGATAATATTTAGGACTACTTAGTCCTAACTATATTAGGACTATTTAGACCAAGTGGTTCATCCAATTCCCTTATTCTATAGATGAAAAAAATGAAGTCCAGAACGGTTAACTTATACAGGTAGCAGATAGCAGAACTAGTATGTGAAGGTAGCTCTACATGCCTAGACTCATTGGTTTTTGTTTTATTTTTTCTTACCCCATATTACCTATTCCCAGAAGTCTTTTCTCTCAAAATTCAGAACTGGATATATACATACTTTTTAAGATAATACTGGGGAAAAAAATTCCCTTATGTACTTGCTCTATTCCTACTTTGTTTCTTTGTTCTTCTCAGGAACAGGCTCTTGTCTGTGGATCAGGAGAGACTGGCTATGATCCTCCAGGCCTTCTTCCTCCCAAGGAAGGCATCTTGGAAACACCAGCAGACTTGCAGGAAGTTTTATCCTTTGCTATGCTGAATATGGAAGGAGCCTTTGTAGAATCATAGGAACTGAATGTCTTGGCTCAGCCCCTTCATCCAGATTCCAAATATTCTGTCTAATGAGTTCCAGCTGTGTGTACAGCCCTGGCAGGCACTTCCCATACTGCTTCTAGGAAACTCGTGACTAATTAAGTGGGGAGGGGGTATTTCCCTCTCAAAAAAATAGAGGTTTCTAGGGCAACAGAGATGGCTAACAGCCATACTCAGAAAAGGAAAGCCCCTTCCAAGCTCTATTCGGTCAAAGTTCTGAGAAGAATATTAAAGAAAAGAATTATTTTCCTCCCTCACATCCAGAGTAACCCCCTAGGCTGACTCTGACTTAATGAGGGCCTGGCGTCTCATTTCCTGTGTCCTGTCTTAGGTTTTGTCCTTTCTGTAGTCAGAGATGTACAGTCTTTTTGGGGGTTGGGCCATTTCTTCCTCTGCCTCCATTGATGACTAAGACTTTCTCAACCTATTGCCAATTTTTTAAAGTAAGGACGGTTTGTCAAAGATAAAGAAAGGGGGATAAGTCAGAGGAAAGGTTTTTAGTTTCTTCTTAGCTGAGAAATCTCTGAGGAAGACATGGATTTCACGTCGTTCCCAATCTTCTTTCGAGTTTATAAAGTTCTTTCTATCCATTATATTTTATTCTCTATAAGGTCCTATGAGGTTGGTGCAACTAGCATTTTTTTTCCATTTTACAGATGTAGAAATTAAAATTCGAGACCTTACTCATGGTCATTTAGCTAGTAAATGTGGGAGGAATGTTTTGAACTTGGATTTCTATTGATGCAGAGAACTTTTCATGTCACCATCCTGCTTCTCATGTCTTTCTAATTACTGAAAAGTACTCTGGGAAATATAACCTTTTCCTTCTCCCCCTCCTCTTGCTATCTTGTACCCTGGGGACAGAGAAGGAAACTGGCATCACTGGGGGAATCAGGCCTTATGGAATTGTGTTGGTGGGATTTTCCGACACCCTATGATCACATCCTCCATTCTCTGCCTTGACCCTAACCTCAATTCCTAGTCCAGATGTCAAAGTTTTGAAGGAATAAACCTGTGTCTTGTTGGCCATGGGAGACTGAGAACTAGTGTAGTATGTGGTCATAGAGAAGTGAGTCACCATGTATCCTTTAAAGGCATTTATTATTCAGTCTTTGCTGATTCCCAAACTTGAGGCAGCAAGGGATCCAAATAATCAAAAAGCACATCATGTTTGACTATTGGTGGGGGTCCTTTAACCATATGTCTCTGGTCCTTCATTGTGGTTCTCCCCTGCAGAGCCATCTGAGGGAGTCAGTACCCCATCTTGCCCTCCTGTAAGTCCCAGTCATCCTAGTCATACCCTTTATTTAATCAGTGCTCAATGGACAGATCATTTTCAACTCATTTACATTTCCTTAATATGATTTGTCTATCTAGTCCCTAGTTGCTTTCACTGTTCCCATCTAATTCTACTTGAGGGTTAAGGTTAGGGCTCAAAGACTGCTGTGTAATACTTCTAGATCAGACTACAGAGAATGATATTTAGGAAGTCAGAATGCCACTGATTCCTTCTCTCCCACCTTGTTCCCTCCTCATATTGGACAGGTTATCTTTGGGGAATGGGGCAGTATGATATGGGATTACGAGTCTCTCTTAAGGATCTCATTTGTTCTCTGTACTTTATTTTGGCCACCCCTGGGATGTGTATATTTGTGACTCAGAACATTTGTTTCTCAATTGAGTGCTGGATGCTGGGTGAGTCAAGAATACAACGATATATGCACAGGCAGATGAATCAGGACCTTCCCTTCTTCCCATTACAGGGTTCCTATTTTATGTATTTATATATCAGAACTGAGAAGAAAGGTCAGGACTAGTTACTGGTGAAAACTTTAACAAAATAACCCAATCCCTATTCCCAGGGTTTAAGATGTCTCTAGGAGGTCCCTATTGAAATAGAGAAGTTTCAGGTAGAAAGATCAGGATCAGAAGGAGGGCTTAATCTGGCTCTATGTATGCTTTGGACAAATCACTTAATTACTCCGAGTTTCAGTTCCCTTTGTAGAATTGAGTTATACAAATGTATTATCTACCTCATTAAGCTATTTAGGAGGATCAGATGAGATTATGTGAAAATAAATGTTTTAAAGGAGTCACAAGGCATCAAATTTATATAGCATCTTACTGTTGTTAATAAAAAAAATAAATTTAATCAAGGTATGCTATCATCATCATCATGATCATTATTTGATAAATTTATTAGCCTAACATTCAATGCCTTTCTTAAGTCTGCTCTTCACTTTCCTTACTAGACAGATCTTCATTCTTCCCTTACAAAAGCTGCCTCTTTGCTTCACTCACATTGGTCTACTCATTCCTCCTTCTCCCTCCCAAATCTTTTGTACTTTATTAATTTCAAGCTGTTGTTGAGATAATGTTTTTCACATCAGAAATTTTTTACTCTTTCCTCTCCTGCTCCACATCTCCAGGCCAATTTAATGACCATCTTCTTTCCATGAAACCTTCCCCAAACACCTCCACTTGAAGGGCTCTCCTTTCTTTCTCTTCTCTGAACTCACCATAGTTTATGTTTATTCCAACCACTTGACACTTAGAACATATTTCTTTATAAGCTTTCCAAATGTCTTCCCTTATTTCCAGTTTATCTTACATTTTTCTTGTCAGTAGTTGTTTGTATGCTGTCTCCCCCATTAGGCTGTGAATTTCTTGAGGTCAAAGACCATCTTTTGATTCTGTTTATAACTTCAGCATTTAGCAATTTAACACAATGCCTGGCACATATTAGACACTTAAATGTTTATCTGATTAACTATTCATGTATGTATATCATATTCTTCCTAGTATCTTTTATTTATCCTTTATCTCTCACTTCCACCATTTATAGTGATTTTAAGGTTTATAAAGCACTCAGTGTTTATGGTCTCATGTAATCCTTAAACTGTTCAAAAGAGGTATTGTCACTTCTCTTTTAAAGATCAACACTCTAAAGCATAGGGAGTATAAGTAATTTGCCCATAATCTTATATCTGACAGGCATCAATCTCTGGATCCAAACCCATTTTTTTCCTAGCTCCAAGTTCAGGGACATTTTTGCCATACTAACTTATATTTGGTCCAGTGAATTAGCAGGAGTTATAACACTGAGGAATGAGGAAGTGACTCTTCCAGACATTACAAATTACCCCAAATCAAGCACTTCAGCTACACTGTGCCTCTTAGTTATATTTTTCCTCTTACTGAACAGTTAATAGGGAGAATTAGACAGTTCCATTAATGCTAAAAGATTAAATAATCTTCATGAAGATGTCCACAAGATAGGTTGGGGTTTGGGTTAGATGGGGGTCTAACAATGACTCAACTTCAGGCAAGCCTAAACTTTTCCCTAGAGTTACCTAACCCTGATGACCAATTCAGATACTTCCCAGATTACCACCATCAGAGCAATCTTTGATCAGCTTAGATTCAGATATTTGGCTTCCTCTTTCTGACTGTATAGATGCAAGAGATCTTCGGAAAATGGCTTTTCCTGACCAGTAGGGCAAGAGTTAAAAGGAATAGTTGCAACATATCTCTTTTCTAGACTGAGTCACCTCCCTGTTCTGCCCCCTTCCCCCTCCATAGTCCCAGCTAAAATATTATAAAGAGGGACTACAAGCAAAGGCGGGGGACTGAAAGTCCTGGGAGATCTCTCAGTCCCAAATTCAGCCTGTTTTTCAGGGATTTCAGCTGCAGTAGACAGACACTCTCCCTGGATTTGGTGTTCCCAGTCTGTGATAGGATCATGAAGTGGGAGCTGCTATGGCTGGAATGTCTCCTTCCCATAATGGTGGCAGGAAAGTCTGTGAAACTAGTGGATGAGGAGGAGGCTTTGGTGAGTGTTAGTTAATGGTAAGGGGAAGACCTTGGGTTTTGCAGATGGGGCAGCTTTTGCCCCAAAATTTCCATTTACTCCCTACTTCTCACCTTCTTTCTAATCTTCCCTCTTTCCACTGTTCTGTCTTCTCGCTAATCTTGATTTGCTCTTCTCTTCTTTCTTTTCTCTCCCCTTCTGCAATATAGTTTTCTCCATCTTTCCTTTTTGTTTCCCTATGGATTTTGTTTGATCAGTCAGAAGACGCCTGAGCTCTGATGCCATAAATTGAAGGAGAGGTAGAAAGATTTTCCTTAACTAGGAGTTCCCTTCACCAATAAAATTGCAGATCCATTCCTTATTGCTGTCCTTCCTAGGATTACCTTGTAAAGTATGGATACCTTCAGAAGCCTCTGGAAAGAATGACAGATGATTTTGAACCAGAAGAGGTGGCAGAAGCGATAAGGTAAGAGATAAAGAAAGGAAATGTTGGCAAAGTAGCATGTTATGATCCTCAGCTATAAAGCACTGAGGAAGAATATTGGTGTTAAATATATGGGCAAATTATCTATTTACCTATCTATATGTAGTGTGTGTATATATATATATGTATATATGTATACTCTACATACCTATGTATAGATAAATAAATGATCGATAAATACATAGTGAAGAAGGAAATGGGAACAAGTATTTATTAAGAATGAAAGTGTCAGGCATTGTTCTAAGCACTTTATAGATGTTGCCTTATTTGATTTTCACAACAACTTTGTGATGTAAGATTATCCCCATTTTACAGTTGAGGTAACTGAGGCAGACAAAAATTAAGTGACTCATACTAATAAAAATTAAGATAGTAAGTGTCTGAGGCCAGATTTGCGCTCTGATCTTCCTGACTCCGGGCCAGTGCTGTATCCATGGCACACCGCCTAACTGCCAAAAGAGAGATAAATACAAAGAGAGAAACACGCACACACACACACACACACACACACACACACACACACACACACCCGAGAGAGAGAGAGAGAGAGAGAGAGAGAGAGAGAGAGAGAGAGAGAGAGAGAAAGAGAGAGAGAGAGGAAGGGAAAGGGAGAGAGAGAGGGGAGAGGGGAGGAGAAAGGGGGAGTGGGGAAGAGAGGGGAAGAGAGTGACAGAGAGAAAGAGAGAGAGAGAGAGAGAGAGAGAGGGGGGGGGGGGGGGGAGGGAGGGATGGAAGGAGGGAGGGAGAAAGTGGAAAGGAGAGAGGGAGAGAGATACAGGTTCCTTAATGCAGCATAGTCCATTTTTTTCCTTTGATTCCATTCTGGGTTTAGCAGTGCCTGAGTTCATCCACTTTCTCCCAGTCCAGGCCAAGAAATACTCATTGACTAATCCATAGAATTAAAGATGAGGGGGAAAAAAAGCAAAACAACTTTAGAGGGGATGGAGTTCAATTCAGAACATTAACAAGTATTCCAGAGTATCAAAATCACAGTCTTTCACAGTTCAAAAGGATCTTAAGGATTATCCAGTTCAACCTCCTTCTTCATTTTTAAAGTTGAAGATATACATAATTGAAGGGCAGAAAACATGCTCTAAGGTTATCTCTGAAAGCAGCTGGTAAGATTGGAATCCATTTTCTCTGCCTCCCAACTTTTAAAAAAAAAAATCTCTGTGTTGACTCTTCAATGACCTTCAGCTACCCTGTTCCTCATCTTCTCCCCACTTCCAGTTAGACTTTGGTAGAATTCAGTTCAGGAAGTAAGGTGAGGAAGAGGAGGAAAAGAAATACAGATCTGAAGAGGAAGAGTATGATCCAGAAGAGAATGTTGCGTATGGCCGGCAACTCTCATAGGAGAATCTTTAGAGGAGGGTTAATCTAGATCAAGGGACAAGATGAAGAGGCTATGGCTTTAGAGAAAAGAAAGTTGCTTAGACATAAAGGGGAATTTTATCCAAGTCAGAAAGAGCTGGAAATGGAGTCTATGATAGGAGACTGAACATTTCCTTTTTTTAAAGGACACAGAAAAGAATCTCTTCCTCAACCCTCAACTATATGGACTAAAGGCAAAAACCAAAACAAAACAAAAATGCAATGATCCTCAGACTTTCTATATTGGATAACAATGTCTCAAGCAGCAAGTAGCATAATACTGTCAACCATATCATCCTCTTTACCCAAATGGGTTTCCCCTCTTTTTTTTCCCCAGGTCCTTCCAGGAAGCTTCAGAGCTGCCAGTCTCTGGGGAGTTGGATTGGGTAACAAGGGCACGAATGAGGCAGCCCCGCTGTGGTCTGGAGGATCCTTTCAACCAGAAGACCCAAAAATATTTGCTTTTAGGTGAGGGTTGAAGTTCAGAAGGGAATGTGGAAGGTAGAGTGAGGAACATTGTAAGCTATGGGATGGGGAGAGATGGACTGACCACTAAGCTTAAAATGGTTCTGAGTTGACTCTGAAAGGACACAGGGACTTGAGTTTCTCTCTCTCCATCCCTGTCTGGATTGGTAAGAACATTTGATTTCTGATTCATATCCAACCTCCCCAGGTCGTTGGAGAAAGAGGCATCTAACATTCCGTATTTTGAATTGGCCATCTACCCTCCCAGTCCACATTGCCAAGACAGCCCTGCATACTGCCTTCAGATACTGGAGCAGGGTGGCCTCCCTGAGCTTTCGAGAGGTTCGGGCAGGCTGGGCAGATATTCGTCTCTCCTTCCATGGCCAAAACAGCGCCCATTGCTCACAAGGTTTTGATGGACCTGGTAAGTCCCTGTGACCTTTGATCTTGTCTCCTCTCATCAGCAGATTGTGAACTTGATCATCATTCTCCCTCTTCTTTATGTTCTTCAACTTTTTCCTATTAGTTCTTTCCCTGTCTTCCACCATGCCCAAATCTATCCTAGCCTTAAAAAACCTTCACTAGGCCCTACCATATCATCTAAACTATTATCCTATATCTCTCCTCCTTTCAGTCAAATTCATAAAAAAAGCTTTCTACATTTCTTGCCTCTACTTTCTTTCCTCTCACTCTCCAAATGTTTGCATTCATCAGAAACTATTTCTCTATAGTTACCAATATTATTTACCAAATATGATGGTTTTCTTTTTTTTTTTTTAAAGTCCTCATTCTTCTCATTTTGTCTGCTCCATTTGACACTGTGGACCATTCTCTCTTCTCTGGGTTTTTGTGACATTACTTTCCACAGTTTATTGCAGTGCCTAGTATGTGAAGGTACTTGATAAATTCTCTCTCTCTCTCTTGCATTCTCTGTCTATCTGTCTGTCTGCCTCTTTCTGTCTCTGTCTCTCTCTTTCTCTGTCTCTGTCTCTTCACTCTTATTCTTGCTCTCCTGCTCTGTTTCTCTCTGCCTCCTTCTCTGTGTTCCTCTCCCTTCCAATCTCACTATCTCTTTGTCTCTGTCTCCCTCTCTTTTTAAAAATCTTTTTATTTTCAAACACATGCATAATTTTCAACGTTCACCCTTGAAAAATCTCGTGTTCCAAATTTTTTCTCCCTTCCTTCCCCCAAGTAATCCAATATATGTTAACTATGTATAGTTCTTCTATAATATTTCCATAATTATCATTCTAGACAGGAAAAATCAGATCAAAAAGGAAAAAAAGTAAGAAAAAACAAAAAGCAAACAAACAACAAAAAGAGTGAAAATGATATCTATATTGTGATCCACACTCAGTCCCCCCAGTCCTCAATCTGGTGCAGATGGATCTCTCTCCCTCTCTTTCCTTCAGTCTCTCCCTCTTTCCATCTCTGTCTGTCTCTCTGTATCTCTCTCCCTTCCATCTCTCTCTGTCTTTGTCTCTCTCTCCCCCTTCTTCCCTCCTCTCCTTCCCTCCCTTTCTCTCTCTCTCTTCTGTCTCTGTCTCTCTCTTCCTCTCTAGTCTCTTCCTTGTCTGGCTCTCCTCCTATGTCTGTTTTTTTCTCAGTATCCTTGGCAGGACCTAGGTCACACAACTAACTAATTGGGAGTATTCTAGGTTCTGTCCAAGCTCCCTTCTTTTCTCTATTCTTAGATAGTTATCTTATCAATTTCCATGAGTTTAAGATTTCCAGATCAATAGATTCAGTTTTAGCATCCTTTTGAACTTCAGTCCCATATTACCAATGACCTATAAGACATTTCAAACTAAACATGTCCCAAAAAACCTCATCTTTCCTTTCAAACATACCCCTCTTCCAAATTTCCAGTTTTTGCCAAATGTGGTGTAATAATAACAGCTAGAATTTATTCATGTTACAAATATTACCTAATTTTATCCTCATAACAACTCTGGGAGATAACTGTTAATATTATATCCAGTTTATAGGAGATGAAAGAGGAACACAGAGGTTAAAAGGCTTGCCTGGGGTCAGGTCCTTCTCCTATTCAGTAAACTATTTTAAATGCCGTGTTATTGCCTCTAAAATAAAATATAGACTTCTTCCTTCAGGGCCTTTTAAGGGCAATTACAATCTGGCCCTATCTTTCCATATTCATTGGATACTTCTTCCTGTCTCAGTCTCCATGATCCAGCCAAATGGTCTTTGTTTCTCATACGTCATGACTTTCCCTTCTCCATTCCTTTGGATTAGCTAATCCTCCCATGTCTGGAATGCCCTCTTTTTTTACTTCTGTCTTCTAGAGATGTAGATATAGATGTAGAGACTTTTACATGAAGTCCTTCTTGATTATCAACTACTTGTGTCGTCCTTCTTGTCACCTTGTATTTATTCCTATTTATTCTGTACATCCGTATATACATTATGTCTATATTTCTATTTTTCTCCTTGTTGTGTGCTGTTTTAGAATATAAACTGTTTGCTAGTAGGGATTGTGGTATTTATTGTATTTATATCTCAAATAGCTGATTTTATTAAGTACCAGTTTAGTCTATGAACTCCTTACATTTGTGTGCATTGCTCCCCTCCCCCTGATTATCTCTCCCCCTTTTGACAGCTTCCTAAAGCTCCCTTGGGCTCCTTTTCTACATTCCCATTGAGTTGTCTTGTCTGCAAGCTCTTTGAAGGACTACATCTTGCCTCTTTTTTGTATTCTTGCCACTGAGCACAGTGCCCGACACATAGTAGGAACTTAATGGATAGTGAATGATTGATTGATCCTTTCTTTTCTAGACACAGGATAGCATTATGGAACGAGTCCTACATTTGGAGTTAGAAGGGTTAGATTGGACTCTTGGCTCCCCCATGTACTACCTGTTGAGGCCTCTGGGTGGTCTTGGCCTTGAGTCAGGAAGCCCAGAGGACAAATCAGGCCTCAGGTAATGGTGGTGAGACTGAACTTCTGTTTGCCTCACACTTCCATCATCTGTAAAATGAGGGTAGTAATAACACTTACCTTCTAGGATTGTTGTGACGATCTAATGAGATATTTTGAGTGCACTTAATAAGTACCTGGCAAATAGTAGTTGCTATATAAATACCCTACTACCTGGACCTTTGGTTTCTTTTTCTCTGAAATGAAGAAACTGATCTGAAGGCCACATAGACTCCAGTGCCACATCCTTTGAGCCATGTCTTTCCCCCAGAGGACACTTTTGAGGTTTGGGATGGGGATGGAGATCATAAACAAGACTTGGGGGATTAACTAGAAGATCTTGAAGGGATGGAGAAATGAGAAGACTGGAGGGCAATTATATATTTAAACTCAACAGTTACTAAATTCCCCTTTCTCAATGCTCTGTGCCCAGGAAAAGTCTTAGCCCATGCTGACATCCCTGAGTCGGGCAGTGTGCACTTTGATGAATCAGAGAAATGGACAGAAGGGACCAAAATGGGGGTGAATCTTCGCATCATTGCAGCTCATGAGCTTGGCCATGCACTAGGATTAGGCCATTCCCGATACCCACAGGCTCTCATGGCACCTGTTTATTCTGGCTTCCGACCTCACTTTCAGCTTCATCCCGATGATGTGGCAGGGATTCAGGCCCTCTATGGTAAGTCTCTCCTTTTCACTCCCAAGTGTTTGCTTCTCCAAGTGTCCTACTTCAGTGAATATTCTCTTTCCTCAACCCCCCCAAATAGGACTCTTTTTTATAATGAGATGTTTCTAGGAATAACATACCTTGGCTCCCTCTTACCCAATCATTGGGATCCCCTTTCCTTTGGCTTTAACCTTGTGTCTGCAGTCTTTTAAGCCCAGTGCCCTCAATTTCCTTATTGGGAATAGAAAGTATTTTATTATTTTAGTTATTTAACTTTTTCCCACTTCCTGATATCCCAAAGTCATCAGATTTTCTTTGTTTTTGTTTCTGTTCGAAGCCAAAATGGACTTTTTATCCTTTCCCAGGATCTCTAAGCAAATGATAGGGAGAGGATCCTTAGAACTTTGTATCTCACATGTGGTATCTTAAATGCCTTTCCTCCAGCCCTGATGTGTATTTAATTTGCAGGCAAGAGGATCCCTCCCAGTGGAGAGGAGGAGGAGGAGGAGGAGGAGAGGAAGGGAATGAAGTTTCCATTGTAACCCCAGGGCCCACAGTGCCTGGAACTAGGCCTGACCCCTGCAGTGGAGAGCTGGATGCCATGATGCTAGGTAAGCTCCTCCCCCCTTGAGGATAGAGTTCAGTAAAATGGCTCAGACCATTTATCCCTAAGGACTGGAAAAATGGGAATGATTCAGGGCTGCCTTGGAAGGTAGAACTCCATACCTCTAGAATGAACACATGTGGAAAGGGTGGGGGAGGGAGTGTTCTGACTTGTGATTTCATCTGTGTATGGGATTTCTGGTGTGAAAATTCTCTTTACTGCTACAGATCTGTTCAAATGTAACTTATTGTGCCAGAGAGGCCTGGACATTGATAAATGAAATGATTTGCAGAATATGTGTCCAAGCATTGCAGAATATGGTCTTGCCAGGCTCCAGGGTTTCCTGGCTCTGAGGCTGGCAGCCTTTTCATTATCTACAGACTGTCTCTCACTTGTTTTGAAATAAACTTTGAACTTCAGATAGGGTGTGTGTGTGTTTGTGTATGTGTGTGTGTGGACTGGACCTGGCTTTGCTTTTTCACTTTCACCCATCATCCCTTCTTCAGGCCCTTATGGAAAGACATATGCCTTCAAAGGAGACTACGTATGGACGGTGACTGGTTCCAGACTGGGGCCCCTTTTCCATGTGGCAACTTTATGGAAGGGGCTGCCAGGGAACCTGGATGCTGCTGTCTACTCTCCCCGTACAAAATGGATCCACTTCTTTAAGGGTGAGGAAGGAATAAGGTGTTTTTAAAAAAGGGAATAAAGTCTGTTTTAAGAAGATAAAGATTTGGCATTTGAGCTTTTCTAGGGGAAAAAGGGAGAAGTCCAGATCTATGGTTTTCTTGGTATAGGGAACTCCCAGTATGGAAAACTCCTTTCATTGTTGTAGACTAGTATCTTTTCTGTTTTAGCTATTGTCTTAAAGAGTTACCAGGAGGCACTGAGAGATTTAGTGCCTTAAAATCATAATGCTAGTTTTTGTCAGGGGTAGTACTTGAACCCAGGTCTTTCTGATTCTATTAGATCCTCTCTCTGATTCCCTGGAAAATAAAGAAAAATTGTGAAAGGAAGGGATAAAGATATACTGAAGGCCTTTTCCTCTCTCCCTAATCTCTTTAGGCAATATGATCTGGCGCTATATGGGCTTCAAACTGGTCCCTGGCTTCCCTAAGCGGCTAAGAGATGTGGGACCCAACTTGGATGCAGCTCTGTACTGGCCCCTCAACCAGAAAGTTTTCCTCTTCAAGGTACAAAATCTTTAACTTTGTAAAAGTATAAGTGCCTTAACGGGAGGGACTGTTTTTTCTTTAGGGCTTTGCTTTGCCAATAAAGGGAATTGGCATTCCCTTTAGGAATAGTGATGGTGGTGAGGAAATCCTTTCCCAGTGGAAATACAGCATCCTTAAAAATACTTTTTAAGGGGGAGGGGCTGCTGCCCTGGAAAGGAGAACTACAAAGGTGCTGCAGGAAATTCTTGACACTTTTTCTTTTATTCTTAGGGCTCTGGGTATTGGCAGTGGGATGAATTGGCAGTGAATGATTTCAGCCGTTACCCCAAGCCAATAGGAAAGCTGTTCACTGGAGTGCCGGACAAGCCCTCTGCAGCTTTGAGCTGGCAGGATGGCAAAGTCTACTTCTTTAAGGGTAAAAAGTACTGGCGCCTGAACCAGCAGCTCCGAGTGGAGAAAGGCTTTCCCAAGGACACTTCTCAGCACTGGATGCACTGTCTCCCTCCAACCATGGATATCTCAACCTCAACCACCATTTCCACCCCAATAACTGCCCACTGAGCCACAAACAGGACCACATCTCTCTCAGTCCCAGATAACGCCTCTTCATTTCTTACTACCATCTTTGCTCAGGAGTAGGAATTGACCCTACTTCTGTACCCTGCGAAAGACAGGACCATCAGCGATGGACAACCTACCTCTTGTCCTGGCAGTAGCACTTTGCCTCTGGGTTAAAGACTTGCCTTGACCTACACTGCATCTAGCCCTCCTGGATGACCACTACACTTTCCCCACCTTGGCAGGGCTACTTTTTCTTTTCTATCTAACATTAACCACGCCCTAGCTAGGCATAACTTCTTCCTTATCTAGGATACCATCAGTTAACTCCTTGTCTAAGAACAGCTCTGGATGTCAGGGGCCATCTCTCATTTTAACTGTTGACTATACACAGACTATGTCTTCAGGATTAGGAGTAGAGGGAAAGGGATGTTTGCCAACTGGGACCAAAAAATGTTTCTAGAGCTTGGTGTGGTTAAATTTTCTTTGCAATTCTTGCTGTAATTAATGCATAGCCTTGAAGAGCTCGAATGAGATATTCCGAAAAATATCTCAAAGATATTGAGACAAAATATGTCACTTTTTAAAGTGAAGTTAATATGATTCAGTGATCAAATGATAAAACAACTCTCCCTGGGAGTTGTGATCTCTCACCACAGATGTGTTTCTTTTATGCACTGATCATACACTAATTTATAAAAATTATTGTTGTAAATGTCTTATTATTCCTATTAGATTGTAAACCCCTGGAGGGCAAGGACTAAGTCTTATTTAAGTTTTTATCCACCTAAGCACCTAGCAGTGTGCTTTTCAAAATTAGATGCTTAGTATGTTTGTTGAACTAATGAAAGAAAGAAATCAGATCACGCATTTATTAAACTCTAAGCACTGGACTAAGGAAGAAAAGAATGTAAGAATAGGCTATTAATATAAGTGATGAGACTTTTAAAACTAGATGCCAATTTTAAGTGTAAGGAAGCAAGGATCTACTCCCCTGGGCACCAGAAGACACAAAATAAGTTGGGTAACAGATTGGTCTGCAGGAGGATCAAATTTGTCAGTATACCTCTGATTCTAATGATTGGTTCCATTTAGAAGGAAATATGGAGAAGTAGAGATAGAAGAGAGCAATTTGTCAGGTTAGCTTATCTTGATGAAAGTGTCCTTTAAAAGCATTAATTCTTTGCAATGTTTCTATGTTCACCGTGCAAACTTTTGATCTCTATAATTCGGTTTTCAGATGAGAATGCCTATGATTGGTATTGGTTATTTAGTTGGATATATTTATTTTTGCCAATGAATAAACTGGCATCCATAATTGGGATGACTTGTGATTTCTGCTTAAATGAACTAATTCCTCAGAGCTTATCATTTCCAAATGATATTTTTTAACCAACAATATTATTACTAAATATTTTAAAGATACGAGCATGTTTTCAAATTTTGTTTTTTCCTTACAAATTTTATAGGATTAAATGGGGAAGGGAACTAAAAAAAAAAAAGTGGAAACATCCATTAAGCAAAAATCTGAAAGTTCTTTCAGAAAAAATGAAAAAATTCTGAAATAGAATTCATGAGTCTGTAGAGCTGAAAATCAGAACATAATCCTAAGCTTTCCTACAAGGTTTCAGAGGCATATTGGTGTAATAGAAGCTTAGCTTTGGCCCAGAATCCTGCCTGGTCTTACCTTAGAGACATATTATCAGTGGTAACCTGGGAATTTCATTTGACCCATGAATCGCCCAGGGGAACTCTTGACTCTCAATAGGTGGGCTGCTTAATCTGCATTAGTAGAAGGAATTCCTTACACAAATAAAACCTCATATCTCTAAGTAGCAATTGTTTTTCCTTTAGAGAAGTGCCTTGTACCTAATTGACATTTAGTAAATCTTTGTTGAATTAGATTGAAATAATTCCATCTAAGAAAAAAAAGAGGAAATAGGGAAAGTCTGGAGCACCTGGTTCAATCTTCAATGTCATTTTATTTACATACCATCAATATCTCTCCCCTCCCTCTGCCCTGGTATCCATTTGTATTCCTTTACGTCATGGGGGGAAGTTTATGGACACTAGAACCGACTGGAAATGTTAGGACAGGGTTAGTGGCTGAAGTGGAGATGCAGTTAGCATGTTAGTGTCCTATAGGGCTGAGAGGCTGCTGGCATCTGTCAGTCTCCCATTTTGCCACCCTTATACTTCCTGCAGCTTTCCCCAGAGCTGCCTCCTTCTCTTCACCGAAAGGAGCCAGCAAGGGGCAGAGTCTACGTGGACTCTGACCCAGTATATACAAGCAGGAGAGGAGGCAAAGGAGGAAGCACCAGGGAGGACAGAGCCCCCAAATGAGGTAGGAATGGGGCTCAGGCACTGGAAGTGTCGGGGAGAAAAGAATATTGAGTGTTATAACCCACTCCCTTCATTAGCCTGAGATTTGAGGAGTTAAGGAGAGCCAAAAGGGATCCTTCCTTTCCCTTTCTTCCCAGAAAGGAATTATATTTGTCTTTAGAATCTTTAGAGATTCCCTGATTTTTCACAGGATCTTCAAAAACTTTTACCCCATACTCCCATTTTGAGGCACAGAATTTGGGTGGTACAAAAGGAAGTTATATTGTAGAAGGGAGAAAGGTCCTTCCAGGGTTGGGGTCATGGTTGGTTGGGCAGTAATATTGAGTTTTAGGATTGACAGAGAATTCCAGGAATTCCAGGACCATCTCTATATTTTGAGCAGAGGTGAAAATTTGGTTCTTCCACTCCCCCCTTTCTCCTTCAATCTCCTTCCAGCTGTCCCCAGCTCCACCCTGGTACATTCTCCTTCAGGGTTGGGCTAGACTACATTTCATGCCCTCTCCCTCCACCCCCAGAGGAAATATGCATTTCCATATATGTTTATTGTTGGAAAATTCTACCTCTTTTGTCCAAGCATTGACCACCTGGTGCTCTGAACCTTCTCTCTAAGGCACAAGTGTAGGGTGTGTGTGTGAGGGGGTATGTGTGTGTGTGTGTGTACAGGCTCAGGTTTGGTTGGAGCGAGTGGGTATGGTGAGGGGCACGGTGGAACCACAGTCAGAGTCTACGTCCAGGATGGCATGATGGGGAGTACCCACAGTGCTTGGCCCCAGCTGTCGATCCCGGAGACTCTGAAGATAGCTCTGTAGGGTAAGTAAGACCAGGAAGAAGTGGGGAAGGGAGAGAAGGGCCGAGGTCAGAGGGCCTGGCTCTTCCTATTTTCTCCTCCCACCTTCCCTGCCCACTTACGGGTGCCAGGCTGTCAGCTGGGCTCCGGGATCGGTGTGGGACCTGTCGACGGTAGCTGCCCTCACTGGATGCTGCCCCAGAATTCTGCTGCCACTTGGCCTCCTGCTGGCGGATCCTAAGAAGCTGGAGGCCCTTTAGTCGATGACTCAATACTGCTTTGGAAGAAATAGGGACTAAATTGGGACCTTTTCAAAATCCATTTCAAAGCCAATCTCCAGTACTTCAGGGAGATTCTCATTTTACTTAGGTTAAATATCCATTTAACCTACATGCTTCAGTTAGTCCCAAGATGAACTACCCATCAACTTTCCTCAGAGATTTCCTTCCTTTTAGATTTCTCCTTCTGTTCTCTTTTCTCTCTAATCTTCCTTTACTTCCTATAAAATCTTTTCATATAGGATATCCCCTAATAATAACTTTCTCTATTCCTCTTTTCTAAAGTCCTAACTAACCTCCAGGACTTCTATCCTAGCAAATTCTACACTCTTACTCTCACTGCTATGTGGCAGTAATACCCTTCGTTTTGTCCCCTGATAACCTTTGGAAGCTACCTTCACCAGGTCAGAGAGTCCCATGCATCCCCCCCAAATATATATATTTATTTCCTCCCTCTCCCCAAACCAGGCATTTGAGGTCAGGAATGAGGTAGCAGAAGAGAATGGGGAGAGAGATAGTGTCAGTATCAAGAGTCTAACTTACCATCATCATGGCCTCTGTGTTCCTCGGCTGTGAGTCTCCACTGAGCAAGGGCCCCAAGTGCCCCCAGGGCAGGCCAGGCACCCAGCAGGGCCCAGCTGTACCAGCAGAGGGGGGGCAGGGCAGGCAATGCCTGAAGCCGCTGACCCAGGCGCCCACCTAGTGCCAGCCCTTCCAGGAAGTAGTCAGCACAGCCCACCAGTACAGCCGCTCCCAGAAGGGCTGTGCCTAACACGGTGAAAGGTCGGGGCCAGCGGAGGGTAAGCAAGGCACCTAGAAGTGCCAGTCCCACCAGGCCCCCTGTTGGCACCCAAGCTGAGGGTGGTTGGTAGATGGGCTCAGTGCCCAGAAGGGCGCCTGCCCCTAGGGTCAGGCCCAGCAGGAGGCCTGTCAGGAAGAGCCCCACGCTTCGGACTAGCATGGTGACCAGCCCACAGAGGAGGCCAATGCCCAGCGCGATGCCCGCGCTCACCTCCAGGCTCAGTTGTGTCTCCAGCACCCGCTCCTTGTGGCACAACAAGAAGATTACCAAGGCTCCAGAGAGCAGCCCGGACAGGAACATCACCGCCTTGAAGCATCGGTAGCCTGGGGGGACACCAGATATCAGGGCAGGACCCAAGGGGTTGGGCACTAGGAGCTTGAGACAAGACAGGGAGAAGCCAGAGCAGGATAACATCAGCAAGGAATGGGAGGTACAGCAGGGACAGGTGCTGCAAGGAGGAGGCAATGTGCAAAACTTGGAGGCATGGGGTGGGAGGCAGAGGAGAGTGTTGACAGACTCAGGAACTGGGTAGAAGAGGCAAATAATGGGATGGAAGCCTTGCTGAGGGGAGTGGGCATAAATAGGGAAGAACTAAGGAGGGAAAGAGGGCACCTTCCCTTAGAAGACAAAGAATTCAGTTTAGTGGGGAACAGTGATAAGCGAAGAGAGGATGCCGTGAAGGTGGACAACAGCCAGAAGGACGGGAAATATTGGGAAAGGCAGAAAAAAGCTGTTAGTGAAGCAGAAAAGTGGAGAAGAGAAGATGTTATGAGTTGTGATTACTATATTAGTGTCATACATTAGTGTGGTACTGAAAGAAAAAGATATCAATGTTGAGAAGCCGGCAGATTGTGGCAGCTCCCGCCCAGGATGCAGCTTTGTCTTTGTCTCTATTTTCCTCACCAAAGCAGCAGTAGATGACTCCAAAAAAACAGCAGAGAGCACAGGCCAGCGCAGGACCCAGCTCAGGGTTGTCTTGAGGCTCCAAGACACATTGTACTTCTGGAGGCTCTGGGAGTTGCTGATTAAAGAGTCTGGGGTCCGAGGTCACAGTCAAGGAGGGTGGAGCTTGATCCATGGCCAAAGTGACCAGCTCTTCTGTTTATTCACAGAAGTTTGAGGGGGTTGGGCAACCTGTAAGGAGGAGCAGAATCTGCTCAGAGAAACCCCTGAGAGGCCTTGTTGGCAACTCAGAGGGCCTTGAGGGATGTCTTGATAGTTTAACTCTTCAACCCAGTTATCTGGAATGGGGATGCCTATCTTTGCTGGGATGGAGATGCCTAAATCTGCTGGAAATATTCTAATGAATAGAGTGAAAAATATCATGAGTAGGCAGTGTGATATAAATGAGCATTAGATTTGGAATCTGAGATTCTGGATTTGAATTGTCTTGCAACAGTGAAACAAAATTCTGTGGTAACCTTGATCACAACTTCTGTGAGATCTAGTAAACTCATCTGTAAATTGATGGGAATGAACTGGATCTTATGGTCCTATTAAGCAAGCTCTGGATAATTTGGGAGGGATTGATGGATGTTGGGGTAAAATTAGACTTCAGGTCTTTCTTGGGGGTGGGGTGGGATGGAAATGGGAATACAAGGGCCAGGAATGCTGGTTATAGAGTAGTTTTTTTGATTAGCTTTGATTAGGGCTTCCAGAAGCAAGTTCTGGAAGAAAGATCCCATGTGTGCTAAACCCCCAACTCTGCACAGTATAAAAAGGTTGGAGGTTAATGGGGGGAAGTAAAGAAAAATGATTCATGGTGGTGATGGGGGGAGGTCCTAAGCATCTTCATAGCAGCTGAATAAAGAGAAAAAGTTAATAAAGGAAAAAAGTGATGAGAGAGAGGGGCCAGGAAGAGGGAGGGAGGAAGGGAGAGAGGAAGAGAGAAGGGGAGAGGGAGAGGTAGAGGGAGAAGGAGAGAGAGAGAAAGAGAGAGTGAGAAAGAGAGGAGAGGGAGAGGGAGAGAAAGACAGACAGACACACACACTTCTGGAGACCCAGAGAAAGAAACAAGGACATAGAAAGTCTGTAGGACTACAGATCTTACAGCTTTTTGGAGCCTTGTCTAGGATCAGATCCTGGGACAGAGTTGTTGGAGAGAACAGTGCCGTTGCTCTAAGATCCCTCTTCCTTCTTGTTCCTGTCTGAATGGGCACTCTGCCCACTGGCACCCCATGTCTTAGCATAAATCCCCTTTGACCAACTCAGGATGGCATTCTTCCCGTTCTCCCCCCTTTGCCAGTACATTGTACAAGTTGATAGAACTAATGAGTACCTTGAATAGGGACAGAGTTTAAAACGGGTTTGCATTTGGGGGCACTGGGTCTGGGAAGAATGTATTCCTTCCTTGCATTTGGTTATCAAAGTTCTCAGCCAGCTGCAGAAATCGGAGCCTCCAGCTCCGGACTTCCCACCCCATCCCCCTTCTGATGTCTGGGGCTTCCATCCTAGGACAGGATGGGAAGTGGGGCAGCAATTACTCACCACCCTGCTTGGACCTGGGGACACTTTCCTAGACTCCTAGTGGCATCTCGGCTCGGGGGACGACCATGGGTGGTGGACGGTGGGGGAAGTAGTTCCTTTGGTAGCACTCAAAACTCTTGCTAACAGTGCAGTCCAAGCCCAGGCAACTCAATGCAACCAGCTGGGGGGAGGGGGGAGGGAGGAAGGAAACTGGGAACTGCGGTGGGGGAGGGGGATGGAGTGCGTGTGTGGGGGGTGACATCACGGGGCAGGTCTAGCCAACCCCACCTCCGGGGGGGGGGGGCGTAAAACAGGGAACTCACTCCCCTAGCTGGAGTCTTGAGACCCGAAACCTTGTCCAGGAAGGGTTTGGAGAGGAGGGCATCTCGACGCTCTTGGACAAGGGACTCGAAACACTCTGAGGGCTACTCCTTTGCTTCCGCACTCCCCGAAATCTCCACTGGGGTCCCAGCGCCCCCCAACTCCGGTTTGGTTTCTTCCACTTCCCAGAGAATTGGAGTATTGTCTCCTGGAGAAAAGGGGTCGGCATCCTGGCCCCCGGGCAGTAGTCAAGGGTTCGGGGCGCCGACAGGGAGTGAGGCGGAGACTGGGGTATCTGGAAGCCCTTGGGAGAAAGACTCAGACGGGGGAAAGAAATTTCGTTAGGGGGAGAAGGGCGGGAGGTCTTCCTTTCCGTGAGGTTCAGAGGATTTCAGCCTCTGGATCAGACTCGCACTTATGCAAACCAGATGCAAAGCCGGGGTTCCCAGACTCCAGGCTCGCGCGCTGACCTCCCCCAGCCGCTCCGCACGTCCTCTGTCCTTCCGACCCCTGCCTTGTCGGTAGCGTGGCCTGAAAGCCGAGTCAGGAGGGAACCGGGGAGGACAGTGGCAGCCAGAGCCGGAGTGGGAGCCAGAGCTACGCTGGGCAGCACAGATCGACTCGCCAGCTCTCCCCCGCCCCATCACACTGGCCCGGCCTGGGCAGGCGCTGGGGAGTCTCGAGAGTTGCGGGGGAGGGAGGAACAGTACCGGACTCTCGGAGGCCGGCAGAGGATGGGCCAGGGGTGGTCTCCTCTCCGCCCAATTTCCTTGGGACACAAAGAAGCCAAGTTCCCCTAGGCTGCGGTCTGGGGGCGGGGAATGGGAGAAAAGGAGCAGGGCGGGATTCGCTTTCTTCTGATCCCGAGGGGAAACTGAGGCATGGGGGGGCGGGGCTCTTGCTGAGCCTTTCAGTCTCTTCGAAGATTCGGAAATCGCAGCTCTCCCGTTCCACAGTTGCCTGTAGCACCCGTCTCCTCCCCCCCATCTTCCAGGGCCGTACTGTGCTCTAAATTCCAGATTGCAGCTCGGGCGGACACGGGCCCTTTAAAGGGGTGGGTCTTCTTGCCAGCACGAACTGCCTCTCGCTGGATCGGACACGCGCGTGCCCCAAACCAACCGCTGTTGCTCCTCCCTTCCCTGCCGACCCCGGAAGTGAAAGTCTGCGGAGGTCGGCAGCAGCGGGGACGGAAGGCGGAAGCGGAGTCTGAGCGGGAGGCCGAGCCGGGGGAGCGGCTCTTGTAGCTCCCCCGGGCTCCGGACCTCGCAGGAAGGAGGGCGTTACTGCCGCTGCCTGGTTTGTCTCTCTTCGCCACCCCTGCCGCTTTAACCCCCGCGTCAGACCCAGCCTCGGGTTCCGGGGCGCCTTCCCCCAACCCCTCCGGCCCCGCCCCACCCCTCCCTTCTCTTCCCGCGGCTCCCCTGTTTCCTCGCCCTCTCCCGTTAGGAGCTCTTCCCCTTCGCGGGTTTATCTCCTTCCGCACGTGTGTGAGGCTCTGCTCCTCTGGTTTGCCTGAGGGCTTCATGATGGGGGACGGAGGAGACTGTGGCAGTTCCTGCTCTTTGACAAGTGGGTCTGAGCCGGGAGTAGGGAGAAGCTTCCCAATTTGACGCCTCCCTTTTGTTGCAGGCACCTGAAGTCTTCATGATGGCTGTGACCTAAATTCCTTCAGGAAGCCCCGGGGTCATGGCCCAGCAGCACCCCGGGGAAAGGAAGTTATACAGGGCACCCCACAGTGGCTCTTCAGTTTGGACTTCAGGGCCCACTGTGGGCCCCGACAAACTTTCATTCTCAGGATTTGGGGACTCGGTGGAGGCTGCACCCAATGGTACCTATTGCCTTACAAGACATCCTTGTGACACAAATTCACCTCCCCAGAGCCCCACCCACCAATCGGATCCAAGCCAAGGCACTCCAGGGGACCCAGGACCCCCTGGGGAGGGAGAAGACCTTGATCAGACTGAAGCATCTTCAGAAGAGGAAACGGGAGTGGACAAGGAACTTTCAAGGGACAATGGGGCTGGGGACCTGGAGGACAGGGACTCTTCCATCCCACCTGTACCATCAGTCTGTAATTGTCAGGGAGCTCCCAGTGTCCCTGAGGGGCCTTTCTCTGAGGGAGGAGATGGTTCATTTAGTAACTTTTGCACCTGCTGTACCCCCCCAGCCCTGGGAGAAGATGAAGATGATGAGGAAGGGTCCTCCAGGGTTCCCAGTGACCCTTCTCCTGTGTCCAGTGGAAAAAAGCCTCCACCCAAGAGGCAGCGGCATCGTATGCCAACCAAAGAGGAGCCTAGGGAGAGTGGTCGAAGAGACCCCCGGGCTTCCGGTCGACACCGATCTGGCCGGAAACGGAGCCAGGCAGACCGGCGTCGGTATTTGGTGGTGTGGGGATCAGAGGAACTGTACCGACTGGGGCAGAAAGGGTTCTGGTGGCTAATTGAATTGTTGGTGTTGGTGGGGGAGTATGTGGAAACTGGTGGGCACCTTATCTATTCTTGTGGACAGTTGAGAGGCAGTGATCTAGATCTGCTTCGAGTATGGGTGGGAAGCTGGGTAGGGCAGTTGGGGAGCTGGGCTCAGTTGGGGTTCCTGTGTCTGTGCCGGGGACTTTGCTATGGGGCAGGGCTTTTTTCCCACCTGCTCCGTCTCCTGTGTGCTGTGCTACTATTGGTTCTGGCCTTGCTGTTGGGCTGTCTTCAGCTGAGCTGGCGAGTTTTAGTGTGTATGGGAGATCGATTGGGTTGGCGGGCTCAGGCCTCCTGGCTTATCTCCAGGCTGGATTCACCTGTTGTACACCGATGTTGGACTTACCTCAAAGAAAGCAGGACATGGCAACAGTTGGTGGGGCTGGTGCAGAGGGGTTGGCTGGAGATTCCTTGGGTCAAGCAGAGGATCAACAGGCAAGGGGATGGCCCAGCATCTAGTGGGCGATACTGCCAACCTGGAGAGGAGGTGTCTCGGCTCTTGGCCATGGCTGGGATCCCAGAAGATGAGCTAAACCCCTTCCAGGTTCTAGGGGTAGAAGCCACAGCATCAGATATAGAACTGAAGAAGGCATATAGGCAGCTGGCAGTGATGGTAAGTATTTCCCTTGTTCCCTGCCCCATTTTAGTTGTTTTCTCCTGGGTAGAGAGAATGGGATGGTTGTGTGTAATTTCATGGCAGAAAGTTGAGGGGGAGCGCAGTTTAATTCTCGGTAACTCGTCATTATTGCCCCAATTGGTGGTTTGGTTTCTTGTCTTGTTTTACTAGTTTTTAAGGAGTCATTCAGCCATATTGCCAGTGACCTGGGTGATCAAGCAAGGGAGACTTCAACACTTGGAAATTTAGTCTGTTGGTATTTCATTTTCATTGAGATGTGAAAATAATTTGGAATAACAATGGGAAAACAGTGAGAAAAGGGGAGGTGCAAAAAGGATTGAGCTTAAAGAAGAGGAAGTTGAAGAATAGGTAAATAGGAATTTTTTAAAGGAGGTATGAAATGGAGGAAGATGATCAATATTTTGCTTGTTCCATTTGGAGGGAATGAAAAATTAGTCAAAGACATTTGAGGAGCAGGTTTAGGCATGAGTATTCTCCATTTATCTTATGAGAGAGGATTAGATGAACTAACTAGAGTTGTCACATCTTTGGGAAGTGTTTTAATATATGTGATTTTCCCAACTTTCGTCATGGAATCATTTTGGCTTTGAAACAGGAATTTGATTCTTCACCCTCTTACTTTGTAGGTTCATCCTGACAAGAACCACCACCCCAGGGCTGAGGAGGCCTTCAAAGTGTTGAGGGCTGCCTGGGATATTGTCAGTAATCCTGAGAGACGGAAAGAATATGAGATGTGAGAAATGGAAAAAAAAAAAAATTGCCATACAAGGGTGGAGTGTGTCAGAAGCAGAGAGAGGGCCCCGTGACTGAGGAGAGTAGGCTGTTCCTTGACTTCTGTTGCTGGTCAAAGAGAAGTATGGTACATCTAGGGCTGGAAGGGATCCCAGAGGCCATCTAGTTTAATCTCCTTAAAGATGGATAACTGAGATTAAAAGATGACTTACTCAAGGATTTTCTTATTTTTCTGGAAGTGCCCTGAGGCTATACCATACCTCTTTTTTACCCCAGGAAACGAATGGCAGAGAGTGAGCTGAGCAGGTCAGTGAATGAATTTCTGTCCAAGCTGCAGGATGAACTCAAAGAGGCCATGAATACTATGATGTGCAGCCGGTGTCAAGGGAAGCACAGGTGAGAAATGTGAGGGGGGGAAATGTCAGAGATGGAAGGGCAGTATAGCTTAGCGATAGGACAGTTGAGGTTTTCCCTTTAAAGCTTTTTATGGCTTTTTGTAAAGATTTGGAGTTAGTGGTTGTGAACCAAAGGAAGAAAAGTAATTTAATTACTAATTAGAAAGAAATGTGGCTCCTGGACATGTCTAATGATTGGTATCATTGTAACAAATAGTTTGTTAAAGTCAAAATATGCCTTGGCTACACTCAGGGTTAATGTGGGGGTTTTTGTGTTGGATGACAGGAGGTTTGAAATGGATCGAGAGTCTCAGAATGCTCGATACTGTGCTGAGTGCAATAAGATGCATTCTGCTGAGGAAGGTGACTTCTGGGCAGAGTCAAGCATGTTGGGTCTCAAGATCACTTATTTTGCCATGATGGATGGAAAAGTATATGACATCACAGGTATACTTCAATCTTACTTCAGGGGTTAGAATGTGAGTAACAGAGCAGAATGTTTAATTGTCTACGTTAACATAGTATACAGTACTACAGTAGATAACATGGAAACTAGTCTTGGGGGGGGCAGTTGGAGAGGGGTACAGTAGGTATAGAGTGTCTCTGGGCAAGTTACTTAATCCTGCTTGCCTCAGTTTCTTCATCTGTAAAATGAGCTGAAAAAGGAAATGACAAACTATTCTAGTACTCTGCCAAGAAAACTTCAGTGGATTCATGAAGAGTTGGACATGCCTAATCATTTGACTGAACAACTGTCTTGGGAAAGGCTTGGGACATATGCTTACATAGGATGGAGCTAGGATATTGATTTGTATTGTTTTGAGTCCTGTCATTTGATCTGATTCCCTCCCATGTTTGCAGAATGGGCTGGGTGCCAGCGTGTGGGGATCTCTCCAGATACCCACAGAGTTCCCTATCACATCTCATTTGGGTCCCGGATTCCTGGTCCTGGTGGGCGACAGAGGTGAGTAATGTTTTTTTCTTGTCTGTTGTTTCAGAGAACTGACTTGACAGAATTGTTTAATATCCTAGTGCATCAAGATGCACTGATTTAATACCTTTTCTTAATAAGTAAAATATCCATGTATTTTTAGGAGTGTTCATCTCACCACAATATTTAATTTTCCTGTAGAGCCACTCCAGATGCCCCTCCTGCTTCAGTTGCTGACCTTCAGGATTTCTTCAGTCGGATCTTTCAGGTTCCCCCAGGCCAAATGGCCAACGGAAATTTCTTTGCAGCTTCCCAACATGGCCCTGGGGCCACCCCATCATCCAGGCCAGACAGCTCCACAGCACCCAAAAGTTCAGAAGCCAAACCGAAGCGTCGGAAAAAAGTCAGGAGGCCCTTCCAGCGCTGATGCCCTGTCTCTTCCTCTTCTCCACCCTACCCAGCCTTAGTGTCAGGGAGTCATAAGGGCTGTGTACAGCATAGGATGGAATTTGTTTTGTTTTGTTTTTTAAAATTTTGAATATTTAAAAAGTTTCAAGCATTAACTGTTCACTCAGTGACTTGTGGGAAGCCACTGAATCCCCACTCTGGGAACTAAGAACTGAATCTTGTTTGATGACAATACCAAAGAAATAGTGGGGTGGTTGGCAGGAAGGGCCCTTGCCTAAACTATGGCTAAGATTGAGGTTGATGAATATTTTGTCGGGGACAGAGCTCTCTGGGATTTGGAGGGCTTTTACATTGTCCCTCTTTTTGAAGGCCAGGGTGATATTCATTTTGTGTTGGACCTTTGGACCCTCTTCTCTACCATCCACATTGGGAGATAAAGCAGAGGAGGCAGTTAGCCCTCACTTTCAGGGGTGGGTAAAAAGCTCAGGACCATTCAGGGAATGGGAATGCTGCCTCTTTTTATTCTGTGGTTCCTACCTAACCTCAGGGTTGTTTCTGCAAATATGGCTGATTTGACAATTAAAAAAGAAAAGAAAAAAGCAGACTCAAGTCCCCATGCCCTTGGGTGGATCTAGGAGGCAGAACAAGCACGTTTGTTGGTGGTTGTAGTGGGGTTCTCCCCAGCTATCCTTATGTAATCAAAGATTTTTTTTTAAAGTTCATATTTATATGTACATATCTATTTAAAGCCAGGGGATTTACCTTTCTATAAATACAACTGGCAAGCTATGCCTACCTCTTTTGTGTGCCCACTTCCCTGATCCTGTTCTCTTTGTGATGAGGCTTGCTAATCTGATACTATTTCTTTGTTGAATGGGGACAAAAATTTTTCAAAGAGCCATGGGATATAACAATAAGAAAAGATTTTATTTTTAAATTTGAGATTAAGAAGAATGTAGTTTTTTCTCCCTCCTTCGCCTCCCACAAAGTACTGCTGACTACTTTAAATTTAACATCTGAAAAATAGCTTGTTATAAAGAAATATATATAGCAATGATAAAAGGATTTGGAAAAGAAAAACTAGTACCGTACAGGAGTGTGGGCCCAGCCCCTATCCATCTTGCTTGATTTTAAGGAACCTGCCCTTACTTGTAGGGGAATTGTCCTTCCACTGCCCCCAAATTCATCTCCCTGGGGTTGACAAAAAAGGTCAGTTGTTCCTCGGGTATTGACGGTATTTTGTCCTCTAGCCTGCACCCTAGCGGTCATTGTCAAATCTTAGTACTTATTGATTCCAAAGAGACGGACACCATGAAACTGGGGTAACTTAGGTAGTAGTACGCTGAGTAGTGAAGCAGTATTGATGATAAAGTGAGCAGCATCATATTTGGTGTAGAAGCTTGCCAGGAGGTAGCTAGGGAGAGAAAGAAAATGATACTTAAAAAAAAAAAAAGACTGGCTTCAGCTGCCCTGACCTCTTAATATTCCTAAAGTTGCCTCCCAAGTCGATGACTTTTTGTTCCTTCATTAAAATGACCACTCTATCTCAGCTAATCCTAACTCCTTCTAAACTGTTGTCACATGAACATTTCTCATGATTGGAGAAGTTTATAGATTGAACAAAATGTATGACCAATGGAAAATGGTCAAAGCTATAATACTGCAAATGTCCCTTTGTCTCTGATGTTAACCCCCCTTCCTTTTACATCAGTTACACCTTCATTTGTTGTACACTTTAAAGAATCTTGCATCACTGAATTTAGGGTTTGGACTTTTCTCAAATCCTCCTATCCCCATTGCCACCACAGGGAGGCAGCAAGCCTATTTATAGCTTTCAGTATTGCACTGAATACACTCTACCCTCCCAGCATGGTTAGATCATGAGTTTATAGAAATTTTATAGTTGGTGCCTTCTATTTAACAAGTCCTCTTGGGGGCTTGTTTGATGACAATACCAAAGTATATAGGCCACCCCCTATGCTACTTAGCTTCTCCCTCACCCTTTTGGAACTCACAGCACAATGGGAGAAATACTGAGGAACTTTCTGGAGGAGGTGAACTGGAGCCCATAGTCCATCTGCTCCCAGTGTGTAAGCAGCCGGGCCTTGCCTTGATCGGGGGTCTCAAAAGGTGTCCCCTTCACAGTGTGCAGAAAGACATACATAGCCTAGGAGGGAAGAGAAGGTAGAGGACAAACTTTTCAACTATGAATTTGAAGCAGGTAGGCAAATCCCCAAGAAGTAAAAGTCTCGAAAGAAAATGGATTTAGGTTGGAGGCTCACCAGGTTATGGATGACATTGGTCAAGGTCCAGACTACGGGGATGCTGAAGAAGGGGATGCTGAGTAGAACTACATGCAGAAGGCCTACAAGGATGATATAGGCTAGCCAGATGCCTCGGCTGTTCATCACCCTTGTGTTGGGGTTCACCTCGCTGTGAGCCACCCCCACATTCATCCTGTCACAATAGTGAGTGAGGGAACTAGTTTCTCTTTGGTCGGCCTCCTTCAGTTACCGGTTTGGTGACTGCAATGAGCCTTGAACTTAGGGGAAGGAGGTGGAAAAGCCGCCTCTCTGGGACACCGAAACCTGAAAGATACAAAACATTTCCTGGGATGAGAGGAATTAGCCCGAAGGGAATGACTTTGCCCAAGGAAAGCAGGCCCAGAGGGTCCGGCAGGGGAGGGGGCGGCATGAAGACGAAGCGAAAGGGGTTGGGTCCACTCCTGTTCTAGGCGCAGCCCATTCTCCAGTACTCCGGGTTGGACCAGAGAATCGGACGAGGCTCGTCCGAGGGGAGGTGCAGCAGGAGTACTCGAGAACAAGCCTTCTATCCTCCTTCGTCCGGGGCTGCCATGGACGACAACCTCAGCGTGGCTACCTGCCGTTCGCTTCAGTATTTCCGCAAATCTTTAGAAGTTACGGGCATGTTTTGGGCCGTCAGTCAGCGGGGGCAGCCGGCGCTCCGGGGACGCTCCCCGGAAGGGGCATTTAGACTTCTTCCCTCAGGGCAGCCGGCAGCCCACGCCCGATCCCAGTAGCGTCCCGAGTTCCAGAAATCCTCCGGCGGTAGCCCGAGGTCCCATCCCTACCCCTCAGAGTTCTCCCTCATGATCGTCCTCCTCCCCCTCGGACCTGTTCCCTCACTCGCAACTCTCCTCACCTGGAGCTCCAAGGGCGACTCCCGCCAGCTTCAAGTTGGGCTACTTTTCCTTCACCTGTTTTCTGGAAGCAGCCGGGCCCTCGAACTGTTCCCCCATTGGTCCTCTAGACCCGGCGCTGCCGTGGTTCATTGGCCACCTGTTTTAGTGTTCAGCGTTACGATTAGCCAGCGTTCCCGTCACTCTGAATGGAGTGAATCAATTCTTCTCCAATCCCCTTAGCAGGCAAACCCTCGCGCAGGGGGAGGAGCCATGCTGGCTATTGACGAATGAATAAAGCTGATGGTGTAGAGTGGGAGTATAAACAACGACTATTGGGTGGTGGTGATCCTCTGAGTCTCGGCGGGAGCTCCGGAAGGCGGAGGCAGGAGGAGGGGGCCAAACTGGGGGCGGAGGGGGTGACAAGATGGCGGCGGAGACGGTGGAGCTTCACAAGCTGAAGGTACCGTGAGGGGCAGAGGCCCCGGGCATGGCTGGGGGCCGAGCTCTACGAGGTGACCGGTGCCTCCCTCTCCTCATTTCTTCTTCCAGGGCTTCCCTCGCTGTTGTCCTGCTCCTTTTCCTTGTTAGACTGCTCCTCTCTGGGGCCTTCCTCCTCCCCCCTCATGCTGGTCTCTCTCTCGTTCATTCCCCCTGCCATCTTTCCTCTCCGTTCGGGGTGCCCCTCACCTTATGTTTCCTCCCTGTTTTCTGCCGCCCTAGCTTTCTCCTGCTCTTTCTCAAGAGTGTATGATTCCCTCGCCTTCCGGGGACACGGGAGAAGATAGCACGTCAGTACCCTCCTTGCTTCTTGTTTCCTACGTCTCTGTCCCCGACCTCCTCTGCATTTTCCAACCCCCCTTTCCCCTCAGTCTTTCTCTTTGCCGAGTCCTGGAATCCTCAGCAAACTTGGGTTAGTGGCATCTACGTATGTTTGTGTGTCTGGGCGGTTTGCAAGGACGACTCAAGGATGCCTCCAACGACTTAGGCGATGTTATGGTACCCGAGTCCACCCTAGAACCTGGAAGAGCCTTGGCTTAAGGGACCCCCAGCATCCCTTCGTCTCACCTTAGGGACTTGATGGTCTTGGATGAAGCTACACACCTTCAGTGTCTTAAGAAAGCACTGGCACCTCTCCAGAGTACAAAAAGGTTTTCTTCCAAAAGAAATTTTTCTTCTTGTTTTGTTTTGGTTTGGTTTTTTTGCAAGTGTTATCCTCTGGGTAGTATGGACTGCTTGACTCAGAGTTAATATTTTTCTTGGAAGAAAGAAGTAAACCTCTTTTAGGTAAAAGAGGTATTGGTTGCTTTTAGGTATTCGTTTAGCATTTGGCAAACAATTCCCCTGTTAGATAGTGGTCAATCACTTTACTTTGGGAAACTTGAAATTGCCAACCAGGCTGCTTAATTTAAGCTAAAATACTGAGTTTATTTTATAATATTTTAAGTGCTCTACAAGATTTGTAAAATCTACATCACCTGGCTCATTGATGCTGACAGTCTAAACATATCTTATTGGGGAAAAAAAATGTCTATTTTCCTAGATATACTCTGAAATAGCTTTACATTTCCATACCATATCATTTTACTTCCCCTTCACCTTTGGACTGATTTCAGGCATTGATGTCTACTTTAAAAGCCAGGGATAAGGAGCAGGAGAGGAGCTTGTCTCTGTGCCATAGGAATTCTTAACTTTGACTGTCATTAACACCATTAGCAGTTTGGTGGAAGCCTGTAATTCAATTTTTAAAGTAATGTATTCAAATGCATAAGATGTAACCAATTATATTGAAAAACAGCTATCTTGAAAAACTTGTAAAAACAAGTTCACAGACCAGATTAACATCTAGAAACAGCTGAGTCTAATTTTTGAAATATTCTCTCAACTCTCAAAACATCTGAAGGAGTTTGACTTCATTACTTATCTTGAGATAGTCCTGCTTTTATTTGCTATTTAGGAGGGCTTCTTAATCAAGGGGAGGGGTATGTGGGTAGATTTCAAAAGGCCCATTTGGTTGGGGGGGGGGGGAATGTCATCTTTTCACTAATCTTTCACTGAAAGTTAGCATTTCCTTCCTCATATAAAACATTTTGAGGAGTTCATAAGCTTTACTAGACTGCTGAGGTGTTTGTAACAGGAAAAAAAAAAGGTTAAGAAGTCCTGGTTTGGAGCTCAACATTTTAATTTTTCTATCTTTATTATAAACTTTTGAATTTATGTGTGTCAATATAGTTTTCTTTAGGGATAAGATGTTGAGATTGGGTAGGAAAAGCGACTAGGAAATGGAGTTTTAGGCGATAATTGAAAAAGAATGATCTAAACACCCTTTTATTTCATTTTCATTTTTAAAAAAGATATTGTTTCAATGGGCATGCAGATTTCATATTAATATTCAAATTTCCTCTTTGGTCTGTAAGACACACACTCTCCCTGGGCCTCAGTTTCTTCCTCTATAAAATGAGGGAGCTAGATGGCTTCTGAGAGTGCTTCTGGTTCTAGAGCTGTGGTCTCTTGAGTACTATTATCTTGTGCAATGATTGTTTATTTTGCCTCCATCCCTATTGACTCTAAACTTATGAAAAAATGTAGAGAAATGCAACCTCCACAGATAAACTGACAAAAGAGAAAGTTGAGTAGTAGAGAGAAATGATTATTGAACAGGGATGGGGACTGAATCTGTGATTTCATTGTCATAGTGGTTTTCCATTAATTCTAGCAGCTTCTTGGCTTGTCTTTCATAACGTCTTGACTACAGTCCCAGCTCCTGGATGAGGAAACTCCCTCTTCTAATGCAGGTTGGCATCTCCTCTGCAACTTAGAATTGCTTAGAATACTAGGAAGTTAAGTGACTTGTCTAGAGTCACATAGCCATTGTTTCAGAGACAGGACTTGACCTCAGGTTTTTCTGGGATGAGCTTGTGTGAGGTGCCACACAAATCACTATAGGAAGGTAAAGCCAAATTATATCATGGGAATTCATTTAAACAGCCCAATGTTTAGACTAGCATTGACTCTGGAGTCAGACTTGGGTTCTTAGCCTACCTTTGATGCTTTTAACCTGTGTCCTTTTAGGCATGAATCACTTAATCTCTCTGGGCTTCAGTTTCCTCACCTGTAAAATGAGAAGGTTTTACTTAGATCGTTCTGAAGTTATCTTTGGCATTTAAATTCCTTATTTGGTTTCTGCCCTTTTTAAGAGATTTATATTTTAAGAGCTACTTTTGACAATTACTTAAACAATTATGGAGTGCTCGTTATATAGGAACACTGTAGATGTTATGGGGAAAAAAAAGAATTTATAAGTCAAGGTAAAGTACATGTCTTTGAAATGTAATATAGTTGATGGAAACAAATGTTCACATATGAACTTATTTGAAAAGAATTTTTTCCTTTTCAGGATGCTACATTTTAAAAGGATATGGACAATTGTTAGCTTATGTCTATATAATACTTCCTGGTTTATGTCCTCAACATTATAGTGAGATAGTTAGTGTTAACTATTATTATTTCCATTTTATTGATGAAGAAACTGAAGTGCGTGTTACTGGATTTGGTTGTGGTTATACAACTAGTAAATGTCAGATCCAGTATATGAATTTTGTTCTGACTTCATGTCAAATGTTCTTTCTTCTTATTCCATATCACCTCTCAAATTAGAATATGTCTGTAGTTAGATTAGCTGAATTGGTAAAAGGTCTGGAATCCTTGTCATGTAAGGATTGCTTGAAGGAACTAGGTATATTTAACCCAGAGAAGGGAAAAAACTTGGATATGCGATAACTATTGTCAGTTGTTTTTTTTTTTTTTTTAATTTTGAAAGTTTTTTTTTCTTTTTTGTATATTATATCATAATCATTACCTCAGGTCTCTTTATTATCTCTCCATTCCACTCACCAGTCAATCCCTATAACAAAAAACAGAAGCAAGTAATAAGTTTCAATATATATTGTATTCCACATCAATAGTTCCCATCATTGTTTATTAGTTTTCTAAGACAGTTCATTATAGTTCATAGTTAAACTCCTTTTTTACTCTTATTTTCCTTTACGTTAATATTCATTCTGTATATAATCTTGTAGTTATGTTTTCTTCATTTTGAATCAGGTCTTATAAGTTGTTTTGATTTCTTGAAATTTTCATATTTCTTACTGCAGTTTTTCCATTATGTTCATATGCCACAATGTGTAATGGTTTCCATTTTCTTGTTAATAATAATAGTGGGCCTCTATGTAATGTTTTAAAATCTGCCAAGTATTTTAATATATATAGGATATTTGAAGCTTATAGCAGCTCTGTGGGGTAGGTGCTGTTACAGTCCCATGTCATGTAGCCAATAAATACCCGAGTCAATATTCCAGCTCCAGTCTTCATGTAAGTCTGTCTACAAGACCACTTAGCTGCTTCCCAATACTGCTACTTATACTTAAATTCTTTTTCTCACTGACTCCCTTGGTGGTATTTGATAGCAGTGTAGTATATGAACACATTGGTATATATTTTGATATTTAGGATAGTTAGCCTACTTCACAGTACCACCAATAGTGTGCTAGTCTTCCCAAAGCTGTTTACTGTTTCTGTAGGTGTAAGGTGAAACTTTAGAGTTTTAATTTGTATTTTTCTCATATACTGATTGACATAGAGCAGTTTTTCATCTTACTTGATCATTTACTTTTCTTCTGAAACATGTTTGTCTGTAGCCTTTGTGTGGGTATACTCATAGTTATTTATCTTTTGAGGAGTGGTCCTTTAAATATTAAAGGTATTGTTAGGTGTTTGTTGTTGTTGTTTTTTTAATCGCTCTTAAACAACATTTTTTTTTTTTTTTAACTGTTTTATTTTTGTGTCAAGGACCCTATGTGGATTCCTCAGAATAATATTTTTAAATGCATAAATTGAAATATGTAAAATAAAGGAAAATCAATTACTTAAGTTCAGACTATTTCCTTAACACTCAACCCCGCTTGGTGGCTAGATTTAGTATCAGTGAGAAGTTTCATGACAGCAGGTTTCTGTTTAGCATAAATAAAAACTTATTAATTAAAGCTGTTTAAAAATATTTTGTGACTTACTAAACTCCTTGTCCACTTAAGGTTCTTGAACAGAGATTGAAATGGATTGTCTTTCAGACTTGCATAGAACATCCTATATTGGGTGTAAGGTTGAACTAGTTAATCTCCAAGGTTTATCTCAACTATGAATTAATAATTTAATTAATTTTGAACACAACCTAAATATTAACATGTGCAAGATTATTTTATAAATTAGCATACCCAGACATAACATTAGTAAATATTTTTGAGTACCTACTATATATTATAATGTAGCACATAGAAGACTTCAACATTTAGTTGGAGAGAGAAGAATGAAAACACATGAAAAGCTTAATAACAATTCACTATTGTAATAAGATGTCACTGATTAACATCCTTTGCTGTAGTTATGCAGAAAATTGGTGAGAGGTCAGTTAAGGCACAGATCACTTAGGATGAAGGAGGTGGGGGGTGGGGATTTGAACTTCATCTAGACTGCTAGGTAGGATATAGATAGGGAAAAGGGTTTTGTAATCAGAGCTTAGCATAAGTAGAGGTAGAAAATTGTATTAAGCATTGGGAAGTGATGAAGGAAATGATCATTGTAGAAGAACTAAGTTTTTTGATTCTGGCATATTTTTTCGGTTGTTGTTTGCTTGGTTGTTTGCTTTTTGAAGGGGCTGAATTGACCTACCTGCTCTCATGGTTCTGGTCCTAATTTCTTCCCATATTTATCAGAATTTCTATATGCATACTTTACTTTCTATGCATCTATCTTAACTGACTTCTTATTCCTCTCAGCCATAGCACTAGAAACTTTTGGAGAGTAATATTACCTGTATGGGATTCACTGCAGGACGTAATTTTTATCCTGGGATAAAATCACTATTTACTTTATGTTAATTTAATGTTATTGGTGCCCTGACAGCCAGTGTCTTAAAATCAACAAACTGAAATGAAGGATGTACCTGTTTTCTAGTGAGCCCACACTCACACACTTATTCATAGAAGTCTATAATGGGTGCTTAGATAAGGAATGAAATTTCTGTTTATTAATTCCAAGAGACCAAAAGAATTAAGAGATTTCAATTAGTGGACTCTTAAACATAACTTGAAGAGTGAGGTTCATGTCTTCTAGGGCCTGAGGTTACATATATCTTTCCCCAGGGAAACTATATATTTAGTACACTGTAATTTGCCCAGTTATTTATTTGTTTTTTTAAATCAAGGATGAGGAGAATGGTTCCAAATAATTCAGAACAATAGAGATAATGCAGAAACAGATTTTTTTTTTTGTTTGCGTTACATTTTTAAAATGTATGAAGTTTTTAAAGTAAGAAATTTATTTTTGTTTTATGATTATTTTCATACACTTGCCAGCACAAGTACTACCTCTAGAAAAACTTGATTTTTTTTGGGGGGGGGAGGAGGGATAAAAATTTAAGGGAAGAAATTAGAGATTTATGATACCACATAGGGATATATGTAGGTTGGAACTTTATTGAGGTCATTTTAATGTTTTGAATCTATCCCTTTAAATAATCCTATCACAGGGCATAATAACCCAAGGAGATCAAAGACTGAAATAGTTCCAATATAATAGGAAGTTATCATAGCGGCATTTTTTGTGGTAGCAAAGAACTGGAAACAAGATGTCCATTATTTGGGGAATGACTGAACAGATTCTGGTAATAATATAATATTATATGGCAAGAATTGAGGAATATGAAGATGTAAGATAAAACATAGGAAGAATTGTTTAAAATAAGCAGAATCAGAAGAATAAGAGACACAATGATGATGTAATTTAAATGAAAACTTCACTAAAGAGCTTGGGAATGGTTCTAGAGAATAGATAATGAAACATATGCCATTGTCTGGCTAGAGATATACCAGAGCAGAGTGTTTTATATATTGTCACATGTGATTGTATATCTTTTTTTGTGAGGATAGTTCATTTCTGGAAATGGATGAGATGGTATTTCTAGAAGTAACTATATGAGAAGAAAACATATTAATAGAATTTAGCTTTATTTTAAAAAGTGTTTTTGAAGATATTAGGAAGATGGATTAGCTTTGTTAGCCAGGTGGTTGATAAGATAAAGATAACAGTTAGAAGTTGGGACTGTCTTTCATTTTTTGGTATACTTTATCCTGGGGTGGCCACCTCACTCTCCAGATAAAGAAATGATTGTGTGTGTGTGTGTGTGTGTGTGTGTGTGTGTGTGTGTGTGTTTGTGTGTGTGTGTATGTATGTATAAATGTAAAACTATATAAATGATATATTTTGTTTTTTATACCTACGTTTCCCACAGTATCTGTCCTGGAGAGATACTTACAATGAACTTTTTAAAAATAATAATTGCTTTTTGTTTTCAAAATATATGCCAAGATATACAAAACCTTGTGTTCCAAAATTTTCTCCCTCTCCCTTCCCCTCACCCTTCCCCTAGATAGCAAGTAATCTAGTACATGTTAAGCATGTATAATTCTACTACACATATTTCCATACTTAGGCTGCACAAGAAAAATCAGATCAAAAAGGGAAAAAATGAGAGGGGAAAAAAAGCAAGCAAACAACAACAAAAATGGTGAAAATACTATGTTATGATCCACATTCAGTCCCCAGTCTTCTTTCTGGATGCAGATGGCTCTCTATTGCAAGTCATCACAAGTAATGAATCTTAAAAAGGGAAAAAGAAATAAATGTTCAGTGAAACTAACTGATATAAGAAAAGTCTGACATTTTATGCAGCATTCCAAAAAAGTATAAGATACATTTTTCTTACCTCTTCTTTGTGGCCAAGTTTTTTCACAGCATTTCATTTCTATATTTTTACTGCTTTTTTTCTTTCATTTCTGTTGTCATTGTATATATTATTTTCCTGGTTCTGGTTACTTCTCTTTATATCACTTCACGTAAGTCTAACTGTGCTTCTCTATATTCATCATTTCTAATTGTACAATCATGTTTTATTACATACATGTGCCGTGTTTGTTTAACTATTCCTCAATTGATTGGTATCTACTTTATTATAGCTTTATTATAGCTATTATAGAGATGCTGTAGATGGGGGACAGGGAGACTTACTTTTTATCATTAATCTCCATTTGGTATATGGCCAGTAAGAGAATCTTGAATAATTCTAAATTACTTTCTAGAATCATTGAACTAACTTAATTTCTTCAACTCTGCATTAATGGATTAGCTCTCTTTTTATCTACTTGGTGCATCTCTGGAACTAAGAAATTTCTTATATTTTCCTAGCTTGCTGAGCTGAAGCAGGAATGTCTTGCAAGGGGCCTGGAGACCAAAGGAATTAAACAAGATCTTATCAATAGACTCCAGGCTTATCTTGAAGAGCATGGTAAGTGTTTACTGGAACTTGAAAGTAACTTATATATGCTTTCCCCCAAGAAAACTTATAGGTATTTGCTATATTTTTATCAGTTATTTTTACCAAGAAAGAGGAGATAATCCAAAACTGTAGAGATAATTGCAAAAATGATTTTTAAAAAAAATTGTTTTACAATGCATTGATTTTCGTTTCAGGAGATCTATATCATTCATATTGATTTTTGCTTAGGCTAAACTTCAAATTTTATTTTTCTCTCTAAATAAAGATTAAGCTTTGCATTATTCTTTGTGTTAATATATGTGTTTTCATTTTCTGTAGCTGAAGAGGAAGCCAATGAAGAAGATGTTCTGGGAGATGAAACCGAGGTAACTTGGAAAAGTTTGATATTCTTTAGTGACCAGTTAGTGCCATGTCATAGTTCTATGATTTTACTATTAGTGTGTTTTAGAATAATCTTTACTTGTTGGAAGGGCTGTTGCTTTTCCTGAAAATAGTCTCAGAGCTGGAAGGCACATGAGAGATGACTTGGTGTCCAATTATGAGAGAGAATATATATGGTAAGGGGAAAAAGTTCCAGGGGTACTCACTGTGGCATTCTGAAAATCTTTTTGCTGATGAATGTTTCAAATTTACTTTGTGCTGATTTCAGGAAGAAGAACCAAAGCCAGTAGAAATACCTGTCAAAGAGGAAGAGCCTCCAGAGAAAACTGCTGATGTGTAACTATCTCTTGCTCAACTCCCTTTAAAAATTAGACTATGGAATTAAGGCAATTTTGATTAGATTGAGTTTGATGGCTCTTCGAGTTTCTCCAGAAAAGCATGTTTAGAATATATGAGGAATGGCCACTATATTGTCCTTTCTTGTAATGCTTTCCACTCTTGAATGGACTGCATGTTTTCATTCCAAATTCTCTCTATATGGTTATAGAAAAGTAAAACAATTTGTTCCCACGTCACAGAGTAGATATTCGTTATTGGGTGACTAATATCTAGGCCTGTAGTGATGCCTTTAAGCTCTGCTTTTCTATTAGAGGAACAACAGTAGGTGAACACATAAATGTTCTCTGCTACGATAGGTAGAGTAAGGGAAGATGGTTTTGAGGAGAAAAGGAGATCTATATCTGTCTTTTTTTTTTTTTTTTTTTTTTTTTTGTAGGGGAGGCCTGGGCACTAGAGTAAAAATTGGATCTCAGTTTACCTAAATTTTGTTAGCAAACTTATTACTTTTTTTAAGGGGTAGGGTGTCTTATTTTCCAGATACCCTTTGGGGGCTTCCATCATATTTAGAGTATCTTTAATATCTTTTAATTTCAATTGAATCTGCTTCTTATAGCTGTATTACCTCTGTTATTTCTGTTAGTCTAAGTTAATTGAAGACTTTAGTAGCTAGAAATGATGTTTGAGAACTGCAGTGCCTATCCATTATCCTCTGGAACAAACAGAATGGTTTTTGTCGTTTTTTGATCAGATGATTTTAATTCCTAGAATTAATGAGGTTAGGGCAAGGGAACTTTGAAGACCTATTTTCAGATTATATGTGTTTGCTTGAAGCTCTTTTGGACTAACTTAGCTACCTGGACTAACCTGGTGCAGAGAGTATTTATACCTATAGATTGTGTATAGTTTTATTTATGAATATGGAAAGAAGAGATTTCTTATTGGAACAGTTTAATGGACATTATGATGTCTTTTTTTACTTCTTGAATTTAATTGAGTAGAGGCGAATTGAAGCAGAGAGGAAGGAAGCTCCCTCTCTGGGGTTCCCTTTCTACCATGAAGTACTGAAGTGATTTGTACATCAAGATTGGAATGTAGAGGAAGTTGTTAGCCGGGGGAGGGGGGATTTGGGGGAGTAGTGGTGGTGATGGCGGTATGTGTGTGGGGGGGTGGAAGTGAGAGGTAGGGGGTGCTGTTCTTTTAATGACGTTGGACTTCAAGTAAGACATTAAACTCCTGAGCTCTATATGCCTAAACTGTAGGAAGTGGGGGGAGGGAGAGAGAGAGACAGACAGACAGAGAGACACATAGAGAGTGTGTGTGTGTGTGTGTGTGTGTGTGTGTGTGTGTGTGTGTAGGTGTGTGTGTGTGTGTGTGTGTGTGTAGGTGTAGGTGTAGGTGAAAGATCTCCAAATTTATAAGAGAATGGTGATACCATGTAAGAATGGTTTAAAGCAACTCCCTTTATCTTAACTTTGGTCTAGGATTCCTCCAGATGCCCTTCAGTTTCTAGTTTGATTAACTGGGCACAGTTAAATAGGGCAGAGCTAAGTTATAGTCAGCAGGGGGCACCTCTTGCCTAACTCAGAGTATAGGGTGTTCTGACAAAAGGGTGGAGGGGAGGAACGAGTTCCTGTTCCAGAATTGCTTCCTCTGAAAATGTCATTAAACCATTACTACCTTTCAGGGCATCAAATGGGAAAACTGTCCAGGAGACTGGAACAAAAGCCGCCCATGCCTCTAAATAAGGGACCTTAATGAGGCTGGTTATGACCCACAGTTTTATGGGAGTTGTTTGGTGGAGCGTTAATGCCCTTCCATTTATCCTGGGTACTTCCGAACTTTGTCTCCCGCCCCTCTGGTCCCCCCGCTTTTGTTTTCTCTCTTAAACCTTTTGACCAGAGACTCAGCCATGTTTTCCTAAGACAAACTGACCTCCGCCTCCTTCCTCCTAATTCCCTTTGGCATTTTCATTTGTCCCACTTCCAGGGTTCCAGCTGGAGTTGTAAGCCTCTGAGAAATGGGGAAAACAGACCTTATGGAGTGTACATATGAGTTGTGATGTCAAAAGCAATAACTGATATCAAGAAAATAGTTATTAGGTCAAAAAGGAATGGAAAGGTTCTTAGAACAAGGGTAATGATCTCTGGTGTGTTGCTATGCATGTTTCTTTTCAAATTCCTGAAAAAGGGATCTTTTCTGATTTAAATTATTATATTTTAGTTATCTGCCATGTCATTTTGTCTTTTCAGTGGGTGGCAGACCCCCAAATCCATATTGGAAATGTCAAGTGTCAATCATAGTGTCTAGTTATAGATTATCAGGATTTTAAAATTTGTTCTTTTCCTTCCCCTCCAGGGCAGCAGAGAAGAAGGTAGTGAAAATCACATCTGAAATACCACAGACTGAGGTAAACATTTTTCTCTGTTTATCTCCTTGTTTATCTTTTTGGGAAGCAGTCTTTTTATTTTATATTCCCTCATTCCATTTGTGTTTTCTTTCACCCTTTATTTTTAGGTTGAGAAATGGTATAGTTTCTTTATATCTTCCTATCCTCTCAATTTCTCTTGTACATTTCTTGTTTAATAGCTTATGGGAAAATATTTGGATTTTTCTGTAGGACAGTTAGTCTTCTGTTTTCTAACATTATGGATTCAATGGCAACCACATAAGATCTAAGCATCCATTATGTGATCTGTGTATGTGCACATTTAGCGAGTTCCTGCTATCATGTATGCTTGCTAGCCTATATGTGTTTGTGTGTGCTTGTGCGCATGCACAAGGTAATTGGGGTTAAGTGACTTTTCCAGGATCATACAGCTATTAAGTGTCATGTTTCTGAGGCCAGATTTGAACTCAGGTTCTCCTGCCTCCAGAGCTGGTGCTCTATTAACTGTGTCACCCAGCTGTCCCATTATATGCTCTTTTGGTCAGATGTAGTCCATCTTACTTTGGGATGTAATTTGCCTGAGATTTTCTGTAAAAAAAAAATATTGGTCTGATAAATTTAGCACATATGAACCTAGTAGGCCAATAGAACCTTCCTTACTACTCTGATACTGCTGTATCAACTAACTGTTGGTTTGCCTAGTGTCATAGTAGCAAGTTCGAATCAGTTATTGTATTTGTAAAAAATGCACAAAACTTGTACATACATTTTTGATCTTTTGGCTGACTAAAAAAAAAAAAACCGGTGTCCCCTAACTCAAGGTACTAGAGGCCAACAGCTAGGGGATTGAATTTATGAGAAGTGGTTGGTAACAAATTTAGTCAGTTGACTCCAAGGGGATTTCTTTTCTTTTTTTTTTTTTTAAATTTAATTTTATTTAATAATAACTTTGTATTGACAGAATCCATGCCAGGATAATTTTTACACAGCATTATCCCTTGCAATCACTTATGTTTCGTTTTTTCCCCTCCCTCTCTCCTCCCCCCCACCCCCAAGATGGTAAGCAGTCCTATATATGTTAAATATGTTGCAGTATATCCTAGATACAATACACATTTGCAGAACCGAACAGTTCTCCCGCTGCACAGGGAGAATTGGATTCAGAAGGTAAAAATAACTCAGGAAGAAAATCAAAAATCAAATAGTTCACATTCATTTCCCAGTATTCCTTCTTTGGGTGTAGCTGTTTCTGTCCATCATTTATCCAATGAAACTCAGTTAAGTCTCTTTGTCAGAGAAATCCACTTCCATCAGAATACATCCTCATACAATATCGTTGTCGAAGTGTATAATGATCTCCTGGTTCTGCTCATCTCACTTAGCATCAGTCCATGTAGGTCTCTCCAAGCCTCTCTGTATTCATCCTGCTGGTCATTCCTTACAGAGCAATAATATTCCATAACATTCATATACCACAATTTACCCAGCCATTCTCCAATTGATGGGCATCCATTCATTTTCCAGTTTCTAGCCACTATAAAAAGGGCTGCTATAAACATTTTGGCACATACAGGTCCCTTTCCCTTTTTTAGTATCTCTTTGGGGTATAAGCCCAATAGAAACACTGCTGGATCAAAGGGTATGCACAGTTTGATAACTTTTTGGGCATAATTCCAGATTGCTCTCCAGAATGGCTGGATTCGTTCACAACTCCACCAACAATGCATCAGTGTCCCCGTTTTCCCGCATCAAGGGGATTTCTTTAAAAATAAATTTTTACATGATTTATATTTTCTATTGTATTCCTCCCCCTCCCAGAAAGCCAAACCTTATAACAGGTTTCTAAGTAAGTAAAAAATTCAGCAAAACTTTTATATTGAAAAAATCTGTCATTATATACAATATTCTACATCCTTGATTCTTCCACGTCTGGAAAGAAGCAGAGGGAAGTGCTTTTTCATATTTCTTTAAACTTGGTTTTCATTTACATTGTTGTATTTAAGTATGTTGTTTTCCTGGTTTTCCTCAATTCATTTTGTAGTATTTCATGTAAGTCTTCCCTTGTTTCTCTATAGTTATCATTTTTTACAGCACATTAATGTTCCATTACTTTCATGGACTACAGTTTATTTAACTATTCAAATAATGAGCATCTTTTTTGTTTGCAATTAAGAGATTTTTTAAAAGTTTATTACTAGTAGCTGTGAAGTCTTATTGTATATTCATCTCAAGTTTTGAGGTCAGATATCACTAGGAACTTTTTGTTTTGTACTCATAGAATAGTGAGTTAATAAACCCTTTTGGGATAACACAGAGCGTACTGTTCATTCTTAAAGTTAAAGGTACCCAGCTTGACAGGAAATTTTCCATTCTTGGTTTTGGACCCAAGTCATCTTTTTGGTTCCTTCAGAGAATCACCCAGAGGTAGCTTATATCTTTAGCTTTATTCTTTTTCTTCACTGAATCAAATCAGTCAAGAAGCACTTATTAAGTTATAAGTAGTGAACAAAAATGAAACCATTCTTCCTCTCAAAGAGTTTACATTCTGTTGGAGAGAGAGATTAAATTCATCATGCTTTTCTCCTCCACCCCCACCTCCTCGTTTTTGTTTTCGGGGTTGTGGTGAATTCATTGTGGTTTCCATGTTTTTTGTTTTTGTTTTTGTTTTTTTTTCCTGGAAAAGAACTCTGGAATCCAATCTTTGCTCTTGAATACTGCCTGAGTAAGTTTCCTGGGGTTGGCATTGTTATTAATCTTGTTATAAGGAGTTCTCAATGTTCTAAAGAGCTAATAATCTGGACTTCTTTTTCAAAAGAGGCCATGTTGAAAGCTCAATGGATTTTCTTCTCCTCTTTCTAATCTTTCAGAGGATGCAGAAACGAGCTGAGCGATTCAATGTACCTGTGAGTTTGGAGAGCAAGAAAGCTGCCCGTGCAGCTCGGTGAGTATTTTTTAGTTATGAAAATTTAAAGAACATCTATAAGGATGGCAACAGGAATGGCCATATCTATGGGGTATGACTGTATTCCACAAAATGTGGAGCATTTTCTAAGCATTTCTGTGGATTCAAACCTATCATCAACAGGTATGACCTCATTGCTCAATAGATAATATTGTTGAATGCCAGTTCTAATTCTTATAAAGGATTTCTGTAAGCTTACCTTTGTGGACAACTTTTTTTCTTCAGCATGAGGGGGGAAAAAACTAAATCTCTTTCATGGGGTTGTTAGAATTAGCTAATGATTGCAAAGCTGGAGATCACAAGCAAAAAGGGCCATATGTAGGCTTGACAAGAAACAAGAGAGAGCCAGGAGTGTGAACAGCTTCCTAATTCAGCTTTGTTTCTCTTTCTATAGATTTGGCATTTCTTCAGTTTCAGCAAAAGGTAAGAAAACAGAGGGGACACTGTCATAGTTTTCTCTTATTTTTCTCAAGAATTTTTTTGGTTTTTGATTTGTTTGGAGTCTCAGGCTGGGTTTCCCCAAATTAGAAGAATAGCTTTTGGATAGAAGACCTTGAGAAATCATCTCATTTCTCTTAAATTATGCTTATAATTAAGCCATCCTTGGTAAATTAAGGAAAAATGACTCTGGGGTTCCAGAAGTATGTTCCAGCATTTGCCTCCCCTTTCTGATAATCTCCAGGGAGGATGGTTTCCAGATTTGCTAATTAATTCTAACATCTCAGTTTTTAAAACAATTCATTTTATGTATTGACACTAGCAATGGGCCTAATTTGGTGAAGTATACAAAAGGAAGAGTCTTTTCATGTAGAAGAAAATGAGGAATAAAAACAAAAGTTCCTACATGCAGAACTTTTTGTCCCATAATCAGAAGTTGTTCCCAGTGATTTGGGAGTTATTGTAAACTGTTCTACAAAGAGCAGCCAAAATGATATTATTGGGGGGGGGGGGGTTGGGGTAGAGAGGGGAGAAAAAACCTACAAGATAATGAGAGTACTCTGAGAGTATTTGGAAACAAAACAGAAAAAAATCTATATAAAAACCATGGAATATCTACTCTAAGAATAATGGATGCAGTTTTGTTTATTTGTCTCAGAGATGGAACTAAAAAATATCAGAGAAAGGAAACTAAAATGAGGGCAATGAAATTCTGCTTGGATGGACTAAAGATTAGGATACTTTTCAAAGAAAAACCTAATATAGGAGATGAGTAAAATTAAAGTAAACACAGACTTATTAAGCCTTGGGGTTCTAGAGTGAGAGACAATCTCTTGAAACAAATGAATTAAAACAAAATTTTAAAGATAATTTTTTTTCATATGTGTGATAAACTTTTTTTTTTTTTTTTTAAATCAGTCCTGTTTCATAGTATGGAGAGCTCTCAGTGAGCGAGTTCTCTCTGCCAATGCATATTGGCACTTTTCTGTAGCTTATGGTCTTAGAATTACCTGGGATATTGAGAAGCTTCCTAAATCCAATGCCAAGTCTCATTTACTATTTCTGTATATGATACAACATGTCCCTTTTACTAAACTCTAAGGGAAATTTATGGTAACTCAGTACCTCAACTTATAGCAGAAACTTTAAAAGCAAAAAGTGTTAAAATTGATTTGGATAAATTTATGGGTGGTAGCTACATAATTAGGTATTAAGAGAAGTTAGCCTTTGAGATTGATATCAAGAATTGATAAATATAGTATCTTCCTTTTCAGCATTTTAAGAGAGAATAATTCTAGTTAAATTGACAATGAGTCTGCTCTGTTAAAGTGATACTGACTTTTTTTGGTCTAAATTGATTCCATTTGTTGCACTTTGATTAGTAGTTCCTCCTTGTCTTAGTGAGAGTAATGAGTAATGAGTAAATGTCTTTTTATGTTACATGTTGGCTATTTCCTCTTGAGGACTATGTATAACTCTTTTCAAATAGTAAATTGGATTTGTTTTTGCTTCCTCAGGTTTATCGTCAGACACGAAACCTATGGTAAGAAATCTACCCCCCTTCCCCTCCCCTAGTAGAATCAGATTTTTTTCCCCTTTAGAAAATAAGATTTTAAAAGTTAGGAGCAATTGATAGCCTATAGCAACATTAAGGCTTATATTCTGGAGGTTTACTTAGTTTCTTAAAAAGGAACAGAACATGTATTTTAACTCTACATATTTATTTTTTAGATCTAGGGACTATTAAACTTTCTCTTCATATTCTTTTTGAGCTCAGAAAATCCTGATGTCAGAAGAAGTGGGTAGTCAGTTGGAGAAACTTAATCTCTCTCTGTACTGCTTGTCTCCATTTCATCAGGAGTAGAGAATTAGCACACTTTTTCTGAGTCACATTTATATTTTATTCATTTTCTTCTGCATGCAAAGATTAATTACCTACAGAGCCAGTGAAGAACATACTTATCTCTTAACTCTGGTGCTATAGCTTTAGACCTTGTTGATATCTAACTTAATTCCTATCTCCAAAAATCTCTTTATTAACTCTGCTTATGGTTACAGTTTTGCATTATGAAGAAAAATTAAAAACAATAAAATTAGGGTTGGAAAGTAATGAAAATTGGAATAAGATGTCCTGTAGCACAGCGTGGCCATTCAGATGCTTTTGGGCTAACATAAGCAATGGGAAGCAATTATGGAGGGGAAATGCTCCCTCACACCTGACCCTTAAGAACTCTTCCTTTTGGAGATGCTGTTCAATGATGTGATTAGAATGGGTTGAGTCCTTAACTAAACAGAGACTTTTGTAATGCTGGGTTTTTACTACCAGAACTTCAAGGAAAGGGGAGATAAAATAAGTTAATATCAATAATCTGTGGATTTACCTTTTGAAAAAAACAATGAGAGCAGCATTTAGTTTCTACTTTAGCCAAGAGGAGATAGAAACTGAATTTTCTATAACATGCAGATATTATATTTTGAGTCAAACATTTTGAGTTAAAAATGATGAATATTATAAGTAGCAGGGGAATGGGGGGGTGGAGTTGGGGTGGGTCGGGAGATAAATTTTTTAAGCTGCTGCCTGATCTTAAGTCCCACTTAAAATTATTACCTTAGATCATTTTGCAAAAGATAAACCCAAAATTTCAAAATGTTTTCAATTTCAGTGATCAATGGAATAAATCGGTGCCATTGTTTCCTTGATAAAATTCATCACAGCATTCTTGAGACATAGAAATATCAAATTGATGGACTAAAATAATATCTTCACTGTTTTGTGTAGGTTTTTGCATGGCACTCTGCTTTATTTTAGTATTTTCTTCTTTGAATTTTGAAAAATCTACTTATCTGTCTCCCTTGTTTTTGTAGGTAAACATGGATAAATTAAAGGAAAGGGCTCAAAGATTTGGTTTGAATGTCTCCTCAGTCTCCAAGAAGGTAAGGTGTTTTGGCCCTAAGAACTATTTCTGTACTTTTAAAGCAGCTTTATGGATAAGAATTGATACCTTTCTAACAAAATAATTAACTACTGTCTACTTGTGGTGAATGCTTTTGAATTCCTCCTCTGTCTTTTGGTTATGTTGTCAAAAAGAGTTATCAGGTTTTAGTTTTCAATAACTCCCATCTTGGTTTTGTTGATTGTCAGAACTTGTTATTTCTGCCAGGTATAGCTGGCCTTTCCCCATTAGGTTGCTGTTTTTCTTTTAAATAGAATTAAGTAATTGTATTGTTCTACTTTCCATGAAAATTACATTGAAGAGAGACAGCCTTACTTTTAGGTAGAAGGTACCCCAAAATTTGGGGTTCCTTGTAATAAAAGCAAGATGGTTATTACATTTTCTCCCATTCTTTTGATATTTCTAGTGTCACTTAATTTACCGAACAAGAAACTTTAGAATAATTGTAATCTAAAAATAACTTTCTTGCTTGGTGAATAAAAGAAAATTTGATTGTTGGAATAATTTGTAAGGTGATGAGTTTTTCAGTTCATGACTGATACTGGACACTTGGATAAGAAATATAAGGAGATCTATAGCAAATGGTCTTTTAATCTCTGATTAGTTCTCCTCTAGGAAGAAGAGGACTAAATACTTCCTGGGCTTGGTGATATTTGGGGAAGAAGTTCACATGGTGCAATATTTCAGACAAGTCAAACACTATCTTTGGCTCCACTGTCTAAGTGTCAGATGTGTTGTTAATAGGTTGACTCAAGGAGGATTGCAGCTAGTAGTGGATATGAGTTTGCTTGATGAAGAATGCCTGTACTGGTACAAAGATTGGATACCTAACCTGTACTTATGTGACTTATGTGCATATTCCCTGAAACTAAATCTGTGGTGTTTAATATAGATGGGCTACCATTAGTATCTACAAGCACATTACTAGACAAAGATGCTCATTAAACCTTTATTTATTTATTTTTATTTATTTAATAATAACTTTGTATTGACAGAATCCATACCAGGATAATTTTTTTACAACATTATCCCTTGCACTTGCTTATGTTTCGTTTTTTCCCCTCCCTCCCTCCACCCCCCTCCCCCCAAGATGGCAAGCAGTCCTAAATATGTTAAATATGTTGCAGTATATCCTAGATACAATACATATTTGCAGAACCGAACAGTTCTCCCGCTGCACAGGGAGAATTGGATTCAGAAGGTAAAAATAACTCGGGAAGAAAATCAAAAATGCAAATAGTTCACATTCATTTCCCAGTGTTACTTCTTTGGGTGTAGCTGTTTCTGTCCATCATTTATCCATTGAAACTCAGGTCTCTTTGTCATAGAAATCCACTTCCATCAGAATACATCCTCATACAATATCATTGTCGAAGTGTATAATGATCTCCTGGTTCTGCTCATCTCACTTAGCATCAGTCCATGTAGGTCTCTCCAAGCCTCTGTATTCATCCTGCTAAACCTTTTTTTTTGATTGAAGAATAGGGAAGGGTATAAAGTATTAGATTTTTCTTGAGTGGCATAAAAGGTCATAGACATGTAAATTGAATGAAGTTTACTTGGGACTGGGAAAATTATTAACCAAGAGAGCAAGGTGTTTCTAGGACCATTAATATTTTATTGGACAGACAAGGTTAAAGGGATTAATGGATATGAAACTTGGACTCTCTTCTGTTTCCTTTCTATCATCAAACATCAGGTTGGTGGGGAATTTGGAGGACCAGAGGCTCCTTGTTAGATAGTTCCTCAGTAAATACTTAAATAACTTAATTCTGGTGGGAATGTTAGTTTTTATGTTCTTTCACAAAATTCAAAGCTCACATGAGTTTTTTCTCATTATAATTCATTGTCAGAGAATGAAGCTTTTAAAAGTGACCACAAAGGGCAGCTAGGTGGCACAGTGGATAGAGCACCAGTCCTGAATTCAAGAGGACCTGAGTTCAAATCTAGCCTTAGACACTTAACACTTAGACACTTAACACTTCCTAGCTGTGTGACCCTGGGCAAGTCACTTAACCCCACGTGCCCCAACCAAAACAAATCAATCAATAAATAAAATAGAAATAAAAGTAACCACAAAGCTGCCAAAGTTCCTTCCCTACATCTAACAATCCAGGTTCTTTAATAAGGAATTGATAACACTTAGCACAGTGTCTGACACACAGAAGACACTTGATAAATTCATAGTAGGTTGGAACTCGGTATTGCTGTTATACATTATCAGGCCACATATTTCCTTGCATTTATATGGTATGTAAGGAGGTTAAAATAAGTGGTTTGGTGTGAAGTTTGTGTGTTATCTAACAAGCAGATGAATATTAGGAAACAATCAGTTAATCAACACTTGAACCCAGAATCCCAGATTTCTGCTCATTGGAATCTGAGTTCAAGCATATAGAATTGGGTCATGCTTTACCCTTTAACATCTGCATGGGCATCATTCCCCTATAGGTCTACAGTAATGGGGCAGTCTAAGATCTTTCTGCTTCTTAATATAACTTGTTGATGAATTCGAGTAGAGACTTATTCCATGCCTCAACCCATTGCATGGTTTTTGATATAGTTTTTTCATAGTCTTTGAGTTTACTTGATCCCGCTTGAGGCCTTAGTTCCCTGGCCAAAACAGTTCTCAGTGGGTTCTGTTGGACCAATAGTTGGACTGAGGAGAGCCAGCGGGAGAGCTAGCATTTGTGAATAAACTTTTAATTGTTGAAATGTGGCTTCAGTGCCCTTGGAGTAGATAATGAATAAACAGCAAATTTGAACTAGCCTAATTATTGTTTTATTGTGGACCAGCTCTTCCATGGTGGACCTGCTTATTTCTTCTTCAATTCCTTGAGCATACTATATATGTCATGTATTTCATAGGCATAATCTGATATTTCTTCTCTCTTGCCTTATAATCTTTTTTCTCTCCTCATTTCCTCTCCTCTTTTATCCCCAAAGAAAGACCCATTAGTCCATGTTTCTAGCCTAAGTCTTTATGAATGCATTCCTTGTTGGTTTAGGATAATAGAAACTTTACAAGGCAAAGAATGATATTGGCTTTTATAGGTTGTTTTTTTTTTTTTTTTTTTTTTTTTCCCTGAGGCATTTAAGGCTAAGTGACTTGCCCAGGATCACACAGCCAGGAAGTGTTAAGTGTTTGAGGTTAGATTTGAACTCAGGTCCTTCTTACTTCAAGGCTAGTGCTTTATCCACTGTGTCACCTAGCTGCCCCTTTTATAGGCATTTTTACATGAGGAGATTATATATATTCCCTTCTAACTCCTTGGGTTATTTGTGAATGGAATTAACTAATTTTCTTAAATCACATGACAGTTAAAGGGCCAAGAACTGGAGTTGGCCTTTCTAATATGATTCTCCCCACTGGGCTTCTCCACCTGCCTCTGCCTTTCTCTCTCCCCCACAAATCCTGAGAAACAGTGAAATGCTATCTTTGATATAATATCTGTGTGACTTTTAGCAAATCATTGACTCAAGAAATTTTTTGGAATTTCAAGGGAACAGGTGTGTGTGTTTTTTCATGCTCAGGAAATGACTCTTCACAGCACTGATCCCAGCATTTTAATACCTAGGGTAGCATATTGGAGACTGTCATTTCTGAGAGCAGTGAGAGGTGGGTAAAGGGCATAAGAATATGGGATGTGGCTTAGGAGACTTGATGGTCATAGTGTGAAAACTGAATCTGGGCTTAGAGTTACAGAGTTACTGAGACAGCTGAATTGAACTGATTGTGTTGGTTTATTCTTTCAAACTCAGGCACACCTTGAAAGGTGAAACTTGATGCTTGAGCTCCTTATAAGAAATCCAGTTCAGGTATTGAAAAACCAAGTTCAGGCAGCTTGGGGGAAAGGGTCTGTTTGTTATTATTCTCCCTTGGGGTTCCAGTCATCATTATCCTCATTTCTTAACTGAGAAATCTGAGGAATGTAATCAGGTACACCAAGCACAGGAGTATCTCATCCCTAGCAGGAGATTTTCTTTGGTTCCTTAATAATCTTGACTAAGTATTTCACACTTTTTGAACCTCACCAAGTGAGTTTTTGGATAGGATCCTCTGAAACCAAAAGTTGTTTTTCCTAAGTTCAGAATTCTACTATCCTCTTGTGTCTGAATATAGATAGATAAGAAACTGTCTATAGACTTTTTCCCTATTTAAAATAGCCCCCCCCCAAAATAATAGTTTCCCATTTATCAAGTACTAGACTGTTTCAAAGTGCATTTACTTGTGTACTTTATCTCTTGTGAGCCTCACAAAATCCTATGATAGGCTTGACACCTTATCCCTTATAAGATCAAATGTAAAATCTTTCTTTGGTGTTAAAAGTCCTTTATAGGCTAGTCAGGGGTCCTCAAACTTTTAAAATAGGGGGCCAATTCACTGTCCCTCAGACCGTTGGAGGGCCGTACTATAGTAAAAACAAAAACTTTGTTTTGTGGGCCTTTAAATAAAGAAACTTCTTAGCTCTGGGTGAGAGGGATAATCATCCTCAGCTGCCGAATCTGGCCCGAGGGCCGTAGTTTGAGGACCCTCTGGCCTTTCCCTTTTTATTTTGTAATTCAGTAACACTGGTCTTCTTGCTTTTCCTCCAATAAGACACTCAAGTTTAGCAACTTCAGGAGGCATTTACACTGGTTCTTCTTCCATACCTGGAATTCTCTCCCCCCTCATCTTTACCTCCTGGCTTTCCTAAGTCCCAGCTAAAATTCTATCTTCTACCAAAGGCCTGCTTGATTTTTTTTTTTTTTTTGGGATGCAGAGGCAATTGGGATTAAGTGACTTGCCCCAGGGTCACAGCTAGGAAGTATTAAGTATCTGAGGTTAAATTTGAACTCCCGTCCTCCTGACTTCAGGGCTGCTGCTCTATCCACTGTGCCACTTAGCTGCCCCTTGATGCTAGTACCTTCCTTCTGAGACTATTCCCAATTTATCATCTGTATCCTCTTTATAGTTGTTTGCTTCATGTCTTTCCCCATTAGACTGTTAGACTGTGAGCTCTTAAGAACAGGCTCTGGTAGATTGTCTTTTTCTGTGTTGTTGGGTTTTGTTTTGTTTTTTTCCCTTTGTTCCATAGCACTTATTAGATGCTTGTTGACTGACTAGGCTCAGAGTTGGAAGAGAAAAGAAATCAATTTTCCCACTCTCCATTTTACGGTTGAGGAAATTGAGGCTAAGAGAGCTTAAGTAACTTATCTAAAATTAGGTAGTAAATGTTGGGACTAAGAATTGGATTTTTTTTTTTTTTTTTTACATATCTAGTATAGTTTCCACTGCTTTAGGCTATTTCTCTTTGGCATGGTTAGTATTTCTGTTTTCTAGTTGAGAGATTGGGCTAATAAGATGAAGAGTAATTGCAAAATCATTTGACTCAAATATAGTGCTATTTCCAATGGAGGATCTCCTTCTACATTTTTAAGTGATATCATTGTTGTGAGGTTAGCCAGAAGGTCTTTTGGTGGATGAGGAATAGAGCCTGGAGGCTATGGTGGTTTCATGTACCTTTAAGGAAACTTTAAATCTTAGGTTATTGCTAGTTTGTAAAAGATACTTTTAGATCAGTAAAGATGTTGTACCCTATCCTGCTGTTTTGGAGTTTGAAAGAATTAGAGTGGAATCTGGCTTTCCGGTAGGGTCACTTCTGAGCACAAGAGGGCACCAGTGTAACCAAGCATACATGTCCATTGTGGCCTGTTGTTGATATGTTGGTCTCCATTCAGCCTTAAAGGGCTGGCCATCTCTTTTACTCTTTTTTAGAGTGGGCTTTATTAGCTGTGGGTCATTGAGATATAAAAAGAAATGGGGAATTGGACAATTAAATTTAAAATTTATAATGCTCTGCACATGAAAGATTCAATAAGTATTTGATCCCTAATATTTTTAATTCAACAATTCAGTCCAGTACATCAAAGATTCCTCTTGGGACTTTGTATTGAATCAAAGTTGTGAAGGAACTCACAAATCATTATGTTTAATGCTCTCAGTTTATAGTTGACAAAACTGAGGCCCAAAGAGGCTAAATGACATATCTAAGCACCCACAGGTAGTAAATGATGGTCTTTTTGTGGCCACACTGTAATGCATCTTGGTCAAGACCATTTGTCCCCATCCTCAAAATAAGCTTCATAAATTAGTACTTAGCTAGTTCTTAGGATATAATTAACAAGAGCCTTGTAAGAATTTGAGGACTTTTATATTAATTTAATTTTTAATTTTATTTGAAATTATAATATAACCTTAATTTTTTAAATAAATAAAATAGGGATTAAATAAATTAGAGGTCAATCTCCTTGACTACATCAAAAAGCTCCACAGAAGCAGAGCTAAATTGGACAATTAGCTATTTGTTAGGTCTGAGGTTTTTTTAAATTAAAAACATTAAGTTTGAATGAATGTCTTTCTGTATTCTCTGTGAGATATCTGTGGGATGAGCAACGACAGAAAAAAAGGACTAGAGTACCTTGAATAATGTCTAGTTCTTGAGATTCTATGGGAGGTATATAACCTCCCAAATAATCTCCTCCTAATATATTCTGTCCCCTGAAATACTTTAGTTTTCTCCTCAAAAAACTCTTCTTGAAACTTTTGGAGGGCAAGGGATTTCTGTAAGTGTATAAATTGGGGTCAGGGAAATGATGTTTTGGGGAGTGGTAATGCTTTCAGGACAAAGCTAAGATGTCACCCTAGATTTGTCAGGTCTTTCTCAGTGGAGGTTTGGCATCTTGGAAAAAGGAAATCAATCAATATGTGAATCATTCCTAATCTTTTCCTAATATTTGATATTCTGAAAATGAGTGTGATAATTGCTTGGATGGGGACAGGTAGGAAGAAGACTTGGTGATGTTTATCTCTTTCTGAACAAATGTTTAAGTAGTGATGAAGCTTCTTAAAGAGGAAACAATAGGGGAAACTCTCTGACCTCAGTTTATCCCGTCATCTGGTTCTTCATTTGTCCCTGCTGAGGAACAGAACTTGTCTTTTGTCTGTAACACAAATACATCTTCACCTCCCTCTCTCCCTCCCTACTCTCCCCCTTTACCCACCCCACCCGCTCCACTCACTCTTTTCTATTATGGTTCCAATCAATGATGTCATTATGTGTGCCATTCAACTGCTGTTGAACCACTTGGCTGTAGGAATTTGGAAGAGCAAAGGGCAGAATGGAATTTTTCTCTCCTGCTTAGGGCTCTTGAAAATGTATTCTAATTTTAACCAAGAAATGGGAGTCAGTTTTTTTTTTTCCCCTCTTGCTCACCCACCTAGGGCACTGGGGGGTGCTTATAAACTTTATTCTGTCTAAGCCTCTGTTAGGGGGGAGAAATTACAACAAGAAGAGTTTAGGAACACATAATGTAGTCGGGGCAATGTAAGAGGAGACAAAAGAATTGGAGAAAGAAGGTGAAATTTTTTTTTCTTTCTTACCACATAATTGGAGCTCTGTCTATCCAGCTGACCACAAACTGGATACTTGGCAAGTTTCTGATGAGAAATCATGCTCCTTGTTTCCCCTCGGTGCTGTGGTAATAATTGCTAAGACTTTCCTAAACTGTTGGACAGGATCATTAAGATCCTGTGGCTTTGTCCTTAATTTTCTTTTTTCTCTAACTTGAAGAAATGGAGATTGGAAAATTGGTAGGAAGGAGACTTCCCCCTCCCCCATACACATAGCTCTGCATTCCTTCTTGGAGTGTGTCAGAGCTGATGACTTTGATAAAAAACAAGTTTTACTCCTCTCTGTGGTCCCCCTGTGGTCCCTGCCCCAGAGTAAACACAGCCTGGGAAGGGAGTCGGGTGGCTGGAATCTGTTGAGTCTATTTTGCTTTTTAAACACCTTCAACCATATTGCCAGGCAAGTTTCTGGGTTGGGGTACTTACCTAAGTGGCGTCAGAAGAAATTGGTGACAGTCTGAGTACTTAGAAGAAAAATTTTAAACCTGCCTGTTGAAGAGATTGGATCTGGGAAGATTGTTAGGAGTCTTATATGTGGGTGGCCTAGGACTGTGCTAACTTTTTTTGTCTTTATTTAAAAAATATATTACCTTGTCTAATGCTCAAATAATGTTTGGTATTTTTATTAATCGTCACCAAAAAAAAAAAAAACCTTAATTAATTTTATGCTAAAATGGTTTTTGTTAAAACCAATATTCCCATTTTTTAAAGATAGGGAAAATCAAAAGCTGAAATTATACTTGGAGGATTTGTTGGGAAGTCAATTTTTGGCCTGGTAATATATACCTCTCAAAATTTCAAATGAAATCATTCCCTTTGGGAATCTCATTGTTAGGATCTAGAAGCTGTTAATGCCTCTTGATTTCCTTTTCCTCTACCTCTAAGCCCCATATTCCTTTCATGGTGGTTAACTGGGTTTCATTTTCCTATTCCCAGATCGGAGACCAAGTAATAGCAGTGGGGATGTTTTTGTAATGGATACCAAGTTGGAGTTAACATTTTTTATTGAATCATGAAGGCAGTGAAGTTTGAACTATGAAGGGTCAGTACAGGGGTTGTTTTAAAAGTTGGATGATGCCTGGGCTTTAGAATCGTTCATAGAAATACTTTTTTCTTTTTTGTTTCCTTCATGACACATTAGCTGGAATATTTGTATATGTTCTGGGAACACTATTATTTTTAAAATAGCCATTGCCTTAGACATGCTGCACTTAATGCTTTGGTATAATGCCCCCCCCCCCCAAAAAAAAAAAAAAAAAAAAAAAAAAGAACAAGCTTAAATGAAAAACCTAAGGAGAAAGGATGACAGATTTACAGGTTATATTTCTTATCACTCCCTTTTCCCTCTGCCCAGTGTTGTACGCTTAACCAAAAAATGTGGAAAATTGCTTTTAATCCCCATTCTCCTGTCCTCCCACATTCTTTCTACCAAAATTTCAGAAAAATACTCATTATGTGCAATTTGAATCTAAGTAGTTGATCATGCCTTTCTCTCTATATGCCCTGATTTTTTCTTAGTCTCTGGTCTCTGTTCTTTGATGATTTCCTCACCTAACTACTCTGGTGAAGTGTTCTCCAGCTCTGTTTAAGCTCCAGCACAGGTGTGCTCTTCATAGCCAGCTGTGATTCTTTTCCTGTCTGTTCATCCACATCCCTGCAGGGGAGATCCTGTTTGTAGGAAGTGTAAAGTTTAATGGGAGGCCTGGGTATAACTTACATAGCTCCCACCAGGGCTTCTGTAGGAAAATCTGTGGTGTCTGTGTGAGTTTCCCAGGACATGGCTTGAGCCAGAAAGTAGCCATGCAAAAGACTGGTAAGCCAGAGAGTAGCCCTCTTTGTTCTATGCTGGAATTTAGTATTGATCTGCAACTTGTTTAAGCCTTTTAGAGAACATTTGATCCCAGGAACTAATGAATAAATACACAAGTATCCTTAATCTCGTAATTTAAGCTGAACTTTTCGTTATCTCTTCTTTGATTCTAGTATATTTGTAGTTAGTTCTGTTGGCTTCTTTGACAGTTTTGTTTTCTGACTTAACTTAAACTTAAAGATAACAGATCCCTAGCTGGAGTTAAGGGATGTGATGGGTATCTTTAGTAAGGAGTGTCTCAAGTGTGAAGCCGTCTTTTTTCTATCTACTTTGCATTGTCACTTCAGTCGTGGAAAGGACTTTTTTGGACAGAATAGAGATCGAAGGTGATGGGGACAATATTGGGTTCTGGGGTGCCTGTGTTCTTGAGCTTCATATCCTGTAAGATGAGTCATTCATTCCCTGGTGGTCCTGAATTCTGGTTGATATTCATTCTCGCCTTCTTAATTCCAAGAAGTTGATTCTCTCATCTCTCAGATGAAGAAGATAGCTGTGTTTGAGTGAGAGTGTTAGAAGAGAGTGTCTAATAATGAAGTTGGGAAAAAATCCATTGCTTTTCTGGATTTCACCCTTTTCTTTATTAGCTCTGTGTGGTGGTTTATAGTCTGCCCCCCATATACTTTGTTCTGACTAGGGGAGAGACTAAGGAATAAGCACATGTAGATGAATTTCAGAGACTGGGGGATGGGGATGACAGCCTTGTGTTTAAGCATTGGAGTGTTTCAGAGAGCAAAACCGTCCGTTGATGTCATTTCTTCTGAGAGTATGAAATTGGAAGCCCAGTTACCCTGGAGTATTTCTTAACCTTTACCTCTGGGAAGTCAAGGCCATGTCATCATTAATCTCCTGTCACCTAACAGCCCCTGGGCTCTGCTTTTCATCTCATCATCCTTCATGAGACAGTGATGTACAGGAAAGTGAATACAAGACTCACTCTTTCCCCTTTTCTCTACATTCTCTTGGAAAAATGCAGTATGCCTTGGAATCTGCAGATATGTAAATATTCCTTGACATAGTGGAGTAAACTGTAAGTGTGTATTCAGCGGAGGTCATCTCTGATCACAATTTTTATCATTCCTTTTAGACCAGTTACAGCCTCAGAGGACTGACTGATGGTGAAGCATCCCTTCCTTTCCCCATCAGCAGAGAGTATACTGTAGATGTAGAGAATGAAGCATATATTTTCAGACATTGCTCATGTGTTGATTTGTTTTTGCTTAATTGTACTTTGTTATAAAAGAGGCTTTTTGGTAGAGTGGGGGTAGTAAGGTAAACCCTTGTGAAATGAGTTATAAAAAATCATCAATAAACATAAATTTTAAAGGTCCTAGAAAAAAATAGAGTGATATTGTTCAAGATTCCAGTGAGTTTTCTGATAGACCAAGAATAGTCTAGAGATAGATCTTCATATTAGGATCTCTAGTTACGTGTCTTCCTTACGTAAAAAAATGAGGGGGATATTGACCCAACTGGGCTTCTTGTACTAATTTGGGAGCAGTGGGTGGTTTACATCTAATTGAAAGTGTTAAAATGAGTGTTCCTCTAATTTGAAACACAACAAGTAGTCTCTCCTTTATATTCTTAGGAAATTCTGAGTCCATATTCTCTCATCTCTTGGGTTTTGTCTGGTTTACTATGTGTTTTTCATACAATGACCTGGATCTTCCTAGATTTTTATTCCACTTATAAGTTATATTTGGCTTTAGGAGCAAGTTGGGAGAAGAACCCAGCATGATCTTAGAAAAGTCATTTTATTTTTCTGGACTTGAGTTTCTTTATCCTTAAAATTGAGGATGGTATTATGACTATGTAATCCCATAAGGCCCTTCCCATTCTAAAATGTAATTCTATGACTACCAGTGATAGAACCACAGCTGACTCCTTTTGACAGGATAAATGTGATTGAATCTAAAATGATATTTCTTATTGTCATTAGGTTAGAGGAGAAAAGGCTAGAAAAATATTTTCCTTGAGATTGAAATTCAAAAACAATTGAGATTCAGTAGGGATAGGTTCCAGAAGGAATGGTCAAGACTGGAACCCAGACCCTAGCTAGAGACAGTTTTTTGATACCTCTGTCCAGAGAAGGAACAGCTACAGTTATGTTGGACAGAGGAGCAGTGGTACCCAGCTGCCATTGTTGCAGCCAACTATTGTTCAGCTTTTAAAAAGAAGCAGCCAGCTGCGGCCCTTAAGTTAGAATCTAATTCTGATTTCCCAGATGAGACTAATGCCAGACCACTCTGTGCACCATGGAAACCATTGCCAGAGCCCTCAATTTAACTTTTGTAGCCATGAAATGAGTTCCCCTGGTCCCTAGGACTGGGTAATGAGGAATTTTTAAATGATTCCCTTTCTGTTTGGAAAATGTTAGAGGAAAGCCAGAAGCAACTACATAACTTTTCAAGGGGATTTTGCATCCCATCTACTGGCTTTTCCCCTCAGAATTTGGATGCCATTTTTCACAATATATATTTGCTTTATCATCACTATAAAATCTCTTACCTGTTATTAATCGGAATCTTAATAAAAAATAACATCTCATGTTCAATAATACTTTGCTGTTTACAAAATGCTTCCCCTCCTCCCCCAACCCTGTGAGGTAGTACAAAAATTATTGTCCCAGTTTTGAGAACACTGAAGCTTAGATTTCAACTTGGGAAAAGTCATATAACTAGCAAGTGTTAGAGATGGAACTGTTACCTGGGTCTTCTGACTCCCAATTCAATGTTCTTTTCAACCACTCTTTAAATTTATTCCTTTTGTTTGTATGTCACTCACTTCTCTGTTAAGGACTATTTTAAACAACGTTAGTGTCCTATTATCAAACTTAAATGATAACTTTCACTTCTATAATAGTTATTTTTTAAAAAGTGATCAGTGACATTAACTCAGCTATAATCATGTTATTAAATGGTTTTACTTAGTTAAGTTCTGGAGAGTATACTTTGAAAGTATTTCATGTTAAAAAGTGTTAATACATTTATTAAGACAAATAAAATGGAGACTTTAGGATTATATCCATAGATATAAATTGATGCAGTCTTTTTGAATTTCCCTTTTTATAGCTGTCATTCTAGATTATCTAGTTCAGTAGTTCCAATTCATAACCATTTAGTAAGTATTTACTGTGTCTTATCAATAAGGCATTTGCTAGTATTAAAAATCCAATATAAGTAGCTCTTGCCTTCAAAAAAAACTAAGGCATACAACATATAACATAGACCATTAACTAATAGAGAGATCAAGAAGGGGTTCTTGTGGGAGGTGGTCCATGAAAGAGAATACAGATTCTAAGAAATTTTTGATAAAGAAGCAGTACGTTCTAAACATGGGCTTCATCACCCTGTGTAAAGGAATGGAAGCAGGAAATGCAATGCTGAATTTGGGAAATAGGAAGTAGGCCACTCTGGATATAATATAAGAGTCCAAGAAGGGGAATGGACTGGAAAGATATGCAAAAATCGAATTTTAAAGGGAAAAGAACCACACATGTGCAAAATATTTGTAGCAACTCTTTTTATAGTGGCAAGGAACTGGAAACTGAGTGAATGCCCATCAGTTGGGGAATAGCTAAATAAGTTATGATATATGAATGTAATGGAATATTATTGTTCCAAAAGAAACAATCAGAAGGATGATTTCAGAAAGGCCCAGAGAGACTTATATGGACTGATGCTAAATGATGTGAGTAGAACCAAAAGAACATTGTACAAAGCAGCAACAAGATTATGTGATGATCAACAATTATGTACTTAACTCTTGAGCAATTAGATGATTCAGGCCAATTCCAATAGATTTGTCATGGAGAGAGCCATCTGCATCCAAAAAGAGGATTATGGAGATAGAATGTTGATCACAACATAGTATTTTCACTTTTTGTTGTTGTTGTTGTTGTTTGCTTGTTTTTTTTTTTTTTTCTTTCTCACTTTTTTCCTTTTTGATCTGATTTTTCTTGTTTTAGCATGATAAATGTAGAAATATGTTTAGAAGAATTGCACATGTTTAAGATCTTGGATTACTTGCAGTCTAGGGGAAGGGGATGAGGCAGTGGAAGAAAAATTTGGAACACAGTTTTGCAAGGGTGAATGTTGAAAAGCTATCTTTGCATGTATTTAGAACATAAAAGGCACATTTTAAAGATCCTTAATTGCCTACTTGAGAATCTTTTATTTCATGCTAGAAACAGTAGGGAGGCCACTAAAATTTTTTGGGAATGATATGGTAAGGTTTATGTTTTAGTAATATTATTTTGGCAGGATGGGAAAGATGAATTGTAGTTTGAAAGAAACTGGAAAAGAAAAGTCCAATTAGGGAGACTATTGCATTAAGCTGGGAGATGATTAGGGCCTGAATTAGCTATGACTCCCAGTATAAGTATTCATTGAGAAAATGCATGATGACCAAAAACTATTCTGAATTCAGTCATGCTTTTCAATGAATTTGAATGGATTATTAGTTGTAGAAGTATCTGTATAATATTTCAAGAATAGTAACATGTTTATTTGGAAAAAATCTTTAGAAGATCTGTTTGCTTGAATTGCATTTTATATTTTCTTGGAGTGAAATAAAGTTTAAAATAGCAATACTTGCTGTCTGCTTGATAACCCTTGCAATAACTCTGAAATTTGAGATCATGGGTTGGGAAGTTGTAATCTAGTTTAGTCCCCTAATTTTTCAGATGAAGGAAGGAGGCCCCAGATAGTTCGAGTTGCCCAGAGTCATACAATTTAGCAGTGAACAGAAAAACAACATGTCAAAATCAAGTGTTTTGACTTTTTCCATTGTATTACAGCATTTATTTATTTATTGGTGCCTTTCATATGCAGAAGGAAGGCAGCCCAGATTTTCAAGGACTTGGAAAGAGAAGGTGGATGGTATATATTTTTGTTGATTGGTAGAAAGAACTCAATTTTTGCTGCATTCCTAAATTCTTGTTTTCTTTTTTGACCACTCCTTCAATTTTGTCCTTTGAGATCATTCTTATATTTATTTCGCTACTTGCTATAGAAAATGGTTATGGTTGAGTTCTTATGTAACCTAGAAATAGTTTATGCTAATTGCAGTCTGATTTTGACTTTGTGACTTTTATAGAATTATTGTATTGAATTTTTTACATCATATTGGTAACCAGAGTCTGAGATTTGAATCATGAAGGGATAGTTATAGATCTTTCATTTGGTTTTCTACTCAGCCTCTGCCATATGCTTCATCCTAGATGAATATTAAAGTCATAGAGGAGACCAAGGTTGAGGTGAATGCTGAAGAGTGGAATGCCCTCCTTAACTGAAGTAAAAAAGACTTTCATCTTGAATATCTCTTTGCTAAAGATGGATTATGATTTCACTTTTTGCTCCTTTCCAAATCATTTCTACTAACTATACCAACTTGTTTTATACTTGAATGAGTGAAAAGATCACAGAAAAAGCCAGATGACTCCTACTTCCTTTGGCTTCCAGAATTGGTTATATTCATATTATTAATATCTGTAGTCTTGTTCTTGAAACTCATAAAGTGGCCCGAGAAGACAAGTAGTAGATAGAAGATAATTTGGGTGCTTTCTATATATTACTTGTAGAGAATTATCCTTTCTGATAACCTCAGAAGCAGTGTGTGTTTATTTCCAATCAAAAACTCATTCCCCTCCAATAAAGTTGATTGTAACCTAGACTCAGCTACTTCTCCACACACATCTCTCCTCTCACTCCCCATAGGAACACTCATAGAAAGAAGAGATCTGTTATCAGTACTAGAACAGCTTTTGATGGTGGGGGGTGAGGTATTGGGAATGCAGAATGGGTAAGGGAAGGGTTTGTAAATGGGTATGACACTAAGCCAGAGGGGTCAGTGCTGCCCACAGATGCACAACCCCATTTGTGCACTTGAGCATGGCCTGAGGGAGCAGTGGGCCTGATGAATGTAGAGAGAGCTGCGTTTTGATCGAGGTAATTTCCCTCAGATGGGTCCCGCCATCCCATGAATCAAAACCTGTCAGCAAAGAGCTAAAGATGGAGTGAAGTTTATTGTATGTCTGTCTCCATGCGACACCATCACGCTAGAAGGGTCAAGTGAGAAAGATCATTAGAACTGCGTTGATTTAGTGGGCCTGTTGTGCACTTTCCCTTCGGGGCAAGATGGAAAGAGGTTTTAGCCCGGGAACAGTAGATGCTGGAGGGGTAGAAATGGGAAGGCAGGAAAGCACAAAATAAATAAAACCCTCAGCATCCCTGGGGGTGAGAAGCTGGGGGGCAAAGTAGGCTCTGTGGTAGTAGTGGGGGTGTGTATGGAAGATTGGGGGATCGGGGGGAGGGGTGAGTCTTATATTGTTCTCTCTGGAGCCCCTGGTGAATTTGGAGCAGATGCTCTGCCTGGGTCTCTAGTAGAGGCACCAAAGATCCAATTAAAAGGGAAGCTCATTGGAGGAGAGGGATTCCCTGAGAATTTATCTCCCTAGAGGGTAGACATAATAATAGTAATAACAACAATAATTATTAGTAGTAATAGTAGAAGAGGATGAGTAATGGTTGAAGGAGTAGCCTTCTGTGTGCTCTGCTTGCTTTACTTTTTCAACATTGATTGAAAAGGGCAATATCAGTAAACATCATCCATCATTAAAATGGTTATTTCAGAAGACAATAAAGTGAACATTTTATTGAGGTGGGTGGCAGAGCCTAAGGAATGGGAGTTTGTCCCCACAGTATTGGCTTTGCCCACAGAAGTGGAAATCAGATATATATATATGAAATGATTGAGCTCTCTTGAGTTTCAATTAGGGGTTAGAGAAGAGTACTTGCTTCTTTTCATTTTAAATGTTTGCTACTTTAATTCATAGGTTTGAAAGTAGTGACTCTGTACACATGACAGAGACTGAGCTATTATAATCAGTAATAGTGAATTGGTTTCTTCAGTGATATTTCAGTAAGGTGTTGATATTGTCCCATGCTTCCTGCCATTCACCAAAAAGGTATGATATTTACCCTTTTTGATTTCTTGTCCTGTTTGGAGGATTGTGACTTATTTTAAGCATTCAGCCTGCTTTCTTCTGGACTGAGAGACTTGAAGGTTTGCCAAAGCTACATTTAAGGAGAACTTGAAATTTTCAGTCATGAGATTTTTTTCCCATCATTCCCATTCTTAGATGTTATGGGGCAGGCAGGATGAGTAATATAGTTTAAACTTTCCCCAGTAACTTGGATGATAAGGAATTTAATGGAATGAGGAATAATTCCTAAGTAAGAATTTTAGTTGATAGAATAAGTGAAAATGAATCACAGGAAGGTAAATTTCAGGAAGGAATTCTTTGTTTTAAGCCAAAAGAGAAGGGAGGAAAACCATTGCTAACTACTTGTTGTAGGAGGATACTAGAGAAAATATGCTTAATATAGTGTTTTACACAGAATGTATAATGGTAATAGTTTATGTTGATCATAGATACAGAGTGGAAAAGGATCCCAGAGGCATCTTGGCCAACCCATCATTTTATAAAGTGTCCAGAAGTGAAAATTGTTGGCCAAGGTTACACAGTAAATAGCAGAGCTGGGATTAAGTGATCTCTAATTCCAAATCTAGTGTACTTTTTCACTGACACATATATGAAATTACTTTCTAAGATATAGATGTATAAAGTTGTAAGTCTCCATGCTGAATATTCCCCCTTTCCTCATTGACTTCCTGCTTTAAATTAGCCTGACCTTTATACTCCCACCCCATACAATCAAATTCCTATCTTCTAATTTACTGATGACATTTGGTTGCCTTAGATCAGTCAGTCAGTAAACTTTTATTAAGTGCCTACGATGTGCCAGGCACCATGGAAAGCATGGTGGATACCAAAAAAAGGCCTCAAGGAACTCACAATCTAATGGGGAAAATAACAAGCAAATGTGTACAAATAAACTATCTACAGGAAAAATAGGAAATAGTTAAAAGAAGGCGCTAGAATTAAAAGGAGTTGAGAGACTTCCTGTAGAAGATGGGGTTTTAGTTGGAACTTGAGGCAAGGGAAATCAGTATGGAGAGATGAGGAAGAATATTCCAGAAATGGAATAGAGTTAGAGAAAATGCTTGGACTTGAGAGATATGGAGTATTTTGTTTAAGAACATGTTATGGGGCATAAACAAGAATAGCATAAGGCCAATGTCAGTGGGTTGAAGTACATTGGCAAGGAGTAAGGTATATAAGAAGACTGAAAAGATTGGGGGTTGGAGGAAGTAGGTCATATAGAATTTTGAAGGCCAAATGGATGAATTTGTATTTGTTCCTGGAGTTGAATAGGAAGGATGACCTGTGCTTTAGGAATATCACTTTAATAATTGAAGGGAGGATGGAGTGGAGTGGGGAAAGAATTAAGGCAAATGGACTTCACCAGTAGGCTGTTGTAGTAATAGTCAAGAAGTAATGAGGGCTGAACCAAGGTGATAGCAGTATCAGAGGAGAAAAGATGGTCTATTCAAGAGATAGTACAAAGGTGAAATTTACAAGCCTTGGCAACTAATTGGATATGGGGGGAAGGATAAGAAATAGTGAGTAATTGAAGATGAAACCCAGGTTTCAAGCCTGAGGGGCTGAGAGGATGGTGTTGCCCTTGACAACATGCTATTCAAGGATCCATGACTATCTGTATCCTTCTGTAAGTGCACACTGAAGTCCTCAGTATGGTTTAGATGTTATTTAAAAGTTGCTATGGCCAAAAATTTCAACATCTTGTCTACTTGCTGATCCAAAAGTTTAGGCTTTTTTCCAGAAATATATTCTGTTGCTTGGCTTCTAACCAAAATCTTTTCAGTATGATAGGACCTGGCACAGCCTGTGATTTCATATAGTGCTTTATAGTTCACAAAGCACACTACAAAAAAATACCTAATTTAATCTATAAACAGACCTTTTGAAATAGGTATCCTCATTTTACAGATGAGGAAATTGAGGCTCAGAGAGGTTAAGTGAATGCTTGATGATGATGATGATGATGATGATGATTATGAAAATAAAGCAAGAAAACTATGCATGAAATGGAGTCTGCCCAATTAAAATGTTCTGATTATGAGTCGAGAGGTACGTATGAGTAGGAATTTCTTCAGACTTTTATAACTTTGGAAGGCAAGTGTAGTAGGATAGAAATTGACAAACTGCTCAGACCCTAGGAACTCAGGAGACTTGATACCTAGAATCACATTCAGGAAGCTTGACTCAGTTTTAAATAGTTGAGCACAGTTGAGCATGCCAGCAGCCCTTTTTATATCAGAGGAGGTTCCTAGGAATGTGGGAACAAAAAGCGGTTCCTTAAAACCTTAGAAAAACTTCCCATATCTCTTTGAATCACTCACGTGACTTTGCTCTAATTTCTAGACATCTTGAGTAGAGCAGGCTGACTGTGGGAGATACCTTCCGTAGAGCTGTAGCTTACCTGTGGCCAGGCTTCATGAGGAGAATTAGCAATGCTTTCAAGAAATATAAACTCCTGGGGGCTGTAAAAAGATCCAGCTCAGAAGCACTAAGCAGGAGCTCATTAAATAGTTTGCTTGAGTTCTTTCAGCCTGGCCTGGCGTTGGTTATCTTTATTACTGGTTGTAAATAAAGCCAAAGAAGTTGTCCTGTCCCATGGGGGCCTCCAAGTTGGTGTGAAGCAAAGGCAGTGGGGGCAGACCTCTGTTTTGATGTGCTAAGGACCAGAATATCTTTTCTTGGAAAAATTAAAATTGTATTCAGAGATCCCTTCTCTAATTTTAGATATTTATTGTTCTGAGACTGATCTTTATGGGCTTTGACAACTTCCATTCTTCCTTACATTAAACGTATAAATACACTGAATTTTGAAGTCATAGAGGGAAAATTCATAAGACTTTTCTAGCTCCAATCTTGAAAGTTGTTGGAAGTGAACAACTTCAATCATTAAATTAATAAAGCTCAACTCCAGTCAATGGCAGCCCAAACATCTTTAGTTTGCAAGGCATACAACTAAAAATGGGTTCTTTGGTTGCTTAGATAGCCTAAGAGACTCTAGTTGTAGCCTCAATTTTTTTTTTTCTTTCTCCGTAGGCCTTTAGATATCCTCTTCACCTTGGCTTGTTAGTTGGGCCTGTTGACCATCTTGGTCTCCCCATTTAGATAGTCTTTTATCCTTTGCAGGTATGACTGTTCTCTGCCCCTGGACTGCCTGAGAAATTTGAGTCAAATATTTTGAGTTAAAGATTTGACTTTTGATTATTATTTATCATTGTTGCTGCTTGACTCAATCTCTTTCATGAGTGAAAAGTTTCAACTCCAATTTAATTTTTGCTGGTTCTGAGGACCATCCATGTACATGCAGATAGCTCTACATGCTATAGCCTGCAGTTTTGTCACATGGCCCTCTACGTGGTGCCTGCTTTGCTAATTCTATGTGATAATACCGTTCTAATCCTTAACACTAACCTTGGAAGAGGTAGGGGCATAAACAGTAACTAACCAGTTATAGTTTTACTCCCCATTTTTCCCCCACACCCAGGGTTCTTGTTATCAAGAACCATATTGTTTCACCCCTTTACTTATTGTCCCCAAACAGAGTGAGGATGATGAAAAGCTGAAAAAGAGGAAGGAGCGATTTGGGATTGTCACAAGTTCAGCTGGAACTGGAACCACAGAGGACACAGAGGTAAGAATATGACACGGATAAGTCTTTAGAAGGCTTCCTCAGAAACCTTCTGGTGCTTTTTTTTTAATAAAAATTCTCTGTTAGTTGCTTCACATTTCATTTTGAGATTATTATATATATTAATCCTGATCAGTAACCTTCCAGATAACTTTTGAGTCATTTTTGAACTTACAAAGTGCCCCACCCAGCAGGGAGATGGATCCAAATAAATGAAGTCTTCACCCTTATTACTTACTTTACATAAGCTTGTCTTGATATGGAACAATGGCTATATGGATGAAATCTCATTCCTGCAGTTTCCCTAATGCTGATATCTTAGACCTAATTCTTACTTCTGGGAACTGATATTTTGACTGGTAATAATTCATAAGAAGACTAACCCAGTGTGTAAACTTAAAAATTTAGAAAAGTACAGAATAATCTTTAAGGTAGTACAGCTTTAGGATTATTGATACCACTTTAGAAATCAGTAGATTAAGTGTTAAAGAAATGAATATTCTACACTTCAATTATATTTAGTCTTCTCAGGTTAAGACCTTTCCATCTGGCTTAAGAAGTGACTTCCTTTTAGGTGTTTAAAAAAAAAAAAAAAGTCCCTGTGAAGCAACTTAATAAAGTCATCTTTGGTAAAACACTGAAGTTTTTAGTTGTTTATAATCTACTTCAGTCAGAAGATTTTAGGATTCTAGGAGTAACTTCACAAAAAAGGATCGAATCCTTCACTCACATCTTTCCTATATCCTACCTTTTCTAAATGTGTGCATATTTGGGAATGGGGTGGGGGAAGGGGGGGTCTTCATTATTAGCTACTTGTAAATACTGAAGTATTATATGTTAGTTGGTAAGTGGCTACTGCAAGAATTTTTGGAAGTAGATTTTTTATTTTCTTTATTTTTGGCTTAAAATTTTGTTTAAGGCTTAATTAGTTTACCTAGTTTGTCCAGGAAAAAGTGTTAAGCTAGGCTTGATCATTTGGAACTTGGTGTCAAAATTCCCAAACTGATTAGGCTGTGAAGATGAAAGATTGTTATTTAGAAGTCAAGGAAGGAAGAGTTGTCTTTACAAAAGAGAGGGGAAGATTGTGTATGGGAAATAATTCTGAAGGCAGATTTGAGTTCACATGAATAAGAGGATGTTTTTGTTTGGTGCCTAAGACTTGGGTCATTGGTCCAGGTGGTAAAAGGGCAAGGCCTGTATGCACTCAGTTTTTTGGATGAAGTCTAAATTTTACCTCCATGTGAATAGCATGACATCTTCCCCCTATCCCTGACTCCCTTCATTGAGAGTGGAGGAAGAACCTCCCTATTTGCTGGGGAAGGGAGATGGCAGGATGAGGATGAAGGACTCTGCTATTTTGTGAGGTCATTCCCAGAACAAAAAGATCTTTTTGCAGGTTTTGTGCTCTCTCCAGTCTCCCTCCCTTGAGAGATCTATGATTGGGGCTTCTGTTTCCCCTCCCTCTAGCTATTTATTCTGTTAGAAATGAAGATTTATATGCCTCTCTCTTGGATAGGCTTGGAGGCCTATCAAGGAGCTGCTGCTAGGGCTTGAATGCCTGGGAGGGCATCCCCCCTCACCTTCCCCTTGAATAGCACAGGGTTAACCCTTTGCCCTTTGAAATCCCCCACCTCCCCATGCCTAGAAGGCTTTTCCAGGCATTTCAAGAGACCATTGTTTCCGGACCTACAGTAAGATACTACCAAGGCTACTATGACCCTCCTTCCTACAGGAATCTTACTATTTTCCACCCCTTGATTATTCCCCTCTGTTTTGACCTGGGACTTGGGGAATCAAAGACTTGGCTGTCAAGTCCAAGCCTGAGCTATCACTTGGGCTTAGGCCTTGTGACAATTCATGTGAGTTTAAAACTAAGGAAGCCAGGAGCTTAAGCTACTCTTCTCCATTCCCTAAACCCTCTGATTTTTCTCTCCTAATTTTTTTTTCACAGGCAAAGAAGAGGAAAAGAGCAGAGCGATTTGGTATTGCCTGATGAGAAGTTTTTGCTTCCTTCTGCTGTTGATGATTCCGATCTCTGATTCTTCTTGGTCATTCACATACCTACTTGTACACAGACAGGCACCTTCCTGGGCCTTGTTCCTTGATGAGGGGACATGAATCCCAGATACATACACAAGCCCTCAGCAGCAGTTTTAGCTTTTTTGCAATTATACAACTTTAAGGTGTTTTATTTTTCCCTGTTGTTTTTGTTTTTGTTTTGTTTTTTAAATTCTGGTTGTTAATTAAAAAAAAAATTTAGAAAAGAAATTGTGTTTGATTGAATGGTTAGCACTTAGAGATGATCTGAGGAGAGGAAGGAGCTAATGTCCATGAGACATGATCTGAAAATCACCTTCACCCCGAGTCACTCTCTTATGTACTATATGAAGGCTTAGATGGCTACTTGGTTTTTGACCTGAAGTTTGGGAGGTTAGTAAGAGAGAGGTGAATAGTTGGAGACATTGGATTCCAAGGAGATGATGCATAGTATTTTTTAGTTTCTTTGCTGAAGGCCTGGAGGAAGAAGAGGGACTACCTACAGGGAGCTGGGCACAGATTACAGTCGGGATGGGCACAGAGACTTTAATAGTAATAGAATTCAAGGGTGAAAAGTTGGGGTAGGTGCTTTAGGAATCTTGAGGCAAGTAAAGGGGCATAAGAAATCAGAAAACAAACTAGAAACTTAAGCTCTGTGCGAAAATTAGTAATGGAACTGTAACTCAACCCCAACTTACCTGACCCTTAAGTCTAGTACTGCCTCTCTAGGTTGAGTTCATCTATGACAGAATGATGTCATTGGAATTTTTCAGGGAAGATGTTAACATTCCAATCTGTTGTGGGAGAAGTATAGTTCTTGTCCTCCCCCCTACTTACCACCCTCAAAGAACTTTCAGGTAGGAGTTTGAGCCTGTGGCTTCACAGATGTCTGACATATCTGTTATATACCTGTATGCTTTCCTTATGGATATTTGAACTCCCATCCTAGATCTTCCTTCCCTAATTCTTAGGAGGTTTTAGAAGCTCCCTAAGAGTAACCTATTCCTCTTTCTTTTAGATATCATACTTAGAAATTATCATTGGGACAAGATGACAACCTTGAAGAAAGGAAGAACATAGGGTTGATTATTTTTAGAATGGAGATGGAATGAATCTTGGGGTTATTCTTGAGCTCCTCTGTAACCTACACTTTTATTCCTCTAAAATTCAGGAGTAAGTGGTTTAGCTATTCTAATCCCTAGGCCTTAAGGGTAGAGGAACTGGAGATCTTGCCAAATGTGAGACTATATCAGGTGTGTATAATTCTCTTTTTCAGTTATGATAGAAAGTAAGGGATAGTGAGCTGCTAATGTCTAGTTGTGGCTAGAATTGTTTTTGCCCTGGATTTTTGCCTAAATAATGAGGCTTAGATGAACTGCCTTTGTTTAGTTCATGATTTAGATTCCAAATCTTAAATTTCCTAATAAACTTGCTATATAAAGTTGATGCCTATTCTAGTTAAGATTGACTATTGGGTTGGTTTTGACACAGTGGATTTTGGTGGTGAGAGCTAATCTTGAGACTAGAAATGTGATAGACTTACTGCTTTCTGATGGCCAGAGCTCCCCTCTTGGAGTATGGCTGTTGTGGCCAAGGGAGCAGAGAGAAGGCGTACCCCTGTTCTGTGAATGGCACCTAATTGATTTTTCCTCTCTGAGCCAGGGGCTGGTCGTGACTAATTTGAACTGAATAGCTGCAAGAGAGAAAACTGCAGGGAGCACAGTTGAGTGTGGGAAAGGCAGAGAAGGAGAAGAGGGTCAGGGAATGGGGGAGATTTGGGCCCACTTAGTCTATTGCCAAGTCCTCCCTTGAAGGAGAAAGAACTAAACAGGTATTGGCCTGGATGAGTAAGTGAGGTTTTGGTATTACCAGAGGAATAATGGACAAAAAAGAGAGGAAGGAATTTAAGGATTTAAGAAGGGAAAAGTGTCTTTTTGGTGGTGCTGCACAGAACAAAGGCACTATAAGCAAATTATCACTTGACCCTTTTTATACCTCTGTCAAAGACCTTTTGCCCCACAAAACACCTAATATCTCAAGCTTAAGATGAGAAATGGGTAGAAAGGGAAATCACTAAATTGAGTTTCTTATTTAAATTTTCCTTGCTTCATCCACTTTTGGCTTTAAAAACAATTTGCCTTTTAGATTTCCCTTCTTTCCTGTCTTGAGGCCTTCAAAGGAATTCTGAAGAAGAGCTTAAGTCATTCTACTTCCCTCCCTCCATATAGATTGGACCCTTTATCAGCATTAATGTCAGGACTTCAAGGAAGCTGATACTCCAATTTTCATGACTTATTCTTCATAAGTCTACCTTGAAGCTTAACCCATGCCTTTTTGCTGTCATCTTTTTTATTTCTGTATCTAAATTTAGAATAGACAAGCAGGATCCTGCCCTCCAAAGACCCTTTGAAGACAAAGTAATTCTACCGGTGAAGTTCAATAAGCCATTGAAATTGTAGGAAAAAAGTATTTCTTTTAAGTTTTATGTTCAGAAATAGAAGCGGAATCCTATGAAAATTCTTCTTACCTTCCCCTCACTACCATTTGGTCTTTTACTTCCCCACTCCTTTCTCAAACTGGGGAAGGGATCTTGGGGTCAGAAGGACTGGACAGGACTTGACTGTCCTGTACATTGAGATGGATAGACTCTTAGGGGTTGAGAGTCAGTGTGATCTCCTTTGATCCTATTTCTCCTAACCCAGATCAGTAGAAAGGTGGAGGACCATTCTTCTATCTCCATGAAGAAAACTGTCCTGACACCAAAAAACATTTCCCAAATCTCTAGTTTTTGCACATGGACAGGAAGTTAGGTTTTGGCTCTGAAAGAAAGCAGAACCTGGACTGTGGTTTTGTGGTGGTCTTGACAACTCTGGGTTTTGTCCATTTGTTAAGGATTGTACCTCTAACCTAAAACCCTGGATTAGATAATTGAGGGGTAGTGGGTATATGGAGCTTGGGGGCCCCAGGGCTGTGAAGGGAGTAAAGGGAAGAAAGTCAGTTAAACTTTTGACACTTCTCCAACTAAACAAACAAAACTTTACAATTGGAATGACCTTCCCCCTCTTTGTCCTTCTCCCTCCCTCTTCCTCTTCCTCTCTACCTCCTTTCTTACTAAGTATTGATAGTGAATATCATCTTTCCTTATCTCTTCACTTCTTGGAAATAGAACACACAATCAAAAGGTTTTTTTGGGTTTTTTTTGAATTGCCTTCTGAAATGCTAAAGGATAGGCTGGAGTTCAGTAAAGGTTGACTAAAACTTAGAAATAGTTTAAGAGGAGTTTCAAAGCCTGAGAATAATTGTACAAAAAGGTAGGACAGGAAGCTTTGGAAAAAAAGAGGTTGACATTGGGGAAATCTAGTCTGGTAGAGTTTGTAAGGACTATCCCATTCCTTCCCTAGTTACTGGGGTCCCAGTACGATGTCCTATTCGATCTTTTTCACACTTTATCTTGAACTCAATTATACTTTCCCCTTCCCAGCTCTCATTTTCCAGCAATTTTCAAATTCATTTTGTTGGTTTTCATCTTAGTTCAGCAGTTATTTTTATTGTTGGTCAAAGACTTTGTGGTTCCATGGACATCTTTTTTTCTTAAGTCACTTATCTATTCTCCAAGTTACTAGGCCTCATTTGCTAAAAGCCTTGAAAGGCACTAGATTCCCCAATCCCTTACACTGCTCAGTGAACTAAAGATTTGAGTCCAATTCAACTCCATTCTTCCTGGTATACCAGGATTCACATGGAGTTATCTGGCCTAAACTCTCTTGACCTGTCTCTGAACCTGAAGGAGCCTATAAAAACTGAAGGGAATTAGTTTTGTAGCTGTAAAGCTATATTTTTTGTGATTCTTTAGTTCCTTCCTCAGATAAACATGATGAAGCACAGAAGTTTTGTGGGATATGAAGAGTTCAAGGACTACTGGGAAAAGGAATCAACAAGGGCAGAACTTCCTTGATTTTGAACAAAGCTTATTTGCCCTTGTTTGGAGCTCTAACTTGAAACATAGAAGAACTGAAAGGAAAAGACTTTGACTGCTATAGAAGAAAGTAATTTTCCTCTTTCTAAGTTTCCAGTTAAAGAGAACTTGTGATGGTCAAAGTCATCTGGCTCCATTTGTCACAGAGTCATCCCTTTTGAAGGTCTAGCCTCTATTCCTCCTATAGTTCAATTGTTTCATCTGTACTCCTTTGGAATGCTTCTATCCCAGTCCTATGGAGATTCTTGGTAGAGAGCCCTTGAATCTAAGGCTCAGTCCCTTGGTTCTTATTATTTTTGTCTTCAAATCGCCTGAATTGTGCTCATAGTAGACATTTATTGTTGTATATTGATTTCCTTGCCTCAGAGAAGTTGCAGAACTCACTTAGGAGCAGTGGTGGAGATTAATAGAATATTAACATGGAAATTAGGCCAGTAATGCATAGTTTGCTTCCTAAACTGAGCAGATCCCAGCTAGGTTTGTAAGGCCAAACTACTGGGGTGGAGCAAAAGAATTCCTCTTTTCACTTTCTTCAGTGTCATGGCTTGGGGCACTGACTGCCCCTATGGGAAGCTATAAATGCCTTAACCAACTGGCCTGCTTAGCTTCTCTATTCCTTCACAAGACTTTAGGAAATTAGCTTTTTTGTCCCCACACAAGGATTAGACATTAGGAATGGAGAAGCATAAACTGGATGGAAAGTATTTAGTGGAAGTATGGCCTGGATAATATATCCCACTTTAGAAATTGCTGGTTTGTGTTATGAGGATTCTTTCCCCCCAATTCCATATAGAATAAGAACTACATGAGAAGTGGTAGAATATTTTTAGCTCAGGCTGAGTTTTTGGAGTCATTTATGTTTATGTGGGAGTGGGGGGGTGTGTGGAGAGTGTTATAACTTCTTTCTGCCCTTGTACCCCATATCTCTACCCTCAAATATTCTTGGGTTTCAATTATGATGGCAGTTAGATCCAGGACAAAGCTAGACAACTCTGTCCTAACTGGCATAATGGGTAATGACTGGCTTTGCAGTATCTTCTAAAAATAAGGTTATAAATGTCTTTAATGACAGTATCAATATTTTTCCATAACCATGATGAGGACTTAAAAGGCTTGGCACATTTAACTTCTGGCGTGAAGTTCTTTCAAAGTTAAAATCCTTTTACACTTTATATCTATGATCCTTTGATCTTTCTGGGTGCCTCTCGAATCATCTTGAGATAGAGGAGGCACAGCAAATCAAATTGTTGCACTTGGAGTCAAGTTGACCTGAGTTTGAATGTGATCTCAGGTACCTAACTAGCTATGTGAACATGGACAAATTACTTATTGTCAGCCTATTGTTTTATTGTCTGTAAAATGGGGATAATAGCACCTACCTGACAAGGTTCTTGTGTGATTCAAATGAGATAATATGTATTTTACAAGTCTTAAAACATAAATGATGGCTATTTTTTATAAAATGACAGGTTGGACTTGATCTCCAGGATCCCTTAGAACTTCAAATGTTCTGTGTGTAAGAAGAGGCTCTTGAGTCACATATTTCCATCCCCTATCCCATCCTTACAAACCCTAGAATCCAGCTTGAAAATGTTAGTCCTAAAATGGGTAAATTTCTGTTTTTGAACTCACAGACCACGTTAGGGCAAATGGTTTGGTTGCCTAGCAACCAACAAATTGACCAAATGGCCACATTGGTTTCATTTATGACTTTGGCAAGGCAGAAGTAAAAAAGCTTTAGGGAAAAGGGAGGCAGAGAAAGGGTATGGCTGAAATCATAGAATTTTAGAGCCGGAAAGGACCTTTGAGATGATCTAATTCCACTTCTTAAGAGAATTCTGATCCTCCTAGGGTAATCTTATTTTCCCCCAGGCACATAGAAGATTGTTTTCATCTAACTTGTCCCTGTTACTTTGTATCTTCTTTAACTTCCCTTCCTTTCCTGGGGAATTAATTTATTAGCTTAAAAAAAATTTTTTTTTTGAGGCAGGGAGAGATTGTGTCTTCCATAAGACTCTCTTGTAAACCTTAACTCAGAGCTCCTTCCTGATACTCTTCCTGGTTTCCATAGTATTAAGCCAGTTGAGAGGGCTCCCTTGTAACAACTGTGAATATTATGCAATGGAATAGAGAATGTAATGGGAACACTAAAGGCATCTGATGTCTGAATGTTACTGCTGCTGCTTACTAATGTGTGATCACAATATGTATACAAGTCACATTTAATTTCCAGGAGCCTTTTCTTGTTCTATAAAATCAAGCAACTAGATAGATCATCTTTAAGGTCCCTTCTAGTTCTAAATCCTATGAGTTTGGCTATAGGAGGAGAGCTTAGTGCTAAACTCTTTGACTTTATTATTTTTCTTTCAGGTTCAAGTGCTAGATTGGATCATGTGACCATCCCCAAACTCAAAAAACAAAACAAAACCCCAAAACATTAAAAAAAAAAACCCAAAAAGGGCCAATGGCTATTTCTGTCCTATGTCACTTAATTCAGAAACTGCCCCATGTCTTCATTTCCAGGCATCTTTTGGGAGACTGTCTTGTAAAGAACTCCTCTGTAATTCTTTTAAGGCCTCCTTGTGCCCCTGATGATATCCCATCTCCCTCATTACCCCCAACCTTCTCGGATGACCAGTACAGAAACAAAGTTGTTCACATACACAGTGTGACATATACACAAAAGTAAATAAGTATAATATGTTCAAAGGGGGCACTAGCTTGATCCACATACTTGAAGCAGGGGAACATTCCCTAGCTCCTGTGTCTCTGAGCCCTGTCTTTAATAACCTCTTTGGGGGGGACAGGAAATTGAGACTCAAATAAGTTCATGTCCAAAAGAAAAAGAGCCTTAGATTCCCCCCATGGTCTTTATTTGGTAGGAATGGGGGTGTCTTCTAAGTATCCCCCAAGTTCAAGGCTCTACTTTCCCTTAGAACCTGTATTGGGAGATCAAATGATGCCCCTACTCCTTGTCTGGCCCCTTGGCCTGAGATCAAGTGTTTAATTTTGGAGGAGTCATCTTCTGATTTTGAGCCTCTCTGGTTCTCCCCTCCCTTCCCACCATGATGGTGATGCGTAGTTTTTCTTGGATTGGGGTAGTAAGTATAGTAAAGAACAGGACTGGAGAGAAAAGACTGGAGAACTTGCCAAGATTCGGAGTAAGGTGAAAAGGAACATCACCTCTTCCCCCAAAAGTCTTTTTTCTCCTCCAGGGAATGGGGGAAAGGTTACCAAGGCTCCCATAGTCCCTTCCCCAAGGAAAGATAATCAAGTTCCTTTGGCTCCTGCACCCTCCCCAGGGCAGGCTAGAATTTGGGCCTTCAGAATAAGTTTCCCAACAAAAGTAAATCTGGTGCCTTTGACTTTGGCCCAGGTCTTGTCCCCAGCAAGGCCCTTGGTCATCTACAGGACTAAAGAGGGCCCCAGGAATCCTAAGTGAAAAATGAACCAGTGGAGGCAGTCATATATATAGAATTTCCTCATCTCCTTGTCATTGTCAAGGGACCTGTTTTGTGACTTACTACAATCCATCAGACCTTAAAAACTCCCTGCAGCCCTCAACATCCCTCCATCATCTGGCCTGGCCCCTCCCTTGCTCCCCCAAATATTGAGAGGTATTTCATGTCCGTAAAGTGCCCATGGTAAGTGCTCAGGATTCATCTCTTTGCTTTAGCTGCTTGCTGCTTCTGTTCCACCAAGAAGGGGGAACTGAGGCATGGGGGGGGGGGGAAGGGGAAAAAAGGATAAGTGGGATGGGAATGCAGAGTTAGGGATTGGGAATTGGGAGAGAGGACAGAATGACTTGTTCTTGGAACCCATCTCCCCCTACTCTGCTTTAAAACTAGCCAGTCATGCTCCATCCACACCACATACTTTCTGATGTGTCCACTCCTTTGTTCTACCAGGTATTATTGGTTTTCAAAAAAACCCCACAAAAACTTCCTAATTAGAGTTAACAGACACGTCTTTCATGTCTTCCCCTTCCCTGCTTGCCCTGAGCTTGTGGGACTTGGAATACTTCTCTCTCCATAATTTCTCCTTCCCTTGGTCTGTTAAGCAACCCTCCAATTCCCAGCTCAGGGCAGTTATTTTTATTTAAATTCTTTAGAACCTTCAATGAGAACCATCATTGTCTCCTCCTTGCCTCCCAGTTCCTCAACTAGTATAGATCCTGTTTTCTCTCCCTCAAGAACCCTGGGAACTCAAGGATCTCTAGTTTCAAGCTATGGCCCTTTTACAAACCTGAAAATGGCAAGGGAAAGAGGGATACCACAGGCTCTTTGGTGTTTCTTAGCTAGGGGGGGCATTTATGAACTTTGGCCAGTCACTGCCTTCCAGTTATATCAATGAACAGGAAAAGTGTAAATCTTGGAGTCATCTTTTGTCAACTTGGATATTTTGGGGCTTTGCTTGTTCCCCCTCCCTTCCTTACCTACTATGTTCCCCTTTCTGGGCCTTCCTTGTCTAGCACCACTGGCTCTATAATTAAACTTGAAGGTGAGCTGTGTGGGGAATTCAGACTCCCTCTGCCCTAATTTCCCAAACCTGGATGTTTTTTATACAAGTGCTTGGGTGGGTGGGTATTGGGGTATATAGCAGGGTTCCATGGTTTAAGGAGTAAAATAGGGCACAATTGAAGAAGGGGAGGGGGAATTTCAGAATCTCTATGTAAAGCCAAACACCAGAAATGAAAAGAAAAATCACAATAAATAAATAAATAAAATGTCGAAATCCTTCCCACTTTTTGCCATCCCCAACTTCTACCTCCTTTTCCCCTGTCCACTAAGGGAGGGACGGAGATCTGGGCCTGGGTTTAATACCCTTTTCCTCCTTCATAGGCCATGGTGCATGCATAGGCATGTCTCACATTACACCAAACCAAACTAGGCCCAAAGAAAAAAAAAAGTTGGTATGAGGCTCACTCTCTGTCCCCATTATTTCTCCCTTGGTTTCATCTTTGCCTAGTCTCTCTTCTGCCTCTTTTATCCCTTTGTCCTGCTTACACTCTTCTATCCTTGTCCTTCTGCCTGTCTCTATCTCTGTCTCTACTTCGCTCTCTCCCTCTATTTCTTCTTTCCACACACCCTCACCTGCAAAATCCCAAACACTCCCCAACTTGCCCATTGCCTTTCCCCCCACAAATCCCTCACCCCTCTTGTCTCTATCCCCCTACCTTCCTCTGCTGTATTGCACACTGCTTGGGGTGGGATGGGGAATAGGACATTTTGTTTAAGAGGGGTTGGGGAGGAGCTCTAGGGCCTGGGTTGGGGGGAGGGTCAGGGCTAGGGATCCAGGGAGGGGTTTGTGGGGGAGAGGGGTCCTCTCATCCTCCACCTTAAGAGCAGCCACAGCGATCCACCACCATGCCGGGGATCTTGCCGTAGATAATCTGCTGCTTATCATTAAAATAGAGCATGTTGATGGGGGACATCTTGGTGGGAGTACAACAAGGCCCGGCTGAACCTCGGGGATTAGCCTGCTGCACCAGGTGGGTATGTGGGTACTTCTGCATGAACATATACTCGCATTGGCCAGAACAGTAGTTGGCCTTGTAGCGTTTGGGTGCGATGATCCAGTCCCAGCCGAAGGCCTCAAAGTCCACAGTGAGTGGGTATCGGCAGCACCGGGACTCACTCGAATGCTCATCACAGTCGAGGCCCAGATTCCTCCTGGACCGTTTTGTGTTTTCCAGCACATGAAGCTCCATAAATGGGTGCTGAGAAAGCCGAGAAAAATAATGTCACAATGGGGGACTTCCTAGGGCAGTTCCTGCCTTCTAATCTCTTCAATTTCTATTTTGCCATCAATTCTCAGTGGAATATTGCAACCCCATCCTGGACACCTGAAGAATGAATATGTGCTTACAGGTACCACACCCTCCAGTCTTTTTCTTAGTCCCTAAATAATCATCCTTAACCCCTACTAATAGGAATTAGCAAACCCCCATTAACTAAACCGGTTTTGTTCCTTGAACTCTCCTCTGGCTATCCCTGGCTCCTTCCCTAAATTTACCAGTCAAGTCTTGGGTCTAAACTACTCCAACAGTAATATCAAATCACAGAATATAAAGTAGAACAAGGGAGATCTGAGAGATCATCTTATTTCAATCACTTTCATTTTACAGATGATGGAACTGAAGCCAAAAATAAGGAAAATTTGCCTAAAGATTGGAGTGTAAAACCAGATCTTAATGACCCAAAACTAGCTAACTTTATCCACAAATTTCTTTTTTAATTTGTGCTCAAACCTAAATTCTTTCTAAGCAGCCACTGTGATCCTAAATTTGAAACCCTTCTCCACTAATCATATATGGTTCCTCCCAAAAATCTTTTCTCTAAGTGTTAATATTTTATTTTCTCTGCCCTCATTAACTTTAGCCCCATAATACATCTTTTTTCCAGTGATCCTCTTTTGTGAATTCCTTTCTTTTTTCACTTTTTTCCCCCAGCAACTCCCCCCCCCCATTCTACTCTATTACCCCCTCAAAGTAGGATTTCCTATATAGCCAAACCTTCATTCCCTCCCCCTTCCCCCCACTTGCAGTGCTCACCAGCCCTTCAGCCCCTGGCCCCAGGGAGGTAACAGCCAGGTCAGTGCCACTGGGATCGAAAGCGTTGATCTCAATGCCCCAGTTACTTTGTGGCTGGCGGAACCAACTGTGTAGCACCTGCTTGAAGTCGATGCTCTGCCAGTGGCCTGATCTTGAGTGCAACTCGATCTTGAGGGATCGGATCCGGATGTGGCGCCGCCCCCCACCCCCACTTCCTGCAGTTCCTTCCCCACCAAGGGGCTTGAGGCGAAGGATTTGCAGGTATACGGTGGCAGGGCGGGGTACTGGCCTCAAGTACACCCACAGCTGGGCCTTCAGCACCTTTGTGAACATCACTTTGGGGCTGAAGTGGAAGTGGCAACAATGGGGGCTGCCATCTGTCTGCACGGCAGGGTCCGCTGAAGAGGGGAGGAGGAGAGTACAGAAGCAGTCAGGGATGAGGGGGAGGGAGAGCTTTGGAGCAAGACAAGGGGGTCAGGGGCCTGAAGCAGAGCTCCTGGCCATCCCCCTCCCCCTCCCTCCTCTTCCCTCCCTTCTCCTCTTAGAGATCATGGGCATTTTGATTCTGGCTGAACTCTTATAGCCTTCCTAATTCTTCTTAATCACAGGATTCCTGGAGTGGTCTCTACCTATTCCCTTAACCTTCAGGCGGAATGGTTTCTTTTCTCAGCTGGGGCTCTCACCTCACTTTCAATCTGGAAGCTTTATTTCTTTTTCACTCTTTGACCACTGCTCTCTAACGTGCCCTATATCCTAAAGATCTTTCTTGCTCTTGTTACAACTTGAGGTCATCCCTTTCATTCTGTTCTCATGGGAAATGGAAAACAGGGGCAGTCAAACATTTGTCAAAGCAACTGAGGCTGTGTTTGAGCATTGTGCTAGAGACACACAGAGGTAAGTTCTTTACACAGTAGGATGGGGAGGAAATTTTTTTTTTTTTTTTTAGTGGAGTAGGGGGAGAAGACCTCAGCTTCTCATCCTGTTTAGTGTGTGTGTGTGTGTGTGTGTGTGTGTGTGATATTCCTCAGGTTTATTGTAAGGCTTGAAGTCCTTTATAAAAGGGAAGGAGGGCTGCAGTTCCGTGTGAATAAGCCATTAGTAGTAGCAACATTAAGATTTCACAAAGCACTTTACAAGATACATATATCTATAGATTTTGTTTGATCTATAAAACATTAGAATTCAAACTTTTTGCCTTTGCCAAAATTTGCCAAAAATTTCCCATCCTTATATGCCAAGACTAGTTTCTTGTCTCTATCCCTTATTTCATTGTTTGGAAATGGGGCAGAGCAGATCATCTTCATCTTTCCTTCCTTGCCCACTTAGCAACACCAACATTCATTTTAGGGATTAGGTTCTTAAATAGCTTTCACATCCTTTGCTTACAGAAAGGGCAACCCTTAAAACCAGTTCAGTGCCAGATACTATAATTCCAGACCATTTCCCTCTGGTATCCAAGGGAGATAGGGAACAATTATTCCTATCAGAAGATTAGATCATAATGGATCTATCATTTCATTGGGTTTTGAAAAAGAGTTCCCAGAATAAGAGTGAGGTATCTCTCCTTTGCCTTTTTTAATCCCTAGATTGCCTCCAGATCATATAAGAATCACCATTCCAGAGACAGATAAGGAAATAAGACATAAAAAAAGATCCAGGAGGGTGAATTATGTTTTTATGTGTATATATATGTATGTATGTATATATACACATATATACATATATGTAGAGAGAGAGAGGAACAATTAAATCTCTTCCATCACTTTTGTTGAGTGACTTACTCTTCCTGGTCCAGGAAGTGGGGGGTGTCACGAGAATGGAAAAGAGGTGCATAATTTTGTTACAAATCTCAAGAGTTTTCTGCCTCAGCAACTAGAATTTGCTTATGTGTCTTCCTTAGTAACCAAGACAACATGCTTAATATGATATAAATTCCCCAGAGTGGGGAAATTGGAAGTTGGAGGGGGTGACTAGACTAGAACAAACAAACTTTTCCTTATGCTTCCATAACTTTTCAAGTTAAACAACTCAAATCGAGAGATTGTCAGAAAAGTCCTTGTCAGTGGAAGGAGGGAAAAAAGAGGGGGCACCTGAGCTTAATGGGGGAAAAGAGAAAAGTGACCTTTGATGTACCACCTGAGTGGTACTGTTTGTTAGTCCCCTCCTTAAAGCTGCCAGCAAAGGACACTCAGGTATCTTCCCATAAAAGCACTCTCTTCAAATGTAGCATCTCTGCTTGGGTCCCCTTGAGCTGTCCAACAGTCAGTGAGAGCTGGGAGCCAGGACTAGGTTTTATTTCTCCATGCTTCTGATTCCTTTCATTAGGCAGTCTAGAATAGAACTCCTGACTGCTTGTAGCATTTCCCCTCACCCCTTTATATGTAAGCCTCCCTTCTTTAAGGTGTGCAATTATGGGACTGCAGAACACAGCTCTGGGGAAATAGGGAGGGAAAGAGGGGAGAGAAGAAATGGATAAGGAGAGCTATGAGTGTGAGACAGTGATGATATTGGGGAGACAGCGAAAGGGAGAGATAGGAGAGAGAGTAAGAGAGCTCTGGACTCAGAAATTTTGGCAAAAAGAGCCGCGGTTAAGGTAGAATAAGAAAATCAGAGGAGAAAGAGGCAGTGGTGATAGAAAATGGGAAACAAGGGAAAAGTGGGAAAGGGGAGAGAGAGGCAACCTGAGTTTAGTGGGGGAAAGAATAAAGGGGGAGATAAGGGACAAAGCACAACACATGGGGGGCAGATTGGGGAGCAGCCGGGAGTCCCCGATACACTTACAGCCCTAGGCAGTGGGGAGGGGGCAACATCTGTGTTGCATTGAGCTGTTTGGTAACAGGCAGCAGCGGGTCAGGTTTAGTAGGCGGCGCTGGGGTAGGGGGGGGGCGCGGTCGGCAGCGAGGTCACCGCACTATTTTCAGCTAGAGCCCATCCCCCTTCCTCGCCCCCCCACCCAATGCACGCTGGACAGGGGCCCAGAGGGCCTGGGGGCAGAGGGGGCAGGTTAGAGGTTTGAGGTGGGGGAGGTGAGATCTCACTCTGTTCCTTGCTTGAGAGAATTGACTGGAGGGGTTGAAGCTGGGGGTTGAAGAGGCTATAGTGGGGCTCTAAGGTCGGGCACAGGAGGTTGGGAGAGGTGGGGGCTGGGGTCCAGGGTTGAGTGCCCGGCTGGGGTTGGGGGAGGGGAAGGAAGGGGGGAGGGGAGGTTCTCTGCTGACAAACACCTCCCCTGATTAGCGGAGCACAAGTCTCTTATTAAAGCCGGTCCCTGGGGATTAGACTATAAAAGTCTCTTTTTCCTTTTCCCCTCTCTCTTCCCTCCCTTCTCCACACTCCCCCTCCCTTCTCAAGATCCCTGGCTCGCTCTTAAAGGGGACGTACTATACCCCCCGGTCCACCTCTGGGCCCCTAAGTTCTGTTTTAGGGTGGGATGGGGTTTGCAGGGGCTGAGGGTTGGGGGGAAATGCTTGTTTCATCCTCCCTCTCCCCTTCAAAACTGCTGCCTTCCTTTCTCCGTGGTCTAGTCATTTCTGATCCCCAGTGCCAGGTACCTTAAAACTCCTTTAGTAGGGGATGCCTAAAGAAGTTTTAAACTCCTCCAAAACCAATAACTATACATTCTGAGACCCCTAATTCAGCTGCGAAGGTCGAATTCCTCTGCCAATGCCACAAGGAACAAGGTTTCTAAATTCCTCTGGCTAAATTGCTCTCCTCCTACCCCTCCCCCCCTTTCCTGCCTGGGTCCTCTAACTATCCCTGCGTTTTTTATTCTGGACCCCATTATTCTTATTCCCACTTGAAGCCCCCCTAAAGTCTTGACTCTGAAGAGGATACTGGGTCATTCTGGGAAGTATAGAAAAATTATTATGCTATAGAGGGAAAGGTAAAACTTAGTTAAGGTGAGGCCCTTGGATCATTTAACACTCAGTGCCACCTATTTAATAGGGGGCATTTTTCTATATGCCAGACCCTCCCTCACCCCCAACCCTTTTACAACCATCTGCCTATAAACCAGTCCCCCCTTCTGTTCAGAGGTCATAAAACCAAATAGTCTTGGGGGGGGGAGCCAACTCCCAGGGGACAGGAGGGGGCTGGGCCCCCTGGAGTTTGGGGGGAGACCTGACTGGGGGAGGGGCAGCAGGGATCACATGATCCCCTAGGGATGGGAGGTGGGAGAAGCATTGGCCTGGATTTTCCAGGTCATAAAATTTCAAAGCCACAAGTCTATTAACATGTTCACCTTCCGCTCCCCCAGGCAGCCAAGAACTAGGATGCTGGGTGCTCCCCCACTCCCAATCTCTTGCCATCTTTTCCATCCCTTTTCTGAGATTCTTGAGTCCCTCACTAAATTTCTATATTCTCATGCTCTCCGAAAGTGGGAGGGAGAACATCTTCAGAAGTTTGACCAGGGATATAGACTAGAGATTCCTTCCTTACTCAGCCAATAGTGGATGGGACCTTCGCATTCTCATAGTGCCTGAGGAATTGGCAGGTCAAATCGGATTCAATCCTCATACTAACTTTGGGGGTTGATAGTGAAGAAATCAGGGGAGAGATTCTAGAACTCGGGTGTCCACGGTGGGAGAGAAGCAGATGCCATATGGGTTCTAGAAGATTTTCAAAGGTTTGACTCAGGTGGGCATGCCTAAGTTGAAAATTTGGAGGCACTCTAGAGTCATGATAATATTATGCAGAGGCAGGAGCTGTATTTGGGGCGCCTACCATAGGAATTCAATTTGAAATTAGAACACATTTGAATTTTGAATCCTGACTCTGCTTAACACATGGTATACAAAATAATGCAAATAACTTCAAATTAATTTCTCTACTTCACAGTCACTTGTAAAATTGTGGGGGAGGGAAGAGGAGAGGAATCATATTCTTTCCAACTCGAACTGATTTTTTGAATGTTAGAATTATCTCTCACTACCCCCAGCTCCCCACACTACAGGAGAGGTTGGGTTTAAGGCCAGAGTTTAAAAAGAGGGCTGTTGGCAGGAGAGCTTTGATAAGACCCCTCTGCTATCCTAAGCTAGAAAACTTGATTAAAACGCTCCATCTTTATATATTCTCTTTTCAATTCTCCTGGTGTATACGTGTGTGTATGTGTGTAGGGGTGAGTGGGTGGGGGAACAATATCCAAAAAGCACACTGCTGGGAGGCATCACTATCACTCCCCCACAAACTTGGCCCCAAACTTTCAGGTGCTCCCTCTGTGATTAGTGTGGATCGGAATAGGAGAAAAGGAAGGGAAGTTTAGGGACCCAGGGGTCCTAGCCAGAGCGGAGTGGGAGGGATGGCGTCCCTATACTTCTTGGGGTCCCTCGCTGACCCTACCCCTGGCTTCGATTCGAGGGCAGGGATATCATCTGAGGGCTTGAGTTGATGATGGCTTTTGAACCATTTGGAAGGCAAATTTGGGACACACAGTTCAAGTTGCTATCTTCCTCAGTCAGGGGACCCAGGTGTCAGGTTGGAGGGACTTCTTGTCCGGGCAGCGGCGTAACTCGACTACCTTAGGTCCGCTTCCCTTCGATCCTCCCTCCCTCCCTCCCATCCCACACTTAGTTCTCCTTTCTAAAAATCTCCGGGTATGGAGACCCAAGGCGCCGGGCCGAGATCACTTACTTTCCTGGGCCATGCTGATTACGGTCTCGGTGGTGGCGTGGTACTCGTCCTCCTCCAGGAAGTCCTCGGGCTGCAGCGCGTCGCCTTGGAAGTCGTGTAGGTCCAGTATCTCCTGCAGGGGGGGCGCCTTGGGCAGGAGCTGCTTCACCACCTCGCGGCTGATGTTGGGCGCTTCCTTCAGCCTCAGTTTGCTCAGGATCTGCGACTTGATGCTCTCCAGCCTCAGCTCCTTGCTGTGCTGGCGCCACACGCACACCGGGCAACCCTCCGGCTCCTCGGACGCCTGGGTCCCGCGCTCCCCGCCGGCCGCCGGGCCCTCGGCCGCCTCCCCCCGGGGCCGCAGCTCCAGGGCGAGGAGCAGGAGGCAGAAGAGCACTGGGGCCGCGGGCACCATGCTTGGAGGGGAGGGAGGGAGGGCTGGGGGGGGCGGGGACGCCTGAGTCCCGTGGGGGGAGGGAGGGAGGGAGGAGGGGGTCGGGGCTGCGCGGGACTGGGGGGCTGCCCGGGCCGGGGGGGGCCGGGGGGTGGGGGGGGCCCGGGGGCGGCGGGCGCGGCGGGCGGGCGGGCGGGCGGCAGGGGCGGGAGGCTGGGGGGGCCGGAGCCCGGGCCTGGCCCTTTATAGCCCCGGCCCCCGTGTCGTCAGCGGCCGCGATTGGCTGCGGAGCCAACAAAAGAGGCAGCGCTGTCATCCTAGGCTAGAGAGGGAGCCCAGAGAGACTTAGATAGAGACGGTAGAGACAGAGACTCCTCGGGGAGAGGCAGAGACAGTTGGAAGAGCCGGGGACAGAGAGAGCAGAGAGTGAGAATGGGGAGACCCAAAGAGCAGGAGCCGCAGGCCAGAGACGGGAGAGACACCTGTGGGGGAGAGTGCAGAGACAGAACCTCCAAGGCAGGAATCGGGAGACACAGGGACAGAGACTAGGAAGACAAACTCATGAGAAAGAATCAGACATGGTGGGAGACACATGGCTAGGGAGCAAGAGACCTCAAAGCCGGGAGAGATCAGAGGCTTGGACAGACGGTTCAGGAGAGCCGCAATAAGGGCTAAAGCTTTCTTAGAAGTACAGAAGTACAGAAAGAGAGAGAAAGATGGGGGAGAGACAAAGACAGAAACAGAAACAGACCCAGAGACTTAGGGAGCTAAGCAGATACCAGGAGACGGGCGGGCAGCCTGAGAAGAAAGACCTTTGAGTTTCCATATCGGGGATAGGGTCCCAGAAACCTAAGCAGGGAACCCAAGGGGAAAGAAGATGAAGAAAGAACGAACAGAGAAGTACAGGGCAAAGGGAACTAGCCAGAAGAGAGGGACAAAGATGGAGTGCTTTTGGAAGTAGGAGGGGAAAAGAGGAGGGAGGCAGAATCTGAAGTGGACAGGGACAGGAACTAAGTGACACACTTCGATGAGGTTTGGGGGTGATGGTGAAGAGAAGCTCAGAGAAAGGAAGGATAAGATGGGAAAGAATGCTAAAACAAGTGTATGGGACACAGAGAGGCAGGGAACATTTGTCAGGAGGACTCCGACTACTTGGGAGGAGATCAGGGTCTTGGCAGAAGTGACACTGAAGGAGAGGGGTTGAGATTCCCCCATTAAGTGGAAAGGGAGGCAGAGATAATTGGAGAAAGAGAAGTAAAGACTAATGGGTAGAACAGGAGGCAGACAGTGATTGGGTCCAGAGGCAGAATCAATGCAGTGGGGGAAAAAGCTGGTTCTAGAATCTGAGGACCCTAGTTCAAATTCCCATTCTAACACTACCACGTGTGAACTTGGGCAAGGAACTCCACTTCCCTGAGTCTCAGTTTCTTTATCTGTAAAATGAAGGGGTTTGATTGAACTTCAAAGGTCCATTTCAACTCAAGTCTTAAAACCCCATGTTTCCTAGAGAAATACTTGAAGGAATTAAGAAGCATCGAAGAAACCATGAGTTGGAATGAAGACATTTAAAACTTAAATGATTACTTAGAAGGTTGAAAGCCAACCTTTTAACAGAGCTTTTGAGCCCAGAAGTATGCATTTATTGAAATGGTTAAAACAAAGTGGCAGTATATTGAAGTGTGTCTCCAGTCTGGAGAAGGTGCTAAATGTGAAGATTCTGGTTCCTAATCCCATCTCTACTTTCCGGTTTGAGTTGCCCCCTTTTCTAGGATCCCAGTTTTCTCCAGATTCTTTATTTTGTAATCTCTGAAGCTCTGGTGCATTCCCTCTGAAGTCCTTAGTTTTCAATTGTAAAGTCTTTGCCAGAGTGATTGTATTGTTCCCTCTCTAGGATCAGAATTGAACAAAGTTGTGGTTTTGGATGATTCCTTCAAAGACCAGCTTGGGGGTGGGTGGGATGGGTGGAGAGGTGAGATATATTTAAAAAAAAAAAAGTGTCCAAGAAAAGTAAAAAGGATGAAGTGGGAAGTAGATATTCAATTTGAAAAACATTAAGAACCTACTCTATGCAGGGCTTTGGGATACACATATACACAATACACATATATATGTACATAGGAGATCTATATATAGATAAAGGTGTGAATATGTGTGAATATATACATTATGTATACATATTTGTGTGCATATAGGTGTATGTATACATATATGTGTGTGTATCTTTCTTTTTTCTTTTTAACCAGACTTGTACTTTCATTGGTTTAAGGATTCCACTGAGAATCTAAAAAAAAAAAAAAAAAATCCTTTGAGTTGTAAAGATTAAAAAAAAGATATAGTTCTTTACTCAAGGAATTTATAATCTATATTTGATGTATTCTTAGTATTCTTGAAAAAGAGCTGCAAGGATGGAGATTAGAGGGAGAATCGTTTTGGTAGGAGAAAGGGGATTGGGCATTGGGTTACAGAAACTTTGAAGGGGGTGAACAGGGAAGAGAGGGAGCAGTTCTGGAAGAGAAGGACCCATCACTGGCTCCCTCTTTCACTTTAGACCAATCAGAACATGGGAGGGAAATAGCAGATTCTCATAAAGCAGTATTCCAGCTGCTTCCAGTTAAAACTAGAGATCAAGTTAAACTAGCCTTCGTGGCTAGTTTGAGTACGTGGATGTGGAGTCCAGAGCTATGGAGAAAACAGTAAGAAAGCATGGGTACTCTCTGCTTCTTAGAGGCTCCAGTTTTTACCACCTGGAGTACTCTTCTCTCCTTCCCCCCCACCCTACTCCATTCCACCCCATCCCACCCCCATTTTCTCCCCCCCACACTTTGACTAGAAGCATGATCGCTTCAACCTCTAGCTACAGCCCAATCATCAGACAATTCTGCCCTCTGGTGGAGAGATCCAAAACTGCATCTTTTTGGGGGAGTAATAAGGAAGCCAAATATGCTCATATGTGTCTTAGAAATCCCAGTCGAAGAATGGGAAGGATAAGCAATGGCAAGGCCATGTCAAAGATGAAGTAGGTAACACAGCTAATTGAACTCCCATATTTTACAAAATGGGAAACTGAGGCTCGGAGAGGTCAAGGGACTTGCCTGAAATCATTACATAGCCTTTATGTCAGTGTCAAGGCTAAGTTCCTAGGGTAGCTCTTTCCATTTGAACAACTTCTTGTTTCTTTTCCTGTCATTTAGCGTTTACTCTTATGTTCAATAGTTCTGAACTACAGATCCCTTTTTTCTCATATCCCTTCCCTGCTTTTCATTCAAACTCTGTGGTGTGCAGGTGGAATGGCTAAACTGCTGAGATCTCCACTCAGACACTTTTAGGGTCATCTGGTGCTTAGCCACATGTTGACCCCAAACCTGGAGAAGAGGACATCACTTGGAGTTTAGGAGGCAAAGGATGAGAGAGTGCAGAACACCTGGATTCCTCTTTTCCCCACTCGGAAATACTCCTCCACAGATTTGAGACTCCGCCCCCTTTATTGGTTTCCTAGGCAATTTTCCTCTAGCCAGAAGCACCCCCGTGATGTTATAACGTTACCTAGGCAACATTCAAGCCCATCCCTTCAAGGTCCTGACTGTTCCCTAGCAAAAAGTCCTAGGAGTCTTAGGAGAATGCGTTAGGATTCTGGAAGGTCTGGAAGGATCTGAAAGGCAGTATCCCAGGTTTTTTCTGGGCAAAAACAAGTGTAGATTGGTAGCATAAGAACGTGTGAGAAATGCACGTACTTGTGTGTGTGTGTGTGCGCACAGTTTGTACATGTTCATCTCCATAATCTCCATAATCATAATCATATATGTACATATAGAAATCTCCATAATCATAATTATATATACATATAGAAATGGGAGGAGAATGCTGTTCTTGACCATTAGCAAAGGACTCCAGGATCAGACCTACAGGAAGAGGAGCTGCAGTAATGTGGGAGTCCAGTAATCTATATCCAGGGCCTGCGAGAACCAGAATCTATAGGTGGAGATCATTTTTTTTTTCTTAACTCAGAAACAGCATCCACATAAGAAGGATAGGTGACCACAGGGAGTTATCGCCAGGTTTCCCATCTTTCTCCCTTTAGTTCCCAATCAGAATCTCAAAGCCAACAGGCAAGGACTTAATAAGGGAGTGGGAGACTAAGACTCCCAAAATACCTGGAGGAGTATTATTTTGATGGCTAGCCTCAACTATCTTCTCTGTCTTGCCTCCAAAGCTCTCTTGAGACGTCCTACTCTCTCTCAGTTTTGTGGTCCAAATGTCTAAGAAAGTAGATTGCCATATTCCCCTTTGCTCATATCTCCTAAGCAAGAAAGGAGGAATGAGGGAGCCTAGGTCTTGAGTGGGGAGGAAGGAAAATGATAAGGAAGAAGCTTCTCTAGAGGGTCTATCTCCCTCCTCCAGCATCCTGTAGAAATGTGGCATTGGGAAACTATTCTGGGTTGGATGGTGGTATGTGGGAGGAATGGAAAATATACATTTCTCAAATCTGTAACCAAAAACCATGGAACCCCAAGAGAATATCCCACCCAGTAATTAACACCCCCTTCTAAGCTCTGTATAATTACCTGGGATGGACTACCTCCTCATTTGGTTAACTCTTTTTTCTCTCCCCAGTGAAGTTGGAGGTTGTATGGAGAAGGGAATGTGTGCAAAAAAGATGGCTAGAACATCTACTCTGAAAAAAGTTCATTTCTTTTCCTGTACCTAAGTTCTTAGCAATGCTCCAACTCTTCCTTGGGCTTTGGTCTTCATAAAATTCTTATGATTTCACAAGCCTTCCTGCTCTTCCAATAATTTCTGTCTTTCCTGCTTCCCTATTCGAAGTCCTGACTCCATTTTAACATTCCATGACCCTTGGACTCTCAAGGCCTGATGAATTTTTCCTTTGAATGATGTCTTCCTCTCCCTTCCCCTTCCTCCCCTACTCCTAGCAATGACTTTCCTCTGAAATTCTCTCAAATGTCTTTCCTTAACTAGTCCTATGAAATTGCCTCTAACCATTCTTCCTGTGATTTCTTCAATAGCTTATCCTAACATATGTTTTCTCTGTAACTTTTTCAGGGCTCATAGGATAATAAATTTTAGACATTAGAAGTCATTAAGTGCAAAGCCTTCATTTTACAGATTGTGCATCATTTTACAGATGAAGAAACTGAATCCAGTTTTTAAAGGAAGAGAGAGAAAGGCAAGCTAACTACCTCACATCAGGTCCCAGTAGAGACAGCCCAGGACTCTGCACCCAAGAGCTCTGGGAACATCCCAGCCTCCTAGACCATGGCTTCTGGCTTGATTGCCTGGGCAATCAGGAGAGGTGACTTGTAAAGAAGGGACCTGTCAAGGGATGACAAACAACTGCTATAAGGAAGCTGGAGAGCATCCTCTCATTTCTCCTCTCCTCTTCCCCCCAGTACTGTTTCTGGCTCAGCCTTCACAATCATCATCTAAGATTGAGCTTCTTTTTTTTTAAATAGTATTTTATTTTTCCAAATACATACAGATATATTTTCAATATTCACCTTTGCAAAACCTTTGTGTTCCAAATTTTTTTTCCCTCTCTCCATCTTCCCCAAGATAGCAAATAATCTGATATAGGTTAAACAAGTGCAATTCTTCTAAATATATTTCCATATTTGTCATGCTGTCCAAGAAAAATCAGTTAAAAAAAACAGGAGAAAGAAGAAAAAAACCCCAAGCAAATAACAACAAAAATAAAAATACCATGCTTTGGTCAACATTCAGTTTCCATAGTTATCTCTCTGAATGCTGATGTCATTTTTTATCCCAAATCTATTGGAATTGCCTTGAATCACCAAATCATTGAGAAGAGCCAAGTCCATCACAGTTGATCATCACGATCTTCTTGTTACTGTGTATAATGTTCTCTTGGTTCTGCTCACTTTTTTTTTTTTTTTTTTTTTAGCATCAGTTCATAGAAGTCTGAAATCAGTTTGCTCATTGCTTATAGAATAATTTTCCATTACATTCATATACCATATAGAATTAAAATTAACTAATTTAATTTTAATTGTTTTAAATTTAACCATTCTCCTACTGATAGACATCCACTCAATTTGCAGTTCCTTGCCACTACAAAAAGAGATGCTACAAACATTTTTGCACTCGTGTAGGACCCAGCTTCTTAAACTGTGGATTACAATCCCATATAGGATCTTGTGACTGAATATGGAGGTCATGAAATTGATTTATCATCAGTAAATGTTTGATTTGTATACCAATTTTATATATTTATATAACTGGGATCACTTAAAAAAAAAGGGATCACAAAATAAAGCTCTGCACTGAGAGAGCACCTGTGGTTCTTTGGCATCCACAGTTACTGATGACCAAGAAAAGGAAATTCTTACCACCAAAGTCCTAGGCTGCCTCAAAGAACTCAACATCAGAAATAGATGAGTTTTATTGATGGAAATTAAACTAAAGAGGGTTTATTGCCATCTGTTTTGCCTTGTTACCCAAAGGATCCCAAGGACCTTTCTATCTGACTTGCCGCTGAAATTTCCCATATATTGTTTCCTCCTTTTTAAAAGATTCTTAATTCTGAAGTCTGTGAATTTAAAAATATTTTTGATGACTATTTCAATTTAATTGTTTAAAACAATTAAAATTAAATTAATTAATTTTAATTCTATATATGTCTACAACGTAGCATTTTGACTCTTTTTGTTGATATTTGCTTGCATTTTGTTTTCTTTCTCAGTTTTTTTCCTTCTTGATCTGTTTTTTCTTGTGCAGCAAGATAATTGCATAAATATGTATGCATATATTGAATTTAACTATATTTTAACATATTTAATATGTATTGGACTACCTGCCACCTAGGGAAGGGGGTGGGGGTAAGAAGGGAAAAATTTGGAACAAAAGGTTTTGCAAGGATCAATGTTGAAAAATTACCCATGTATATATTTTGTAAATAAAAAGTTATAATAAAAATATTTTTAAAATTCTATATACGTGTTTGCATTTAAGGCCATTATATGAAAAGGGATCATAGGCTTCACCAAACTGCCAAAGGGGTCCAACACACAAAAAGGGTTAAGAACCAGTGCCTCAAAACATTTACCATGAAAGTACAAGGTTAGGGGGCTTTGACTTCTGTTTTTCTATTCCCATTGACCTCTTTTAGACCAGAATTGACTATGGCAGCTTTTCATATCCTTATTGGAAGTTATATTCATAGCAGTCTGCATTGCTCAGCCTTTCCAGCAGGAGGCACCACTATTCCACCTGTTCATTGAAGAGAAGGTAGGCTAGGTGCATTTCACCTATGACTTTAAAACAATAGCTGATACGCAGATTAAGAAAGTTCAAATCCTTGCTTATTTTCTGTTTTGTTACCATAGGGAACATTTAACCTACCTAAGTCTTGGTTTCCCTATTCTGTAAAATGGGATTATAAATGAGCATTTCTTATGTTGTCTTACCTTTCTCCCCAGGATCTGGACTATTATTGTGAGCAAAATCGAACAGGGTAGTGGTAAAGAAAGAACTTTTAAAACAGTAAAGTAGTATAGAAATATGAATTATTATTAGAGAAAATATTCTCCACAATTTTTTCTCTGTTTAGGCATCTTTTATTATTCCAAATTCGATTTCTTTTCTAATTATCCCACTAGACTGTAAGTTCTTCTTAGCAGTGGTGGAGGGTATAATGTTTTTCACCCCCATATCTCTGGTGCATAACACGACACTTGACTCATAATATATGCTTACAAAATGTATGTTGAATGAAGGAACAGAGATGTGTGACATGACTGGAAAGTTAGGCCTGTGGACAAATGGAAGGAATCAAGTATGGGCCTTTGTGAAAATAGAAAATGTATTCAGAATGAGGAAGATCCTTGATTAATGAATCTAGTCTGACTTCTTTTAATTTACAGATGGGGATATTGAGTTCCAATGGGAAGTGATTTGCCCAAGATCACACTAATAGTAGTTGGGATCTGAATCCAGACCTTCATTCTAATTCTATCCTTTCCCATTGTCAGTTTTTCCCTAATTCTATACTTTCATTTATTTTCTATCTCCATTTCTCTTTTTCTATTCCTTATCTCCATATCCATTTCCATTAACCTTTCTTCCCCCTCTCTCCTTCTGTTTTCCCATCTCTCGTCTTCCCCCTAAAGGTGGAAGTCTTGAATTTGATGGAATCTATCATGTAAGACACCTAGATACCTGGCATTGTTAAGATATTTATTCATCTGGAATGATGGTGGTGAGTGGAGGGAACAGATACTGGATTTTTAATATAATGGCTTCAAAAAGCCTTTGGTGCTGGCTATAAGTTTCTTTGTGTGGCATTTGGCCTAGCAGATGTCTTCTCTAAGGTCGTGAATTTTGCCTAGAATTTCTACAATTCAAACTCTTTGTTCAGGTACTAGGCTGGGGTGTGGTGGAGTTGGCAGACAGCCTGCCAAAGTATCAGGATGGGCATAAGTTTCTGCCTCAGGTTAGTTATCCCCAAATTACTTCAAGGAGCCTAAAATTCTGGACCCAAATAAGTGGTTTAGTGTCATACTTGGACGGTAATCACTTGGAGTTATTCCTGAAGGCTGTGATTGGTGTGTTATCAAATTCATTAATTTGACTAGGGGATGGTTGGATCTCCCCTCAAAAGTACCTGTTCTGTTCTTTTTTTTCCTCCTCTTTTTGATTCAACATACTTACTTTGTTCCTTGCCTGGAGATCCAGGACTCTAGGCATTGAAAATAACTTCTTAGCTTAATAAGCTTATTAAATTAATTCTTATTCAACCTATTGTTAATAATTTACTAGCTTGTTTGAAAATGAACAAGTTCATTGAATAAAGTTTGTGTCTTTGCCATTAGTTTTGATTGTCCTTCCCACATTCATCTCCTCCATTTTTCATTTGCTGTATTTACTTCATCTTTAGCTATCTCCCTAGCTTGGAGCTCTGGTCCCCAATATTATCTTTTTTGGGGGGTGTCTATTCTTTTTTTTTAATAATAGCCTTTTATTTCCAAAATGTATACAAAAATAAATTTCAGTATTCACCCTTGCAAAACTAGATAGCAAATATATGTTAAACATGTGCAATTCTTGAATACATATTTACATACTTATGCTGCACAAGAAAAATTAGATCAAAAAGGGGAAAAATGAGAAAGAATACAAAAACCAAGCAAAACACCCACAAAAAAAGTGAAGATACTTTGTTTTGATCTACATTCAGTCCCCACAATCCTCCTTTCTGGGTGCAGATGGCTCTCTCCATCACAAGCCTACCCAATATTATCTTAAACTACAACTTCAACTTTCCCTTTCCTGCTCTCTCAAAATAATTTCCCCTAGACTAGAAGTTCTTACTCTGGAGTCTGTGAATTTGGTTTTTTAAATATTTAAAATCTTAATATTTTAAAATATTTTGATAACTATTTCAACAAAGTTGGTTAAACTTCGTTTATAAAATACTTAAAATCTTTATTTTAAAATATTTTGGTAACTATTTCAACATCATTGGTTTCCTTTGTAATCCTGTGTTTTGTGCATTTAAATACCTTACAAAATATATAAGCTTCACTAGAGAGTCTTGTGATGCAAAAAAGTTAATAAACTCTCTCTTAGACATTCCCTTAGGCCTATTCTCAGATAGTTTACTTTAAAAGAAAGAGAGACAGAGGCAGGATTGGTTGGTTCCTTTGTGTAGGATGGGAAACCTAGGCTTTATAGTTTCCAGTCTAGTCCTCTCTCCTGTTTTCTATGTTTCCTTTCTGTCTTATCACTTTCTTACCTGGACCTGACAAGAGTATAATGTGGAAGATAGAAGGGCTCTCTTGCTGCTACTGGCTTATTCCAAATACTCCTCTATTAAAGGATGGGGAATTTATAGGGCGATGGTGGAGTCTGAACTTAATCCAGAACACTGGATTTGGAGTCAGAGGAAATGAATTTGTGTCCTATCTCATCACTTGCTACCGGTTACTTAACTTGTCATAAGTCACTTAACTTTTCTGAATTTCATTTTCTCCAAATCAGGGGGCTTGGATTAGGTGCCGCCTATGGTCTCTTTCCTATTTCAAATCTATGATCCTATGATCCCCCTCTCTCAACCTATGAGTCTGGTTTAGAGGTTGGAATAACAAGGAACACGCTTTTCCTCCTCCCCAGGAGGGGGGCGCAGGGATACAGTCCCTCTTGCCTCTCTCTTCCCCCCAACTCCTTACCCCTAGAATTCGTGTATAAGTGCCTATTGTGTAGAAAACACTGTGCTGATCCTAAGGATTAAAAAAACAAAAACAAAAAAACAACAAAGAAGTTAGTCTCGGTCTCAAGGAGATTATGTCCTACCGGAACTATTAATACTCTCCAAATGGATTCCTAACCTTAGAGAAATGGTAGAACAAACTGGAAAAGTTAGTACTCTGCTTCTGTGACCCTTTCTCTGGTTTCTGGATTCGTAAATCGCTATTCTGTGGTTCGGTGGTAAATCCTTTCCAGGACACTGAAGCCCAACTGTATGTAACTTTTCAATTGGGTTGGGGTGTATTCCCTCTAAAAGAAGCAAGAACTGCCCAGTCTCTTCTGACACTGCAGCTTGCTTCTTCTCAATTCCTAGTGGTGATCTATAAAAAAATGGAGAGTTTTACTCAATTTTTATCCTTTCCCCTCAGAATCAGAGAGGTAAAGAGGAGATTCCAGCTCTCTGGAATACTGCTCTTCCTCCCCGGTTAATAGAAAGAGGTGCAAGGGATCTAAGAGACCAGCTAATCTATAGTTTAGAATTGGATAAACTGAGGGCCAGAGCGGGTCTTATTAGAAGCGAGTGTAAGAGCTGGGACCACTACATAGCCTCCACTCTTGCTGTAGGACCAGAGCAAGAATTGGGACCACCTTGAAGTTTTGGGACTAGAGACACCCCGGGATCTAACGGAAGTGGAGCAAGAAGAAATGACCAGAGGGGGCTCTCCTCTTGCAAGCCGGGGTGACTCAGGCTCCAGCTGCTCCCGCGTCACATGAGGCGGGCAGACTCCCAGCGGGGGAGGGGGCAGCCGTGGCTGGAGCCGGGGCGGGGCTGTGGCAGGCGGGGCCAGAGCTGGGGTCGGAGGAGCGAGCTAGCGAGCCAGAGAGACCAGGAACAGCTGCGGAATACGATCTCTGAGCCTCGGGGACACCAGGTGAGATTTGTGGGCTGGAGGCCGGGAAGGGGTCGTTGAGGACCTCCAAGTAATGGAAAAGAGTGGAGACTCAATTTCCTGGGTCTGTGCCCTACTCCGCCACCGCACTTCCCACTCCCCCCGCCCCCCTTCTCCCACTCTCCTTGATTTTTCAGCTATGTCCTCACATCTTTTAAAAACTTTATTCGAACTTTGAAGCAGTGGAGCAGGGTGGCCGGGTGGGGTGTGGCAAGGGAAGCAGGAATAGGGGGAAGGGACCAAGTGGGAATGGGTGGGTGTCTAAGGCTGGGAGAGGGGAATACCGAAGAAACAAATTGGGCACTGGGGCGTTGAGGTTGAAACTTCTCTGTCCAGCCCGTTGTCTGTGGGTCCGGCCGGAGCTTGCTTTTCTCTCGGATGCTCCCTTCGAGTCAGAGGAGGCGGGGGCTGCGGGGGCGAGGCCGGCTGGAGATGGGGTTCCGAGCTTCCCTGCCCGTCAGACCCCAGGCTCGAGGGGAGGGGGCTGGGAGACGTGGAGCTGACCGACTGTTTCCGGGTGGGAGGGGCCGGGAATGGGGGGGATTTGTTGGGAAGTCCCTGTGGGCTGGCAGCCCGGAAGCTGGGGTCCCCTCCCCCACCAGCCGCCGCTGATCTCTCTACTCTATTTGCCTCACTCCCCCAGGCCAGCAGCCATGGCAGTAGAAGGAGGAATGAAATGTGTCAAGTTTCTGCTCTATGTCTTAGTGTTGGCCTTTTGGGTAAGTAGGGGTAGGTGGGTAGGAAGTGGGAGTATGTGTGTATAGGGGGGCGTATATTGTGGAAGTGGGTAAGTCGATGGCTCCGTGGGAAGGTGTACCCTGAATCTCTGGGGAAAAGGAGGGGTTCCCAGGAACTTCTAGGGTAAATCTTGAAAGGTAACTAATGTGGTTTTGAGGATAGGAGAGACCTTCCTGGTGGGGAAGGTTGGAATGGAGTGAATAGTAGGTTGGAGAACTAAGTATGAGATCAGCTGGAAAACAAACATAAAACAGCTCTTAAGAATCCCTAAGACTTTATGTACTCTATCCATTTTGGTTTATCTCAAGCCTCCAGTGCCGTTCACTTTCTTCCCCTTTGCCCTCAGTCTTTGGGCCCTTCCTGTCTGGTGACCCAACTAACTGTAGTAATGGGCAGTGGGGCAACTAGACAACTGTCAGATACTATCTTCTGCAAGCTCCCTTCGCAGCATTCTCAGGAAGTAACTTCTTTCAGACTCTGAGTTGGAGAGATGGATTCTGTGTGAATTCTGATCTAGGGAGGCTGAAAGCCTCTTGTTTATTTATGTCCCCATTCTCTGTGCTCCTAACCCTACTTTCTCCTGAGTGAAGGGAAAAATGTGTTTGCCTTGGAAGAGATAATGCCCTAATTCTCCTTTCCAACCTGATCTACAACTGATCTCAATCAGGAATCACTCATTGCAAGCCAAAGGAAAGGTATTTCCCTAATGATGAGTCAAAAGCTAAGTTAAGAGTCAAGTGGAGGGATCAGAAAAGGAAGGAATTTGGGTGGGGTGTGGAGAGAGGTAGCATTGTGAGTAATGCCCAGCTTCTTGAAGGGGAAGGTGGGGTGCTCAGGGACCAAAGTGATGGAGGGTGGAGGGAGTTTGACATGGGATAGAATATCAGTTTCATCATTCAGTGAAGTTAGAAATGTATGCCTTGAGGCTAAGCTTATATTTCTTTCTATTATTTCTAGTTGGGCAATTAGGTCCAAGAGGAGAACTCAGATGAATTTCATTCAATTCAGCAAATATTTTAAGTACCTACTACCATGTGTCAGGCACTAGGGATCCAATGACCTCCCTCCTCCCCAAAAAAGAAAAGTTTCTGACTAAGGAGTTTACAGTAATTACTGAAGGGGCTAACATGTACACAGATAAATAAATACAAAGTAGATACAAAATGATACAAAGTATTTGAAAAGGAATAGAAAATGATGAATATAGCTTGGGGTTAGGAGAGAATCTGACAGTATCTTGTGTAGGAGTCACCTGAGCTTGTTTTTGAGGGATGCTTGAAGGGATTCCTAGAGTGAGGGCGTTTTGGGGGAAGTGGGGATTCTTGGGGGATGGGGGAGAGTGAATGTAGGTCAGGGACTTATCTCTTCCCCTTTCTTTGAAACTCCTCCTTCTACTGCTTTTGGTTAAGAATGGGCAATCCCATTCTTTAATGGGGGAAGTAAATGGATAAATTTAAATTCCTCAACTATATATGAATGGATGTATATTTGTATGTGTGGATACATGTACATGTGTGTAGATCTGTGCATATATGTGACCCTGGGCAAGTCACTCAACTTGTTTGCTTTAATCTACTGGAGAATAAAATGGCAAACCACTCCAATATCTTTGCCAGGAAAACTTCATGACCATACCCTCTGTGGAGTCATAAAGAGTTCTGTACAACTAAACAACAATATACACACATAAGGTCCTTGTTATTGTTTGGTCATTTTTCTGTTGGGATTTTCTTGGCACAGATATTAGGGTAGTTTGCCCTTTTCTTCTCCAACTCATTTTAGATGAGGAAACTAAGGCAAACAGGATTAAGTGACATGCCCAGGATCATACAACTAGTAAATTTTTGTGTCTTGATTTGAACTTAGGAAGATGAGTGTTTCTTGATTCCTGATGCCAAGCCCAGTGCTTCATGTATTATGGCATCTCCTAACTGTCTTATTCTAGGGTCAGGAAACACACACACACACACACACACACACACACACATATATATGCACACATATTTTTAAGTCATGTCTAACTCTTCAAAACTCTGTGGACCATATTATCTGTGGGCTTTTCTTGCTAGAAATCCTGATGTGGTTTGCCATTTCCTTCTCTAGTTTTATGCAGGCAGGGGTTAAATAATTTGCCCAAAGTCACAAAGCTAGTAAATTTCTTAACAACAATGGTCCTTCTGACTGCAGTGCTCTTTGATACCTAGTTGTGCACTTATGTGCTTACACACAATTATAGAGTACTTTTGTTAATAAAATCACTTTCCTTGAAATTTCTCATGAGTTAGGTAGAAAAAACATTATTATCTTCATTTTATAGATTAAGAAACTAAGGTACAGCAAAGTTAAGTGACATCTTCATACATATATGTACACACACACACATATGTCTTTTGTAAACATTTCCTGATCTTACCTCCCCTTTCTATTGTGTATGTTTTTGAAAAAAAGAAAAGTATCTAAGCAAAGTTGACTGAGCATTCCCATCTGATAGCACATCCAGTCTTCAGAACCTGTAGGACGCATAGCTGTTTCATGTCTTGTTCTCTGTAAGCAAAGTTGTTCATTGAAATGGAAGTTTCGGGGCAGCTAGATGGTGCAGTGGATGGAGCACCAGCCCTGAAGTCAGGAACATCTGAATTCAAATTTGACCTCACTTAACACTTCCTAGTTGTGTGACCCTTGGCAAGTCACTTAACTGCAATTGCCTCAAAAAAAAAAAAAAAAAAAAAAAAGGAAATGGAGGTTTCTATTCCCTTGTAGTAGCTCCATTTATGTTGTTCCAGTAATGGGATATGCTGTTCTTTTGGCTTGGTTTTCTCTGCCCTGTAACACTTCATACAAGTCTTCTCTTATCCTCCGAGTTCCCTGTGTTTACAATTCTCATAATGAAATAATGTTTTGTCACATCCCCATAGCACAATTTGTTTAGCTACTCCCTAGTCAGTGGGTACTCCTTCATTAGGTTTGACAATTTGGTCAAAAAGTTGGTAAGTATCAGAGCCATGTCTTGAACTCAGGGTTGTCTTAAGACCATTGACTGCTCGATTTTTTCAGGATGCTTCATTGTTTCTCTTATATAAGGAGGAGTATAACTTGTGTTTGTGTTGATGAGGCAAGCTGGGCAGTGCTTTAGGCTTTACCCTAACCGTTCTGTTGTCTCTGTTCTTGAAGGCCTGCTCGGTGGGGCTGATTGCAGTGGGAGTGGCAGTCCAATTCACCATGAACCGATACATACCCATAGGGTCCACTACTGGCTCTGTGGTGCCTGTTGTCATCATAGCTGTGGGTAGTTTCCTCTTCCTTGTGGCCTTCTTGGGCTTTTGTGCTACCTGTAAGGAGAATTACTGTCTTATGACCACGGTAAGAAGGGGTGTCGAGGCTGAGGGATGCCTTTGGGGAGTGGGTGACAGTGGATTGGAAATAATGGGGGAGACCCAGGGGAAGAAAAGACATAGGAGTCTCTGATTACAAAGGAAGAAAGTAAAGGTAGGAAGTAAGGGATGGGGATCACTTGGGAAGATGTTTTGGACATTACCGACTTTTAACCTTTTCTGGGATTCCATTTTCTTTCTCCTTCTATTTCTTCCCTTTTTCAGTTTGCCATCCTTCTCTCCCTCATCGTCCTAGTAGAGATAGCTGCAGCTATTGCTGGATATATCTTCAGGGAAAAGGTAAGTAGATGTGATGAAGGGAATAGTGTTTGACCCAGGAAGGTGGGATGTGACTATGGTTCCCATAGCTCACAGTGATCAGGTTGACAATAGGGCTTCCCTCAGTATTTCTCTTTCCCTGTCTCCCAGGTGAAGTCAGAGTTTGAAAAAGGCTTCCGGGAAGAAATGAAGAAATATGGGAAAAGTAATATCACATCACAGTTCTTGGATACATTGCAAAAAGAAGTGAGTTAGGGGAGAGGTGATGGGAAAGAGGGATATAACCAGCAATGACTGGTGATACAAAGCCAAAAAGGCATCAATAAAAATTTTTAAATGTGAGTTTTTGGGGTAATTGTAATTCCCTAGAAATAATAGATCACTCTATTGGAATAGTTGGGGCAGGATGACCCTGAAATCACGAGTACAGTATCTACCAATCCAGTGTTTTCCAACCTTACTGCTGGGTTCTTTAGCTGGCCCATGAGCCTTAGGCCCATAATAAGGTCTTTGATCAATCTTTCTCTCCCCTCTAGTTTACATGCTGTGGGGCAGCGAACTACACAGATTGGGAGCAAGTACCCGAAATGGCCAAAAACAGGGTTCCTGACTCTTGTTGCAAAAATGTCACCCAAGGCTGTGGAACTGGCTTCAAACCTATGGATCTTAATGAGGAAGTATGTGGGGTGGGCGGTGATTAAGAGGTTAGACATAGCTAAAAGATTGGAAAGAAAAGGATTGGAGGTTAGGGGGACTGGAGGAGTTGGAAATCTCTAGGAAAGTCTTAAGAGCCTGATAATTTGGTAAAAAAGTTGATAAGTATCAGAGCCATGTCTTGAAGTCGGGGTTGTCTTAAGACCATTGCTCACTCTTGGGGCGAGCCTAGGAATGGGGGCAGGCGGGTCTGGGAGATTGGGGAAGGCCAGGGAACTGGCGATTTGGAGAAAGTAAATGTTGGGTTAATTACAGGGTTGAAGAGAGCCAAGAGGAAGGGGAGAGTAAAAATTAGAACAAACTTGGCACTGTGGGGCTTAGGGAAGCCAGCTCTGGGGACAGGATGTAAATGAGCAAGGTGAGTTGGTGAAAATCTCTTACATCTTCCCAGGGCTGTGTGGAGAAGATAGGAAATTGGCTGAAGCAGAAAGCTTTGGTGCTGGCGGGTGCAGCACTGGGCATCACATTTGTAGAGGTGAGGGGGTCCTCTGGGGGCTGGGGTGGACCAGAGCCCACTGTTTCTTGGGGAATAGGGCACTAAGTATCCTGCCATTCTAGGGCCAGTCTGTCTGGGCTTGGCCTCCTTCTCCTAAAGTGTACTTTTCTGCTCATGTCAGATTCCTTGTGACGCCTGCCCCACCCTCTTACTCATACGTCTTTTCTCCTAGATTCTGGGAGTTATCTTTGCTTGCTGCCTCATGAAGAATATCAGAAGTGGTTATGAGGTGATGTAGGGGTCTTTGGTACCCCTCATCACCTTCTCCTGGAAACAAGGGTGTGTGTGTCCTGGGTTTTTCATTTAATAAATGGATTTTTTTTCACTCTGAAGAGAAGCAGTGTGTCAATTTGTCCTTCAGATCCCATACCTCTTGGCCTTTTTGTTCCTCAAGTCCTAGACTTGCCTCTTTGCCCACTTTCCCAAACACTCCTAGAATCATACAATTATTCAGTTTTGGGAGGAAATTTTAGAAGTATTTGAATCTAAGGTACAGTTTGGGGAAGTGACTTGTCCATGATCACACATCTGCTAAGGGTAGAGAACTCAAAACTTGGTTTATTTCCAAATGTAGCAGTTTTTTCCTTAGCTCATGGCGTCTTCCTTTTCAGCTCCCCATCTATTCCCATGACCCTTTTCTTGTGTCCATGTCTGGAATTTTTTCTCTCTGCACACTCTCGTGCTTCATTTCCCTGCACTCCTATAGTCCTCCAGACCTTTTGCCCTCTTGGTAGCTATGGGAAAGCATTGGGAGAGGGAGGTTGCTTTGGAGAAGCCAGAAATTTAGCTAGAGGATTAGTAGGGTGAATTACGAGCAGCTGGGAATGGAAGAGATATCATGGGAGTGTAGGGCCCAGTACCAATGATGCCCAGATTCTTTCCTTTTAAGCCTGTGGCACCCTGATCAGACTATGTACCTGTGCTGAGACACTGATGAAGTGATTTGCAAAAATTCTGGGTATGCCCTTAGCATGCATTTGATGGGTGTCCAGCTTCAACTAGAGGATGGACACCAGTGGACAAAGGCTTGGGGAGATTGCCTTTTACTTGCCCAGGGAAGGGGACCCAAGAAGCAATAAAGGGTGACATCCAGTGATGCTCTTGTGAAGTGCATCCTTACTGACTCCAGAATAAAGGCTTCCAGCCCTGGCTCTCCCCCTGGTGGCTGTTTTGTGGCAGCCTTTAAAAAAAATTGTAGAATTAGAGGGATATTTTTTAAAAAGCATCTAGGTCCTCAGAAATAAGAGTGAGGGTCGGGATGGGCCAGCTTAGCTTGAGTGGTGATCGATAGTAGTATATAGCGTTTCCATTCTGTGCCTCGGTTTCTTCCTGGCTAATGGGTTCAGCAGACCGACTGGGCAGGTTTAGGAAGAACAAAAGTGAGTATAGCGTCTATCAGGCTGGCAGGTAGATAGGAGGCAGGCAGCCAGAGTAACTTGGCATCCCATCCGGGGCTGTATCTTGTGCGGGGATAGCGGGCAGTCAGCGCGTGCTCCAGGCAGCCGCTCACCTTGCCCAAGTCTCCATCACAGATCAGGTTTATGATGAGCCGTTGTGCCTTCAGGTCTGGGGTAGGAAGGGGAAATCAGACCTTCTTCCACCCAGTCTCCCCTAACCAGGGAGTATTTTTTTCACCACTATGGTTTGCTCCAGGACATTCACAGCTTCCAGGATTATTATTTTTTTTTTTTGAGGGGGGGGGAGAGACACACATTAACATTACTATCCCTGTTAGAACTGAGGGTTCTGGTTCTCCCAAGAGCCTCTCCTTTACGTTTCCTGTCCATCAGGAACCAGGACCCCCTTCAACTCTCCACTGTATTTGGATAGGGGACATTGTATCCCTTAGACAGACTTTGCCATTCAGAATGGGTTTTTGCATTTTTAGCTCTGGCTACTCACACTTGGAGAGGAAGTTTTCCCCATAGCTGGCACGGGTGGCAGGGGATAACCGGTTCCAGGAGGCCTGAAGTATCCCCTCTACACTCTCCAAGTCGGTCACTGCTGTGCGGAAGAAGCCTGGCTCCACGATAGAGACCCGGACTCCAAAGTGGGCTATGTCCCGTCTGGAGTATGGAATATCAGATAATTTTTCTCCCTGAATTTTTGCCCCTATGAGGGGGGCAAAAGTTACAGGTGATGGAAAGGATGGGAGATATAATTGAAGGGTTCTCCCCCACCTAAGAGGAGGAAGCCAGGGGATGTCTGAGCTATTTGAATTCTGTGAATCCATCACCATTAGAGATAGGGTTAGAGACCTTTGGGGCTCATTTGCCCTCTCCTAGAATGTACCTTGTTCTGGGCACTGGGCTGAGTAGGAAAAAGACACATGGTTCTTCCTGTCTGGGCACTCCTGGTATGATGGAGGAGACAGGGTCTGTGTGTAGGGCACGGGCACAGGGACAACTACAATGATCTAGGCAAGTAAATGATGCAGCCTGGATCAGGGGGGTAAAAGGAGAATTGGAATAAGGGACTGTTGGGGTGACATGTTCAAGAGACTTGGAGCAGCCCCTTGGGATGCCTGCATCTTAGGGTACTCTGTAGAGTCCCCCTACCCCTCACCGTAGGCTGTCAGAAAAGGCCTCCACACCATATTTGGAGACACAGTAGCCGCCCCCATTGGCAGCCAGACGGCCCAGGACGCTGCTGATGTTGACGATTCGGCCCCGTGACTGTTGTAGCAAAGGTAGGAGGGCGAGGGTAACTCCGATGGGACCCAGTGTGTTCACTTCCAGCACCTTCCGGTAATCCTCCAGATTCAGCCATGGGGTAGGACCGATGATCCCAGTGATACCTGCGTTATTCACCAGCCCAAAGAGCCCTGTTGGAATTGGTAGTGGTTGGGTAAAGAATAAAAATAGGCCCCATCGACCACCTGAGAACTGGAAGCACCTGATCCAACGAGATAAATGTTAAATGCCTGCATTTGAAGCATCAGATTACCTACTGGGGGAAACTAGAAAGTTTTATTAAGATATGGTTCCTGCCTTTAAAGGGAGTCTAGTTAGGGGTATAAAGCATAATATATAAGTGTTTATGATATATGTAAGGTATAAACAAGAGATGTGCAGTGCGTAGGACAGATGGGAAAAATGATCATGAAATAAACCAGTGGTTATTACTGAAACGGGGGAATTGGGGAAAATTTAATAGAAACGGTGGGATGAGAGTTCTGTTACTCCGAGTGAGAATCTGAGCAGATGCCCAGGCTGGAGGAGTGGAGCAGGGAGGCAGTGGTGTGTGTGGGGGGATTTGCAGGGACTGGGAATAGCCACCTTCCTGTGTCATGGGGCCTCCCTCTCCCCACTCACCTCTCTCTCCCACGAGTGTCCCCACCCACTCAGCCACCTGCTGGATATTTTGGGGGTCAGTGACATCCAGGAGTGTGGTGCGGAGTCGAGGAGAAGCAGCCCGCTTCAAGTTTTCAGCCCCCGTGGGCGTCAGGCAAGCGGCCAAAACTCGGAAGCCTCGCCTGTCCAGCCGCAGCGCCAGGTGCCGGCCGAAGCCCGAGTCACAGCCGGTGATGAACACAAAGGCATCGCTGGGAGGGAGCACCATCCGGTCTCGGAGGAACCACAGTACTCCCCAAAGCAGGGTACCAAGAAGCAGGAGCAGCCACATTGTAGGACAGAAAGCCCAATGCCTCTGAATTGAGGATTTAATCACAAAAGTTGGTCTAGAGGGGTTGTCTCCTTGGAGTCCCTACACTTCTTTCACATTGTGGAATCCGCTTTTCTTTCCTGGATTCTCCCACCCTCTTTGGTGTGAACCTGGGCAGACCTGAGCAGTATCTCAGGTGAATTCAGAGGTGAGGAAGAGGGTAAGCAAAGAGAAAGACAGATCTACCCAGAGAGAGTTCGCTACTAGCTAGAGGCCGGCATTTATTGTGTTCCTATGTTAGAGGGACAGGGTAGAAATCTCTCCCTTAGCACCACTGTGTGACAGAAATAGGATGGGCTCTCCTCCCTCCCTCCGCAGCCCAAACAAATTCACCCATATTCTTTACATTTAACTAGGGTTTTCAGTTTGAAGGGTCAGGGCTACAATTCAGGAGACCTAAGATCTAGTCACCGCTGTTGCTATATGACTTCTGGCAAGTATTTAAACTCCCCAGCCTCAGTTCCCCTTTCTGTAAAATGCTCTAACCTTACCCTTTATGATGGCTGAAGAAAAAATGAGCTGATTTATACAGAAGCACTTTCAGAACTTAAAAGTTACATATTAACACAATACCATTTGTTACTATTTGTACCTACTTGTCACCCAAACCCTGCTCAGTGATCCCCGACTGGAAGTACCCCCCACCTGCCCCAGCTTACCTCAGGGAGCAGGTTTCACAGTACACTGCCCTAGCTTTCTCTGCTGCCGTTTCCCAGGAATTCTGATCCTCTACTCCTTGTCCTGCCTGGCTCCTGTAGGCACTGCAGTGCAAAGTCCAGAGGGGGGTGGAGACTCCAGGCGGCTGGGGCCTTAAGGACTGGGTAAACTCCAACATGATGGGCTGAACCTAATACTTGACAGGGCTAGGGTTGCCTGGACTTTTCTGAGATGTTTTCTCTACCTTCTAGCCCAAAGTTCTTTACTTACATCAGGGAGGGATGAGTGAGCTCCCATTGAGTGTGAATGAACTTGCCCGACATGCCTCTGCCCTAGATGCTTTATCTACCCTGTTCCCCACTCTTCCCTTCCTACTGCTTAGTTCAGTGCCTTACCTACCGTCTGCCCTGGTCTGCCCCAGGTTTATGACTGCTCTGTGCCAGCTTTAGTCGGGAATAGTTGTGTGCATGGGGGTAGAAGACAACAAGAGTCTGGGGGGAGGGGGGGGCTAAGCTGATTGTCTCACTGTCCCCTGTGCTATAGGACTAGGGTCTGCTCTAAATCAGGCTGGGTGGCCAAGCAATTTCCAAGAAGGAATTAGTGAAACTTTCTCCCTTCCTTTTTGTGCTCATTAAGGTATTGGGAGCAAACTAGTTCTAGGGCCATCACCCCCCCCCCCCCCAATTCCCTAAACCACTGTGTTTGCAGCTGGCTGCCCATTCAAACACACACTACATTTGACCAGATACTCTTGCTTTATTGAGGATCTTGCTGACCTCCTCTTTATTGAGGATCTTGCTGACCTCCTCTCCTTCCCCTAGTTAGCTGAAAATAAGTGATACAGAAGAGATCCCAGAACTCAGTGATTGAGCTGCTAATTGAGTAGATGCTGAGAAGCAAGGAAGAAGCTAGGAGGGGGCAGGCTGCAGCTGCCCCTTGTAGACATATTCCAGAGCTGTGGCAATTGTCCTCATGTCCAGTTCAATGCTCCGAGCCCAATTCTCTACATCCCCGATTTCCTGAAGAGGAGACAGAGAAAAAAGAGAGAGAAGAGTTAGGAAGTACAACAAAATCCTAGAATCTTCCCATCATCCCCCTTTTAAGAAAAGACTCCATTGCCCTCCCGCTTCTGACCAAACTGATGGCTCTTCTACTCTGCTCTGCATAACGAATAGCCTTTGTAACTTTGAAACCAGGGGTTCTTAAGCCTGTTTGTACCTTTGGAAAGCTGGTGAAATCTAGGGACCCTTCTCTAGAAAAGTGTTTCTAACTACACAAAGTAAAATACACAGAATCACAAAGGACACCAATTATATTAAAACTTTGCTGTTGTTAAGAATTAAAAATATTGTGTGACTCTCTCTTTCCCTAAAGGGGTTTTTCTTGGCAAAGATAATGTTGTGGTTTGTCATTTCCTTCTCTAGCTCATTTTACAGATAAATATATTAAACTATAGCTACCAAAATATCAAAATAAAGTTATTAAAAAAACCAAAGATGTTCACAGATCCCAGGTTAAAAATCTGGGCTCTAAATTAAACTAAGTAAGCTCCAAAGCTTACTTAGTTTCATTTTTAGATACTGAGTGAGGAGACTTAGCTACTTGCTAATCATTATATAATTAGCTGAGTGATTTTGCCTTTATTTACCTGTTTCAGTTTTATCATTTATAAAATGAGCCAACAACCACCCTGCCTGTGTCACACAGTGATGTGAAAGCACTTTGAAAAGTTAAAAGCTCCAGACAAATGTAATGTCTTGCTACTTAGCCAGCCCAGAGGGCTCTGGTTTGGCTTCTTCTAGCTCCCCACCCCCATTCCTGAAGCCTGAAAGTCCCCCTCGGGACCAGTGAGAAATGTAACAGAAGGGACCACAAAAGGAGTGGGGAGAAGCCTGCTAGGACCTACCTTGAGTGCCTGGTTGAAGTTTTCCACCATCCCAATCCACTGGCCTGTCTGCTTGGCAAACTGTGCAGCCTGGACCTGAAGAGTTTTTACCTCATGGTCCAGCTTCCTCTGATTGACATAAGCCTGGGCCACACTGGAGGATGATGGGATAAAAGGGGAAGGGGTCAGAAGGGGACTCTTTAGCCCAGCCCAGCCTAATTTCCTCAAGTAGGGAAGAAAGGTGAAGATAGAACTAAAGAGAGAAATTTTTGTACTTTTGGATGGTCAATTAATACCATACAAATAAGATGTAAACATACACAAAGGAAAAATAAAAAAAGAGCTCTTTTCTCCCTAGCATGTTCCAATTTGATGCTGGCTTTCAACAGCATACCTCACCCATTTCCTCTCTATCTTGGTGAGTTTTTGTGCAACTGGGAAGTTATGGTATGGGGGAAGGGTGGGTTAATTGAGGGTAGGAAGAGGGAGTGGGGTGGGGGGATGCTGGGAAAATTTAGCAGTAAGAAAACATCTGGCAGTGATTGGGAGCCCTGGGGATCAGAGAAAGAAGCTGAGTTGGGCCTGATGGAGATGGAAAGCCCAACCCCTCCCTGAATTGGGGGTGGGATGGGGGAGCACCCCCCACCCCAGGAACGCTAGGTCAAGAGGAGGCACCCTGAGGGACTCATTTCCTCCTCCCCCTTTCCCCATCCTGTATGTGAGGACACACAGTTTTTCTCTTCCCCTGTGAAGCACCCATCCCAAAAGAGGAGATGTGCAGAGAGGCAGGGAATCTGTCTCCTGCTGGGCTAACTTGGGCTGCTGCTTCTCTCTACCCCAGGGTAGTAAGGACTGCAGACCGCACATCGAGTTCCCACTTCCCCACTGCCAGCACCCTTCTGGGCCTCCAAGGGTGGAATCTGCGGGGGCTGAAGGAGTCAGGGGATCAGGGAGGATGGGAGAGTGGGCAGGACACCTGACCAGGGCTAGGACAGACTGCGTCTTTGTTCTCTCTTCCGGGGAGTGAGAGGGGCTGTGGGCAGCCACACAAAACCCTTTCAAATCCAGCTCTAGTTAAACTGCCCTGTGCATAGGGAAGTGGGGCAGCTGCCTCCCTCCCCACCCGTGGTGAGGGGGGGATGGCAGAGGGGGGAAAGCTAGTTGAGCCTTACAATCTATGGGTACTAGCAGCCCAGAAGGCGCCAATGTAGGAGGAAAAAAAAATTGGGGCAGACAGCTCCTGTTCTTTGGGAGACAGCTGAGCCACAGCTGGGGTGGGGGAGGCTGGAGGAGCAGAAAGACAGGTCAAGAAGCAAGGAGTGCTCCCCCTCACTTCCTTCCAAAGCAGGGCCTCCAGATTAACGATTCAAACTGGAAGAAACTTCTGATACCCCCCCCATTCTCAATCTGTTTCAACCTCTCAAACTAAGTACCACTTACTTGTCTTTTTCCCCAGAGGCCTTCCCATCCCCCAATCAATGCTCTCTCCACTTAAGGGAAATGAGCTAATTTGAGCTAAGTGACCCCAGAGCACAAACGGCTGACATTTGGGTGACTCAGGCCTCACAACCACATCCAAGCTGTTCTAAGCCCCTGCCTTAGGGTAGAAGAGATCACAATATTCTCTTCTCTACCCAGGGAGAGAATCCTGGCTTTCTGCTTTAGTCAAAAAGGGCTGAAAGTCAGGCCCTGCTCCACGCCAGCCAGGACTCTGTGTGCCACCCTTTGCCCCCTCTCCACCCCTGCTTCCAACTGGCCATCTTTGAGGAGCATGGAGAGTTAAGGCCCTGGGAGAGAGAAAGGAAAGCAGCAGCCTGGCTCCGGGCCACCCCCTGGCACAGGCCTGCTATGTGCTCAGCTGTGCCTGTCATGCTCGCAGCCCGCCAAAAGGTTGGGGAGGGGGAGTTGTGGTAAGGAGAAAGATGTTGCCTTCCCACTGAAAAGACAGCTGGGCAGGGGAAGGGGAAACAGAAGGTAGGCCGAAGAGACGGGGGCAATCTGGTCCTCAGACTTCATAATGAGGTCTTGGCTTGGGAAGAAGAGGCAAATGAGAGGGGGCCCAGATGAGGAGCATACCCAACATTGAGGTGGTCCACCAAGGCTTCTGTCAGGCAGGTGGCTGCCGCGATGGCTTCTCGCCTTCTTTTCTCTGGGAATTGGGAGATCAGAGATTTAGACTTGGGATTCCTCACCCGTCCAATTCTCTCCATTATGATGATTATTTTGGATGAGGGAGTCGAGGCACGGAGATGTAGTATGTGATTTCTGGAAGGGCACCCCGCCAGGAAGTGGCAGAGATGTGCGGCTCTCAAACATGGCCCCCAATATTCCAAACCCAAGGTTCTTGCCACAAAGGAAGAGTTTTGGGAGAGGACATTTTGGTTAGGGTAGGTTTAGGGTCCCCTCCTAATTCAAGTAATGGTGATGACAACGACCACCCGCGACGACTCTCATTTACGTGGTGTTTTAAGATATGAAAATAAATTTACATGTTATCTTACTAGATTCTCAAAACTACCCGGGGACATTACCCGAGGTTTCATGAGCATAGCAAGTTCTGCGTGAGGAACTGCTTTTTACCAAAGAGGATGTGAGATTTAGTCTGAGTAATACAACAATAGATAACGTTTATATTGAATTTGTTATGTGCCAGGCCCTGAGCTGGGCCTTTATCTTTATTAGCTCATTTGGTCCTCCCGATAACCCTGGGAGGCGGGTGCTATCACTAGGCTCGATAGCAAATTAAGCAGGTTAAGTGGCTTGCTCAGGGTCACACTGCTCCCAAATGTCTGCGGCTAAATTTGAACTCAGCTTTTCCTGACTAGCCCCCGTAGCCTAGTCCGTGGCTGCCCCCGGCTTCGAGAGGGGTCTAGACTGAGCAACTAGAGAGTGACGTGCCCAGGGAAGGAGCGGACTTGAACCAGATCTTTCTGCCTCCAAATCCTTCGCTCTATCTACCACGCTGCATTTACTTAGCGCCCGGCACAGCGCCAAGAGCAGGGGATTCAATTACAACCGAGCTCCTTCAGTTTCCCAGGGGTCGGGGAATCCTGGGCATGGTCTCGAGGAGCGATTTCCTCCCCCGCAGTTCCCGCGCCCCTCTCCCAAGCCCCTCCCACCCCGGGGGCGCCTTCGCCCAGGGCCAATGGGAGGCGCTCTCCTCCACCAAGGGCGGGGCCAGGTTGGGAGGCGGGAGTAGGGGAGGACGTCGCCAAGGGGACTGGAGCGGGGGCTGCGAGCCCCGAGCGTCCAGCCTACCCGGGGGCTCAGTGGCCTAGCCGCAGGCCTTCGGAGAGAGCGGCGCGTGGGCCGGGCCTCGGGCTCACCCTGCAGCTCCTTGCGCTCGTTCTGCTTCGCTTGGTGCTCCTTTAGCAGGCGGGACAGCATGGCCAGGCCGGGGTCGGGGCTGGCCGAGCTCTCTCCAGCTTCGGCGGCGATGGCCTCGGCCTCTGCGGCATCCGCGTCACGTGCTCTAACGTCACGCGGAGGCTCTGGGCCCGCCCCCCTTCTGGAAGGGCGGGGTTGGGTTATTGGGGTGGAGAGAAAGAGGCGGGGCGAGGGACTGCGGAGTGTGGAGGTGACTGGGGAGCGAGACTTCCCAGAGTAACTTTAGTGGTCCCTTTCTACTTAACTAGACATCTCCAGTGGAATGCCCAGGGCTTCCCCATCATATCTCAGCTAATGTCCCCCCTTCTGCAAGAAGCCTTTGCGGTCCTCCTTAATGTGCCTTGCCTCTGAGATGGTCTCCAGCTTATCCTGTCTGCAGCTTGTGTGTTTGCATGTCATCTCCTCCATGAGACCGCACTCCCGGAGAGCCCAGTCTGTTTTCTCCCTTTCTTTCCCTAGGGATTGGTGCATGCAGAGTAGGCACTTAATACATGCACATTGATGGAAAACTTGGCTTTCTGTCCTTAAAACATGGAACTCCTCCACCTTCTACTGTCTAGCCAAAACGACCTTCTACATCGCTGTTGTGAAACCTCCGGGCTCTGTGCTCTCTGTCCCAAATCCTGGACTGCGTTCTCCCATTGACATTGCTTCTTAGAACCTTTGGTTAAGAAATCAAGTCAAGAAAGTTAAGAAATCAAAATAATCTGGGAAGGCGCTGACATTAAAGAGAACCTCCAAGGCTTCTTGCAGAAAGTGGGACGTTAGCTGAGACTTGAAGGAAGCCAGGAAGCCGAGAGGGATGGATAAGGAGAGTTAGAAACCCAGGCTGAAAGGAGACGCACAGAAAAGTGGGGAACTGGAATGTCCTGTGCTAGGAATATGGAGGAAGCCGGTGTCACTAGTTCAAAGAGATTGAAGAGAGGGGAAGTGTGAGAAGACTGGGAAGATAAAAATGGATCGGGTTAGGAATGATTTTAAAAGTCAAACAGGATTTTACATTTGATCCTAAAGGTAATAGGGAGTCATTAGAGTTTCCTTCAAAGCTCAACTCTGCTTTTTCCCCTTAAAAAATACTGTGTATATATTTTGTGTATGCATCTATGTATGTGTGTGTGTATGTATGTATATATATATATATATATTCCACTTTCTGCAAGAAGCCTTGGAGGTCCTCCTTAATGTCCGTGTCTTCCCAGATTATTTCTAATTTATTCTGTCCATAGCTTGTTTGTATATAGTCATTTGTTTGTCATCTCCCATTAGACTGTAAACTCCTTGAGGGCTCCTTTTATCTTATACACACATATATTTTGAACAACTAAAAGAACACTGGGCCTGGAGTCAGGAAAACCTGCATTTGAATTTGAACTCAATCACTAGCTATGAAAAAGTCATTTAACCTCTGCCTGCCTCAGTTTCCTTATCTCTAAAAAAGGGATAATAATAACACAACCCCCCAGGTTGTTGTGAGGATCAAATGAGGAAATAATTGTAAAGTATTTAGCACAGTGGCAGGCACATGGTAAGTGATATGTAATAATAATTATAATTGTTTCTTAGATAGAATTAATTCCAATGTACACAGGAATTATTTCCTTATATCCCTAGCTTGACACACAGCAGGGACTTAATAAGTATTGATTGATTAATTCTCAGTGGCATGAATAAAGGCTTGGATGACAAGCTCATTAAATTTGCAGATGATACCTGGAGGGAGAACTAAGACATTGGGTAACAGGATTCAAAAATGTTTTGACAAGCTGTATCATTTGACTGAAACGAATAAAAATTTTCAATAGAGATAAATGAAAAGCTAATTCCACAAGTATAGGATGGTGAAAGACATGACTAGAGAGCAATTTATATAAAAAAAATGGAAGCCTTAATGGACTGCATTCTCATTTTGAGTCAGCAGTATGACCAGGTCACATCTAAAATACTGAGCTCAGTTCTAGATGCCACAATTTAAGAAGGATATTGATAAGCTGGAAATAGTACAGAAGAGAGGAACCAGAATGAAAGGCCTTCCTTCCATGTTATGTGAGGCTGGATTGAAGGAACTGGGAATTGTCATCCTAGATTAGAAAATGACTGAGGAAAAATGCAAGAGGAACAAAAAGGATTTTCAAGGATTTTGAAGGGCTTTTATGAGAAAGAGCAATTAGATCTTTTCTGTTTGGCTCCAGCTAGAGAGGCAGAAACAGTGGGTCAAAGTTTTAAAGAGGGACAACTTTAGGCTTGCTGTCCCCCATTACTGGAATGCAAAACTCCTCATTTCTATCTCCTGACTTCCCTGGCTTTCTTCTTGTTCCAGTCAAAATTCTTACCTTCTACAGGAAGCCTTTTCCAATCCCTCTTAATTCTAGTGCCTTAACTGTGCTGATTACTTCCAATTTATCCAGGATGGAGCTTTTTTGCATCTTGTTTGCCTAATGTTTCCTCCATTAGACTGAGAATTCTGAGAGTAGGGTCTGGTATTTTGTCTTTTTTTTTTTTTTTTTTTCAATATTCCCAGTGCTTAATACAGAGTCTTGGCACATATTAGGTACTTAATAAATGTCTATTAATTGACTAACTTCCCTTCCTGCAAATCTCTGAAGGTTTAGTTTTTCTTCGAGTCTGAGGCTCCTGAAACCATTGAGGTTATTAGACTATCCATGATAACCCCTCTTTCTGGGGCATTTGGGGGATTAGATGTGCCCTGGTCTCATTGAAATTCTTTCCCAACCCTTTCCTTCCCTTCTTAGCTGCTGGCATTTTCCCAGATTGATTCCTGGCTTTGCACTCTCCCTCTGTGTTCTACAAACAACCTCATAATGTTAGGAACTTTTCCCTTTCTTGCTCTACTTCCTTTTAATTCATCTTCTTGCTCTCAGATAACACAAACAGTTAATTAACTGACCTCTTGATTATCTAGAGGTGGTCTGCTAATCTGATAAACTATGTGTAGGAACTAAAGTTCTGGACTTCCCCTCCTCCCCCTACTAGATAGATTGGTGCTCAGGGAATGCAAACTCATTTCAGTCTTAGCAGAAGCAAAATATAAGTAACTGATGCCAAAAAGATGGTGTGTCTCTAAACTAAAGAGAGATTTTTTTTTTTTGCACTGTCCTCTATTTATTTCATTATTAGCTATAGTGGATAACACATGTTACTGCTTTCCTCTCCCCAGCATAGATTTTTTGAAAATTGACTCTATTATACATACAGAACAAAGGAGAAATGAACTAATTGCAATAGATAGATAGGTTAGATTTGGGGAGAAAGGGGGAGAAGAGAGAGAGAAAGAGAGAGACAAAGATACACACACAGAGATACACACACACACACACACACAGAGACAGACAGACAGACAGAGAAACAGAGACAAAGATATACACACACAGACAGAGAGGCAGAGAGAGAGAGAGAGAGAGAGAGAGAGAGAGAGAGAAAGGGAGGCATTATGCAATATTGAAAGATATTTTTACAAACTATATTTTAATTTTTGTTATATTTTGTCTTTTTTATGACCTTAATTTCCAAGGATCTCCTTCCTTTTTGCCAATAGATCCATCCTTTATAACAAAAATTATAAAAGAACAGAAAGCAATAGCTCTTAAAAGTTATGAGAAGACAACTATTATGTCTTCTGTTCTCTAGGCTAAACACCTCTACTCTCTTCAGTTTATTTGAATAGTATGAATAGAATATAGATTGGAGTTGAATTCCTTTAACATCTTGGTCACCCTATGGCTTATTCATATCCTTCTTAGGATATAAATGGCTTTCCCCCCATTTTACACATGAAGAAAACGCAAAATCACAGAGTGAATGAAGTAAGGTGCCAGAGACAGGATTTGAAAATCCAGTTGTTCTGACTCTGAGATCCAAGGCATTTTGACTAGCCTAAACTGACTTGTCTACGTGGAAAAGTTGGGTTAAAAATGTAAGGCATTATATCACATAAGTGTCAGCTGAAATGATAAAGTACTAATGTGTTTTTGTGTGTTAAAGCTGTGGACTTTCCCATCCTAGAGGGCTGTGACCACAGGAAAAGCTTCCCCAGACTGAGATGCTTAAGGAGTCTGGGGGAGGGCAGCTGTGAAGTTTTGTGTTTCTGCCACTCATGACTTTACCCCTTAACTTGTTGGACAGCAGCCACAGGGAGATCCTGGCAGAAGAATAGCATTTGGGAAAAGCATCAGCCTGACTCTGATTCTAGTGAGGGAATGATCAATAGAAGTGGGAAGTGTGAGAGCATCACAGAGATGACTATTTTACTGCAGCCTTACTCAGCCTTCCCCCCTCCACTCTCAGCCCTTCCCCCAAGCTCTCATCTACAATGAGCCAGCAAAATGCTGGGTAGGATGGGTAGTGCCAGGTGCTCCACTAACAAGGGTGAGAGTGGGGATGGGAGGAGGACTGGAGAGAGGGAGGCAGAGGGTAGGGGGAAGGGACTAATATTTTCACATGGGTTGCTGTGCTTTTAGAGGACGGGGTCTAGTGGCACATGGCAGGGAGAAATGCCAGGCTCATTTTTTATTTTAACCTCCTTCTCCCTACTTGGCAAGATTTTGTCAGTTTCACAACTGGATGAGCAAATTGCTGTGAGTCTGAGAACCATATCAGCTCTATTTTTCATTCTCATACACAGTCTCTCTTCTGGCTGAGAGAAAGGTGGAGAAGGTGGGGGTACTTTTGGTCTCCATGTTCTCCCCCAGGTCATCTTACATAGTAATTATGCCTTTCTCTTAAGTCTTGATTTTCCATTTTGTCTAAATTTCTACAGCTGTAGCCAAAGCCCAATTTCTTTTGTTCAGTCCTTGGATGAGATGGAGATAAGCCTGTTATCACTTTTGGTAAAATTATATTTCTAGCCTATTATTAATCATTTTCACCCCTCCTCATTCCACCTCTCCCCAACCTTTCTGTTTTAAAAGATAAATGAATGGTCCTGACTCTTCTTTTCTTTTTTTCCCTACCTCTCCTCAAATGTGAATTCCAAACTGGATTTTTTAGCTCCACTTGGAGCCAGGTGGAAAGTCGTTTTGCTTGTAAGGATGGGGAGATCAGGAAGGCATGAAGTATTGGGAACGAAGGCAGAGTAGAGAATCAGAGAGAAGGATCTTACAAACTGGGAGGCCAAAGTGTAGGGAGATAGCCTAGTATTTGCCAGAGACAATTGTATGGAATAGGCTAGTTAAGTTCAAAATGAGGACCAGAACTGAAAAAGAAGTGAAACTTGAGATTTAACCTCTCTTGAAGTAAGAAGTGGCCTTCTAAGCTTTCTCTTCAAAGTTTAAAGACTTTTTCAATTCTCCAGTCACCATAGTGGTCAAATTGACTCTCCACTGGTCACCTTTACTCTCTATCATCCCCAGTCTTGGCTTGGGCCTTACTTTTGATTAGGAGTCAAAGGGAGAGGAATTTCAATTCTGGGAAAGTACATGAGGTGAGAATGGATTTTATATGTTGAAGACTTTGTAGGAAGAGATGGCCTTTAGAGCAGACACCAAGATTGTCTCACAGGTGATATAGAGGGAAAACTTAATTTAAGATGCTTTGAGGCAGAATGAGATTATCTGGAAGAGAATAATAGGGAGTCCAAAAATTTTAAAAGGGATATAAAGGCTGAAATGACAGGAGGTAGATTCCCATTTGCCTTCTTTCCCTTTCCCTCTTTTAGAAGGCCAAAGTCTCTGTATGGAACTAGTTGGATCAGCACTAGCTTATTGTTTTTACAAAGTCCCATGCTCTTTGCTTAACCATAAGAAATTTGATGGCACCTTATGGGTAAATCGTTTGTCCAAATGAACTCCTACTGTTTCCAGCTTCCCTTTAATTCTCTTTTTTCCTTTTACTGCTCCTCCACTGATTCCCCTCAGCCCATGTTCAAGGGCCCTTGCTTCCCTTCAGAGGCACAGATTTGTGGGTCTAATTTTATACCCGGCTTGATCCAATGCCATTGTTTTGCCCCCTCCTCCCATTCTCTCCTCCACCCCTTGCTTTTCCCTCCTCTGACTGTCTGAAGAATATTTATAGTCAGGCTAATTCTGGGAGGCTTCTCACTTCTCTCTGTCTTTGTCCTACTGTTCTGGATGAGGTGATTTCCCAAAATATTTGGACTTGGGAAGTCAGGAGAAGATTCTTGGCATCTGCTTGAACCCTGAGATTTGGTGAAACCAGCAGGGTGGAGTGCGGATGAGAGCAAATAGAAGCATGAAGGTGCTGATCAGGGGAGTGGCTGGTGCTGCAGGAAAGATTGGAAAGTGGTTGCATGCTCTAGGAGCTAGAGGTCTGGCTTAAGATTCAGGAGACCTGGAAATTTCTCCTTAGGGCAATTAATTTATTCTCTTCGTTTCAAGGATGAAGAAGTTAAAAATCTCTGGAGAACATCCAGAAAATCCAAAGGAGACACCAAAGGGGGTTGTAATTAGAGTTAGAGAAGATACAGAATAGGGTCGAACCTGAGGAAAAGAGGTAAAGATAGACAAGAAAATGGAAGGAAGTCTTAGAATGAGAGACAAAGAGATGGATTATGAAAATGAAGAAAACACAAGAAAGATCACAGCAGTCACAAAGGAAGAGAAAGAGGAGATATAGAAACGACCAGAAAGATGAAATAAAGGGAAAAAAAATAGCTTGACACAAGGAAACACATCAGATGAGAGAGGGAATCCCAAAAGACGAGAGGGAAACTTTGGGGCCTTCTAAATGGTTTCTATCTCTTATTCTGGCTCTGCTGCTTAGCTAGAGTTATAAATAGCAGGGAAGTTGGAAAATGTTCCCTGCTCTCTCTTCCCCACCCCTTTTCTTCTCCTGGCTTTTTTCAGGAGTGTGTGCCTGGGCCTTTGTCCCAATAGTGTGAAAGTGTATGAAAGGAAAGACATGCTGGTCCCCTTAGGAATCCTTAGTCAGCCCCACCTAAGAGTCTGCCTGGAGTTAACCTAACCCCCTCCACCTTTCCTCTCTCTGCCCTTGAATCCAAATGGATAGAGTCAGACATTGAAGAGGGGATAAAGAATGAAGGGCACAACCCCAGTCTTCCCCTTTCTATGCTCATTCTCTCCACACTCTTAGCATCCTGTAAAAAAAAAAAACAACAAAAAACCCAAAAACTTCCTTCTTTCACCCAGTGACTTTTTCCTCCTTCTATCTGCTCAGCTTTTCTCCCCTTCTTTCTCCACATTTCCTTTTCCTTCCTAATTATTTTTCTTCTCTCTTTCAGCCAGCCCATGTCCTTATCTCTTAATTTCCCTTTTTCTTCTCCAACTCCCTGGCAACCTAGAAGGCAGAAATTATAGCCAATACAGCCATTGCCCCAGGTTGGGTTCGTGTTGGGTAGGGGTAGTATACGTGAGGAGGAGGGAGAGAGGGCACTAGTTTCTAGGGAATCCTTTACAAGCCTAGGAATTAGCCCAAATCCTGTTCAGGGTATAGAGACTCCTCATCTTGTCTTATTCAGTGTTCATCGAGGTTCCTCATCCTGTCTCACTCCGTGTTCAGGCTCCTCTTACTCCGTGTCTATCATCTTTATGGTTTTTCTGAGAGTTTAACTTTGATTCTCTTCTCTCCTCCTCTTCTCCAACCCCCTTCCTTTCATTCTTTTTTCCTCTCTGTTTCTCTCTCCCCCTCTTCTCCCCCCCAATTGCTTAGCCCACTCTCGGCGCGCCGCCTCCAGCCCAGGCCGGCAGCCACGGCTCAGCTCTTACCCAGGGGAGGACAGCTAGAAGACCCGGGACGCCGAAGATTTGTGTGGGGGTGGGATGGGGTGGGGTGGGGAAGGCGCGGCTGAGTCTTGAGGAGGAATGAAGAGAGTACCCCCTGACCCTGAGTCCTTACCGGCTTCTTCCACCTGCTAGGACTGAAGGAGGAGCCAGGGGAGGGGCCAGGGGCGGTGCCCCGGGGTATAGCACAGGAGTGGGAGCGGGAGCCTGAGCTCAGCAGGTCATCAACAGTCCGGGCTGGGGACTGAGAGCTGTAGTAGAAGGAGCCGGTGTCCGAAGGAATGAGGGATAGAATGTGAGAAGAGTATTTGAGCATAGGAGGGTGCGATCAGACAGAGCTCTGAAGATCGGAAGAGAATTCAGGGGTGATCCGGGAAACCCGAGGGGAGAGCGCCGATCTGGATCCTTGAAAAGGGGGCTGGCGGTCCACATTTCCCATGGCTGGAGCTCGCCCGTCGCTGTGCTGCCTCTGGGGCTCCCTGTTCTTGGGGTGGCTGCTTTCCGGGGCGGGTGCCTTCAACTTAGATGTGATGAGTGCTCTGCGCAAGGAGGGTGAGCCTGGCAGCCTGTTTGGCTTCTCTGTGGCCCTGCATCAGCAGCTTCGGCCCCGTCCCCAGAGCTGGTGAGTCGCTCACTTCTACTGGTCCTAGGTTGTACCCAGCCCTAAACCCATCTTTATCCCCCTACTTTTATCTCCCCCATCTGCTCTTGATCTTCCTCTCAAATCTTAGCTCTTGCATTCTAAGTCGAGCCCCACCCTCCTTTCCCTTATCCCTAAAATACCCAACTTCTACCTTATCTCTGGACTGGGAATCTGGAATCAGTCTTCCTATGACGTGCTAATTAGCCCCGGGAATTGGTATCCAATCTGCCTCTCTCAGCCCTGAGATTGGGTGTTATTCTGGTAGCAACGTTAATAGCATTAAGACGTGCTATTTGGGTTGACTCAGTTACTGAGAGTACCCAGTCCCAACCGAAAAGGTTCCATAGAGGGAGGAGACATACCATTCTTGGGCTGTTTCAGAGGAGGGGGAAGGGGCTGAGACTACAGTGAAAAGCTTGGAGGTTAGACACCAGAAATAACTTCCCAGCTGCCAGAGTGTCGTGAGATGGGTTGTCTAGAGGGGAGCAAGATAAATGTAGTCTCCTTTCCAAGAGGTTTTTATTTTTAATTTAAATTAAAAAAATGAGATAGAGACCTGGCACCTCTGTTGGCTAGGGTAGGGCTGGCAGAGCAATGGAATGGGCTTTGGAAGCTATGATTCACTGTTCTGGCTGGGGGTGGGCAATGGGCCAGGCAAACAGGGTCTCAAAAGAAGGACCTATAAAAAAAGGATCCAAGTAATTTGAGCCTCAGCTTCCCTTTAGACCCCAGGAAGGATGCTATGTTGCTGTTCCTCCCTCCTCTCACTCCAGACTCTTAGCATCATAGGGTCTTATCTGTGGGAAGATTGGGGGTGGGAAAAGGCTTAGTTTGGGATCCCTTAGGACCAATTAGAGGGCCTTCATTGGGTGCAGGGTGGATTCCTGTGTAATTTGTGTGTATTATGGACATTTCTTTAGTTACTTGTGTGAGTGGGGGTTGTTTCATGAGGGATAAAAATAAGAAAGGAAAAAAATCTACCTGCTTCAGGATCCTCCCTCCTTTGTCTTTCCTAATGCTTGTTATCCTGATTATCCTAGGGGTGGGGTCTTAGATTACCCCAACTCACCACTCCAGGGGCTCCCCCAAGTCATATTGAGTCCATTATTAGGCTCAGTGCCAGCCTTCTGGGACCTCCTCTCTCATGTCAATCAATCTCTCTGGAAAGGGCTGAGGCAATAATACCAGAAGGTTCTGCCCTCTCATCCCCACCCCCTTTTTTCTTCTTAGAGAGAGGGCTGACTACTATTTTTGTTTTTGCCTGTTACCTGAAAGGTTATGGAACCAGGAGTCCCTAAAACTTTTGTTAAGGTATGTATGGCTATTCTTTTTTGGAGTCCCTCACAGTTTCCCCTATGGAGCCCTCTGTCTGCCAGATTCCCAAGTCTTCTAGCCTAAGAAGCCTTTTTAGGACACGATGAGCACTGTTATTTCTAGGGAAATTCTAAGTTATTTTTACCAACGTAATTCCCCCCAGTCCCACACCAGCTTTCCTAGCCCCTTCCCCTCTTGCCATTTTAAGGACTGATTTAGAAGGTAAAGCTTCATGCTTTTTCTTTCTTAAGGTGTGGAATATTTGGTGAATGAGCAGACACTGCCAGGGTCATCATTGCTTTTCTTCTGATTAAGCTGCAGGACCCCTTCTCATTATAGAATGACAGAGAAATCTTTTCAGGAGACATCTATTTTTGGTGGCAAAAAAACCACATCAGAAATTCTTTCTGCTGTAGTTTCAGCATTGCTGTTCTTTTCTGCGCACCACAATTATTCTCACAGGAGAGACCTCATAGAGGAAAGTCCCCCAGACAGAGAGAATTCTAAAATTGAAACAACCTATGGAGAAAATCCCACAGAGAAGCTGCCCAGACCCTTAGGTTGAGAGAGATCCAGCAAAGGAACACTCCCAGATTGATGGAACCTTGGGAGACAGCAGAGATTTCAAGGAAGAAACATCTTATACTAAGAAAACCCATAGAGGAGACCCCATAGAGGAGGGTATCCTAGATTGAAAGAACCTCTGGACTGAGAGGAGACCCCCAAGAAGGAAGTCCTCACCAGCCTGAGAGATCTCAAGTGTCTCTTCCAGCAGAATCCACAGAGGAAGTTCTGTCAATTCAGGCCCCTCTGTGCTAGTGTCCTGGACAAGTGGAGGGTGACATGGATGAGTGTCCCTAAGTTCATGCCACCCATGATCTTCCTGTCCCTTCCAAATTGCTAAGAATATTTCTTTCTTTTTTTTCTCCTGGCCATGGTTGCCACTGCAGCTACTATCCAATCCAGAGGCTGGAGGGAGTCAGGGATTGGGCAATTTGTGAGTTAGAAGCTGAGAAGAGCTCAGAAATCCTCAATCAAGATTGGGGTGAGGGATGGAGGGTTGCCAAGAAGGTGAGAGAATGTTGAGGCTCAAGTTTGCATGTATCTATGCCTGTGTCCTTGAAAGAATTACTTCATTACTCAGACCCCTCCCTTTCCCCCCATTCTCCCATGGAGCTGGGCCCATCTGTACATTTAGTTTTTCTGTCCCTAGAGGAGCCTAAGGGACAGATTTTTTTCAGCTCCCTCCACATAACCCTGGCCTTGTGCAAATCCAGGCTTTAGTTCCTGCAACAGAACTCAGCATGCAGGCTCCCAGGTGTTTGCTGTGCATATTTGTACACTATCCTGAGGCTGTTGAGTCCTTAATCTATATTGACTTGACCACATGTTTGTTCCCATCTATCCATCCATTCCACAGACATTTACTGAGCACTTACAGTGTATGAAGGTAATTAAAAATTGAACCTTATATTTAAAGTATTTCATAAGTCATAAAACACTATTTAAATGCTAATTGTCATTATCATTATGTCAGTGTTCTAAAAGCTGGGGAGGCTTTCATGTTCATATTTACTGGAGTACATTTGTACCCACTGACAATGAGCCACATTGTCTTTCAGATTATTCCTAGGTCTCTCTTGGGGGTACCAGCTTTTCTTGATACTCAGTTCCTTTAAAAAATTTATTGCCCTCTCCAGGGGTCTTAAAGGTTGAAAGGTTGACTGTTCCTGAATTATCTAGCTCTTCCTCCTGCTCCCCTAAAGTGACAATTTCTTCACTGTGGCAGCTCACCATTGCCACAGGTCTTGCTCCTGAAAAGAGGGAGTGAGTAGGTGGGAAATGATTGCTGTTGGTATGAGAGGTTTAGCAAGAAGTCAGAAGATCCTGAGAGGGTCTAACATCGAAACCTCCCTTTACTTCCTTGTTATGCGCCTTGGAAGGTTTATGTGACCAAATGGGCCACATGTTTATTCTTCCCTCTCAATCTCCCCCTAGCTCCCAAGCTCACCCTCATACTCCCAGTTTTGGCCTCTTTGCTACTTTGCCCCAGGGGGCTCAGTCATCCTCCATTCCCAGCATAACTCACCCTTGGGGCCAGAGCCTTGGCTGTGACTATGGAAAATTGTGACGCCAAAAAAATTGTAGCTGGGAAAGCAGGAGTGGTGGTGGTGGTGGAGAGTTTGAGGGTAGAAGGAGGGAGGGGAAATGTGGAGATGAGGAAAGGGGACAGAGAAAGAATGGTGGAAGGGGATAAGGAAAAATGGGGAGATTATAGAGGGATGTGGAGAACAGTATTAGAATGGGGGAAGGTGGAAGCAGAACAGGGGAAGGAGAGAAGGGAAGGGGCTTGAAGAGGTTCTGAAGGCTGGAGAATTCTGCCTTTTTCTTCAGCCTAACTCTAAACCTGATAAACTCTAAACTCTAAACTGGTAAAATTTCGGGCAATTGGGGATGGTGGTGATTGTTTTAATGATCAACAGAGAGCTGAGCAGGACAGACTGAATCTCCTGCAATGGGACATCCGGACTGCCTCCAAATGCCAGCTGTGGTCACCTGTTGCCTTCACCCCCAGCATTCTTGGCATCTGGCAGGGAACAAATTAGGTCAGAGAGAGGGGGCAAACTTGGCAAAGGGACTCTCGGCTGTGGAGAGGCTAGGACATATAGGAACAGGTGCTGGAAGTGGGCGCTTCTTTCAAACTGACAATACCGAGTAAGAGGGAACACACGTTCTGTACCCTCTGAGTGGAGATATTTGTGAGTGAGGTTCCTTGCGGTAAGAGTTGGGTCAGGCTGTGTGGGGCTTCTTGCAGAGGCCTCTGATGTTTTCAGGCAATCTATGTATTAGAAGTGGTTAGGTAGTAAAGTGAAATCCAGCCTCATACGCTCGGAACCTGGGCCAACTTCTGCTCGCTTTTAATTCCTCACCTGTAAAGTGGCACGTACAACTCGTGATTGTGGCAAGGATTCAATGTCTGTGTAAAACATTTTGCGAAACTTATAGTGCTCAATAAATGATAGTTGTTGTTATTTCATAAAAGGAAACTAAGGCACAAGGTGTCTTTTCTGAGGTCACACACACAGGAATGTCTGAAGAGGAATTTAAATCTAGATACAGTGCTTAGCTGTGCTTAATGTCGGGTCTGGACATTTATTCCATAGAGAGATGTAGAGAGGATAAATAAGTCTTGGAAGAGACTGAGACTCTTCTAATTCCCTTCTTCCTTTTCCTCCCCCATTTTGCAGGCTTTTGGCAGGTGCCCCTCAAGCAGTAGCCCTTCCAGGCCAGGCCGCTAACCGCACTGGAGGCCTTTATGCCTGCCCTCTGACCCCTGATGAGAATGATTGCTATCGAGTGAACATTGATCAAGGAGGTTTGAGGCGGGAGGGCACCTGGGTTGGAGGGAGAAGGGAGGAGAGTGGGAATGTTAAACCTGGTTTCTCTCCCCCTCACTCTCTGCTGTCCTGTCTCCAGCGGAAGTACAGAAGGAGAGCAAAGAGAACCAATGGCTGGGAGTCAGTCTCAGGAGCCAGGGCCCTGGGGGCAAAATTGTGGTGAGTGTGCTCTGTGTGAGTTGACTGTTCATTCATTCTTCAAGGATTCTTTGAACTTAACATTGTGTTGAGTTACTTCTTATTAACTTTCTTGGTCCTTAAGAAATTTATAATCTAGATGGTGGGACATTTATTAAGTCTTTAGTATAAGAATTCTCCTAGCTGCTGAGGATACAAAGACAAATGCACATAACCCTTTTCCTTCAGGATCTTAACAAGAGATGAAACAGAAGAAACACTGGAATATTTTGCTATTTTGCTAATCAAAGCTAAGGGTTACCATTTATATTGGGAGCTTTGCAGCAACCCTCTGAGGGAGGTGCTGAGACTAAGTGATGAGCCTAAGATAAGAAGTTAATCACATAGTATCTAAGGCAATATTTGAACTTTCTTTCCAGCACTCTATTAACTATATCACTAAACCTAGTTTTTTTCCCCAAGAAAATGTGATTGGATGTGGGCATTTCCTCCACTGTTCCACTATGGACATTTTAAACACTTGTTGTTTGTGTATTGTGAAGGTGGGGAAAAAAATTCTAACCTCCTGGTCCACTTTCTCATGGTGAGCCTTTCCAAACTTAGCTAGACTGGTGTTCTGTTGACAGCCAGCCTACCCTGAGGACTGTATTGTGAATCCTTCCAGCCTGGGGGATCTGGCAGAAACTTTCATCTGCTGATGGCATCCAAGGATCCTATCTATGCCAGGGAGAAGCACTGAAGTTGAGTTTAAGTGGAGGAGGGGTGTGAAAAGTTAATGAACAATATCAAATTTATGTTATGGTATCAGATCATTTGTTAACAAGTATTTATTGATCACCTAGTATATGCAAGGTACCATCCTGGATCCTGGGGTTTCCAGGGGATGCTGTCTTCAAGGGTCCTACTTTGTTTTCTAGCAAACAGTGCTAACACTACCGGGTAGGATATAATTAATGGACAAGTCATGGCAGTAAATTGCTAGAGAGAGACAAGAGAGGGCAGGCTGGATTTGTCCCCTAGAAGTTTTCATGAAGGAGAAGGACCAGTATGATTTATATAAGTAGAAAAGAGGGGGTAGGGATGATATAGAGGCAGGTCTCCCTGTGTTCACTCATTGATTCTCTCCCCTATACAGTACATCCTCCAGGTTGCTACAATGACTTCCTAAAGGACAAATCTGACTATGTCATTCTTGCTCAAAAAACTTTAGTACTCCTTTATTGCCTTTGGAATAAAGTACAAACTCTTGACATTGCTTTTTAAAAAAATCTGGTTCTGGCCTATTTCAGGTTGATTACATAGAACCATTTCCAATTCATTTTATGCTAATTGTTCTTTCTTTGTACAAGACATTTCTCCCCTCCATACCTTTGTATAGACTATTTGTCTTTCCATGCCTGGAATCTCACCTCTGACTTTATCTTGGAACCCTTATCTCCTTTCAAAGCTTAGTCCAAATTCTCCCTCCTTTTTTCCTAATCCACCTCCACCCCTAATCATTGAATGTTTATTTTGTAAGTATAAATGTGTTTACTTATCCATAAACATGTGGTATTATCTCAATAAGATGTAAGCTTTCTGGGGCAGCTAGTTGGTATAGTGAATAGAGCACCAGTCCCTGAATTCAGGAGGAACTAAGTTCAAATCTGGCCTCAGACACTTAACACTTCCTAGCTGTGTGACCCTGGACAAGTCACCTAACCCCAATTGCCTCAGCAAAAAAGTTTAAAAAAAAGATGTAAGCATCCTAAAGGCAGATCTCACTTAGACATTTGTGTCTCCAGAACCCTGCCCAGTACGTTGGCAAACACTTTAAATGTTTACTGATCATTTGCACTAGATAATTTCTGATGTTCCTTCCAGCTCTGAATCTATATCTTTTGTATGATCATTGGCAGCATGAACAAATGTGGTTATTGAAAAATCTACAGCCCCATGTGTGTGTACCTAGCCAGTTGATAATGTGGCTTTAATTGTGCATGTGGGTACTCGGGCCAGCCTGAACTTGTAAGCCTGTGAGTGGGGGCAGCCATGCATGATGGTTGGCTCTGTGTCACAAGGCCTGTGGCCATTTTTGGTTAGCACTTTGGTGTGTCGGCAGGTCCTGTCTGTCCCCAGGCACCTTTGGCAGCCTCGAACCCCTGACTCTCCATATCTTGCAGACTTGTGCCCATTTGTACGAGGCAAGGCAGCGGGTGGCCCAGACCCTGGAAACCCGGGACGTGATTGGTCGATGCTTTGTGCTCAGCGAGGACCTGACAATTCGTGACGAGCTGGATGGAGGGGAGTGGAAATTTTGCGAGGGGCGTCCCCAGGGCCACGACCAGTTTGGGTTTTGTCAGCAGGGAACCTCAGCCGCTTTCTCCCCTGACAATCATTACCTCCTCTTTGGAGCACCCGGCACTTACAACTGGAAGGGTGAGTCTCTCCTTATGGAGGGGAGAGAGGTGGGCCCATGCTGTCCCCAAATTCCCTCCTCTAATTATTTCTCCTACTCTTGGAATCTTGGAATGTCCCCCCCCCCCCCCCCACTTCCCCCACTGCTCTAGAGAAAGAGCCAAGGGCCAGTCGGTGGCCAGACAGCCCAGCATGTACACAACCATGTGTCCTGGTGGCCCGGGCCATGTGTGTGTGCATATGGACCCTACTAGGCCGGCACACACATGCACGTGTGATGTGCCCTCTTCCGGCCAGAGAGACCCAGACCTAGAAGCACACACATGAATAAATGTCCCAGCATGAGTTCCTGAATGCATGATAGGGGCACTTATGGTCAGACACATGCACATACCAGCCTCCGAAATGCATGAACACTCCAGCCCATGCTCTCACATCCCAGCCCACATCGCTGCACGCTGCTGCTGCCTGAGCTGCCACCTGGTGAGTGCAATGCTGAGCGGAGGGGTTTCAAGAGGCTTGGGCTGAGGGGAGGGTGACGGTGGGCTGGGTGGACTGAGGGGAGCTGTTTGGGCTGCTCAGGGTTCAGACTGAGTGGCTCTTTCCCCTGGCTCTAAATGGGAATGTTGTTACAGGCACTGCCCGGGTGGAACTCTGTGCCCAGGGCTCCATGGACCTGGCCCACTTGGACGACGGGCCCTACGAGGCGGGGGGAGAAAAGGAGCAGGACCCCCGCCTCATCCCTGTCCCTGCCAACAGCTACTTTGGTATGGGGCTCCCCAGCCCAGGGCTGCTCTAACCCTTTGCTTTCCTTTCTCTTCCTCCCCTCCACACTTCCCTCCTCTCTCTCTCTGTTGTGGTCTCTCTCTTCTGTCTTTTCCCATCCTTGATTTTTTTATTTCTCTTTCTGTTACTCCTTTTCTCTCATTTTTTATCTTTCTTTACCTCGCCTCTCTCTCTTGTTCTCTCTATCTCTCCATCCCTCATTCCCATATCGGTCTCCTTTCCTCCTCCTCTGGATGTTTCCTCTCCTTCTCTTCCTGGTGTTTTCCCCCTCACTCCTCCTCCCGCAGGGTTACTCTTTATGACCAACATTGATAGCTCAGATCCTGACCAGCTGGTGTATAAAACCCTGGAACCCGCTGACCGGCTCACGGGATCAGCTGGAGACTTGGCCCTCAATAGCTACTTAGGTTTGTAAGCCCCCTCACCCCATCCATCAACAGAAGGTCTGTTGAGGCCTTCACCCATAGGATTCCCTCTTACTCCTGGGTAACATGGGTGACCTCCTGGGTGACTTTCTCCCCATTTACCAAGATGATGTCAACTTTGGGTTTTGAGACAGAAATGAAGCTGATGGTTGGGTAGTGGGAGCAGCTGGAGAAGACAAGGCTCAGGAGGGAAGGGAGGGAGATGGAGACTCAGTATTCTGTAGATGTGTCTAAGAAGGGTGAGCCATCATTCCCTGTCCCTGTTACCAATAGAGCAGGGAAAGCTTTGTCATCTCTGGTGGTGGTTGGGGAACTCTCTGTTAATCTGAGAGACTCTCAAACATAGGGAGTCTTAAAGGTCACAGGAAAGTTCCCTGATCCTTTGGGAAGGGGGCAGAGGGAGAAAGGACAAAATTATTTAGTTGAATCACCCTGGATTTTGGTAAATTATTCTTCCTATTTTATCCCCATCCCTCCTCCAGAGGAAAGGGAATAATGCTTGGGAACTGTGGGACTAGAGGGAGATCTTGTTTACCTAATGGACTTTCACTCTCTGGAGGACTTCCTGCTCAGGAGGATAGAAGGAAGAGTTGTGGGAGGAGTATCAGCAAAGATACTGCGTCATATTCAGGATTGTATGAATTCGGGGCGCTGTATAGAATGAAGAGAGAAGCTCTTCTTTCCCTATCCATTCACAAATTGGCATGGAACTGACTCCTCTGCCCCTCATCCTGTTTATTTTTTCTATTGCCTACTCCAGCCTTCCTTTGGAATCTAGGCTTTTTGGAACCCTCAGGTTATCCCCACTCCCTTCACTATGGTGTCCCCCTCCCCAGGATGCAGCTGAAGGCAGCCCGGAGTTCCAGTTCTTCTTTTTAGAGTTAGGGGATATTATCTGTGGCTGTACCATAGCAATTGGAGGAGGGAGGGGAGAACAGAAGCCAAGGAGTAGCAGATGGGCCCTGCTCTCTTGAAAAGTGTGTGGAGTTAGGGGTAGTGGAGGTGCTTATTTGTCAGCTTTTCTCCTGCTTCTGATCCCTACCCCCAGGCTTTTCCATTGACTCGGGGAAAGGCCTGATGAGGGCAGATGAGCTGAGCTTTGTGGCAGGGGCCCCAAGGGCCAACCACACAGGTGCAGTAGTGATTCTTCGAAGGGACAGCGCCAGCCGTCTGGTGCCTGAGGCTGTACTACCTGGGGATCGTTTGACATCTGGCTTTGGCTATTCTCTAGCTGTGGCTGATCTCAACAACGATGGGTAAGAAGGGACATCTTGAGGCATTAGGCTTGTAAGAAGAACTGCCAGAATTAGCCCGAAGAGCTTCCAGTGTTATTTGCCCACAACTAGCACTAGGAAAGTAGGTGCTGGGGTTTTAGTTAGCTGGTAATGTTTAAGGGCAGGGAGAATTTAAGGACCTAGTTGGGAAGGATTTCCAGCACAGGCCCCCCACCCTGACTGCCCTTCTCTCATTTTTGATTATTATTGAGTGGTGGTAGGTAATTTCATTGTTCCCCACTCTCACTTAGACTGGGGAAGATTCTGGGCAAGGTTTTCCAAACTTACCTTCTCTTCTCTTTCCGTTCCCAGCTGGGCAGATTTGGTGGTGGGTGCTCCCTATTTCTTCGAGCGCCAGGAAGAGCTGGGGGGAGCTGTATATGTGTATGTGAATCAGGCAGGGCGTTGGACAGAGGTTTCTCCCCTTCGGCTCTTTGGATCTCCTGGTTCTATGTTTGGTGTCAGTGTGGTCACCTTGGGGGACATCAACCAAGATGGCTTTCCAGGTAAGGCCATGAGTGAGCAGAGAATGACATAGTCATATAAAGAGACCAGAAGGATGGAGGATGGGATGGGAGGGGTGGGGGTCAAGGGATGAGAGAGACAAAAGTTGAGTCAGAGAAGGTGGGAGGCCTGACCTGTTTTTTCTGCCTGAGTCTCACATCCCTGCTTATTCCTCTCAGATATAGCTGTAGGTGCCCCCTTTGATGGACAAGGAAAGGTCTTCATCTATCATGGGAGCAGCCTGGGGGTTGTCCCCAAACCTGCTCAGGTAAAGATGGGGGGCAGAGGAATGAAGATCAGGTATCAGAGGGGGAGGCAAGAATGCATGGGGAGCTGAAAAGGGGTGGGGGGATTTGGAAAAATGGGAGACTGAGGCAAGTGTGGTATATATCTTTGGTTCCTAGGTGCTGGAAGGTGAGGCTGTGGGCATAGAGAGCTTTGGTTATTCACTGTCCGGAGGCCTGGATGTAGATGGGAATGCTTATCCTGACTTGTTGGTTGGGTCTCTGGCCGACACTATTGCACTCTTTAGGTAAGGTCTGACTATATCTTTGATCCCTGGCATCTCACCATCTCTCCCACCCACTCCCAGTCTCTCTTATTTTAATTACCTTTTCAATTGTCAATAATTAATTTTTCTTCTTTCTACTACTTCCCTGCACTGGGGAAAGAAAAAGAAAAAGGAAATTCTTGTAATTAGTAAGCACAGCTAAACAAAATAGATACCTATTTTGGCATTGTCTGTTGCTGCTTTGTCAAGAAATTGGTAGCGTGGTTCATAGTAGAATGGTACCATTACATGGTAGCATGGAATCACTATTAATTATTATGTTGACTAGAATTCTTAGGTCTTTCAGAATTATAGTTTTTTTTTTGGTGTGTGTGTGTGTGTGTGTGTGTGTGTGTGTGTGTGTGTGAGGCAATGGAGTTAAGTGATTTGCCCAGGGTCACATAGCTAGTAAGTGTTAAGTATTTGAGGTCCCATTTGAACTCAAATCCTCCTGACTTCAGGACCAATACTTTGTGCCATCTAGCTGCCCCATAATTATAGATTTTTATAATATTGACAGTACAATATACATTGTTTTGGTTTTTCCCACTTTACATCTGTCCATAGAAATTGATGCAAAAAAATTATTTTTATTTATTCCTTTAAATATTTCCAATTGCATGTAAAAATATTTAACATCCATTTAAAATTTTTTTGAAATTCAAATTTTCTTCCTCCTACCTGTCCTTACCCTCATGAGAAGGCAAGCAATCTGATATAGATTATGTGAAGTTATGCAAAACTTATTTCCTTATTAGCTACGTTGCAAAAGAAAATAGATAAAAATAAAAATGAGAAGAATAAAGAAAGTTAAAAAAGTATACTTCAATCTGCATTCAGAGTTTGTCAGTTCTCTGATTAGAGCAGTTTTCATCATGGATCCTTTGAAATTGTCTTCATGAAAGTAGATAAATCATTCACAATTGATCATCCTTACAAAACTGTTGTTACTGCTTAGAATATTCTCCTGCTTCTATTTACTTTACTTTGCATGATTTCTCAGATTTTTCTAAAACCATCTTGCTTGTCATTTCTTATAGAATAATAGCATTCCATGCTTTTCCCTTTGCTTTCTTTGGGCTACAGACCTAGTAGTGGTATTGTTGGGTCAAAGAGTATGCACATTTTTATAGCTCTTTGGGCATAGTTTCAAATTATTTTCCAGAATGTTTGGATCAATTCATAATGCACCAACAGTGCATTAGTGTCCCAATTTCTTATATAACCTCCATTATTTGTTATTTTCCTTTTGTATCCTATTAGCCAATTTCATAAATGTGAGGTGGTACCTTAGGGTTGTTTTAATTTGTGTTTCTTTGACCATTAATGATCTTAGAGAATTTTTTCATGTGACTATATGTAGCTTTGATTTCTTCTGAAAACTGCCTATTCATATCTTTTGAGCATTTATCAACTGGGGAAAGACTTACATTCTTATAAATTTGACTCAGTTCTCTATATAATTTGAAAAATAAGGGCTTTATCAGAGAAACTTGTAAAAATGTTTCCCCACTTTCTTGCTTTCCTTCTAATCTTGACTCCATTAGTTTTGTTTGTACAAACCCTTTTTTTAATTCAGTGCACTTAAAACTATCCATTTTGCTTCCTGTGATCTTTTACCCTTGTTTGGTCATAAGTTCTTTTATCCACAGGTCTGACAGGGAAAATTTTCCATGCTCCTCTAATTTACTTATGATATTAACCTTTATATCTAAATCATGTACCTATTTTGACCTTGTCTTGGTATATGGTTTGAGTTATTTGTCTCTACCTAATTTCTGCCAAACTGCTTTCCAGTCTTCCTGACAGTTTTTATCTATTAGTGAGTTCTTGTCCTCAAAACCTGGATCTTTGTGTTTATCAAATTAATGTTTATTGTTTTTGTTTACTATTATGTATTATGTACCTAATACATTCCATTGATCTCCATTCTGTTTCTGAGCTAGTACCAGATTGTTTTGATGGTTATTGCTTTGTAATCTGGTATTTTGAGATCTGATGCTACTAAACCACTCTGCTTCACATTTTTTGGTTTCATTGACTTCCTTGAGCAATTGATATTTTTCCAATTATTTAGACCTGTCTTTTGTAATGTAAAAAGTATTTTGTAATTATCTTCACACAGTCCCTGGGTTTGTCCTAGCAGATATTCTTCCAAATATTTTATGGTATCAACAGTTATTCTGAATGGAATTTCTCTTTGTATCTCTTGCTGTTGGGTTTTGTTGGTGATGTATAAAAATGCTGAGGATTTATGGGGATTTATTTTGTAGCCAGCTACTTTGCTAAAATTATGAATTATTTCCAATAGCTTTTTGGTAGAATCTCTGGGGTTCTCTAGGTATATCATCATATCATCTGCAAAGAGTGATAGTTTGGTTTCCTCATTGCCTACTCTAATTCCTTTTATATCTTTCTCGACTCTTATTGCCGAGGCTAGTGTTTCTAATACGATATTAAATAATAATGGTGATAGTGGGCAACCTTGCTTCACTCCAGATCTTACTGGGAAAGGTTCCAGTTTTTCCCCATTGCATATGATGCTTACTGATGGTTTTAAATATATGCTCCTGACTATTTTAAGGAAAAGTCCATTTATTCCTATGCTCTCAAGTGTTTTTATTAGGAATGGATGTTGGATTTTATCAAATGCTTTTTCTGCATCTATTGAGATGATCATGTGGTTTTTGTTTGTTTGGTTATTGATATAGTCAATTATGCTAATAGTTTTCCTAATATTGAACCAGCCCTGCATTCCTGGTATAAATCCTACTTGGTCATAGTGTATTATCCTGGTGACAATTTTCTGTAATCTTTTTGCTAATATTTTATTTAAGATTTTAGCATCAATATTCATTAGGGAGATTGGTCTATAATTTTCTTTCTCTGTTTTCAGCCTACCTGGTTTAGGTATCAGTACCATATCTGTGTCATAAAAGGAGTTTGGTAGGACTCCTTCAATCCCTATTTTTTCAAATAGTTTATATAACATTGGAGTTAATTGTTCTTTAAATGTTTGGTAGAATTCACATGTAAATCCATCTGGTCCTGGGGATTTTTTCTTAGGGAGTTGATTGATAGTTTGTTCTATTTCTTTTTCTGAGATGGGACTGTTTAGGATATTTACTTCTTCCTCTGTTAGTTTGGGCAAGCTGTATTTTTGGAGGTATTTTTCTATTTCATTTAAGTTGTCGAATTTATTGGCATAAAGTTGGGCAAAGTAACTCCTAATTATTGCTCTAATTTCCTCTTCGTTAGTGGTGAGTTCTCCCTTTTCATTTTTAAGACTAACAATTTGATTTTCCTCTTTCCTTTTTTTAATCAGATTTACTAAGGGTTTGTCTATTTTGTTGGTTTTTTCATAGAACCAACTCTTAGTTTTATTAATCAATTCAATAGTTTTTTTACTTTCAATTTTATTGATCTCACCTTTTACTTTTAGAATTTCAAGTTTAGTGTTTGACTGGGGTTTTTAATTTGTTCCTTTTCTAGCATTTTTAATTGCAAACCCAATTCATTGACCTTCTCTTTCTCTATTTTATACAAATAGGCCTCTAGAGATATGAAATTTCCCCTTATTACCGCTTTGGCTGCATCCCATACATTTTGGTATGATGTCTCATTATTATCGTTTTCTTGGGTGAAGTTATTAATTATGTCTATGATTTGCTGTTTTACCCAATCATTCTTTAGTATGAGATTATTTAGTTTCCAATTATTTTTTGGTCTACTTCCCCCTGCTTTTTTGTTGAATGTAATTTTCATTGCATCGTGGTCTGAAAAGGATGCATTTACTATTTCTGCCTTACTACATTTGAGTTTGAGGTTTTTATGTCCTAATATATGGTCAATTTTTGTATAGGTTCCATGAACTGCTGAAAAGAAAGTGTATTCCTTTCTGTCTCCATTACATTTTCTCCAGAGATCTATCATATCTAGCTTTTCTAGTATTCTGTTTACCTCTTTGACTTCTTTCTTATTTATTTTCTGGTTTGATTTATCTAATTCTGAGAGTGCAAGGTTAAGATCTCCCACTATTATAGTTTTACTGTCTATTTCTTCTTGCAGCTCTCTTAGTTTCTCTTTTAAGAATTTAGATGCTACCCCACTTGGTGCATATATGTTTAATATAGATAGTGCTTCATTATCCATGCTACCCTTTAGCAAGATATAGTGTCCTTCCTTATCTCTTTTAATTAGGTCAATTTTTGCTTTAGCTTGATCTGAGATCAGGATGGCTACCCCTGCTTTTTTGACTTCACCTGAAGCATAGTAGATTTTGCTCCAACCTTTTACCTTTAACCTGCATGTATCTCCCCGCTTCAGGTGTGTTTCCTGTAAACAACATATTGTAAGATTCTGGCTTTTAATCCATTCTGCTAACCGCTTCCTCTTTATGGGGGAGTTTACCCCGTTCACATTTATGGTTAGAATGACCAATTCTGTATTACTTGCCATCTTGTTCACCCCGGTTTATGCTTTCCTCCCTTCTTTCCCCTTTCCCCCCCTTCCAAGTATTAAGCTTGTGAGCACCCCTTGCTTCTCACAGCCCTCCCTTTTTAGTGTCCCTCCCCCCGCCTTAGAGTTCCTCCCCCTATCTTACCCCTTTCCCTCCCAGTTCCCGTATTCCCTTCCGCTTAGCTTATTCCTTCCCTTTCCACTTTTCCCTTCTCACTTTTCAATGAGATGGGAGAAGTTTCACCATAGATTGAATATGTCTTAAGATTTTTCACTTAAAGCCAATTCTGAAGGCAGTAAGATACCCACTATATTCATCCCCCTCCATTCTTTCTCTCAGATATGATAGGTTTCCTATGCCTCTTCATGAGATGTACTACCCCCACTTTACCCTTTTTCTGGTACAATGTCCTTTCCACATCAATTTCTAGAACAAGGTATACATGTATTCTTTATACATCTTTATAGTCAAAATATAGTTCCCAAGATTAATCTTTACCTTTTTAGATTTCTCTTGAGTTCTATATTTGTAGATCAAACTTTTTGTTAAGTTCTGGTTTTTTCATCAGGAATAGATGAAATTCGCTTACTTCGTTGAATGTCCATCTTCTTCCCTGGAAAAAGATGCTCATTCTCGCTGGGTAAGTTATTTTTGGTTGCATACCAAGTTCCTTAGCCTTTCGGAATATCATATTCCAGGCCCTTCGATCCTTTAATGTGGATGCTGCCAGATCCTGGGTGATCCTTATTGTGGCTCCTTGATACTTGAATTGGGTTTTTCTAGCCGCTTGCAATATTTTTTCTTTCATCTGAGGGTTCTGGCATTTGGCCACTATATTCCTTGGTGTTTTGATTTTAGGATCCCTTTCAGTGGGTGATCGATGAATCCTTTCAATGTTTATTTTTTCCTCTGTTCCTATGACTTCTGGGCAGTTCTCTTTGATGATTTCCTGGAAGACAGTGTCCAGGCTCTTTTTTTCATCATGTTTTTCTGGGAGTCCAATGATTCTCAGATTGTCTCTCCTGGATCTGTTTTCCAGGTCTGTTGTCTTCCCCAGAAGGTATTTCACATTTTTCTCCATTGTTTGATTTTTTTGGATTTGCTTGACTGATTCTTCTTGTCTCCTCGAGTCATTCAATTCCACTTGTTCAATTCTGATTTTCAGTGAAGTATTCTCTTCACTCACTTTTTTAAAATCTTTCTCTAATTGTCCAATTGAGTTCTTTTGTTCTGTGGAATTTTTTTCCATTTCGCCAATTTTGTTTTCCAGTTCACTAATCCTATTTTTCAAGGATTTTACTTCTTTATCCACTCTCTCTTTAACTGACTTCTCCAGGCTCTTTTGCCAAGCCTCCCTCTCCTTTTCCCAAGCTTCCTTCTCCTTTTGCCAAGCCTCACTCTGCTTTCCCCATTTTTCTTCTAGCTCCCTTGTGAGAGCCTTTTTAATCACTTCTATGAGGTTCATCTGTGCTGAGGAACAGACGATCTCCTCCTTTGGGGAATCACCTGGGGACTGCCTGTTTTTAGTCTCCTCAGGATTTAGAGTCTGCTCTCTATCTGTGTAGAAGCTGTCTAGGGTTAAAGTCCTCTTCAGCTTCTTGCTCATTCTGTCTATTAATCAGAGACAAACTACCAAAGAAAAACAGAAAAAACTGGAGTCTTTCTTTGGGGGGGGCTGGGTGTGTTATCGAGCTTCCTCTACAGACTGCAGGTGGCAGCAGTGAGGCACTAGCAGGACTGTGCTGCGCCTGCGCTCTGAGATCCCAAAGCGTGCTGAGTCACTGAGGGGGGGGAAGGGGGGGGCGGCCAGGTCCTGAGAGACTCCAGCTGTTTGCGGTTGTGTTCTTCAGCCCCGGTGTTTTTAGCTTCTCTGCTGGGCTGTTGACTTGCTGCAGGTTCTAAACCTGTAACGAAGCTCTCCCCGCAGAGACAGCTGCGATCACTCCCCACCCCCTCTGCAGTCTGCTCCCGTGCTCTCACTGCCGCTGCCCGCCGCCTGCGCCCGATCTAAAACCGCTCCAGCCCTCCAGTAAAGACAGACCTTTCTTGGTGGATCTCAAGGATGGCTTCTCTTGGTAACTATTTGTGGGTTTTTTTCAGTCAAGCATTGATTCAGAGGCTTGTAATGAAGTGGATAGTGAGAGAAAGCGCGGAGCTTATGCAACTGTGAGCCTCCTCTCCGCCATCTTAACCGGAAGTCCACCTTAGGGTTGTTTTAATTTGCATTTCTTTGACCATTAATGATCTTAGAGAATTTTTTCATGTGACTATATGTAGCTTTGATTTCTTCTGAAAACTGCCTATTCATATCTTTTGAGCATTTATCAACTGGGGAAAGACTTGCATTCTTATAAATTTGACTCAGTTCTCTATATAATTTGAAAAATAAGGGCTTTATCAGAGAAACTTGTAAAAATGTTTCCCCAGTTTCTTGCTTTCCTTCTAATCTTGACTCCATTAGTTTTGTTTGTACAAACCCTTTTTTTAATTCAATGCACTTAAAACTATCCATTTTGCTTCCTGTGATCTTTTACCCTTGTTTGGTCATAAGTTCTTTTATCCACAGGTCTGACAGGGAAAATTTTCCATGCTCCTCTAATTTACTTATGATATTAACCTTTATATCTAAATCATGTACCTATTTTGACCTTGTCTTGGTATATGGTTTGAGTTATTTGTCTCTACCTAATTTCTGCCAAACTGCTTTCCAGTCTTCCTGACAGTTTTTATCTATTAGTGAGTTCTTGTCCTCAAAACCTGGATCTTTGTGTTTATCAAATTAATGTTTATTGTTTTTGTTTACTATTATGTATTATGTACCTAATACATTCCATTGATCTCCATTCTGTTTCTGAGCTAGTACCAGATTGTTTTGATGGTTATTGCTTTGTAATCTGGTATTTTGAGATCTGATGCTACTAAACCACTCTGCTTCACATTTTTTGGTTTCATTGACTTCCTTGAGCAATTGATATTTTTCCAATTATTTAGACCTGTCTTTTGTAATGTAAAAAGTATTTTGTAATTATCTTCACACAGTCCCTGGGTTTGTCCTAGCAGATATTTTTCCAAATATTTTATATTGCCTGCTGATACTTTAAATAGGTTTTATTGATAGTATATAGAAATGTTGATGATTTATGTGGGTTTATATTATATTCTGCAACTTTGCTAAAGTTGTTAATTGTTTCAACCAGTTTAAAAAGCTGATTTTCTGTGGTTCTCTAGGTATATCATCATATCATCTGTAGAGTGAGAGTTTCTTTCTTTATTGTTTATAGCAATGGTATAACCTTTTCTAATATTATCTTTCTGATGATCTTCTTGCTGTTTAATTATCTGTACCACCATCTTGTCAATCCCTAGGTCCCATCCTGTCCTCCATGTCTCCCATGACATCTTTATCTCACCTCGAGCCATTGACCTAGAGCTGCCTAACTGTGCTGATGGCCACATGGTCTGGTGAGGCAGATCTCCTGGGGGAGTTGGGAGGGAGGCAGTTGGTGTCAGAGCAATAGCACTGGGTATGGAAGTTAGAAGATCTGGATATGAGTTCAGATCCCACCTGATATTTACTAGCTGAGAGACTTTGGGAAAGGTCTTTCTTTGCCTCTGAGAAACTTAGTTTGCTTATCTTTAAAATAAGGAGGGAACGGGATAATCTCTAATCTAAGCATAAATTCTGAGAGCTAAGTCCCAGGAGCTATGGCTCTGGGCGTTCTGAGTTTCAGTTCCTTCCTCCCTTAACTCTGCTTCCCAAATGTGGCTTCTTTCACTTGGACTTGGTGCATCAGGTACATGGTCAGCACGTCCCTAGGACAGGAGCTGGGCAGGATTTAGATCTCTGAGTCTTCACAATATTTGACTTGGGGAATTGTTCTCTCTGTCCATAGTGTGGACCTAAGAGTCTGTTTCAGCTACATTGCCAATCCCAGCAACTACAATCCTAGTGTTGGTGAGTGAAGATCATTGCTTTTTTCCCCCTGAACTAGATCAGTGTGGGTGAGGGGTGGATGTTGTGTGAGGAGGGGTGGGGACGGGCAGGGGCAGGCTGGGATTGTTTCTCAGCCCTTTCTCTCCATCTACCAGGCCTGAATTATGTATTGGATGGGGACACAGACCGGCGGCTCCGGGGTCAAGTTCCCCGTGTGTCTTTTCTGAATCGAAGCCCTGCTGACTCCAAACACCAGAGCTCAGGCACTGTGTGGCTTAGACACCAGAATGACCAAGCCTGTGGGAATGCCACATTCCAGCTGCAGGTTAGCAGGCCCTTTGATCTATCCCCTCCTCCTATTTCCACTTCAGCTCCCTGCTTTTCCAGTCATTTCTATCTTTCCATTTATTATCTAGTATTCAAAAGATATCTCCAAATCCTCTCCTAGGATCAGTCTACTTTCCTTCTGTTTCTATACTCCAGATTCATATGGATAGTATTTCCTTGCATGCTCAGTATAGAGACACTCCCCTTTCTTGGCAGCTGAAGATTTAGTGGATAGAGTGCAGAGCCTGAAATACCTAAGTTTAAATTCAGCCTCAGAAATTTTCTAGCTATATGACCCTGAGCAAATCATTCAACTGATATTTGTCTTAGTTTTCTCAGCTGTGAAATGGGGCTAATAATAGTACCAAGATAGGTACTATCTTGCAGAGTTGTTGTGAAGATCAAATGACACAATATTTGCAAAAAGTGCTTAATGGAAATATTTACTCCCTTCCCTTTCCCTCTTTTCTCTCTCTCTCCCAGAGACCTATTGATATTCATTTAATCAGAAGTTGTAAATATCATTTTCAGCTGTAAATTTAATCACTGAGTCTCAGTTTCTTCATCTGCAAAATGGACATAAAATTTGTGTTGCCTACCTCATCAGGTTGTTGTGAGGAAGGCATTTTTGTGAACCTTGAAAGACTATCCTAGTTATGTTATCTCTTCATAATATCCCAGTTGTATTACTATTATTATTGCTAATATATAATTATATATTAGTATTAATAATAGTGGTATCTTTATACATGACCTCTTGGAAATTTGGAAAATTGTTATGTGCCAGAACTCTGAACTTGAAACAAAGGATCCTTACAAGGTACTAAGTCAGTGGAATTGATAGAGACAATAGTTATGTAATTTCGCATGGTTCAGTATGATTTATTTAATCCTACAACAAATGATATTATGAGCCAGAACTTGAAACAAGGTACTAAGTGGAGTTGAGGAGACAATGGTTAAATTTAGTTTAGCATTGATTTAATCCTACAACAAATAATGGTTTCTTAGTGATATAATGATTGGTTTGTACTCAATGTACAGCATATAAGCAAGAAGCTCTCAGGGCCAAAAGGACAAGTGCACTAGAAGCTTTCAAAGGCTGAGACAGATTCATTCCATCTTCCACCTTTGTTGTGGCTGGAGGCTGAAGCACAAATCCTTGGAAGAAGCCAGAGAAGGCAGGCGGGAGCTCAAGCTCTCGGAACCAAGGGCATACTGAAAGGCTTTCCAAAAAGCTACCCAGCCCCAGGAAGGAGATGATAAAGGATCTGGACTATAAGAAAGCTAACCAAGTTGCAGGAAAGGAGACAAGACTTGGAAAGAGACAATAAAGGATTTGGACTTTAATCCCTGGCTGCACTTGTGGTGATTACTGAACTGAAACGAAGGCTGTTCCCAGAGGACCCCAAGAAAACTGCAACAAGAGAAAATTATATTTTAAAGAGAATATTACAGAAAATTGTTTCTTGATCTTTGTTCAAAGGATTGATGGACTCTGCTCATTCTTTTGTTTTATTATGATCTTGATGATATGCAAAGAAGAACAAAAAAGGGACATGTATGAAGTTAGTGAACTTTTGCAATACACAGAAACTCCTTTATTTTAAACCTTACATCTAGGACAATATCTAGAGCATTACAGTCTTCTCTGGACATTTTCTAGCTTTTTCCTGCCTCATGACTGTTTCTCTCAGCTTCTTTTAGCGCAAGTTAAATAAGAACTGGGCTTTTGCTGGAGAAATGAGGGGGACTGAAGACTTGGGGATTATATATCTATATCTATATTTATATATAGGTATATCTAGATATCTATATCTATATATTTGAACCTGGTTTCTTCCCTTTGTTATTTGCCTTTTTAGGAGAATGTCAAGGACAAGCTTCGGCCTGTCATAGTGACCCTGTCCTACAGCCTCCAGCCTTCCCGAGTCCAGCGTCAGGTCTCTGGACAAGAATTGCTTCCACTGGCACCCATCCTTAATGCCCACCAGCCCAGTACTCAGAGGACAGAGGTGTGTGTGTGTGTGTGTGTGTGTGTGTGTGTGTGTGAGAGAGAGAGAGAGAGAGAGAGAGAAAGAAAGAGAGAGAGAGAGAGAGAAAGAGAGAGAGAGATTATCTTGATTGGGGCTGGGTATTTTTTGGGTGGGAAGATGCACTGCTAGAAAGAGGCGTTTCCAGTGAGTTCTTCTTTTTCTCCACTTTATCATCCTTAGGTCCACTTTCTCAAACAAGGTTGTGGAGAAGATAAGATCTGCCAGAGCAACCTGCAGCTCACCCGTGCCCAATTCTGTTCCCGGGTTGGGGACACAGAGTTCCATGCATTGCCAATGTGAGGAAGTAGGAAAGGGAAGAGATGGGAAGAATGAAAAGGCCAAGGTCTCTAGAACACAGAAAGATGTTTCAGAGGTGGTAGGGTTACCTAGGAAGTCTTTGAAGTAAGGTTTGCCATTCTTTTCCCCAAAGATAACAGACTGAGATGAACGGAACTAAGAAAGTAGCAGAAAAGAGAGAAGTTGAGCCTCAAAGAGGTTTTTGATCATAGGACAAACCCATAGATGAGGCAGAGTAAAGAGAACTGATGGCCTTTCCTCCAGACCAAATACTGATCCTGTATTTTGGGTCTGGGCTGAGTTTGTAGCATGATGTGGAGAATTGAGAGAAAACAGAGAGAGTTGAAGAAAAGGAGGCAGAAAGAGAGATGAATTGGAAATAAGAGTCTAAGGGCAGAAGATTAGGGAAAGACTGGGCCATAGGGGGCTTGAGAAAGGGACAGAGCTATAGAGAATGACTCCTCTAGTGAACGTCATCTCTAACTCTTCCAGGGAAGAAGATGGGACCACAGCTTTGTTTGCTCTGAGTGGTCAGCCAGTCATTGCTCTGGAGCTGACAGTCACCAATCTGCCCTCAGACCCAGCCCAGCCTGAGGCTGATGGTGATGACGCCCATGAAGCTCAGCTCCTAGTTTCCCTCCCCACTTCTCTGCATTATGTGGGGGTGCGGGCTCTGGAGCCTGTGGTAAGGATCCTATGGTAGACACCTGGAAAAGAGAAAAGGGACTGGGATATCCAATAACCTAACCTGATTTTTATCTACTTTTTAGGAAAAGCCCCTTTGTCTGTCTAATGAGAATGCTTCTCAAGTGGAGTGTGAGCTGGGGAACCCTATGAAGAGAGGAGCACAGGTTAGTATCTCTGACTACTTCTTTCTCCTACTCCTCCATACTTATGTATGGCGACTGCTCATAACAGTCCTTTCTTTTCATTTTCTCTTCGCCACTCCCTCAAGATGACCTTCTACCTTATTCTTGGAACTTCAGGCATCACAATTGAGACCACTAAGCTAGAGGTGGAGCTATTGTTGGCCACGTAAGACCAGGGGCATTGCCCTATAGGGGCTGGGAGAGGCCATAGAGAACTGGAAAGGGGTAGCCAGGGCTTGGAAGCCTGTGTTATTTATACTTTCACCTCCAGCAACCCTGTTCCCACTGCCACTCCTCCAGAATCAGCGAACAGGAGCTGCATCCAGTCACTGCCCTTGCCCGAGTTGTCATTGAGTTGCCACTGTCCATAGCAGGGTAAGCGCTTTCAGTGTTTTTTGAAGGCTTTTTGCTGAGTGGGAAGCATGATGGAGGCAGGGTACCCTCTACCAGTTTCTAGATTCTGACGCTATCTATTCTCCTTCCCTTGGACTTTTTTTTTTAATTTAAATTTTATTTTATTTAATAATAACTTTGTATTGACAGAATCCATGCCAGGGTAATTTTTTTTACAACATTATCCCTTGCACTCGCTTATGTTTCGTTTTTTTCCCCTCCCTCCCTCCTCCCCCCCCCCCCAAGATGGCAAGCAGTCCTATATATGTTAAATATGTTGCAGTATATCCTAGATACAATACATGTTTGCAGAACCGAACAGTTCTCCTGTTGCACAGGGAGAATTGGATTCAGAAGGTAAAAATAACTCGGAAAGAAAATCAAAAATGCAAACAGTTCACATTTATTTCCCAGTGTTCCTTCTTTGGGTGTAGCTGTTTCTGTCCATCATTTATCCATTGAAACTCAGTTAGGTCTCTTTGTCATAGAAAACCACTTCCATCAGAATACATCCTCATACAATATCGTTGTCGAAGTGTATAATGATCTCCTGGTTCTGCTCATCTCACTTAGCATCAGTCCATGTAGGTCTCTCCAAGCCTCTCTGTATTCATCCTGCTGGTCATTCCTTACAGAGCAATAATATTCCATAACATTCATATACCACAATTTACCCAGCCATTCTCCAATTGATGGGCATCCATTCAATTTCCAGTTTCTAGCCACTACAAACAGGGCTGCCACAAACATTTTGGCACATAAAGTCCCTTTCCCTTTTTTAGTATCTCTTTGGGGTATAAGCCCAATAGAAACACTGCTGGATCAAAGGGTATGCTCAGTTTGATAACTTTTTGGGCATAATTCCAGATTGCTCTCCAGAATGGCTGGATCTTCCCTTGGACTTTTGACCTCAACCAAGTTCTTACCTCTCTCTCACTTCTATACTTAACTCTCCCTAATTTCTGTGCTTATTTCCCTTTTCCATTTCCTATGTCTACCTCCTATTTCTCTCCCTAGGAAGGTAATTCCTGAGAAGCTCTTCTTTTCTGGTGTGGTGAGGGGCGAGAGCGCCATGCATTCGGAGAGGGATGTGGGCAGCAAAGTCAAATATGAGATCACGGTGAGTAATCTAGACTAGAGCCTAGCATAATACTGTGTATGGGGCAAGAGCTTGATAAATATTTATTCAGTTGGATTGGATTGATTATACCCCTAAGGGATCCTTAACCTATTTGTGGGTGTCCTGGATCTCTCTGGCTGGTAAATCTTTGGACTCCTTAGAAATGTGTCTTTAAAGGCATACAATAAAGTTACATTAGATTCCAAAGGAGACCAATTTTATTGAAATAATTATAAAAATACTAATATATTTTAAAAGTCAGATTCACAGACTCTAGGTTAAGAATTCCTACTGTAGAGAAATGGTTGCCCATAAGTCACCCCTGATCCTTTAGGTAGGAGACTGGAGTGAGAGGGAAGGATGTTTATTTTGCCTTTCAGACTTCTGTCCTCTGTAGGACTGGATCTCTCTTCTTGTCCCACTGTGATCTCCAGCCTTCCATCCAGGTCATAATACTTTGTACAAAGGCTTTGTTCTTGAGTCTTTAGTGGACTCTCTGCCCTGTTCCCTTCCTCTCCTTCTTGGCCCATCCCATCCCACCATTTATACAGTTCTCTATCTTTGTACAATCATACATATTTGTAAACTCTTCAAGGAGTGCCAGGTCCTGTACAGTCATCAAAAACTTCTTGTTCTACTTTGTACCTATAGGTCTCTAACCAGGGCCAGTCACTGAACACTCTGGGCTCAGCTTTCTTAAATATCATGTGGCCACACGAGATTGCCAATGGGAAGTGGCTCCTATATCCAATGCGAGTGGAACTGGAGGGTGGTCGAGGACCTGGGCAGCAGGGGAATTGTATCCCCAAAGCCAACATCCTTGGACTGGTATAATTGGGTCATGAGGGTTGAGGAAAGAGGCCTGGGAAAGGTGGTAGCTTAAACTCTTGGGGAGGATATCTTATAAATCTAGGGGTGGAGAGGACAACACTTTTAATCCTAATCCCTTCCAGTGTGCATCTAGCCTGGGAAGGGAAAAATAGCGGGCATTACCCTGAAACTCTTGGGCCTACTTGTATTCCCTCTCTAGGACTGGGAGATTGGAGATCGGAAGAGGCGGGAACTGGAGCAGCCAGAGCCCAAGTCCAGCAGCTCAGGCCCCTGGTGGCCTGTGGCTTCTGCAGAGAAGAAGAAAAAGATTACTCTGGTGAGGACAATGCAGGAAAGACATGAGGGTTGAGTGATTACAACAGGCAGAGTTCTGAATTGTGAATCACAGGATCTTTTGCTCAAGGATGTCCTTAGTACTTTAGGCATATTATTTCATTTGCTGTTTTTTTTCCCCCCATCTGTAAAACAAGATAATTGGGATGGATGATTTCTAAGTAGATATCTTTTGGCTCTAAAAGCAATGGTCCTATGAGTTGAAAGTGGACAAGTGCCCAGCACAACCTGGTAGTGAAAATCAGTGTCACACCTGTGGACAGAGCCTTGTCTTGAATTTGCGGTAGTGGGTAGAAATGAGATCTCCAAGGCAACAGGGTTCTTGCCTCAGGAGAGCTTTCAGGGGATGGTGTTGGGACTTAGAGGAAGCAATACATGATTGCAAAATAACTCAGTGAGACTTACTTAGCTTGCATGGACGAGTGAAAAATGTATTAGATGACAGCTGATTAGAAGTTCTGGGTTATTTGTGTAAGATTTTATTTTGAGCTGATTTATCTCCTCATTGTCTTAGGTAACTTCCCATGATGTTGTCATTTTAAGTTCAGAGACTGCAGACCCATTTAATAGTTGTCTGAATTAGGAAAGTCAATATATATTTTAAAAAATAGTTCACATGGAGACCTAGATTTTTCCTTCTTTTGTTCTAAATAATTGAAAGTTGATTGTATATAGGTGTTGAAGGGATGTGGACAAGAGAAGATTATAATGGATGATATAATATATTTAGATGGGACTGCCAGCTGAATATTTGAATAATACTGATTAATGTATCAATTAAATTGGCATGGATATCATTAGTAGAATGCCACAGGATCCTATCCTTGGCATTCTCTTTGTCTCTTTGTCTTTGTCTCTGTCTCTTTCATTGGATAATGATTTGGATTAGGGCAACAATGGTGTGCACGTTTTTGTTTTTTGTTTTGCTGGACCATTAGTCTGAGGCATCAAGTTGAATTTTAATCCTGCACTGAGGTCAAAGTAAAATCAACTGCTCAAATACAGGATTGGTAAGATACAGCTAGATAGAAATTAATTATGAGAAAAACCTGGTGGGCTTTAGTAGACTTCAAAATAAGAGTCATCAGTGTGACATGGTGGTCAAAATTACTAATGAAATTTTAGAGTCCATTGACTATTAGTTTTTCATGATTGAGAAAATACATGAATTCAGTAATGCTTTTAAATAAATGCATATATTTTCCCCTTCTACATGGACATTTGAAAAATAGTAAGTTGGTTATTTCAGAGGCATTATTCTGTTTGCAGAAGGTATGTTTGCTCATTTGTTATATTTAATAATAGTGCATATTTTGTTGACCCTAAAGAAAGATAACCATATTTGGTGTGGAGGTGCATTTGGGTCTTTGAAATAACCACCTCTGAAAGATCTAAGCTTGCAACTTGACTACAAGTTGCAACTACTTTATAAAAATAATAGCTAGCATTTATATAATGCTTACTATGTGTCAGGCACAGTGCTGAGTATTTTACAAATATTATCTCATTTGATCCTCACAACAACCCATTTTACAAAAGAAGAAACTGAACCAGAATTAAATGAGTTGCCTTGTTCTATAGCTAGAAAATGTCTGAGACATTTTCATGTTTGAACATCTCATGCTTAAATTCAGATCTTCTTGACTCCAGATATGATGTTGTCCCCATTATACCACTTAGCTGTCTGTTATAGTTTAATGATAATAATAGCTGGCATTGATTTAATGCTTTAAGGTTAGCAAAGAGTACTTGATTCTGTAAGGTAGGTGCCATTATTATTCTCATTTCATAGATAAGGAAAGTGAATCAGAGGGCAAAGAAGCTAGATGGCACAGTGGATACCAGGAAGCTCTGAGTTCAAATACTGTCTTAGGTACTTAGTAACTGCAACTTGGAACTCTGTATCAGTTTCTTCTAGAGATAATAATAGTACCTATCTCCCAGGGTTGTTGTGAAGCTCAAATAAGATAAATATTATCTTTACAAATATCATAAAGTATTTAGTACAGTGCCTGGCACATAATAAGTGCTATATAAATATTACCTATTAGTATTATTATTACCTGGGGCCACACTGCTACTGAGTGCTGATGGCAGATTTGAACTTGTCTTCTTGGTTCCAGTTCTAGTTATCTCCTTTTTTTTTTTTCCCATTTTGGACTGCATATTGATAATACAGGGGGTTTCAGTATTTTTTCAGTATTATTTTTTGACAGTCTGAGGAAACTTTTCTTAGAATCACGGTTTTAAATGTATACCATAAAATACATCAGATTATGAGGGAAATCAATTATATTGTAATACAATTATAAAAATATTTTCTAAAAAAAGATCACAGACTGAAGATAAAAAAACCCTTGATCCAGAATGGAATAAATTGATTGAAAAGAAATAGGTTTCTCCTTATTAGAAGTCTTATGATGAAAACTGGATAAATGTTGGGCATTACAGAACCATAAAATATTAAAGTTGGAAGGGACTTTTTGTGGTTATACAATTCAACTCAGACTAGAAGAAAAGAAATTTCCATTGTTAACACATCAATGAGTGGGCAATCAACCTCTGAGAATTTCCAATAAAGAAAACCCCACGACTTTTTTTTTGTGGGGAGGAGAGGAGAAACCTTTTTTAAGAAATTAAATCAAACATTTTTTCAGTTAATAAAAATCTATTTTCTCTTCTTCCCATTTCCCTCTCACCAAGGAAAAAACCAAACAAACAGAGAAGTCAAGTAAGGTTAGTCAAGCAAAACTAATTCCTGCACTGGCCATGTCCAAAAAATTATGTCTTTCTCTGTACTCTGAGATGATCATCTCTCAGGAAGGGGGAAGCATATTTTATCCTGGTACTTCTGGAATCATGGTTGGCTGTTATGTTGAAGAGAGTTGTTAAATGTTAGGTAATTTTGAAGAAGAAAGAATGCCAATAAAATTCATTGAAACAAAGTCATTTTGTGAAAAGTATTTCCAGGAAGTTCTCAATGCCCCAGGAAAGTTCTATCATAACAACAGCAATAATTATGATGGGTTGAAATTGAAACAGCATTGTAAAGCTTTTAAGCATAGTCAAAACTCTATCTTATTTGATCTTTACAATAACTGTTGAAGGACACCCACTACCTTCACTCCCCCCCCATTTTCCTCCTTTTATTTTTCTCAATTGTATGTAAAAATAATTTAACAATATTTTTTAGTTCCAAATTCTCTCCTCTCCTTTACTTCCCCCTCCTTGTGAAGACAGTTTGATATAGATTATACATATGATGTATATATATATGCAAGACATATTTTCGTAATACCATGTTGCAAAAGAAAAGACAAACCCACATGAAAAATAAAGTAAAAAAACATATACTTCAATCTGTATTCAGATACCACTAGTTCTTTCTCTAGAGGAAGTTAGCATTTTTCATCATGGGTACTTTGGAATTATCTTGTATCATTGTATTGATCAGAATAGCTACTTCATTTATAAGCAATCATTGCATAATATTGCTGTGTAAAATGTTCCATTTCTGTTCATTTCACTTTGCATGAATTCATATAAGTCTTTTCAGGTTTTCCTGAAAGCATCTTGTTCAACATTTAAAAAAAAAATTTTTTTTTGAAGCAATCAGGATTAAGGGACTTGACCAAAGTATCAGGTCCTCCTGATTCCAAGGCTAGTGCTCTTTCCATCCACTGTACTATCTAACTGCTCCATGCTTGTCATTTCTTCAATTACTATAATATACCATCACAATTGTATACCATAACTTATTCAGTCATTCCCTCATTGATGGGCATGCCCTCAATTTCCAATTCTTTGTCACCACAAAAAGATAAATGTATATGCAAAATGTAAATATTTTTGTACATATAAGTAATTTTCCTTTTCCTTTGATGTCTGGGATATTGCTGGGTAAAGCATAGTTCCAAATTGTTCTCCAGAATGGTTGGATTAATGCATAAGCAGTGCATTAGTGTCCCTATTTTCCCACATCCTTTCCAACATTTGCTATTTATTTTTCTGTCCTACTAGACTATCTGATAGGTGTGTGTGGTGGTACCTTAGAGTTGTTTTAATTTGCATTTCTTTAATCAATAATGATTTAGAACATTTTTTCCACAGCTTTGATTTCTCTTGAAAACTGCTTGTTCATATTTTTTATCAAGTGAGAAATGACTTGTATTCTTATAAATTTGACTCAGTTCTCTATATAATTAGGAAATGTGGACTTTATCAGAGAAACTTGCTATAAAAATTCCTCCCCCAGTTTTCCTTGCATTGGTTTTGTTTTTACAACCCCCTTTTTAATTCAATGTAGTCAAATTATTCATTTTACTTTCCATGATCTTTTCTATCTCTTGATCATAAATTCAGCCCTTATCCATAGAACCTACGGGGAAAATTTTTCCATGCTCCTCTAATTTGCTAATGATATTACCTTATATGTCTAAATCATATATCCATTTTGATCTTGGTATGTCCAATGACTTGTTTGTTTGTAATTAGTTTCTGCCATACTGCTTTCTAGTTTTTCCCATCAGTTTTTGTCAGATAGTGAATTCTCTTCCCCAAAGCTTGGATCTCCATGTTTGTCAAATACTAAATTAATATGTCCATTTACTACTATGCATTGCATACCTAATCTATTCCATTGATTTCCACTTTATTTCTGAGTCAGTACCAGGTTGTTTTGATGATTATTGCTTTGTATTACAGTTTCAGATCTGGTACTACTAGGCCATCCTGCTTCATTTTTTTTCATTGACTCCCTTGATATTCTTGACCTTTTGATCTTCCAGGTGAATTTTATTATTATGTTTTCTAGCTGCATAAAATATTTTTTTGGTAGTTTGATTAGTATGGCACTGAATAAGTAAATTAATTTAGTTAGAATTGTAATTTTTAACATATTGATTCAGCCTACTTTGAGCAATTGATATTTCTCCAATTGTTTAGATCTGACTTTATTTGTGTGAAAAGTGTTTTGTGATTATCCTCCAAACTCACAACTTTTGAAGCTTTCCATCACATATATACAAATTCTCAGGAAGGTTTTTAAAAAAGATAATATCAAACCTTGCAACTTTCATCCACATTGCTCTTGGTTTTGTTCTTTGGGGCCAAATAGGACAAGTCCAATATCATCTTGGATTTTTTGGGGGGCTTATGTCTTATTTAAAAAAACATTTTTAGTTATATTTCAATATAATAGAGTTTTTTTTGTAATCCTATGTATTTTATTTTGTTCATTTAAAAACATTATTCATGAGAACGAGTCCTCAGTTTCATCGGACTGCCAAAGTGACCTATTGTACCTGAGAACAATCTTCAGTATCCAGATGAAAGGGCAAGATATGGAGTGTTGGAAACAGTAGTGGGGGGTTTGACTTACAGGAAAAATCTGAGCTTTGAGCAAGTTATATGGTGGAAAGAGGATGATTTGAAGGTTCTGGATATCTGGGTTTGTAGTGAAGTCAAAGAATAAAGCCTTTTTCTGACTGTTTTTAGGACTGTGAGCACCACACTGCCAACTGCATTGTCTACAGCTGCCCGCTGTATAGCTTTGACCGGGAGGCAGTCCTCCATGTTTGGGGCCGCCTATGGAACAGTACTTTCCTGGAGGTAAAGTGTACTGGGTATCATGGGTATCATTTCCTTTCTTTCTGTGGTTTTTCTCAAGTATTTTGATACTTCTGCATCTTTGGACCATCTTCCTCTACTTTCCTCGTCCCAGCTCCAAACTTTAGTACATTTGGGGAGATGCCTTTCTCAGGATGAAGGCAGCAGTAGGAACATATTACCTTAGAGCAGCAAATGCACTTTGTTCTATCAGAAGTTACCTTATTTTGCCTCCTCCATTGAAAACTCAAATGATTTCACTGTTCTGACTTCCACTTGAATTGTAGGTTAATTTAAAAGCCTGAAATCTTTTGAGATTGTTTACTTTTTATATTTGTATCTAGTATTCTACCTTGAACATAAAAGGTGTTTTAATAACCATCAGTGTTGAATTGTATAGATCTTCTGGGGCATTAGGAGACTAGGGACCCTTAGGGAGTTTAGATAGGGAAAGGTGTGTTAGGGAAAGGTGTCACTGTACAGTTTTTTTCTTTATCCTCCAACTCTAGGAATACACAGATGTGAAGTCCCTGGATATTATTGTCCGAGCCAATATCACTGTTAAGTCATCTATACAGAATCTGCTGCTCAGAAATTCCCATACAGAGGTGTGTTCCAGGGCTTGGGAGTAGGAGGAGGACTATTCATTCATTTCTACCTTCACTCCCCCCCTTCTTCCTCTTGCCAATTTTTTAACCCTTCTCTTTGCAGATCCTTGTGCCTGTGTATTTGGACCCCATGGCTGTGGTGGCTGGTGGGGTCCCTTGGTGGGTCATCTTACTGGCTGTACTGGCTGGAATCCTGGTGCTGGCTTTGCTTGTTCTTCTCATGTGGAAGGTGAGGATGAAGCTGGGAATAGGTTAGCAAGGCTAGTGGCCCTGCTGGGCTCCTCCACTGGGATCCCTGGAGATATCATTCGTACTTAGAATCCCATGAGGCACACCTAGAAAATGAACTTAGAACTTCTCTTCCCCCTAAGTCATGGAATGAACAGAAACCATACCCAGAATCACACTTATGAAGGGAAAGGAGCCACAGAAAATTCATGCATGTCTACCCTCATCCACATTAAAGCTCTGATAGGCTTTTGGAGTGATCTGCAACTTTATGGAGAAGATACAACTCATCTGATGAGAGCTTCGTAAGATCAACTCTGGGATTTTTACCTCCTTGCAGGAATCCCATGGAATCATGAAACTCTTTCACATAGACAACCAAAATATTCTAGGGATTCTAGAAGTGCCAGATCTCTTGTTCCCTCCATCCTCTCCCACCCCTACCCCCTTGGGCCTTCCCATTCCCTTTTTCTTCTGACCCTCTCCTCCTCCAATACTCCAGTGTGGTTTCTTTCATCGGAGCAGCCAAGGCCTACAATTTGCCACCAATTATCACCGGGCCCATCTGGCTGTGCAGCCCTCGGCCGTAGACCAAGGGGGCCCAGGCACTGTGGGGTAATAGAACTCTGTGTGTATGTGTGCACATACCCCTGGGGGTTGGTCCCTTCCGCATTCAAGGACTGTGAGTGTGCAAAGGGAATTGATGAGGCAGGAGTGTGTGTGAGCCTGCAGGTGTCGGGAGGGAAGGACGGTGCCTGAGTGTGCAAGAGTGAGTATATACAGCCTTGCAGATGGTGGAATAAGTGTGCATTGATCTGGAAAGTGTGAGCATGTGGGAGATTTGGGAGATATGCATGTGTATTCCAGGAGACATCAGTGTGTAGAGTTGGGTGTGAGATAGCCTGTGGAGAGATAGCACAAGATTGTGGGAGCTTGAGCATGTGGTTTGGTCCCAGGCTGCTGTATACAAGGGTCACTATAGTCTCGGTTCTCTTTACAAGGCTGAGAATGTGTAAGGTCCACAAATGTACTCTGTATAAGCCCACATGGTGTGGGGTAGTGGATGGTGTTAGGCCTGGAGTAAGGAGGTCTAGTTTCAAGACCACTGTACCTTTCTGAACGAAGGTGGCTTCATCTGTAAGATGGGGATGACAAAACTGACTCTCCCTTCTTCACTGGCTGGTGGTGAGAAAATTACCTCATAACCAACACATTTTATAGACCCCTAAGAAGGGATCCAGCGGAATCAGTTAAGCACCTATAAGGGACCTAAGTGCAGGTAGGAACCCAGCCTAAGTAGGAGTCTGTATAGAAAATGCAAAGGATGGAAAATTCTCAAGTGGGACAACCCTTAGGGCAGGAGAAATGAGAAATAGCCTCAGCCATGGCAGAGGTAGGAGATCATGAGTCTCACCGTGGGACCCCTGGTGTTGAGAAGGCTGAGAAATCTAATTATTATAATAACTAACATTTATACAGTACTTTAAGTATTCTTTCATTTTATCCTTAACAACAATTCTGGGAGATTGATGCTGTTATCTCCATTTTACAGATGGAAAAATAAGCATGTAGAAAAATCTCTTGTTCAGGGCCACACAACTAGTCAGTATATGAGACTGGATTTGAAGTTGCATCTTGTGATTTCAAATCCACTGTGCTACTTAACTTCCTATATCTTTGGCAAAGGAAATTCCCTTAAAGTCACCTTTTTTTCTGTATCAGTTGAACTTTTGACCCTTGAGAAGGAATACTTCCTCAGCCTATGTATACTCAGGCCATATAGGACCCACCTCTCTTTCCAGTTAAAGTGTTTGGAGTTCTGTATTAATCTGCTATAATTGAAATACATGTACCTTTCCTCTGTACTGAGGAAGGAAAAGGGAAGCCCCTCACTGGAGCTGTGTTGTCTGGATTTGTTAACCTTTCACTTTGGGGGAATCTTCTTTTAGATGGGATTCTTCAAACGGGCGCAGCATCCCGAAGCCACAGTGCCCCAGTACCATGCGGTAAAGATCCCCCGGGAGGACCGGCAGCTCTTCAAGGAGGAGAAGACGGGTACCATCTTGAGGAACAACTGGGGTACGCCCCGGAGAGAGAGTACTGATGGACATCCTATCCTGGGTCCCGATGGGCACTCAGAACTGAGAGGCAGTGGACATCCAGAGCTGGGAACTGCCTAGTTCAGCTCTTCACTTTTTCCTGGCATGGCTCTGCCACTATTCTTCTCGCTGGTCCTAAAGCCAGTCTGCCTCCCCACATCTTCCTAGAGATGCCTTCTTAACATGGGTAGTGTGGGTATGGAGAAAATGGTTGTCCACAGAGTTGCCTTGCCCAAAGGGTCCAGGATCACCGACTCTCCCCCTGTCTTGCTGCTCTCTCTCCCCTTTCTCCCTTCATCATGCTATCCTCAGTCCTGGGAGCCTGTGGAAGAATATCCAGGAGAGGAAGTAAGACCACTATGGCAAAGAGGTCTTGACTTAGAAGGGGAGAGAGAAACAATCATGGTTCTCTTTACTTCTGTTAATGCTTGGAAAACTATATCCCTAGTGCCTCTCTGGAAGTGCCTTAGCCCTGGCAGGAAGGAGGGAAAGAGGCTGCCCCAGGGACTTCCCCCCAAACTCTAGACCCCATTTTGCTGGGCTGTCTCAGTGGCTTTTGTTTATTTATTAAAAAGTATTTAAGTACCATGAAGGACCCCTTGACTTTCCCCTTGCCCCCTGATATTGTTGGTTTAGTTCTCTGATTCTATATTTTCCATATAACCCTAGGTATGGTGTGGGACTGATAGATTGATCCAGTGATTTCTGGACACAGGCCTTATTAGGGAGATAGGGAAATGATGACATGAGTAAGGTTGGGGCTGGGGAAAAGAGAGGAAACCTGGGTGGGAGGAAGAGAGACTGAAATAGCCTGGGGAGATAAGGACAAGAGGAGAGAAAGATGGAAAGAGGGGAAAGAGAGGAAGAGAGAGAGAGAGATGTACAGACAAGTCTGCTCTTTGTATAGGGATCAGTTCCTGAAGAACAGATCAGGTGAGGAGGAGTAGGTCTCCTGGTAGGAGGGATAATTGGGAAGGCATGTTGAAAAGGAGGAGCGTGAGATAGCAGCAGAGAGATAAGAGAAGTGAGAAGTAAGCCTTATAATCTTTTCATAGCCAGTCCCATGATGTAGGGACCAATTGGAGTTAAGAAAACTTGGCCCTCTCCAGCTCTTTCAGGGTCTCCCTGGTGAAATAGCAGCCATTGTCAATGTACTTTCAGGTGGGCTCAGTTAACCAGCTGCCACATCAAGGCCCAATTTCAGGAGGCTTACCCATGTGTTTCTCCAAACAGAAGATACCTCTCTTTCTAGGAAGGAGAAGAGTTACAAAGTCATTCACAGGGTGGGCCTTTTTCAACTCCCTCCATTCTTTTTAACCCCAGGTGTTTTTTTAAACCAAGAGCTATAAACTTTGGGAAAGATGGTAGAATCAGAGACTTTTTCCTTCTTTAATCCTTTCTAGTCCTTCTCCTCCCCCCACTTGTTCCTCCCAGAAACAAAGTTCCTGTTCTTTGTTATTTATGAATATTTGAATGGTGGGTAAACTGAGGACATAGTGGGAAGGCCCTTCAGAGGTCTTAGTTTGTAGTCTTGGTTCTGTCAAGAATTTGCTTAAGTAAATTTTTTAACCACTCATTGTCTTTAGTTTTTTCATCTAAGAATTCAGATTCTTCAAATCTACCTGCCCACCATGTGCAAGGTACTGTAGTGATAAAAGCAATGAAAATAGTCCCATATAATATACTGGCAGGTGAGCAATTATAAGTAGGGGGTGATGGGATCAAGGGAGAGAACTGACAAAGAGTTCTAGGAAAATTTGAGAAGGAAGAGAGCATTTTCTAGAAATGATAAGGATTTGGAAAAGGAGAGAATAAAGTTAAAGGATAGTGGAGAAGGGAGGGATTGGTTTGTGAAGGTGATCAGAGGCTGGAATTGGTATGTTGAATTTGGTAGAACAACTGGGATGATGGTTCACCCCATCTGATGCATTGTATTCAGTTCTGAGCTCCACATTTTAGGAAGGATTTAAAACCTTATCATTCGAAGATCAATTGAATGGACTGGGGCCAGAGAGGTGCTTAATCAGGAGATACTTTGCAGGTGTGGGTGGGAGTTGGAGTAGTTGTCTTCAAATATTTTGAGGGACATCTTGTCTAAGATGCATTAGAAAGGTAGGAATGCACAAGAGGAAACTGCTAGAGTTGGGGTCAAAATATCTTAGTTCAAATTATTATTGTTCACTTGTGTTTGACTCTGTGATTCCATATGGGATTTTCTTGGCAGAGATATTGGATTTGCTTGCATTTACTTCTTTAGCTCATTTGACAAATGAAGAAACTGAGGCAAAACAGGATTACACAGTTAGTAAATATCTGGAGCCAGAGTTGAAATCAGGGAAATTAATCTGCCTAAGTCCAGGCCCACCACTTTATGCACAATGGCACCACCTAGTGGTGCCCCAGAAATTTATTAGTTTGTGATTGTGGGCAGGATCCCTCTCGGGGGCTAATTTTCTCTCTCTGTAAAAGAGGAATAAAAATGCTTAAACTCCTCACAGGGTATTATGTGGGAATAGATTTCGCAAATCTCACAATACTACATGAGCACAAGATTAGTATTATTAGGTATAATAGAAAATTATGTTGTGGAGAGATTTAGTTAAGGAAAAATTTGTTAATAAATAAATAGAACTCTCCCCAACAAAATGAGTTAATGAGTATGGGACATGGCAAATATCAAGTATTATTGAAAAGATTAAATTATTTATGTTTTAATAGATGGGGGATGAGAATTATACCTGAGTTGGCTATCTATATATATAGTCATAACCTTGATTTGTTAGCACTAAGATCAGAATTTATTTTTAAAAAGAGAAAAAAAATAAGGCATACAATTAAAAGGATTTCACACGGAATTACTAAACAGTGTATTAAAACAAAAATTTTTCTAAATTTTTCTGCTTCTAGCAGATAATAATTACTAAGAAAAAGAGAACAGATTCACTAATCTTTTATTAATGGATCTGTGAATTTGATGTGCATGAAATACATGGACTGCCTTGAGACTTACTGAGTTTCTCATCTCTGGAAATATTCAAAAATTGGGTGTTCTAAAGTTATTCATTCTTTGTATGGGGCAGGGGTGGGTAGCTATTTCTTCAACATATCACGTTTAATGAAAACCTAAGGAGCCAGGATTGATAGAGACCTTGAAACATTCAGGTCCTTTTTTAATACAGTAATTTTGTGATTGTAACATCTGCTCTACGGTTGCAGGCTGTTGTGAAGGTCAAATAAAATCATAATTTAGAATGTACTTTGGAAGGTTAAGAGCTTTACAAATTTTTAACCATTAATCATAGTTACTATGTTTGTTGAGATGTTGCTGCTTCTATACAGACCCCCTAAACCAGATGTTCTCTTTTGTACCCTTACCTCCTTTCTCAGTGGGAGTTTGGTCCCTGAGACCCAAAATAACATTCCTATAGCTCCTCAGAGGCTGACAAGGGTAGGGAAAAAAACTTCTGACTCTACATAGAGACAGAAGACCTGTGTTTGAGTCCAGACTTTTTCCATTTATTACTTGTGTAACTGAACCTTCTCTGAAACTCAGTTTCCTTGTCTGTAAAATGGGCATTATACCGCTTGTCAATCTATTTCATGGGATTGTTGTGTGGAAAATATGGAAAACTTTAAAACTCTTTCTAAATATGAATTATTATGCAAATAACTGATTTTCAATTTATAAAATGAAGGAATTTCCTTACTCACCTATGAACTCTAAATCTTTACTCTTATGCTCAGAGAGACACTCAGTAAGTCAAACTGTTGGGTTCCCTTGTAGCTAGGATTTGGGTTCTTAGGAAGAGGAGGTCATATGAACTCTTTCTGGGCAATCTATATTAATTTCTCCTTTTTGTAAAATGAGTGAATTGGATCTGAGGATCTTTAAGGATTCTTCTAACTTTAGAATTAATATCTTATAATAATAGAGTATGTCCAGACTGTGTGTCCCATCCCCAATACCTTTTAAGAGATGATATTAGGGCATCCAGCCTAGTCTTCAAGGCCTTATCTTACCATTCCTGGAAAATTATGTTCATATAAATATTTCAGGTGTTTCAAAAAACCAAGGACCTGTTCTTTGTAGTTTCTGGTTCCCAAAATACCAGGATCCCATGATAACATAGCATTGGGAAATTAATCTAATCTGCTTCTTCTAAGATAGTTCTACTTTCCTGATTCCATTACTTCTAGAAATAATTATTATTTATTTGCTTATTAGCACTGACCTCATTCCCCTGAACCTCTGCTGTCCCAGGTCTTTTCCCATCACTCTCTCTATGACCCTCATTCCTATTCCCATTGCCATCTTTTTCACTGACTTTAGCACCCTCTGGATTTCGCATAGGACCTTTCTTGGTTTTGAGACTAAGCATGGGATCAGGATGCAGACCATTGCATCCATGGAGCCATCAGCCACTTGACATGTCCTCCCCTGAAGCCACTAGAAACGCTTCATATTTAAGGTGCTTGTTTTGGCCATACTCTGTCAGGAGCTTCTCAAAGTAGAGGTTGGGATCCATGCAGGTGACCCTGAAGCTGGCTGGAAAGAATTCAAAAGTTAGCACCGGGACAGCAGCCAAGTTCTAGCAAAGTCACCTCAAAGGCCCTGGCAAGCTTTTCTATCTGTCTAAAGAGCTTCCATTTCTTCATCTTCTGGTTGCTCTTGGGTGTCGGTACTGGCATGATATGGGTAGCTTTTGAACAGGCAAGCAGGTAAAGGGCATGAGGGGATTGACTTGCTCACCAATCAACTAAATCTTTAATGTATGCTCAGAGTGACACTCAGTCACCCAGCGAGTGAGGCTGTTTGATTCTCTTGTAGTTGGGATTTGGGCTCTTGGAAAGAGGAGGACACAGAACCATCTGGAGAACAAAATGCAGGACATCCATAGTGGGTTCCTATGTTTATTCTCTGTCATTCTGTGATTGAATTTCTTCTTTCTGCCTGGTACTATTTAAACATCTAAACTCTCCTGTGCTTCCTCTGTAATATTTGTTTATAGTTTGAACTTTACTCTGTTTACAGAAACTCATTCCTTAAAGAACAGAGTTAAATGGACCATGGGAGTGAGATGGAGAAACAGGTGGAGGGTGGTTGTAATTCTTCCATTAGACAATAGGCCTCTGTTCCTTCCCCTTTTATTATATTTTTCTACAGTGGAGGAGGGAAAGCCTGGTTTGAGACCTTGAACACTGTTCAGTGTCCTGACGTCTTACAGCTACAGCCAGCTCACACTGGCTCATGAGAACCAATTGTTAAAATTTCAGTTAAAATTCATCATGGGGCAGCAGTGCGGTATAGTGGGTAGAGTACTGAGCCTGGAGGCAGGAAGATCTGAGTTCAAAGTGACCTCAGATATTTTTTAGCTGTGTGACCCTAGGCATGTCGCTTATCCCTATTTGTCTCAGTTTCCTCATGTATCAAATGAGCTGGAGAAGGCAAACCACTTCAGTGTCTTTGTCAAGAAAACCCCAAATGAGGTCATGAAAAATCATACAGCTGAAATGATTAACAACAAAATCCATTTATATTTTGGAAATCATCAAATGCTTTAAGTCAAGGTTTTAATTTGTTGAGAAAGTGTTAATAATGTAGATTAAACTTAAAAATATATTCTGCATACATTCTGCCCTAACTTCTGACCAGAGCTGGTTGTTAAGCATTTTCCAGTACATTACTTCATATAGTTCTTAAATGGTTGTATGATCTCACTGACATGGGTATTGGTGTGGATTAATGACATCCTATCCATGCTTTCACATGAGATCCAATTCTTGTCCATTTACCTTCATACAACATCCAGCATTCTGGAAATGGTCTTCACATTTTCTGGATAGGAATGAGAGACTCAGGCCATTTATTTGTTGATGATGTGATTGATCATTTCCTTTTCTGTCCCCTCATTTCTAGAATGATATCCTTCATTATTCTAGAAATATGACTGACTTTTCTGAGGAGAGTCGAGTGGCCAGCCTTTGGCCCCAACTACCTGCTTCCCTTCTGGCAGGAATCAACTCTCCCTTGGCAAAGGGTGGGGGTAGGAGACTAAAGAAACCTATTTGTTACTATCTCCCAGTCACACCTAGATAGACCTATGTGGACATATATAACCTATATAGGCAATGCATGTACACACTTCCCAAACAAATCTGATACAGTTAAAATTAGACTAGAAGCAGGTAATAGGGGAAAAAACTTTGAAGTATGTCTTTCCAGTAAAGATTTCATATCCAAGACCTGTAAAAAACTTATTTAAATTTATAAGATTAAGAACCATTCCCCAATAGATAAATAATCCAAGGATATAAGCAGATACTTTTTAAAGGAAAAAATCCAAGCTATCAACAAACTTACATAAAAAAGACTCCAAGTCACTAGCAATTAAAAAAGTGTATAATTCTGAGGTTTCACTTAACACCCATCCAATTGACAAAGATGATGAGATGGAAAAATGACATATGTTGAAGGGGTTGTGGGAAAACAGGTACATTTGCTTGCTGTTGACTGGAGTTGTGAATTGGTTCAGCCATTTTGAAAAGTAATTTTGATCCAGTCAGAGATGTGTTGGAGCTACTTTAAGCCAACTTGTGAGAGTCAGTTGTTCAATTTTTAGTGTGAGCATTTATATCTCTGAAATAAGCAAATGTTACAGATCAGAGTTTGATTCATTATTTTTTTGTTGATTGTCTAGTGATGGAAAAATGCAAGTATTTTAGATTAAATTTATCTCTATTATAATAATAGATTTTTATTTTTCAAAATACATGCGAAGATAGTTTTTAACATTCATCCTTGCAAAACCTTGTGTTCCAAATTTTTCTCTTTCTCTCTCTCTCCACTCCTCTAGACAGCAAGCAATCCAATATAGGTTAAATCCAATTCTTCTATACAAGCTTCCATATTTATCATACTGCACAAGAAAAATCAGATCATAAGGGAAAAAATGAGAAAGAAAAAAACAAGTAAGAAAACAACAAAAACAACAGCAACAAAGTGAAAATAGTATGTTGTGCTCCATATTCAGTCCCCATAATCCTCTTTCTGGATGCAGATGGCTCTCTTCATCACAAATCTATTGAAATTGGCCTGAATGACCTCACTATTGCAAAGAGATACATCTGTCAGAATTGATTATTGTATAATCTTGCTGTTGCTGTGCACAATGTTCTCTTGGTTCTATTCACTTCACTTAGCATCAGTTCATGTAAGTCTCTCCAAGCCTCTCTTAAATCATCCTGCTGATCATTTCTTATGGAATAATAATATTGTATTACATTCATATAGTATAGCCTATTCAGTGGATGGGCATCTACTCAATTTCCAGTTCCTTGCCAGTACAAAAAGGACTGCTACAAATATTTTTGCAAATGTAGGTCCTTTTCCCATCTTTATGATCAGGTTAAATTTAAAGGTGTGTCATAAGTACACTTTTTTTTTCTCCTCTGAAAGCCAGTGGTTAAACATTTACCAGAATACCCTAACTATACTATTATTAGGACTATACTCCAAAGAGACTGAAGGAAATATACGTATGAAACTTGGTACAGTAGTTCCTTTTGTAGTAGCCTCAAATTAGAAACTAAGAGGGTATCTCCCTAATAAGAGAATGATTGAACAAATTGCTATGTATTAATGTTTGGGAATAGGAGCAACTAGATGCACAGAGTGTGAGGCTTAGAGTCTTCCTGATTTCTTCCTGAGTTCAAATTTGGCCTCAGGCACTTAATAGTGATCCAAGGCAAGTCAGTTTCCTCAGTTTCTTTATCTGTCAAATCTGGCAAATAGGGACTAAAATGGCAAACCATTCCAGTATCTTTGCCAAGAAAATCCATGAAGAGTCATGAAGAGTAGGACATGACTGAAAAATGATGGAAGAACAATAGCAATAGTGGGTGAATTTGTTTTGCTGTTTGTTATAAGACTTTTTTTTTCAGGGGTGAGTGATTCTTAATTGAAAAAATAATTTAAAAAAGTAATTAGGTGTGGGGAATAGTTGACAACCTTGATCATTCTATCACTCTTATGTATACTTTATTCTCTCACATTTCTTTCTTTCATTATTCTGATTCAGACTTCTGTAGAAGAGTTGATAGGGCTTCGGAAATAAGCAGAATTGATATCAATAGCAAGCATGGTGAGGATTGTTACAGCAGTCACAGGCTGACCCATGAGTGAGAGCTGATGATGCAACAAAGGGGAAAAGGGAGGGAATAAGCATTTATCTAGCACTTACTATTTGCCAGGTGCTTATCGAGTGCTTTACAAATATTAACTCATTTGATCAGCACAACCAAAATTGCCTTAGATTGGCTAAAAATCCACAGAATTACATATTTTATAGCTGTACTTTTTGTTGTTGTTGGTGATCTAGGAATGGGGGGGTTTCATCTTTCTTACTTTAATCTGTGAATCAAAAATGGTGGAATCTCTCTAATCTTTCCTTTTTTATGAGTTAGGTATGAGCAATTGAGGAATTTTCCATCTACACCAAAAACCTAAAAAAGGATAAAGTATAAAGAAGGAGTTTATATTGTCTTTTACGTTGCAATTCCTTTTTCATTGAAATAATGTGATCACAGAATCTTAAACGTCTGAGTCTATGAGTGATGAGAAAAGAGACCTAAGAGAGTAAAATAACCTTAACATTTAGAGACAATTAGACTAAACCACAAACAGCAGATGTCATACTTTAATATTTAATCAACATTTCATCTTTTAGATTACATTGGAACCTGGAAATGGGGGTGGGGTGGGAATGCCATATTGGCAGTGAGGAAGAGGCTTGTTTAGATTTTTAGCTTGCCAATAAGTGACTAGATGTAAGCATGACAGGTCTAAGGGAATAGTTTGAGAAAAGTTCCACTTGCTGAATTACTTAGATATTGCACTCTGAGTTCATTCAAACCTGTTGGCTTTAATTAAAAAAAAGACTTATTTAAAAATTTTTTTTACTGAGGTAATTAGGGTTAATGACTTGCCCAGGGTCACACTAGGAAGTATTATGTGTCTGAGAGCACATTTGAACTCAGGTCCTTCTGACTTCAAGGATGGTGCTCTATCCACTGCGCCATCTAGATGCCCCCAAAAGACTTATGTTAACAGCAAATATGAACCAAATATTGTAAGAAAATATATCTCAGGCATTCACTATTTTTGTATAAATTTTATGAGTTTAACTCATAAGTTAATGTCACACTAGCTAGCTCTCACTTCAGCAGTTCAGAATAAAATCCTGGCTGAGACTGGGAGGCACAGCTGATTGAGTTTCATGAGCTGCTTCAGGAACTCTTCTGGTACTGAGAATTCAGAGAAAGAGAAAGACATGTGTGTGTGTGTGTGTGTGTGTTTGTGTGTGTGTGTGTGTGTGTGTGTGTGTGAGAGAGAGAGAGAGAGAGAGAGAGAGAGAGAGAGAGAGAGAGAGAGAGAAAGAAAGAGAGAGAGAAACAGACTTAGAGACAGAGACACACAGAAATGTAGAGAGACAGACAAAGAGACACACAGAGAGACAGGTCTATCTCTCTCTCTCTATATATAGAATAGTAGTAGTAGTAGTTACTAGTAGTTATAAGGTCGAACTAAAGAACTATAGGGGAAAATACAAGATAAAGTCCAGAAGCATGGAATTGTTTTTGTTACAAAGTCCAGCATTAGTTTTTAGTTAAACCTTGGCAACCCTATTTTTATAGACCATTCTTACCTCTGGCTCTTTATACATGGGTTAGTAGTCTAACATACTCCTTGGGTATACCTATGGCTGATACTTAGATGAAACTAATTTTCTTGGTTTCTGGTTATTGCCTTAATCTAAGAGGGATACAGTACATTTTTCTCTATGCATCTTGGCCATTGTTCTGCTTGAAAGCCAGTTCTTCAAGTGGCTCAGTGCTCAGAACTGATGGTTTAACTTTTGAGTATGGAAATTGACACTTCTTATCAAATTCTGCCTTTCATTCCGTTCCCTCCCCTGAAGAATTGAAATAATTAAAACTAGATGGGTCCAATGTTCATTTCACACCTGTGCTAGCCTAGGTACACTGGCTGGTTATGTTCTCATTTATAGAGTGATTCCATCCCTTCCATACCCATTCTCAGTAATTTATTGATAAACTAGTCTTCAAAGTTTTACAACAGAATATTTGAAATCTATCCTTTAAACCTAAAGCTTCTTTATCCTGTGGGATTCTTCTCCACATGTTCTTATCCATTTTCTGTAGGAAATCTACTCAAAACATTAGAAACTTTCTTATCCTCAGAAGCAGGTGGTTGGTGTAGAGGATAGTGTGCTAGGTCTGGAGTCAGGAAGATTTGAGTTCAAATCTAGCCTCATACTAGCCCTATTGACATTGTGATCTTGGGCAAGTCACAATTTTGCCTTTTTGCCTCAGTTTTTTCAGCTGCAACATGGGATAATAACAATAGGTACCTGAAAAGTTTGCTGTGAGGATCAAATGATATAATATCTGTAAAGCCCTTGACATAGCCTTACAATGAATTTTTCCACAGCTTTTTGAATCCCCTTCGTTTTTTTTCCTAAAATAATTTCCATAATTTGGACCATATAACATTACTAGAGAAATAAAGATATTTGTAGTAGGAAAATGCCTAAAATCACTGAAGGCACTATATAATTATATGGGTACCATTTTGGGAAGGGCCATTTTCCAAGTATATGCTTATAGAGTATTGTCCAATTGGTAATTAGCCTTAAGTGCTCAGTTGTCCAGACCTCAGTGTATGAATTCAAGTGTTTCAGCCCTCTACATCTCCCACTTTCTTTTGTTTTAGAACACAGGTGGTCATGCCATCCCTGATCTTATCAGGGATCAGAGCCCCCAAAAGGAGGTGATCATGCCTTCCCTGACATCTCTGGAAGAGAGATGAAAAGCACCAAAGGGAAGTGGGGGTTGCTAGTGGGTTTCTGGGCAGAAGAGTTTTATTAGAAACAGGTATGCACAAACCCATCAGCATGGGAAGTATTACACAAGCACATAGCAATAACTCACAGGCTATTAGTGTGACTCTCCTCACAACCAGTGCAGGCTCAATGTGGTGTAACAAACATGAATTGTACATGCAAGTAGTGATATAACAAACACTATGAATCAACATGGTGTTGTAAAAGATTTCCAGAAATCCTAGAAGGAGGGTATAACAATAACAGTCACATATACTCCTTTTTCAGTAGCCAAGAGATAGTCCAAAACCAATCTATTGTCCATTGCTTCATGTGTCAGGAAATCCAATGATCCCCGCAAGTTTTTGAAGTCCTGCAACAGTCTTTTTATGTGTTGGGGAATCCAATGATTACAGCAGATTTTGAAGTCCTGCAACAATCTTATCATTTCTCAGAAAATCCAATGATTCCTGAGGGTTTTGAAGTCCAAGAATTTTTGAGGTCCATGAATCAAATGCCATAACTGCCATGCTCTTTCAGTGGTGGGCACAGTCAGAGACATAACTACCCAATGTTTCTTGGGTTTTCTCCTTCGTTTCAAGGGTCTGCTCTGTTTCTCTCCAATGGACAAGGTGAATATGGCTCATTGGCACCCATCTGATTTCTTCTCCATCTGTGGAGATACAAGCAAACCCTTTCCCCCAAGCAGTTAACCTATCTGGTCCCTTCCATTTACCACTTTCTGGGTCTCTCCACATCACCTGGAAATTATCTAAAGATAATGGAGTTGCTCGCACTGGACACTGTCCTTCCAGTGGGTTATAAAACCTGTCTGCCAGAGCCAGTGCATCTTTGTCAAAAATCAAGAAATTAATTAAAGATCTAGATTTATTTATTTATTTATTTAAATTTATTTTTTAAAATAACTTTTTATTGACAGAACCCATGCCAGAGTAATTTTTTACAACATTATCCCTTGCACTCACCTCTGTTCCGATTTTTCCCCTCCACCCCCTCCCCCAGATGGCAAGCAGTTCTATATATGTTAAATATGTCACAGTATATCCTAGATACAATATATGTGTGCAGAACCAAACAGTTCTCTTGTTGCACAGGGAGAATTGGATTCAGAAGGTAGAGATAACCTGGGAAGAAAAACAAAAATGCAAACAGTTTACATTCATTGCCCAGTGTTCTTTCTTTGGGTGTAGCTGCTTCTGTCCATCATTGGTCAGTTGGAAGTGAGTTAGATCTCTCTGTCAAAGAAATCCACTTCCATCAGAATACCTCCTCAAACAGTATCGTTGTTGAGGTATATAATGATCTCCTGGTTCTGCTCATTTCACTTAGCATCAGTTCATGTTAAGTCTCGCCAGTCCTCTCTGTATTCATCCCACTGGTCATTCCTTACAGAACAATAATATTCCATAGTGTTCATATACCACAATTTACTCAACCATTCTCCAATTGATGGGCATCCATTCATTTTTGAGCTTCTAGCCACTACAAACAGAGCTGCCACAAACATTTTGGCACATACAGGTCTTTTTCCCTTCTTTAGTATCTCTTTGGGGTATAAGCCTAGTAGAAACACTGCAGGATCAAAGGCTATGCACAGTTTGATAACTTTTTGAGCATAGTTCCAAATTGCTCTCCAGAATGGCTGGATGTGTTCACAATTCCACCAACAATGTATCAGTGTCCCTGTTTTCCCACACCCCCTCCAACATTCCTCATTCTCTTTCCCTGTCACTCTAGCCAATCTGACAGGTGTGTAATGGTATCTCAGAGTTGTCTTAATTTGCATTTCTCTGATTAATAATGATTTGGAGCATATTTTCATATGTCTATGAATAGTTTCAATTTCTTCATCTGAGAATTGTCTGTTCATATCCTTTGACCATTTATCAATTGGAGAATGGTTTGATTTCTTATAAATTAGGGTCAATTCTCTATATATTTTGGAAATGAGGCCTTTATCAGAACCTTTGATTGTAAAAATGTTTTCCCAGTTTATTGTTTCCCTTCTAATATTGTCTGCATTTTTTTTTTTGTACAAAAACTTTTCAATTTGATATAATCAAAATTTTCTATTTTGTGATCAATAGTGATCTCTAGTTCTTCTTTGGTCATAAATTCCTCCCTCTTCCACAGGTCTGAGAGGTAAACTATCCTATGTTCTTCCAATTTATTTGTAATCTCATTCTTTATGCCTAGGTCATGAACCCATTTTGACCTTATCTTGGTGTATGGTGTTAAGTGTGGGTCAATGCCTAGTTTCTGCCATACTAATTTCCAATTTTTTCAGCAATTTTTGTCCAATAATGTGTTCTTATCCCAAAAACTGGGGTCTTTGGGTTTGTCAAACACTATATTATTAAAGTTATTGGCTGTTTTGTCCTTTGAACCTAACCTATTCCATTGACCAACTAGTCTATTTCTTAGCCAAGACCAGATGGTTTTAGTAACTGCTGCTTTATAATATAATTTTAGATCTGGTACAGCTAGGCCCCCTTCATTTGATTTTTTTTTCATTAATTCCCTTTTCCAAGGGTTTTTGAGTGACTCTTTCAACCACATTGGATAAAGCCAGTTCAACTTCTCTCAAAGCCTCTTGAGACTTTTTCAGTGAAATTAGAGTCCTTGGTCCACACGTTGGGCACCAAATGTGATGACTGAGTTAGCACCCCGGATATCTTAGAATCAGCCAGAGTCAAGATAAGCAAAAGTCCTTGGTGTTTATTCTTGGGCTTTAGAGGAAGGATTGAATTGGATGGAAACAGAATCTCTGCAACCTTCTTTCTTCCTCGTCTACTGCCAAAGTAACCCTGGCTACTCTTATTCCACCCGCTAGTTCCTCCTACAATTCTCTGTGTACACCAATTATTGAGCCAGCACAGGATAGTGGGAAGGGCCATTTTCCAAGTACATACTTATAAAGTATTGTCCAGTCAGTAATTAGCCTTAAGTACTCGGTTGTCTGGACCTCAGTGCATGAACTCAAGAATTTCAGTCCTCTACAATTATGGGTTTGGATGTAATCATAGAAATGTCATTTACAAATAGAAGCACATTATGGAATGTATGGAAGATTCATTTTTCATTTGGATTTTACATAGGACATCTTTTATGATTCTGGTGAATGCTCGGTGTTCTCCTATACTTATATGTCTATATGCTTCCATATTTTATTCCCAGTTTGAGCTCAATTCTCAGAGGCAAAATTGTTTCTGTGTTTTCAGCTATCCCAAACTCTTGTATGATCTCATGATCTCATTATGGACTTGGAAAACAAGTTATTTTGAAAGACTTAAGATTAAATTTTCCTCTACCCAAATGCTTTTGTTTTGTGTAATGTACAAGCAGTAAATACAGAAAGATTTTATTTTCTTTACAACTTAATTGAGAGCATCACTGTGAAATTGTAGTTTGCCATAGAAAATTTTGCAAAGGATATTTTTCATGGTTTTATCAATGATTTTCTCTATGCATCATACATATACATGATAGCAAAGATGTTTTTGAATGCTAGTACTTTTTCTTTCCCTAAATTCAAAAATAGTTTCATCTGAGAAGAATGCATGCTAGTTAGATACAGGGCTTCTTTGATTTTTTCCATTCTTGACTCCTTTTCACCCAAGAAGTTTTTATATGACTCTGGGTATACTGATACATAAAATAAATATACAAACAAAACATTTACTGATAATAAATTATAATTTTGCATTCCACACATTCAGTTATGAGACCCTATATGGGCTTGTAACCCACAGTTTAAAAAGGTTTTTTAGAATACTTGGAGAATATAAGATTTCCCTATCAGTCCTTTTTATTTTAAATATAATTGGTAACCACCAGGTATAAACTACCTATCTAATCTAATTGTATAAAGAAGATTTTTTTCAGTATTGATTTAAGGGGCATTTCTATTAGACTTCATTTCCCATAATGCTTGGGATGTGTGTGGAACCAGTAGCATGGTGATATTTTCAAGCTAAGCTTCTGATTAGCAAGGAAGCTCTGTTTAGTCATTTTTCAGTTGTGTCTGACTCTTTGTGACCTCATCTAGATTTTTTTTCTTTTGACAAAGATACTGGAGTAGTTTACCAGATCCTTCTTCAATTCATTTTAAAAGATGAGGAAACTGAGATAAGCAGCTTACACAACTAGAAAGTGTCTGAGGCTGGATTTGAACCCATGAAGTTGGAAATTCCTGATTCTGGGCCCAACACTCGATTCATTGCTCTACCTAGGTGCCCAAGGAGGCTCATAAGGTGGGAAATTGAATTTATTTTTGAGACCTAAGAATTAGACTATAGTAACATGTAGAGCTGTGGTTGTGGGAGAAAGTGAGCATAGATGAACATTTGGGGCAATGGGCATGATCTCCTGGAAATCCAAATCCATCTGGATATGATGATGATGATGATGGTGATAGTTGTCAGCTGCTCTCCATTTTACACTTTAGATCTCCTGGGAAAGATACCAGAGGCAGCCTGGAGTCATGTTGGGTTTACCCTTTGGACTATGATTGCAAAATGACTAGGTCCTACTTCCTGATTTCTCTCTCTCTCTCTCTCTCTCTCTCTCTCTCTCTCTCTCTCTCTCTCTCTCTCTCTCTCTCTCTCTCTCTCTCTCTCTCTCTCTCTCTCTCTCTCCCCCCCCTCTCTCCCTTTTTCTCAGCATATATATAATCATATTATATATTGAAGAGGAATTAGATTAAAATTTTTTAAAATTGATTTTGTTATCCTTATGCTTTCTCCCAGCATCATTCTACCTCTTCTTCCTCCAGAGAACTAATCCATAGAACAAATATTTTTTAAAGATAAAAAAGGAAGAAAAATTAGTATACTTTATCAATAACTTGAAAAAAATCTGAGAATATATTCAATATATTTGTGGACTTCTTACTTTTTCAAAGGAGTGAGGTTAGGGTGTCTCCTTATATATACTCTTTCAAGCATCCATATTCAGTGTAATTTGAAGCATTCACTTTTGATCATGTGCGTGCATGTATATGTATGTGTATATCCTGAATCTATCACCTCTCTGTTGAGAGGTATGTAGTATACTTCCTTATCATTGGCACTCTGAAATAATGGACAGTCATTTCATTGTCAGTAGTCTCAAATTTTTCAAAGTTTTTTTCTTTTCTTTTTTTATTAATATTTAATTTTTAAAGTTGTCTTTCCTTACATTGTTATTATATTAATTGTTCTTCAAATTCAATTTACTTCACTCTGTATCAATTTATATTCCTCTTTCCATTTTTTTTCTGAAAGGCTCCTTTTATAATTTCTTATGATGCAATAATTTTCTGTTACAAGTATCACATTCTATAATTTGTTCAAATACCTCCTAACTTTCTTGTTTTTTGATACCACAGAAAGACCTGCTGTATATGTTAGTGCACATATGATTTCTCTTTTTTTAACCTATTTGTATAGAAATAATATTTATAGTAGCTGTTTTTGTAATAGAAAACTTTTGCTATTGGATTTATGTTTTTTTATGACTTGAGATGTTTAAATTATCACTTAAAAATACTGTTAGAGTAACTAAGAGTATTGTTTTGTTTAAGAAAATTAATTAGGGGAAGATTGAGATATTTTATGAGCTCTTGAATAAATGAGCAGTGCTCCTCTAGGTGGAGGATACTTAAAGAAGCAGCAGTTATAACTTATAACTACTGTAATATTCTCTCAGGAAGTAACAATGTATGTTAAATATGAGCAATTCTTCTATACATATTTTTACAAATATCCGATGAAGTTTTGACACAGATTCTTGCCATTTTCCAGCTTTCATAATGTGTTATACCAAGTAACAAGTCTTTCCAGGTTGAGAAGCATATTTCCCTGAAAGTATCAGGGATTAGGATAAGAATTCCATGGGGTGAGCTTTAGCTGGAGCAAACCAGAGGGGCTTACTGTTTATAGTATTACATGTGAATAGGGTCACATGAGCATATTTGTAGGGAAAGATTTAGATTGAAGATGAAAGAGAAAGAGAATGTTAACTGTGGAAAAGACAAACTTTCAAAGAAGGCCGGAGGGGATGGAGTCGAGAGCAAAAAGAGTTATTAGTTTTGATAAGGAGAAAAGTGAGCTTTTCCCTCAGGGACTAGATGTAAAGAGGAAAGGAAGATAGAGAAGTGAGGAGCATTAGAAATGTAAAAGTAGGGGCAGCTAGGTGACATAGCGGATAGAGTACCAGCCCTGAAGTCAGAAGGACCTGAGTTCAAATCTAGCCTCAGACACTTAACACTTCCTAGCTGTGTGACCCTAGGCAAGTCACTTAAACCCAATCCCTCAGCAAAATAAAACAAAATAAAAAAAGAAATGTAGAAATAGAAGGCAAAGTCATCTTCTGAAAGATATGTAAGTTTTAATGGGTATTTGAGAGAAAGGAGAAAGCTTGGAGCAATAATTGAGGATTGTGTAATAGTCAATCAGGAAAAAATAAGTCAGAAAATATGGATTCCTGTTCTGCCAGTTACTAACTATGTGATCCTGAGCAAGTGACTCTCTTGGTCATAGTTGCTCTATCTTTAAAATGAAGAGGCTATAGTAAAGCCCATTTTATTAGGTATTTGTTAATTTCAGAATAAGAATAAATTAAAAAAAAAAGATAATGGATAAAAAAATGGGCAAAAATGGGCAAAAAGGGAAGGAGTTAGATTAGATTATCTTTAAGGCACTTTAAATATATGATACTGTAAATGAGAGACCTTGCTAGTTGAAGGTTGATCCTTATAAGAAATAATTCCCCAACACTTATTGTGTGCCAGGCATAATTAAGGTATTTGCTTTTATTAATTTCCCAATATTTGGTGTCAGTAGTTTGTATAAGTATGTTGGATTGGAGTTGTAATAAGCTAGTTCTTTTCTTTAAGAAATTTCTTTTACCTAGTGGTTTGGTTGCACACAAACAGCTGATTCTGAAATGATTTCTATGGCAATTATCAGTCACACTTCCATTTAAGAGAGAATCAATTTCATTTAAAAAAATGATGTAGTTTGGTGCTTTTATATCCAACATCATCCTACTCTTCTTGCAAAAAATATATATACTGATGCAAGCTTTGTATTTTTTTCTTTACTTAGTCCCCTATTTTTCTTTCTTTTTTCCTTTTGGTGTTCTGCCCTAGACACACCTTTGTATTGAAGTCACCGGGTCTCAAAGTCCTTATTGACTTAACTTCCAAGCTCTGTTCCACAGATTTATTTATGGAAATCATAGGTCTTCACCCTTATTCGTGAGTGTGGGAAGAGTCTTGCTTACAAAACATTTCACCCTTCTTCCATTTAGTTGTAATTTCTTTATATGTTATAGCTTCATTTATAGCAAGCTTGTTGGTGTGATTGTGGTTTGGTCCCTTCAGGAGCATATTGATTGTTGTTGGAGAAGCTTTTTACCTTAAGTGCATGAATAATTAAATTATTATTTATAGGCAGTCTAAAATTAGTATGATTATTAGGGAGAAGGCATGAATCTATGATCTGAACTAGTGACCAGTTGTGATCAGTTATATGTAGAGAAAACACTCACACTCATCATTTTTTTTTTAGTCTTATGATTTCATTTCATTTCATTTTGTTTAATTTAATTTAATTTTTAATTTTTTTTTAACACACATTGCTTTATGAATCATGTTGGGAGAGAAAATCAGAGGAAAAGGGAAAAACCATGGCAAAGACAAAAAAAAAAAGAAGTGAACATAGCATGTGCTGATTTACATTCAGTCTCCTTAGTTTATTTTCTGGAGGCAGATGGCATTTTCTGTCCAAAGTCTATTGGGATTGCTTTAGATAACTGAACTACTAAGAAGAACCACATCTTTCATAGTTGATCTTCACACAATCTTGGTAATACTGTGTACAATTATTTCTGGTTCTACTTGTTTCACTCAGCATCAGTTCATTTCTAAATCAGATCTTTCTAAAATCAGCTTTTTCATCATTTTTTATAGAACGATAATATTCCAGTTCCTTCATATACCACAACTTGTTCAGCCATTTCCCAGTTGATGGGCATCTACTCATTTTCCAATTCTTTGCTACCATAAAAAGATCTGCTACAAACATTTTTGCACAAAGCCTTCTTTATGATTTCCTTAGGATACAGACCCAGTAGTGGTACTGCTGGGTCAAAGGGTATGCACACTTTTATAGCCCTTTGGGCATAGTTCCAGATTATTCTCCAGAATGGTTGGATCATTTCATAACTCCACCAACAATATATTAGTGTCCCATTTTTCCCATATCCCCTCCTGTCATGCTGGAGAAACTGAGGTAAGATAGAGATTAGATAGTTTTTAATATTTTATTTGGATTTCTGAGAGAGAGAGAGATTGTGCTGGGGGCATGATACCCCCAGGGCTGATGTCCAAAGCATCTAGCAGCCAATATGAGTTTTCAATGACATTTATACACACACACACACACACACACACACACACACACACACACGTAGCTCCAAGCTCAGGTAGCTAAACAAAGGTGGGGATGGAGTCCAAACTGCAAGAATCTCTAGGCAGAGACCATCAATCCGATTCTGAAAGATTGGGGATAGGACCATAAATTCTTACAAACTGGGAATTAAGGAGGTATCCAGATAGAGATAGAAAGTCTGAAACTTAGAGATATCAATTAGGTATCTGAGATAGGACATCTGGAGTTTTATCTTTTGGAATGTCAGATCTCCACAGCCCTAATTATCTCAGTTATAATGAACAGAAAAGGGGGTTTGCAACCAGAGGGATTGAGGTCCAACAATTCAAGGAAACTGAGGCAGAACAGTTGGGGAAACTGAGGCAGGACAATTCAGGGAAATTGAGGCAGGACAATTAGGGAAACTGAGGTGGAACAATAAAAGGGAACTGTGGCACAACACTCCAACATTTGTCATTATCTTTTCCTGTCAATTTACCTAATCTGAGAGGTGTGAGGTGGTACCTCAGAGTTGTTTTAATTGGCTTTTCTCTAATCAATAGTGATTTAGAGTATTTTTTTCATATAACTGCAGATGATTAATAGATAAGATAATTTTATCATCTGAAAAATGTCTAATACTTTTCTTTTTAAAGCAAAAGCTTTACCATATCACCCACATGCTCAATAAACTCCATTATCTCTGTGTCACTTCCCAAATCAAATATAAAATTCTGTTTGGCATTCAAAGATCTTCCAAACCACCCTCCCCTTCACTTCCCAGATGTCTTACATCTTCCCCTTCTTCCTTCCAATCTCCACATAATCTTTGATCAAGTGATACTGGCTTCTTGCTGTTCTTCCAACCATACATTCCATTTTCTGACTCCAGACATTTTCTTTTAAAGTCTTCCATGACTAGAATGCTCTCCCATCTCATCTCTGCCTCCAGGCTTCCCTGGAGGCTTCCTTTCAAGTTCCAGCTAAAATCTCACCACTACAGGAAGTATTTTCCAATCCTCAGTTGGTTATTTCCAGTTTATCCTGAATTTAGCTTTTTCTGCATAGTTGTTTGCATGTTGTCTAATCTCATTAGATTTTGAGCTCCTTGATATCAGATACAGTCTTTTTAGCTTTATTTGTATCCTCAGAGTTGGCATAGTTATATAATAAATACCTAGGGACTGACTCATAACAGGTACATATTAAATCATTAATTAAGGCTTAATGATTGACACATGAAATAATAGATTCACTAAAGTATCAAAGCAAAAAATTAGGCAATAATTTCCTTTAAAAATATTTTTATTTTAAAGTTAGTAATCACCATTGAAAACAAAAATTCAAACAATCAAAATAAAGGAGCATGCTTAAATTCATAATCCCTTATTTGTTAGTGAATAATGACTAAAACATATGTTTATTATAATCCTCTAAGGTTTTCATTTTACATTAGGATGGAGTCTGATGTAATGGGTGAAAGACTAGTCTTGAAGTCAGAAGGTTCCCATTCAACTCCTGCTTCAGACACATACCAGCTATGTCACTCAGCAAGTCATTTACCTCTCATGATCTCAGATAATTCTCTAAGATTTACAAGTTACAAGTTACAAAATTTACAAGAGCAGGTATTGGTTGGAGTTTCCCCACTAATTATCATAGGTCCCATCTATCCTTTCCCATCTCCTGTGGAAGAATGGAGACTAGTTTTGGATTAAGAAGACACAGGATCAAGTCTTTTCTCTGACACAAGCTATGAGATTCTAAATTCACTTAGTGCTCTGGGCAGCCCTCTGAGATATAAAGTACAAATGAACTACTCTTTGTGGGTAGAGGAAATTTCCACATCCTAAACCAATGAAATCTTAGGTCTAATGTCAAAACAAAAATGCTAACAAACAACAAAATGTTTTATGAAGAGTTTTACACATACAAGCTGCAAGTAATGTTGGTAAGGGAGGTGGACTAAGCAGCTAGTGCCCTGAGGAGGGAAACGAGACTCTTTCCCATAGATATATCTTTCTTCATACTCCTCATTGGGGAAGAGTTATTGGGGGTGATGGTGGAGGGTAACTTTTATTTTAGTCTATCCCACCAAGGATAGTGGTTGTAGGTTGGGAGTCTAAAGTGAACATTGCTTCTTTTTATTCAGTTGCTCTCAACAGTCTATGATTTATTTCTCAGGGTAGCTGCATCCCAAATTCCACATCAAATCTGTATGGTCTAGAAATCTTCTATTTTATCCTACTAGCTCCAAGTCCCCTTCTGAGCAAACCTTTTGTTTCACTAAAGTAGGGAATTCTTTCTACTTTATTCTTTCCCTGTTTGTAAACTTTAAATAGTATACAAAGAAATGAGCATTTCTTTTGGTTAACAGGGTTTTATAGTAGAAAAACTCCTATACTTATCCCAGAGTCCATTTTTTTTTTTTTTTTTTGAGATTTCTGGTAGAGAGGAGTCAGAAGGACATCCTTCCCCATCTTGGAACCATGTGATCAGACAAATTGAGCATTGAGTCACATCTTTGGGTATATATTCTTTTGTTTTTTCATTCTGATTCTTTGAGAAGGTGAAACTGATGCTGTTGACAGGAAAGCTACTACTGTTGTAGGTCTCTTGGGAAGTGGGATTGGAGAACTCAGAATAATAGTTGGTGAATTAATTCAAATGTTTCTGGACAATACTCTATACCCCTGCTTTGATGACAGGAAGAGAACAACTTTTATTATTGACCAACACCTCTAAGTTTTGTTTCTTCCTCCCTCTAACATCCAGAACTAGCAATAAAAGAAAAAGAATTTTTTTTCCTGTTTTGAGAATGACAAATGTTTTTTGATCATAGTGGAGTTTAAGTACATTCCCCATGTATACAACATGGGAAAGGAGTTAAATGCAAAGAATTCTTATTCTATCCAAGGATTTAGAAACCAATGATGGATTCCTCTCTACATGAATTATTTCCTCTCAGTGTTTATTGCCATTTTTTGTTATTTTCTGTCTGTCTGTCTATCTGTCTGTCTCTCCCTCCCTTCCTTCCCTTCCCCTCTCTTTCTGCATATGTATGTCCTGGTGGTCACTAATCCTTGTTATATGATCACTAATGGCATTGACAGAGATTTGGGGAAAAGCTTGGATTGGGGAGGGAGAAAGAAACATTCCCACTTCAATATGAGGCTTAGGGAAAGAAGAGCTTATATGGATTATTTAGGATTTGGCAGGAACTGAAAATAGAGAATTAATGGAGATGGTTTGAAAAATATGGTAGGGAAAACAGAAAGAGATGAGGCAGAATTTCTTTCTTGGTAAAACTACCTTAATTGCTGTTGTTATTAAAACTTTTTTTTTTTTTTTTGAGATGGATATTCTTCTCTAGCTCTAGTGCAGTGGCCACTCACAGACTTCATCTCATTGCTGATTGCATACAAGCTTTGACAGGTTCTGTTTCTGAAGGGAGAAGGGACTGGTTATGCCTTCTTTAGGCATACTGTCCTTCCCAGCTCCACTCTTGGGGTTTCGCCAAATTGGTACCAGCCTTAATTAAAATCAACTTTTAGGCCCACTATCACTCAAAACTCTTGAGCTCAAGTGATCCTTCAATATGAGCCTTCCTGGCAATACAGGTATCAACAGTAGGCCCAATCTTAACTGCTATTTTATGAAGAAACATTGTAAAGAAAATTCTATAAAAGTTTTGTCATGGCAGTTTTTAACAGGCTGAGAAGAAAAATTAATGGACCAAGTTTAAGAGAGATTTTAGTAGATAAAGAAAATGGAGAGCAAATTCTTTCCCAAGGGATCTGATACATCCACCAGGGGGATCTCTTACTCTTAATTTTCGCACCTCATCAAATGTAACCATTTTCATAAATAAGATATAAATTGAAAACAATAGAAACTAGAACATTTGGCTACCTAGAAGAGGGAAAAGAGGCTTTGCTAGAGATTAAATCAGATTCTTGGGTTAGTGAAGTCTCTTGGACTGGCTATCACTACCTCAGATCTATGGATCTCTATCGGTTGCTCCGGCTAGCACAGGGTCAGTCCATATCTTCCAACAGGCTATCTCACACTTAATCCCTCAGTTTGCTGCTTGTTCCCACAGAAACCAACAAATTCCTCTCTACTTACTGGTTTAAATCTCTTCTGCCTGCTTGGGAATCAGGGTTAATCCTTCCTTAAGTCTTTCTGCTCCAAGCAAAGCAAGCTACAAATACACATCATTTGATGCTTTTTATATACCTTCCTATATCCATTATTTAATATCAAAGAAAGTAAAAATTTACATTTATTGTAGAATAAATGCTAGAATTTATTTCTAGATCCTAGAAATTCTAGAATTTATCATGCATATACATATAAGAAATAAAACAAGAATAACTACAATAGAACAATAAGTTGTTCCACAAATATTTCCTTTGACAAGCTTTTAATATCTTTTTGGGGTATGTGTACACTTAGGTTGGAAACCCCTGGACTAGAGAGGGAAGGGGAACAAGCATTTACTGGATGAGTAAGATGATTTTTCAAGCACCAAATTCTTCAATCTATTCCCAGTGCAAGGTCCCTATCTTCCTTCACAGACTATCTCTCTTTACCCATAGGAGCATTCATCAATGAAATCCCTACAACCACCAAAGCAAATCTCCTTTTCCACCCCCTTTTTAATCCTTTCCCCTCCTCATTCACTCCCCTATAAACTCTTCTCTTTCTGAGACCACAAGACTCATCTTCCCCTCATTGCTTTCCCTGAAGTTTGACTCAGGCACATCCTCCCTGCCACAAAGAACCCCAAAACTTTCATTTACCTATAGTTAGTGTTACTATGTTTTCTCCATAATGCCCCAAGATTGCTTCTTTGATATTATCTTTATAAGACTTCTACCTTTACTCTCGTTTGTTTTGTGTATATTTAGAAAAAACTTCTTATTGGTTTCTCTACTGTTACTCACTTGCTCTTGCTGTCTTTGCTACCTTCATTCATTCCTGCATTTTTGCAGCTTGGGGTGTCATCGAAGCAAATAAACTTTTTAGTTCTTGTTTTCTTTCTAAGAATGTTTCAAAAATCTATTACTGAATATCCACCTTTGTCCCCACTCTTCCCCATGTAATTTAAGGTCAGATTTACAGAGTGTTCTTCAGCATACATTTTCTATATCCTCCTATATTTCCTAATGGATGGAAAATAGTTGTACATTATTTGAATTTCTTTTCCTTTGCATTTGAAGGTCTTTCTCCTGATTACTTTTAGAATGTATCTGAATTGAATTGTCAAGTTTAACCACTAATGGCTTAGAATTTGCCTTTTTTTTTTTTTTCTGGAAGTGACCTGTGAATTCTTTCAATAGGTATTTTATGTTCTCTGTTAAAAATTTTTGGACAATTCTCTTCATTCCTGCATTATGGTGGTGAAGTTTTTTTATTGTGTTTTTTTCTAGGACACTTATGATATTTAGATTGTTTCTGTGTATCTTGTCTTTAATAGTAAAATTCTTCAATCTATTCCAGTGCAAGGTTTTATTTACACAGTGAGTATATTTTTACTTAATATCATAATTTTTTGATGTTGCTTTTTATAGATTGTCTTTCACTTCTGTGTATTTGCATTCACAATCTATTGTTTCTTTGGTGAGACCTACTTTCCAGATTCAAGTTTTCTTATTTTTAGCCATTATTTTCTGTGCAGGCCATAAACTCTGCTTACTTAATTCTAACATCTCTTGGCTGTATTTCTAAATATTTCAGCCTTTCTTCAATCATTCTGTCTTGCTTCTTCTGTTCTTTAATTCTCTTTCCTGGCATGGGCATTAAAAACTTGAAGAGTTGGGGCCATAGGGTTGATGAGGTGCGAGAATTGGGTTGGGAGATCTCCTCTGCTGGGACATGGGAAAGAATTCGCAGACCCGAAATCTGTGTGGCAAAAAGGGATTTATTGGCACTGAGAAGCCCGCTTGCTAGGAAGACAGACTTCTTAGTGAGCAAGGAATATAGCAAAGATGGGTTACACTGAGAAGAAAATATCTTTAACAGTGGGTAAGATTCTGTTTAGGATGTCTGAGAAGATTCAGGGTTCAGAGTTGTCCTTTATTAGCCTGAGGCTATGGGCTTCAATTCAAAATTAAATGAGATTCATTCAGTATTGCCAATGCCTCAGGCCTAGATCTCCAATTGAAAAGAGATTACTTATCTTGGGAGTTTGAGCTACTGGGAGTGGTTCATGGACTAATCTTCAGCTCAATAGAGGGTGTGACCAAGTCTCTGGCCATGACGTCCAACTGAATGAGACCACCCAACTGCTCCAAAGGGTGGGCCTCTTTTAGAGAAGAGTTTGGACAGTTTCAGGGTTCATCCCCATCATTTCCCCCCAAAAGATCTCAGTTTACATCAGTCTTGTCCTGCCTAGCACCTGGCCCTTTTGGTTCTTTAGGCAGGATTGTTAAGTCTGTTAGGCTTTTGCTCCTGGACAGTTAAGGCCAGGGCAAACTTTTTCAACATGGAACTAGGACATTCTAAGCAGGAAACCGAGTCCTGAAGTTTCATGTGCTCCTGACTTTCTTTTTATAGATTGTCTTTCACTTCTGTGTATTTGCATTCACAATCTATTGTTTCTTTGGTGAGACCTGCTTTCCAGATTCAAGTTTTCTTATTTTTAGCCATTATTTCATGAAGAATTTGATCATTTTTCTTTGTTTCTCAACATTTATTCATAGATGTCTGAACTTATTTTCTAGATCTGAAGGCCAAATTTCCTTCCATTGCTAATATTTTTTTCCCTGTTGATTTTTCTGTTTATGTTCCAAGTATTTGAGTTTTCTTCTTTTTCTCCCTAATTTTCCTCATTATTCACTTTCTGACTCTGTCCATTTTGATGTTTACTGTATTTCTAAACATTTCAGCTTTTCCTCAAGTATTCTGTCCTGCTTTTTCTGTTCTTTAGTTTCCTTTCCTTGCTTGGACACTAAAAAATTGAAGTGTTGGGACCACAGGGTTGTCCTGCCTAGCACTTGGCCCTTTTGGAATTGGCCTCTTCAGGATTGTTGAGTCTGTTAAGCTTTTACTCCTGGACGTGAAGGCCAACACAACCCAGGACAAGCTTCTACAGCTTAGAACTAGGATAGCAACAGCACTGGAAAGAGGGAGGGAGACTGTAGTGTGGGAGTGTGTTTTGTTGTAATCATGTGTCCAGCCAGTCCAGTCCAGGCTAGTGCAGCCTTTCTGAAGATAGCATCTGATGTGGGTGAGGAAGGGCTGCTGAGAGGGTTTAGGATCACTGAGTCTTAGTGTGTGTGTGTATATGTGTGTGTGTTTAATCTTCTTTTTTCTGGATATTCTGGATCATGGAAAAAACTGAAGTTGCTTTATCATTGGCACATAATTTATTTTTTTGGAGAGATTTGAGAGATCAGGGAGATCAGAGGAAATGTCTAGTCCTCCAACTCATTGCTCACATGACTCAGTTCCTTGGAACAAGCATTTATTAAGCGCCTAATATGTGCTAAAAATTGTGATAAACTCTTTTGATTTTATAATAACTTGTGCTATTATGGGGATGCTATTATGATCCCCATTTTTCAGTTAAGGCAGACATAATTTAAATGGCTTACTTGGGGTCATGCACCTAAGTAAATGTCTGAGACCAGCTCTTCCTGACTCCAGGCTCAATGCTCTGAGCCTATTAGAGATATCTAATATCTGCCTATTAGAGATATCTTAAAAAAAAAAATTTGGGAAAATAATCTGGGGGTAATTTATAGAACCAGTAGAAGATTCAACTGTTTGCTCCAGTCTTGGTGTAGAGACTTCATTTTTCTAGATGGGAGCCAATCAACAAGCCTTTAGAGCAAAGAGCAGAATTGTCCCAGTAAGCTACTGTCCTTTCTCCTCCTCTTTTCCCTTCCCCCCCCTTCCCTTTCCCTTTTTCTTCTTCCCTTTCCCCATTCTCTTCCTTTCCCTCCTTTTCTCCTTTCCTTTCCTCTTTCCCCTTTCCTTTCCCCTTTCCTCCCTTCCTTCCTTTCCCCCTTCCATCCTTTCCCCCCTTAACCCTTACTCTTCCCCCTTCTCCTTCCCCCTCCCCCTCCTTTTATCTTCCCTCTCCTCCCTTCTTCTCTTACCCCTTCTCCCCTTTCCGCCTTTCCCCCTTCCTCCTTAATTTGTGTAGGTGGTTCTTTGCCCCAGTCAGTTGATACAATTACAGAAAATAATGAATAGGTAACAGAAACAACTGAGTATTATTAATATGATAACAAAATATAAAGACAGTTTAAGATCTATCTCAGAATTAGAAGGTAAGTTTGGCATTGGTTATACCCTCAGAGTCTTTTAAAAAAGCTAAAACTGCAGGATATGCAAATATTGACAATTAAGGTCTGAAAAAAGGAAAATCTGAAAGGAATTTTGACTTCCACTCTTATGTATAGAATAGTTATCATAAAATTCCCATGGATATCACATATACAATATCTGTCTATTATAAGAGACTGATCACTGCTAAAGGCATAGTAGTTAGTAATAATACAGTTAGCAATGATAAGACTCCTTTCTGGCAAACAAGTATTTTCAGATAAGATTCTGGGAATGGCTGTTGCTTCAGTCAAACTGAGATCTGGGAAAGGCTTTACCTTAAAAAAGGCTAAGGTCTTCTACTGCATCTGGGGCTATCTCCAGTCATCCTGATTTATATCCTGCCACTGGATCAAGATGGCTCTGGACGAGAGTGATTTTGGTGACTTTGCACAGCCTTTCCTCACTTAAATCCAATGCACTTGCAAGTCATGGGCCATGGGTTAGACTGACTGTTCTGGACTTTCCCCTCTTTGTCCACAAGGTGGTTCTGTGGTATAGAGAAACAATCAGGGACGTCAGTGTTTAAAGATGGAGTAATCTTTTTGACAGATGATGGAATCCAAGTCTGATGGCCTTGGTAATGGATTGTGGTCTTGATGATCAGCTAGATGTGGAACAGATCCTTCCAGGACATTCTGATCATTCCTATTGATGGTTGTGGTAGGGACAAATCTGCAAAATGAAGGTGTTGGACCAGATGACCTTTGATATCCCTTTTACTTCTCAATCTAGGATCATGGTTCTCCTTCTGAACTGTTGTTGAATAGATATAGCATATTCCACAGGTGTTTTTCTACAATCCAGCATAGTTTCACTTATCTAAAGATTTGTGTTGGAATGGGACATATATTGGTCTACATAGAAATTGTTTTGAGGATGTCATGAAAATTTCATATGGTACATAAGGCCATCCCTTCCATGTACAATGTATCCAAATGTGCATGAGAAAAATAGGAAGAATATTAGTCATTTGAGGTGAGTTTAGCACAAACTTTGGTCAAATGTATTTTTATTTCAGAATTCTCCAATTCTTTGTTGGACTTTAGGTAGTAACTACAGAGTAGATATTGTATATTAAGAGCTTAACAAATATCTTTAATAACTAATTGTGAAATGTATGGTGATATATAGTGGATAAAAAACTTATAACCAGAAAGACCTGAGTTCACATTCTGCCTTGGAGTAATACTATTTGACCGTGTGTTGAGTTGTTCTAGGCAACTCTTTGAGACTATAAGTTGCAGATAAAGTAACAATCTGCAGTAGTAGAAAGAATTCTCTCATTTGAAAGTGTCAATTTCCATGGAATCTCAAGTCTAGTCCCAATCCCTCCCTTATGCTGTATATAGTGAATGGAAATACAAATATGAGAATGAAAGCCTTATGGAACTTTTTGGTGATAGTGGTGGGATCTGCAAGGGTAGACGTCCACATATATATGTTTTCATATTTATAAGAACAACACTGACAAGTGGATGAAATTAATTTGCAAGTTTATAAATGGTCCCTGTGATGGGGGGTGGGCAGAAAATGCAGTTTTTATTTGTTGGCCAATTTTGTGATCAAAGCAATTTGAGCAAGTTCCAATGTATGCTTGTTCCAAGGAGGGAACACAATGATAACCATCTGCCATTTGTTAATGTGAGCTATTGAGTAGATTTGCTGAGTAATGATGTTGTTGTTCAATCATTTTTCAGTTGTGTCCAACTTTTTGTGATTTTATTTAGGATTTTCTTGGCAGATACTGATTCATTTACATTTCCTCCTCCAGCTCATTTTACAAATGAGGCAAACAGAGTGATTTCTTCAGGGTCACATAGTTACTAAGGGTCTGAGACCAAAGTTGAACTCACTTTTTAACTTACTGAGTCCAGGCCCAGAGCTCCATTCAATGCACCAACTGGCTATAAATGAAGACTTATACTGGGTGCAGCTGGGTTTTGTAGATTGTTGGGTTGAGAGATATGTGGCTTTATTTAAATTCTTAAAGAATCTTAACCATGACATCACTCCTGATTATTTACTTCAGTTTCAGTAGGTTGAGGCAGCATTATTTGAAAACCAGCTCTGCCCCTGGCTTCAAACTACTTGACTACAAAAAACCTTTCACCTTGTTTTGTCATGAAAAGGATAGTGCTGCCCAAGATATTCTGACTTAAGGCTACATTCACCAACCTAGTGCTCGTTATGGCTGTACTTTAGTACTTGTGGCAGCCAGTTTCCAGATCTTTTGAAGCTACAGTCCTGTTAGAACTACCTTGGTTAGGTGTTCAAGTTCTATTTATGAACTTACTATCTTTGTTATCCTGGGCAAGTCACTTAACTGGCTTTAATTTTCTCATCTGTAAAATGAGGACAAGAGTACTTATCTCTGAGGGTTGTTGTGAAGATAAGATAAAATAATAGTTTTTGCAAAACTTAAAGTTCAGTATAAATGTTAGCAATTTTTTATTATTGTGATTACTCTGGGAAATTAATTTTTTTATTGTACAAATTTATATATATAAAGCCTTTTATTTTCAAAACACATGTATAGATAGATTTTCAACATTCACCTTGCAAAACCTTGTGTTCCATTTTTTTCTTCCCTCCCTTCCCCTTCCCTCTCCCCTAGACAGCAAGTAATCCAGTATATGTTAAACGTGTAATTCTTCTATGCATATTTCCACAATTATCTTGCAACACAAGAAAAATCAGATCAAAAAGGAAAAAAAACCCAAAAAACAAAATGCAAGCAAACAACAATAAAAAAGTGAAAAATGCTATGTTCTGATCCACATTCAGTCCCCACAGTCCTCTCTCTGGATACAGATGTCTCTCTTCATCACAAGACCATTAGAACTGGTCTGAATCACCTCAATGTTGAAAAGAGCCATATCCATCAGAATTGATCATCATATAATCCTATTGTTGCTATGTACAATGTACTCACTTCATTTAGCATCAGTTCATATAAATCATCCTGCTGATCGTTTCTTATAGAACAATAATATTCCATAACCTTTATATACCATAACTTATTCAGCCATTCCCCAACTGATGAGCATCCACTTAGTTTCCAGTTCCTTGCCACTACAAAAAGAACTGCTACAAACATTTTTGCACATGTGAATCCTTTTCTCTTTTGTATGATCTCTTTGGGATACAGGCCCAGTAGACACACTGTTGACTCAAAGGGTATGTGCAATTTGATAACCCT